>NC_047016.1:39844970-41044970 GCF_902652985.1 Pecten maximus | reverse complement strand
TTGAAGATTGGCATAGCCCTAAATAGATGACAAGTACAATAAAAAATCAAAATATCAAACAACCATCAGCTATATATTACCCCCTCCAAATTTTAACTTCGAAAAATTCCAACTGATACTGCTTGTTCATGGTATACGTATAATGTCCCGGCCCTGTCTTGAACAAGTTATTGAGCACCGTTATATGCAATCTTTTTTTTTATTGAAAACGAAGTTCAACAACTACTGAAATGATGCAGTTGAAAAAAAGGAAAGGACGATCTCATCACTGCATGGCATTAAAACATGCTATCTTATTAGCCCGTAATATCGCAAACGACGTCCTGTGCATGCACCTGTAAAATAAAGAATGCCGAGATGACCCCAAAAAGTGCACCTGGTGACAGTCGATTATACAATCACATGACTTTTCAACTTCGTATGTAAATGAAGAATCTGGACAGGCTCAGAGAGCAGTTTGAGAAATGGCGTTCTGAGCGAGGAATTCGGCGATGTTTTCACGGATTATTGTGTTTTGGATGTAACAATTCGTATTGAGTGGCACGGTAGGTTAAAGATGAATGTTTTCTGATGACGGTCGCATATAGTGTGCGCCGTGTCAGTTTGAATAAATGTGTTTTTTGGTCAATTGAAGTGTGATGGGGTGCCGTTTCGCTCGTGGCGGAGTTTCCGGCCTTCCCTCTTACACATTACACATACCGCTGTCATATCAAAAAAAAATCGAAAGTGATATGTTCTATATGCAAGCGCCTGTGGCCCAGCCCTCCCTCCCTTATCTACGTGCCTATTCCGCCTTTCTTCGTTTTACCAGAACGTCGAGCAAATGTCGGTAACAGATATAATTTTTTTTTTAAGTTGTAGTTTGACATTTTAAGATTTAAAAAATGGTTAACTTTATCTAACAACAAATCTGCAAAAGTTTTACACCGCGTTTAGTGGTTTTAAACACATCTATTGAATACATAAGTCACAAACATGTTCTTAAATAATGCAAATTTTATTAAACTAAGTCACAAAAAACGACGAACATCAACAAAGTATACGTCAAATGCGGAATATGTTTTCTTTGGTCATTTTATATTGTATAGAGGATATCTAACAGTTTCTTCTGTAAAACCAAACATATTTGACGATTGGGCTAATTATTTGATAGTTTTCACGAGTGAGAAGCACTCGTGAAAAATATCAAAATATCAAAATATCAAAACATAGCCGCACGAGTGAAACACATTTGGTATTACTGAAGATACTGTTTGATATTCTGTTTACTACATTTTATAGCAAAATATATCGAGGCAGCTCAATCTCTCCCAGAATTCATTGCGGCCCCTGTCAACGACTCACAAATGTACGCCAAATCGTGAGGTTATGTATTCTATCATGCATTATGACGTCATATAACATGACGGAGAGCTAAATGCAAATCCCCATAGTCGTTTGTCAGCAGTGTTCTGATTGATCAAATCAGAAAAAGGGATAGTCTAGTGAAAAATATAAGACAAAGTGATATTTTCCGCTACTGAAAAATATTACTTTTATTGAATAAATAATTTTTGATATTTCACTTGTAAAATGTAATAAATAAAACATTATGTTGCAGTTGGTAACATCATATGAATTTCACGATAAAACAATTTATACCACAGGTGGGTAAATCAAGGTTTTCTGACACAATGATTTCACAGTTGTGTATGTCATGATTTTGTTATAAAATGTAACATTTTACAGCCGAGAAGGCCCTTCATATGATGAAATGAATGTCAAGCTCGTTCCTATTCCATCTGAGATTTAAACCAAGATGATGCTCGATTTATAAAAAAAAACACATGTAATTGGAACTCGTTTTACATATCAGAAGTACAATGGTTTGCTTACTTAAGTCCTATTTTACTACAAAAATCTATATGTATCAAACAGCACAAACATAGTACATTTCACGATATTAAAATCATTTGTAAAATTCAACCTTACACATTTTTAACTGTTTCTGTATAAGATGCATTCAAACTGGATAAACATGATCGTATATTTCATTCATCTCTTAAGAATAATATTCATTTTAATTGAAAGTTCAATTCCTATGAAAAAGAATATCATACACAAATTCAAAATTTGGAAACATCCTTGATTCATCAGCGTTTATTTGTTTATTTATTTATTCATTCATTCATTTACTTTTCACTTGCAATAATTCAAAAATCCAAACGTATCGTATATGTATCAACAGTGGGGTGAGACTAGCCGATTCAAATATTATGTAAAAATATATCTTCGTTGTGAAATATACCAGTTTAAAGATAAGCAATTAAACAGCTACTTGGAATCTTATAGGGTAAGGTTTGTATACAAATGTTGTCGCTGAAACCATACAAATAAAACTAGAAGCAAAAGTATGTCTTATAAATGGATATATTTATATAAAAATGGGGGAAATTGGAAAAAAGATTGTCATTACTATTTGGGAGATGTAACAAAAATAAAATGATGATATTCGAAAACTAATGTTTATATACAGTATTTAATGATTCGCTTAAACAACCATACAGCTCAAGGCACAGCCTTAAAAAGACTGCACTTTTAGAAGAAGATAACTATAACTTTATTAACTTCATAATAACAATAAAACATTAAATCATTCTGAAAAATAACAGTTTTCTATGTATAACAGCTATTTATTCATCATAACATTAATTTTCAAGTTTCATATAAATGCATACCCCCTCCCTCTCCTTGTAAAAAGTAACGACCTGAAATAAATGTCTGGCATAAAACCATAAGTAGATTCAATGCTCCTAGAATAAAGCTCTATATATTACTAAATACTTTTTATCGTTCCACAAAAATCCCTAACCCCCCCCACCCCCCCCCACCCCCAACCCCCAACCCCCAACTTCGTTAGTTGCTTCCCCTGTTTTTTGGTGTGTTTTTTTTCTAGTCTTCCCCTGTGCCAGGTTACGAAATATTAATATTGAAACCAGTGTTGATAAATGAACAATAGAAACAATCCGAAATATAATTTCATTTCCTTCCTTTTACTTTCATGGTAGGGGGATCAGCCTATGATTTGTGCACTTGTTCCCAAACCGATTCCACACATTATGGGATCAGAAGTTTTCTGATGTTGCGGCTCCTTTCTTCTGCTTGTCTTTTATGATGACGTTTTTCACTCCAATGACTCCCATTAGTTCTTTACTCATGAAGTAAGGTTTCCCAACGGAGCCATCATTCATTTCAATATCTTCCACTGCAAATGAAATTCGACCAGAAATATCAAATAACGAATTTTTGTCATATATAGCTGACAACATTGTTTATTGATGAATAAGTTTGTTTTAAAAGGTTTCAAACTTTCGTTATCGTACGAAAAGCACGACGCATTGTTCTTATGAACATTTTGAAAAAGATTTTATACTGTCATGTATTGATTTTGTTTTCGCGATATCTGTTTTTGACAATGTGTAATGTAACGGCTTATATATCATACTTTCTTTTTAAGATCTATAGCATCTTTAAAGATAGACTTAAGGATGTATGTGACCATTGCGACATTAAATGGTCATATACGTAATAAAACAATTTGCTATACGTACAGAAACACATAAACAACGTTGACAACGCCATGGAGAAGACATCGAAGAAAACTGTGGCGACTATGTAGCCGCAAATCAGGATGATCTGGAAAGAAAAAATAAATCCTATGGTATGTGTTGGCAAACTCATGTGCGAGTTAAAGTTTTTTCACCAAAAGTTATATATACGTTGTCATCAACTTATTTTAACTTCTCGACTTTATACTTGGTATATATTGTATATATTTTACAGGGAAATTGGTATTGTAAATAACAAAAATAGTGAAATGAATGTTTTTAATTAAATCATTTTGTAACGTGTATGAAAATGGAAGCACTTTATTTCTAATGAGCACACTTCATATGGTGTGACATGACCATATGGTGTGTTCCTATTAAAGCCAATATCCAAATACTAAATACTATATCTTTAATCAATGGGCCCATATGTTTTTCCTTGTACGTGTTGATAATTCCTAACGATAATGTAGTATTTGGTCTGATAACACGCAAACATGGCTGTGTTTGGATATTTCGAAAAACCGAGAATTTTGATTATGTGTATCTTAATGTGCTAAAAATGTATATCCCATTGTGTTGAGCATCGTAGTTGTTATTGAAAACGCAATGATCGGAAAATTGCTGATATTTTGGTAACTTTGATAACGCATTGAGTTAGATATGTAATCAGAAGTGGATGCAAACCAAATATGTGGCGATGTAAGTGTTCGAGGTGGTGACGTATCCGGTAAGCAGATCGTCGGCCAGATAGTTGAAAGTATAAAACGCCAAGGCCTCTGAAACATTCAAATAAGAATTGATTATTCTGCAAGTTTATATATTTTAGCATTAATCTTATTTTAGCGCTTTGCATGCTAAAACATTCAACTAAATAAGGATAGCGCTAATTGTAAATTCTGTATATTCGCTAAAATGACTATGGCAAAATAAGCATGCGTTACATGTTACATTTTAGCGCATTAACGGCAGCTATAATATAACTTAGCTTAGCTTATGTTTTAGTGTAGCACAGAATAACATATTATGTGTGTAAACATTTCTAATTTTCAAAATCTCTTTCTCAAATTGTTATAATATCAGTATTCTCAACATGCGTCAAGCAACGTCTGCTGCAGAGAGGAAACATTAATATTCATTAGTTTTGTTAAGATTTGAAAAACCCTCAATGGAATGTTTTATTATCGAAATCGAGAGTTACATGTAACTTTTACTGAATATACATTCTAAGTAATGATCAGCTGTGGATATCTAATACAATACACTTAAAGATAACACTATGCTATAAATCATATATCAATAGCATTGCTACTCCACATATCATCTATAATCACAATATATTATTATCGAATACGCTATCACTTTATATAACATTGTACGATGTACTGAATCCAGTACCTTCATTCAACTTTAGAATATTGAATATGCCTATGTATCGCGTCTTATATTAATTTACAACTTCATTTAAAATACATTATGGACATGCGTAAATAATACCCTGTCTGTAATCAATCCTAATTAAGACTTTATTAAATTACACAAAAATATCATCATAAGCAATTTCAACCCGATACGCCAAAGGATAATTCATATTTTTGCGGCTTTTTATTTTTATATTTATATACAAAGAATCATTATACACATGTTTTATCGTGTTTATTCATTCATAAATGCAATAGGCAAACTTTGACTTCGTGCTTCACTTAGCAATGTACACTGTACACTAAAGACTGAATCTCGTTACAAGAAACCATACATCTCTTCCCTTCCCTTCATTGGTTACATTACAGGCAATCATGATAAACAATACAAACCCGTTGCTCCAATGATGACGAGTTTACCGACAAAAAGGACAAAATCTGCTACCTTATCCACTACGGCCACTCTGTGAAAATCAAGAAAATCAAACAATTGATACTTAATATCATTTGCTAAAGATACGAAATGCAAATCCAAGTATTCAATATAAAGAAAACTGTTATTTCTTTTAAGGTTTTTTAAGATGAAAAAATAGGTATATCGAGCGTTAAACTCAACAGATTCTACTTGCTTAAATGACATACAAGATACATAAGCACCTTTCAATACAAACTTAGAGTAAGAGTCAAAAATTAATTAAACTGCATCCTCCAACTGTTTCGTCCTTCTACATCTTCTTCAGGGATTCGCCAGTGATGCTAAGAACATTGATGTTTAAATGTCCGAGGCGACGGAGGTGCAATATCCTCTATCCTTCATGATATTTAATAATACTGGGATTCAAAGGTCTTCAAAAGTAAGTTTTTCTCTTTGAATATGAATTATGAACAGTCCTCACCTTAGAATATTCCTCATGATCGCGAAGAACGCGTCTTTTGCAGAAAAGCAGAAGTTTTTCCCATGAATGGCCATCTAAAAATGAAAAGTAAAATAAATAAGAACAAAACAAAATGAAACTTAGGACTAAATATATACTCTAGAGATATGTAACACGATACCTGTAGGGTTAGTAGATATACCGATATTATCTACATGTATTTTGCCTAGCAGTTTATTGCTGAACTTAAAATTAGTTTCTAGACCTTTGTCAATAAGATAAGTAAAATAGTCTTGAAAGTAAAATAGAAAAAAGTTTGCAATAAAACGCCTTAAACTACAATATTGATTTTAGTCTTCCGACCTGTGAGTTTCATTTTTAACATGCCATTTTTCTTAGTTTTAATCTGACATGCGTTTTACAAGCCCGCATGGCATTGTCATTTGTAAGACCTTGCTACTCGTCATCGACTATTGGACTAATGTATATATAATGTCAATTCCACATATTATAAATTGAATTTTCCTTGCAATGTGTCAACTGGATTCTTACCTGTATATATGCATTCTTGGTTAAGAACTTTAGGCATTTCTCCAAACACCAGAAGCAGCATTTCAGACACCTGATGGAAGGAATGGTGTACAACAATTTTTTATTTAACTTTTACAAGCTTGACGCAATCAACTTCGAAATTCACAGTTTTGTGGCTGATCACAAACTTTGTCAACTAGTCAACAAAAATCGCACTATATGGCAAATAAAACAAACAACTAAATTCATTATTTATTTCATAATATGATGATTTTTTAATTTAGAGTCAATAAAAGGTATTGAATTCAACATGCAATTCACGATAAATAATTGGAACAAAATATATTAATGATATGGACAATCAGATGATGAGAATGATTTGGAAGTATGCCGCATAATATAGAGTTTGTCTGTATCAGTAGTGTCGCCATATTTTTTTATTTCGAGTATTTTAAGAACGTGATGGTAATCATACAGTGATAAAAGCAATTGTATGCAATGTCGATCTTAAACAAGTGCTGTAGTTTTAAGGTTATTGTGTTTTGTAATGTCAATGATACTGTTTTACAAATAAACCATTAGGTCTTAAAATTAAGATGTATATATAAAAGAGTTGAGGTAAATATATCCCAGAAAATGTTTGTTTGTTTCTTAGTCTTAAATATAAAGGCGGAATACTACAAATCGGAAAACCATTATATTCAAAACATGTATTGGTACAGTGAAACCTGTCTAATCCAACACCATGTGGGAGTGACACTTTTGGTCGGATTAGACAGGGTATCGCAAAAGTCAGGTATTTGTTGTTGACTACACTTGGCATCACGAAAATACGGTACAGTGTCGGATTTGACAGGATGACGGAAAAGTCAGGTGTCGGATTAGACAGGTTTCACTGTACCATTTAACTTGATGCTGTTTTCAATGACATTCTTAATTTGTATTTACATTAGATATAGTCTCAAGACAACGGCAGACTTTCATACTCGCGGAAATATCTTGTGTTAGCTAAACAGCCTAATCCAAATAATAGTGTTAACTATTATATGTTGTCTTGGTGTTTGTGGTTCATTTTTTTAAAGTAAGTTTTAATATGATTGGAATATTTCATTTATTTTATATGATCAAATTATCTAGTGAAGGATAACTTACTTGACAATAAACTTCGCCACAATGTTTTCACTTTTGTTCAGTTTGTGATCAAGGTATTCTAGTACGACCCGAATCATTGCTACCACGGCAAGGATGAAGGAACCGAATGCTAGGGATCCCAAGTGATACCTGTAATCAACCAACATACCTTTGATATATCAAACCACAAGGGAAACTGTTGTTGAAAGTGAAAGATATTCTAATATAATAGTGATACCGACCGACGAAGTAACAACATTGATACTTATCAAGGTCGTTTAACTTCTTTTTAGTACACATTAAAATCAAAATATTTTTTACATTGTACATTACTTTCTATCTCATAGTAAGGATTTTTTATTCAATTTTGTTTCCATTCCTTTTTTGCTCACAACATATAATTAAAAACAATAGATAACTGTAATCATTGACATATAATGTATTATCTCCGTACGATCACTACACCATTGTCATACATGACAAAATAATGAAGAAACGGTATATATCTCTGTAATTTATCAAAGTAATTGTAAACTAAGTTCATAAAGTGTCATTTAAACATAAAATCAGTCATTGTGTATAAAACTTTCTAAACTTTTGCAGACAGATTTGCCGTTCCTTTAAATTGCTACAATAATTATAAGATCACTATTTTAAACGTTTACCTGAATGCTCTCCACAACGACGCAGCGATGGGAAATACCGGGATGTCCTTTGGTTTCTCGAACGCCCAATAATACGACGCGAATGCACCAGCTAGAGTCAACTGCCCCAAGGCTACCACGAAGTTTATTAGCCAGAAAAACATGAAGAGGGCGAAGAATGCGGCATACATTACGAAGCTAAAAGTAGAAATATGGATATTCTGAATATGGCCTCACACGAATGGATTATACAAAGTGGCACCTAACACTATAGGATAATGATATTCTGAATATGGAATCTCACGACCGGATTATACTAATGCACAATTATAACAATTGATTCTTATATTTGCATCAATATACAGTACGCAAAATATATAATACGTAATCATTTAGTTAGATTGTGTTCATTTCCTATTTGATGTGCAACATGACTGTATTTATATAATTACAGTAACTGATATAATTTGAAAATTTAATTTAAATTAGTATAGCTAGGCATTACTTCTCTTCCAAGTTCTTTAGGTAGCTACACGTGTCGGAGGTCGAAGATGTATTCTGCAAAGTAATAAAAATATGCTTCAAAGCTAAGACATCGAACTGACGTTTACTAGTTGATGTTTCCAGCCAAGCTATTAGAAAACTTAGAGAAGCCGGTCACTCATAATTTGTATTTACCGACTGGTTATTATTTCTGACAATACACTACTTCGTTATTGTAACCAAATTAAAGGCATTGAATTCATATGATTAAGCTTTATACAGTTTTATTATTATAATGATTTGATATATTTTAATTGGATTTGTTTGGTCCAATTAAATCCAATTAATTGGTTCCAATAAACAACAAACTGTATGGCGGGTTTTTTATGAAGACATAATTTTAAGAATTCAGAATATGTTACGTACCGAGCAAGTCGACCCCATGAAACCAGACACCTGGGACTCAATCGCATCAGTATCCCATTTTCCATTAGACCACGTGGACGTCGTGTTTTCGACAGAAGACATGGTCCGCCCTGTGGAAGCCAGGTAACTGAGAAGGAGCTTAAGGAAGGCTATTTTCAATGCAATAAGGTTTAAAAGAGACATATCGGTTCGTGAGGTAGGAAAAACACTAGAAGAATACAAAAAGGTGTGGGGTTTGTAAAAAAAAATTCACTGAAAACTAAAGACCAAAAAAATCACGTCAGCTTTATAAAACCTTTCCCCATTATAGGACGCAGGTAAAAACCGATTCTACCGGAATTAATCACCTCCTACTGTCACGCATTAATACACAGAAGATGTATTTCGAGTCAGTATTGGGAGGGATGGGATGTATGGAAGAATTAATGCGGAAAACAGATAACTTCCTTTGTTACTACAGAGGATATCCTATTTCTTGTTATGAATTATTGAAAACAAAATGAACTCGATGCAATGATTATGAAATTTACTTTCATTATTTATTACTCTCTATTTTATTTTACTCTATCTTTTTTCTGATATGTTTCTGCCTTTATATTAGCTTAGCTGAGCCGAGAGCGTTAACCACTATACAACAGAAATAGCGACATAGAGTGCATATTATCGCAAGAACACATCGTAGTAAGACACGATCCTCCTGGCTATTTTGCTTGCTTATTTGAATACCCAGTCTGACGTGATATCTAAGTTATCAGCTCAGCATAAAAGGATACGCCCCAAATATCAGAAAGTAACCAACAACCAAAAGTTGGAGGATCATAATGAGTATAGGGAAGGCTAGCGTTGTCATTATCGCTCCGACGGCTCTGAAAATACAGAGAAAATAGTATGTTACATGTTAGCAATGTACACACCCATTCAGTTTTTAACCATTTTACTATATAATGGCTCCCAGAAAAATATAACTTATACGTGAAAGAATAATATTGCAAAATGCCTTTCAGACTTCTCTTCGTACGTATGATAAAAAATGTAACAACTGTACTTCATTTCTGTTCATGCATAGAAATGAATGTTGTTGTTCTTGTTTTTCTTGTTGTTGTTTACCTGCTGGCTTCTTTTATCAGTCCGATGGCTATCCTGATCCTTTGACACAGGAAAATGACCATCACCAGTATAATGGTGAATATCAAAGCAGTTATGATTCCTGTACAAATTTTAAAAAGTAAATCATATTTTTACTTTCTTAGTTTTCTGTAAACATAAAAATACTTGTTTAATTGTAAAAACATGTACATCTTATTGTATTTATAATAACGACAGAACACTCTAATATAATTACTGAATCAGAAGAAATCCTTGGATTCGTATTGAGAATAACGACTGCGTGACAAAGACATTTGTATAATCCACCCTATGACAAGACACATCACTCAGACCTTACGTAAGAAGAAGTCGGGTTTTCTATCATTTTTACAATATACTTCACATACAACAAAATGTTAGAACGAACAGCTGTAAATTAATAATGATATTCTTGCGTTAAAGCAAGCCGAAAGCTTCTTTAAAATCAACAATCCGTCTTCAGACGGTTAGCAATGTAGATTATCAAAATACATTCATGTAAGCCACATGTTTAGATGTTTACCATGAATCCCTACAGCTATAATAGATTATGTGTGTCACGCTTACCAAGGCCGAGAAACATCTTTGATTTCGAGTAACTTATTGTCCCAACGGAGAGATATATAGTCATCTCGGTCTGGTCGTTTGACGAGTCGAGGTAGTACGTGAAGAGGTGAACAGTCGCTGAAGCATACAGACATTTAAAACATTTAAAATCGGTCTTGTACAGAATAAATGTCACGAAAAAATCTCTGAAGTTTCACTGTGGTGCGACTCGTACTCTGCATGCATATATTGAAACATTAAGACTTCTACTGAAACATATGTACCAGTTCGATTCATTCCTGTTTGAATTTCCTCTAACTCTGGCATCACAAATGTCCTAAAGCATCGTCTTATACCTTTAAAAGCAGTGTATGGATTTGCCACATCGCCGAAATGAAGTTTTACATTATTGGCGATGTCATTAATCTGAGAGAACATAAAGACAACCAGAAAGAGTTAAACATACCATATCCAAAGGCTCCCAGCATTCCAAAGATCGTAAACCACACCATGAAGCCAGCCATTATCCGGAGTAACACGATATAAAGCAGGGATATCAGCGTGATAATTATCATGAAACTGAAATTAAATCAACAGATTTCAATTAATCAAAATAGATTTAAATAGATCAATAATTTAAAATAGTACAATCAACTGAAATAGTTGAATATAAAATAGTCCAAAGAATTAAAATAGACCAATAAATTAAAACAGACCGATTAAGATATATCAATAAATTAAAATAGTCCAATTAATAAAAATAGGTAATTAAGACCATACATTGTCTCTGACCATTGTTCTTTTGCTCATTTTAGGCAATGTGATAAGTAACGTTAAGAAAGATTTCATTGATGTATTTTAATGTTCCTCTGCAACAGGGTGTCTGTCCATTATTGTGAAGCTAAGTTTTTATTTAAATTATTCATGACTTTTTTTTTAACCAATTTTTTTTTTGGGGGGGGGGGGGGGGATGGAGCGGGAATGACACCCAGTTTTGTTGGTACTTGTCATAAATTTGGCTTTCTTTCTGTTTTCGGTATATTATGCAATTTATCACATAACTGGCTTGTCCTACCATGTCATACGATCATGTCATAAATGTCGTAAGACATATGTGTCATAACACTATTGTGACGTCGAAAATACGTTATGACGTCACATATTCAATATGACGTTACACGACTGTTTCTACGAAAACAAATACCGTCAGTGTCGAGATTAATCCGTTTTACATAGAAGCAAATTGAAAAGTCTTTGCTTATATTTTAAGAAATATAAGCTACATTATAAAATCATCTTACATACGTGGCTATGTAAAATATCGTGGCATAGAAAGTTATATTAATTCAATACATTCCATAATAAACTATTGTAAGATCATCTATGTTGAATATTGTTAACCAATCGAGATTTATTTAGAGAAAATGTTTTTTTATCCCCCACATACAGATATATAGACTGAGAACATACTCACACCACAATGATCCACCACGTCTGCAGGACTTCAGACATTATTTTCTCGGCGTACTCCTTCGCCTTGATAAACGCCCCAAACACGCTGTAAACCGATCAATAAGCAGAGTTCAGAACAATGTAATATTTGTTGTAAGACAATTAAAATATTCGTTGTCTGTGTGGTGGTTAGTGGTTCCATTTGACATATGACATTATTGTCACTTCATAGGAATGATGGCAAACATTTATTAAAGAAAGCACAGAACCAAATCAAAAACAGACAGTTTTTTCCCGTATGGACAGAAGATTTAATAGGAAGGTGAATGCATCGGGACATACCGACTGGATATTCAGATGAGAGAAGTTTCCAAAGTTTTATGTGAGCTGGACAATACATGTAGATGTAAAATATATATACTAAAAAAGTTCAGTGTTTTTGTTAGAGGGAGTTTTTTAAGTGTGTAGTTTGTTGTAAATTTAGGTGATTTTTTTGGGCTGAATTTAATACAAGAAGGTGGCACCCATATAAAAAGTCAAATTGGTAGAATTTTAATGTTCTATTTACAGGTGTTAGATGACATTCTTCAAAATAAAGGTTAGTGGACTAGTGTAGAAAGACAGTTGCAGATAAGTGGTAAACGTTAACATTATCGTCTATGGGAAATCATTTGGTTCCGTGGTTCCTTATAGGAAGATATAGACAGCACGAAGACCATTATAAAGATAGTTCAGAAAGGTAATACGATTGAAAAATGATGATTTACCAAGCAGTGATATGATACTAAATTTCTTGTATGACATTGTTCTATACGTACTCTAATGCAGTGGAGAGTATACTGGCTGTCAAACCTGTGCCATCCTTGCTTGTCAGAGTGGTGGGTACGCTACTGTTTATATTACCATCCAGGTCCCCGATATTGTTGATGAAGTTGACCAGTACCGTGGGCACACAACGGCGTATTACTGAACGACAAACATATCTTATTTACATTATATCATGGAATTAATACAATTGTGACTCCTCGCTTAATCATATTTATCACATTCTGGCATGTTCGACCATGTAATGCGGTCATGTCATAAATATCATTAGATATCTTAAGGTATGGACATGCAGAATGTAAGAAGTACTGTGTCATGGTATAAAACGGGTGAGAATAATACAGGACTTACATGGAGAGCTGGCAAGAATGTATGCTGGGCACGAGTCGTCCGATACCAGTTGGTAGACCTCTTTCTGTAATAAATGTTCGTCATATAACTGTTATTAATACCATTTCACACCTAGGTTGGTAATATAAGCAAAAGAAAATACCAGCCTTGGTGTTGCAACTTAAATATAATGATACTAAAGGTATACGGTTACCCATTTGCAAATTAGAAACTATATTTAACTAATTTACCGGGTTAAGTTTATTTATTGAACATGGCTAATTCCAGAAAAAAAAGACTATGTTTACTATATTGACATGTTTACCTCTGCGTCATTGAACAGTTTTTTGCCGAAAAGGATGATGCAGTCGATAACAGCTATATATATGACAGATTATTCTGTGCTGTCAATCATGAGTTAAAAACTGACCGGAATGAGTCTAAAACTGCAGTCTTCTCATCTTACAAGACATTACTTACGGTCATATCGGCAGATGTTTTACAATATTTCAAATCAGAGGTGGACGACACGTCTGATAAAACCGAGTAGTAGTACGTCGGACACGCTGAGACGCAAATCTGGAAAATGCAAGACGAAAATAAAATGCTTAGTTCGTTTGACTTGTTATGAGTAATACAACAATGGAAACGTTTATTGGTATATACTATTCTTTTTGCTTAGAGTTAAAACATATCGATATGCTTAAAGGGCCATACTTATAGGAGAATAATGTTGAATTTCGAACACGAATAAATATCTACAAATTAGCACAAAAATAGTCATGTAATTTACCAAAAGGTTTGTTTTGGAGATGCTGTTTCTTAAAATCACAAATAATTTGCTGTATATGCTAACAGTTTCTTCTATACAGTTACTTTGTGATAAGATGTAGCGTGGAATGATTCCAAGTCACAAACAATCAAACCTAAAAAATGGTCATGCTGTTATGCTCACGAATGTCTATAGCACACGATAGGAGCATTTGTTTGACCGGATTTTACTATATGTACGTATAAATACTTATTTTGTTTTGATCTTGAAATGTTAATGGCAACCGTGAATAAAAATAATACAAAAATGGCATAAAGGGAGGCATTTAATCAATAAAAATGCTCCTATCTCATACTCTTACGACATATAATCATGGTAAGAAGTACATTTTGATGGCAAATTGTTAAACTAGTGAGTTTAGGGACGTTTGTTTTAGCCCAAACTCAGCTGTTGAACATTTTTCCCTACAATCAGTCTCTTGCGATGTCTAGAGTTCTTGATTTGTTTATGCTTGAAATACCTCCTTATATGCCATATTTGTACGATATTATTCATATCTTGCGAACCTGTGGTGACGGACAGCCCAGCAAGAATACGGCTATCCCAGACTTGGAACACTCTATCAGATCGAAATAAAAAAGATAGTCCTTTCCTCTGGAAATAAACAAAAAGAAAAACATAATTCTATTCTGAAGTCACAATTGCAAACGATTTGATTAGTTTATATTTTACCTCAACAACCATTTTTTATAATCAATGATATTGAAACAACAGTAAATAGTAGAAAGAAACATTGGCATATTTTTCATTTTCGAAAATTTCGGGGTATTACTATTTCTCTAAGTTGGTAATAAACTATGGTTTGAATAACACTACATTCTTCTTTTACAGGAACTGTTAGATAATGATATCAAATGCAAATTATTTCTTGAACTTTTAATCACTAACGGCTAAATACCCTCATGCAGCATCAATTGATGAAGGTATAAGTATTTCGTTGCCTGTCCGCACTACTGGCCTCAAACCTCATGATGACGTTCAATATTCAACAATCGGCTATAATGTAATAAATTCATATTTTAATGTACTATCCACTTGTGTGCTTATATTTGTTATCCTCAGACGTCATCACAAAGACTTACGCGTTGCTCCCCTGGCCACACATGACACCGTCAGAGTCCACGGGATACAACAGCAATAGGGGGTTTCCTTGCATGAAAGCTGTCAAAAATAACAAGTATAATGTGTCCTCTTTATTGTCACTCCGATGTATATTAGTTCATCCTTAAAATGTTACAATTTCAAACGTATTCTAAAGACAATACATCACAATTTATAATAGGTGGTCATGCCAACACACTAAGAGAGACAGGAGGCCTATATTATGTAACATTCGTCCAAATAAGAAATTCAATCTCACGTTTCACTTGAAAAGCTTGTAATTAGTTCCTATGATTAGTTCAATAATACAACAAAATACAGAATATTGAATACCGTCGGTATATATCCTAACGAATAAATGCTACTACATTATCACAAAGACAACATTGATGTCTTCAACTGGCAAAACATTTATACGGTTTCAGAGTTATGTGTATCTATTCTAAACAATCAAATTGTGAAGCAATTGCATTTCTTAAGCACTGGTTCCATGTTGCATGTCAATCGGATTTAACCGATATATGTTGATATGCAAGAGAACTAGAGAGAAATTACTGTAATTCCTTTACTTTTGAATCCAATTTGCTTATACCTGACAATTATGTCTGCAATATTATTATTAACATAAGTTTACATGATTATTCACTTCTGAAGTGACACTTTTTCATTTATATTTAAAGAGGTAAATGGCTATTAAAGAAATTTAAAATATGATGTTTTTTGGTAAAGATTTATGAACACATTAGAGAATTTAATAAGTAAAAATACATAATCTGTCCCATGCTTCATCATTGCTCATAAAATTAAGAACATTTCTTAACATAAAACGTATTATAGGACTTAAGAGAAAAATCTGAATTTAAGGATATTACCCTTCAATTTTGAAATATCTTATTATGGAAACCTTTGCGAACTTGGTCCAGACCCAATTTAGCGTCAAATTAGCCGATACCTAGGCATAACATTGTGCCATATTACATGATATCACTGATAACAAACATACATTCCATACGTCGACACCAGCATGAATATCACAAACATACATATCATACGCCGACACCAGCACGAATATCACAAACATACATACCATACGCCGACACCAGCACGAATATCACAAACATACATACCATACGCCGGATACCAGCACGAATATCACAAACATACATACCATACGCCGACACCAGAGCGAATATCACAAACATACATACCATACGCCGACACCAGCGTGAATATCACAAACATACATACCATACGCCGGACCAGAACGAATATCACAAACTTACATACCATACGGCGACAGAATATCACAAACATACATACCATACGCCGACACCAGAACGAATATCACAAACATACATACCATACGCCGACACCAGAGCGAATATCACAAACATACATACCATACGCCGACACCAGCACGAATATCCCGATGAAGATGATGAAAATGAGACAACAGATGATATCTGTGCATGATCTAAAATATAAACAAAATATCGTTCTTAGTGTCAAAGTAGCTATTCATTCATCAAAACATTGGCGTTTTACATCATTTAAGTTCCAACAAAAACAGTTGTTTACACAATTGATGAAATAGAAAATGACTAATGGTCTATCATAATTTCTGTTCCTTTTACGAAACCTTCACATCTGAGAGTGAGTAGACGATCAGATTTTTATATCAGTTGACAGTTGTTTGTGTTGGTTCATAATTGATGAAACATTTGTAAGAAAATTACAATGAAATATTATTTTATCAAACAACACAATAAAATCTTAATATGAAACAGGAAAATATCTATGTTTATGTTGTCATAGAAACCATCATTACATATACCTGTAGTACAAAAACGTATCATACCTGTTTTTCAATGGGCCCTTGAAATTAGGGTCATGTTGTTTTGGTTTTCCTGCAATAAGAACAAGGGACTGTATAAGCATGCATTGACATTAGTTATGCTTCTACTTTCCCAAAAGATGTGTGATTTTTAATGGTGCTTGAAGAGCTGACGAGAATGAAACGTATTCAGATATTTAAGGTAAAGCATCAATATTCTAAAGTGGGGTTAGTTACATATTAATCTCATAATAAAATATTCACATGCAATTTCAAGGATGTAGTTCTGAAATGAATAAATCATTCATTTTCTGAGAAAAACTTGTGACTCTTTTATTCGGCCTGAACTATTTGTAAAGTTATTATATGTTTTGTGTTGCATTGAAATGTATATGTGTGTTTGTGTGTTACTTCGTTTATTTTATCCACGCATCATAGAGGTATGAATTATCCATTATAAAAAACAGCTATCACGTAAAATATCATACACGATGTCACAAAGAGATGGAATGGATTTGTTGTTCCTTTTCATTGTGGCTATGAGTAGTAGTAGGTATCTACATATCACGCGGTGCGCGTTAGCGCCTCTCAGAAGATATGATGACAGATTATACTATCCATAGCCGCAACAAGAATGGGGGGGGGGGGGGGGGGGGGGGGGGGGGGGGGGATCCAGTCCATTCATGTATCTGCATTGGGGTGGTTTCAAATAAAAACGAAAAGAACAAGGTCATTTTTATTGTTCTAACTTTTGATAGCTAAAGACGAAAATATGCATAATGAATGAAACAGTCCCGCCAATGCACCATGCCACCGTTTACCGTGTCCTTCCTAAATTTCAGTCGGGTTTTTTTCAAAACATCAAGTAACATCAAAATTGATTTTATGTGAATAGATAGCAAATATAAGACAGTTTACGGAAATGAAACAGAGATTATTTTCACGCGAAAGGATGTTATAATGCTGCATTCAATGTTTTCATGGTCAAATGTGTGTTGCGAATCAACACTCAAAATATAAACATGATGGAATAACGATGTCCCGCCCCATAATCACCATCGTCGGGTAACAACCGCTAATAGAACTGCGCTACGCTAGATGCACTGTGCTACGCAGCACGTGATAAATGAAGCGTAGCGTAGAGAAGCACAATCAACCGCGGATATCGTCCGATGTAATAGTGCTTGGTGTGAACTTGTAGGAATGTTGAACATTTTGTATCATTTGTAAAATATTTCACACTCTCGATGTACTGTAGGTGTACATTATTCAACAATTATGCTATTTTTAGCGTTTTTCATGCTTTAACCATTAAGTTTTATTTTGGATTTGCGCTAAACTTTCTGAACGCCAAAATGAGAACGTTTACATGTATGAGCATGTGCTACTCAACATAACTTCTTACCTATCATTTTACACTCGCCAGTAGAATCTCATATAACACAGATTGTGTAGGAGCCATGTTGTATGGAACAATAGACATATCCGTTTTGGTTATACGTGTATTATATCATTAGCATATTTGGAACGGAATGTGGAGGGATAGTCTGCTAACATATATATATATCATGTCATAAGTGGTACTTCTAATAAATTGATATGTTTTATGGAAAACTATGTTTATTACCAGTACAAATGAAATTCCTTCACATTCAGATGCTAACTAAATGTCTTTTGATAAGTAATTCTATGTTATGAGAGGTGTGTACATTTATCAAAACTTTACAAATCACCCAGTCACTCGTAGCTTCTAATACGTACTTTACTGGTGTCGTCTGTATCTGCCCTTAATTTCAATTTAGTTTTATCCTAAGTACGCTAATTATCTATTGTTACGCTTATTATCTATTGTTACGCTAAATATCTATTGTTACGCTAATTATCTAGTGTTACGGTAAGTATCTACTGCATGTTAATAGTACAGATATTTTTTTTTTTTTTAAAAACAGTCACATTTTTCATTACAAGAACTATATGTTGCTAAAACAGCTCCAGCCAAATCCATAACACATGTGTCTTTGTTTGTGAATACGTAACAATATACTATTCATGTGTTAAATGTACCCCACGATAAATCGTGACGTACAACACATGATAATTACATAGACAATGACACCGAGCTGCCCCTTCATTGTTTAAACCTCATTGTCTAACACTGTTATCAATTAAGGCATGTGGTATATTATGACTGATATACAAGTAATTAGCTCCTTTTATACACATACATTTAAAACGTTAATAACTAATTGTTGCATTAGTTTGTTTTAATCCACACGTAGTGAATTAAATTGAAGCTCACTGACATTATTTATAGGAAGGATTGGGCACGTAATACATGTAAACAATTGTTTAATAAAGCTCACTGACATTATTTATGGGAAGTGTTGGGCACGTAATACATGTAAACAATTGTTTGATAGAAAGGGAACATTCTTACCATAGTCTTTTTTCTCCTCTGAAATGAAAATGAAAATATGTTATCATTTTTTCTCAAATAATATTCGGATAATCTCAAATATTGTAATATAATAATGTTATTAAGATGCTGAAAATACCGTAATGGTATACTCAATCTCGCAATTTCGTAATACCTTATAGACCACAGGTATTAAGAAATCCATAAGATTTTCGAAATTAAACGTGGGGCATACTATACCGTATAGGTCCTTAGCATCGAGGATGAATTATAGATGGAATCAGATATGTAATGCAATATCATTCAGTTCGGCAGTGAGGTAACGAACACTCATTTTGTGTTGGAAAGCGCCAATATCTTTGTCTTCGTACCATCATTAATCACCCGAGATTAACATTCTCATCCATGCAAATTCAACTACATTTTGTAATAGTAAGACATCCAGAAATGATTGTATCATTGATATTGCAAGGATCTTCACCAGATCGAATATCTTAAGTTGAAATGATGCTTTAATATTACGTTATTATATCGTTCAGCGAGTTTTCCTTTTGTATCCTCATCACCACAAGATTATCATTATCACTCTTCTTACATATGCGGCCATCCTATGGTGTTATATTTTGCTGGTGTGAGGTTCATTATCATTTTAGAATTGCCATTGCCCCTTCTCAATTTCGTCATTTTGAGAGAAAGCATACATAGTAAAACTATGTAAAAATTGACTAATGGCCTATCATTATTTCTGTTCCTATTAATAATCAACACATTTTTCTCTGAATTTTATCAGAATGGGTTTTTTTTTTTTAAATCACACCTTAAATCTCTGATGCATTGTTCATAGGAAATCTTAACTAATCAATAACTTTAATATTATATATCAATATCTATATATATAAACTATATCAGTCCCAAAATTAAGATCACTTCATTAGTTTTACCATATATACACAACTTTTGCTATACATATGTTTGCCAAAACCAACTATTAGTACCTTAATTATCGAATGTTGTTTGGATGTTTTTCTATCAAACCTGATCCTTTTATGTCAAATTATACCATCAGTCATATGTATAGTTTTAATACATTAATACATGAATAAAACAAAATAACAAATGAAAATTTTTGAATAAAAATATAACGTTCATGAAATCATTATCAAAATATTACAGAGTTAGAGGGATTTTTGTATTAAAGACCTCGCCCTCCATTCATGAAGGCGCCATTTTGCCATGCTATGCTATCAATATTACAACGACTTCACCATCGATAAAACTGGTTACAGACGATTGTGTAATCGAAACACACTTAAACTTGATTAACTTGATACGAATTCCTTGTGTGCTCTTATTAATGAAAAAATGGACATTACTATATATTCACCAAAAAGTATATAATCAAAACTTAGTAAGAGACAGATTGGTAAGGCTTTCACCAATCTGAGTATTTGTCAATCTTCGATCCCATACCAAAGTCGTCTCGCGGCGATATACCGACAGATGAAGTACTATTAGTATTAGTATTTTGTAATCTTACCTTCGGGAGCTACTTTCGACGACATTACGTTTGACGTAGATATCCGTAAATTCTTAAATCGATGCACCAAACTTTTAATATATATAAATGTACAGTAGTCTAAAAATTAAGATGGCGTCTCGAGTTAGACACATATACAAGTTATGCTTATACACATAATCTTTGCCAAAACCAAATGACATGGCTTTTAAACAACTATTTTGAATTAAGGATTTTAAATCAAAACACAATGGTTTGAACTGACCTACCTATCTATCTGATAGCATTCAATATGGATCATTCAAAGGCATCACGCGTAACATTTAAATGTATACATCGCATTGTAATCAACTACTTAACATGTAGCAATTATGCATGAAACCAACCAGTTGATATTACAATGTATATAGTGTCCAAAAATAGCCTATAAATGACTACATTCTGTTAAAGCAGTTAAAATTACCTCGAAGAAATACACGATAGTTCATCTACTTTTATGTTTTGTGTACAATGTTTCCGATATATTATTTGACTGCCTAGTTTGTATTTCGAATATTGTTAATGATAGTGCACAATCAATAGAGTAGGCCTGGACATATACACTCGGATATTTGCAGTGTGCACCATTTAACTCTATAGAAAAAGAATTAAGTTATCAAATTACATATCAACATTACAATATGTACGACTTTCTTCCACTTGTGTGGGGTTTAATCCCGTCATGCCAGCCGTTAACGGCATAATTGTGGTTAACACTAAAATGGGACGAACATTGAATGAGCAATGCACTTCAAACAAAACTATTTTTTTCCCCAAACTTCCTTGTTCCAAGTTAACACGCGCTTTTTAAACAAATTACTTCACAGACACATACCTGCCGCTTGGCTTGAACAAACAGCAGACACTTTTCCGTAAAATTTATAATCGTCTGCAGCTAATTTGCATGACACTGTTGATTAAATGATTTTAAAGGATTTCCTAATTCCAATATTGATAGCTGAAAGAGAAACTTAAAATGTGTTTTGAAAGATGTAGGTTCCTGAACGATATGTGAAAGTTTCTAAGGTTACATATCATCTCATTGGAAAATTGTACATGATGTCTAACGCTTTCCTATGTTATTTCTGGAATGTTGCCGCTGTTTCCAGTAACTGGAGAATCTAGCATTACCATGATTTATATATTTACACGGGGAGAGTTGTCGATGAAGAAACGCTTTCTCTTCCGTAACATCTGGTTTCATCCTCATAATTTTCCGTGTGTTATCCTTGTAAATCTGGCCATATTTTCACTCGTTATATCAATTTTATTCTAGAATTATAATAGTGTTTTGATTACATATTGCTGTTATGTTGAAGTTTGTCACTAGTTTCTTGTGATCCCGTTAAAAAGGGTTTGAGAGCTTGCTTATAATACATAAAAGGTTGAAATTTACATAAGCATTTAACCTTCAATTATTTTACATCACTATTCCACTGTAACGCATTCTCCTCAACACTTACCTTGAAAACTTTATTTTGCAACAACTCCAGATTATTCTATTAACACTGTATTATTTTTGTAGAAAACAGCGTATGTAGTTAATTACTTAATCGATTTTCTTGAGATTTCAAATGAAGACGTTATGCCATCGTTATTGCATTATGTATACATTATATTATATATATATTGTAGAGATTATTGCAATCGTTGCGAAGAATGATACACGTTTCACCAGATGTTGATAAAGTTATTTAATGACAGTCAGGAAAACGATCGTGATTATTAATTTATATATACAAGATTGGTGGCGTTGGAACAGTTTACTGTGTATTTGTATGAAGAATATTAATACCGTAATATTGAAATCCTTAACATCAAGTCAAATATACAGATAAAACAACACAAAACAAATTGGACGTCATTGGTTTAATAGCACCGAGAGAATTTCAACGAATAGTCAACAGGAAAACATACAAACAGAATTATATAATTTGAAATATGATATGTTTAATAAAAAAAATAGTGTCTTTTGTACATATACATTATAACATGGCAATAATTATTTCTTTATTCATTATTTAACAATATATTTGAATACTCAAACTGGATTTCTTTAAAATAACTATACTACATAACTATTAGTGTTTCGTATATTAAATCGACGGAGTTTTTCGGTGTGGATTTACTTAAACGAGAGAAATTCTTCTTTTTTCTTTCTTTTTTTTTTATAATTTTCATCAATTGATGATTATAAAAATACTTCACAAAACTATTTGTTCTTGATAAAATACAATAGGCATAATGATTTAACAATAGCAGCAATTCATATAGAAATAACAGCAATTCGTCATAACCGCCTTTCATGATTCTATAATAAAACATGATATACACTGAGAAGAATGAGTTGTCATCAAAAGATTATCACAGCTAACGTACTGTATAGTTCAAAATCAACTGTTTGATTGTAGCAGTTATTTATATACAATGACATTTTAAAGATACTGCAATTACAATGAAACATGTGACCACGTGTGATTGAAAGGTGTTCATACAATGTTTCAATGTAGTATCTGCAAATACTTTTAAAGTCAACTCGCCAAAGCTCAAATCAAATATCACATATATACAAGAAATCTAAAATATACAGACATATTACGGTGCCATCAGCTTCTAATCATTGCACTATTCTTCATCTTTTATAGCAAAACGTCATTCAACAATAACCTGTTCCAGAGATCATGATAGATCAAAACCTCACGCACATGACAATATTGATATCTTCATGATTCAACGAACAATCTGACTGCTCTTAAACGAACTTTTAAAAACAAACGAAATGAAAAACGATACGATCATATTTAATCAAAACTGGAAATGCTCAATGGAATGTTATGATTATCACGTATCCGTATGGATATTGTGGAATAGAATTTATATTTGATTTGCAGTTTACCAATGAAATAAGTAAGTGACGGTTTGCTTTTAAATCTTCAAGATATTGATATGTGAAAGACAATCATTCAATCATCTTCATAATGAGTTAACAAATTAATTGAAGTGTTTCCAGAATGTGCAAGTATCACAGTTTGTAGTTGGACAGATTTGGACAGATTATTAGACTTATCTATTATAAAGCCTTTACAGACCATAACTATTTTTATTTGTACAAACATTTCTTTCCAGTATTTGATATTGGTTTCCATTACCTATAGTGATATGTCACTGAATATAGCCTTCACAGTAAGTAACTGCTTCATACATGAAATAAATGTAAAATAATAAGTCAGGCAAACCTTGGCCATGGTAGAATAAGTATGGTACATGTTTCTATTTTGTTGAGATATTTCGCTGATTATTAAGAAATCAAGATTTTTATTATTGAATAGAATCCTAACAAATTAGCAACTTTCAAAACAACGTACAATGTAACATACACATTTGTGATTGTCAGTCTTTTTTTCTTGGTTCTTTTCACCTCTCTCTTCTGGTGTGGCAAACAGTTTAACTCCTGAACTTACATGTATACATAATTGTACATATACATTGTATATACAGAATGTATATATCATCTCAAACTAGAATAAATTACGTCTGCATGTATATTCAACAAAACAAGTCAAATTCTACAATTCAATATATTATGACACATTATTATATATTTACAAAATTAATACAATCATGACAGGTTTATGATTTCAAAATGGCTTAGATTTTTTTATCAATGTCAATTTAGTTATATCTATTTCATTTTGAAAAACAATTGGCAAATCAG
Source organism: Pecten maximus (assembly GCF_902652985.1). Classification (NCBI taxonomy): domain Eukaryota; kingdom Metazoa; phylum Mollusca; class Bivalvia; order Pectinida; family Pectinidae; genus Pecten; species Pecten maximus. The sequence goes on along the minus strand of NC_047016.1, from coordinate 41,020,141 downwards.
ACATGAAAAAAGTTAATAATAAATAGTATAATCGCATTTGGGACTTAAAGATTATTACATCAATACTCGCCTCTAGTATATAATTATGCCACAGCGTGCCACTGCACATGACCACCTCATATACATTTAGAGTGAATCAATTACCATGGCAACATATCACCATATCAACTCAAGATGTCCAGCATCTGTATTGAATACACTTACTAATCTACTATCTTTGAACACAGACATACAGTAAACATATCAAAAACTGACCAGATTGAAAAACTCTTGTGACGTTTCGATATGATATTTCTTAAGACATTTCTAGACCTCCATTAACAATGAAAGCCATTCATTTTTGTTATCGAATTTCTTAGTACACACTTGTAGACTGGTTGCCAGAACTCACACTTCATTCCTATGATTAAGTTCAGATTACTGCACAACAGAAAAATAACCATGTATTTCTTTCAGCTTTTCGGTTGAGACCTAACTTATCACTATAGCAAATGTAGGATTCATGAGCAAAGGTACCACTATGTACCAATATATATGCTACTGTATCAGGGCAATTCACATGAACGTCTATTTTAATATCATTTCAATATTTCATGAAATTTAATTTAAATTTCTTAATTATCTAAGGTGTAGCTATGAGGAATACAAAATAGCAAAATCAAACTTTCATTGCAACGATGCTCCTGCTATAACTGTAAAGCTCTCATTGTCGTTTTGGCTTTAATTCAATTATTTTCTATTTAATTTGATCATTTTGGCCTGGGACGAAGTTCCAATCCTTTAGTAAAAAGATTTCCATGGCAACGTTTTTATACCTGTTAATCCAACTGATTGTCCTGACACTGTTACCAAGGTGATTATGTCTTTAAAAGTTCTCTCCTTGTGATCCCTTCTTCTTCTTATCCCCCATAACCACATTTTTCTTGCCAAGGATTTTCATCAGATCTTTACTCATGTAGAATGGCTTCTCGACAGAACCATCATTCCTTTCCAAATCTTCCACTGCAAAATATGTTTTCATGTGGTGAACATACGAATATACCATGGAAGTTTCACACTTATTCTTAATCACTGTCATTTTTTTTTATTACATTTGAAAGTTTATTTCAAAATTGTGTATCTATGTGCCTGTGCATGGTTGTCTGTGCCCATATACATATGCATATGCTTCTTAATGTACATACATATGTGTGTCTTTTTATGTACCTACATATGTGTCTTTTTATGTACCTACATATGTGTCTTTTTATGTACCTACATATGTGTCTTTTTATGTACCTACATATGTGTCTTCATATGTGTCTTTTTATGTACCTACATATGTGTCTTTTTATGTACCTACATATGTGTCTTCATATGTGTCTTTTTATGTACCTACATATGTGTCTTTTTATGTACCTACATATGTGTCTTTTAATGTACCTACATATTTGTATCTTTTTTTATGTACCTACATATGTGTCTTTTTATATACCTACATATGTGTATTTTCATGTACATACATATGTGTCTATTAATGTACATACATATGTGTGTCTTTTTATGTACCTACATATGTGTGTCTTTTTCTGTTCTACATATGTGTATTTTTATGTTTTACATATGTGTGTCTTTTTATGTACCTACATATGTGTCTTTTTCTGTTCTACATATGTGTATTTTTATGTTTTACATATGTGTGTCTTTTTATGTACCTACATATGTGTGTCTTTTTCTGTTCTACATATGTGTATTTTTATGTTCTACATATGTGTCTTTTTATGTACCTACATGTGTCTTTTTATGTACCTACATATGTGTGTCTATTGATGTACCTTAATATGTGTCTTTGTACCTTTGTATGCATGTTCATGTACCTTTGTATGTGTGTCTATTTATGTACCTATGTATGTGTGTGTCCATTTATGTACCTATGTATGTGTGTGTGTCCATTTATGTACCTATATATGTGCATGTCTATGTACCTACATGTGTGTATATGTACTAAAGTATGTGTGTGTCTATTTAATATGTGTGTATGTCTATCAATGTACCTACATGTCTTTTTATGTTCTACATGTGTCTTTTTATGTACCTACATATGTGTGTCTTTTTATGTACCTACATATGTGTGTCTATTTATATACCTATGTATGTGTGTCCATTTATGTACCTGTTTGTGTGTGTCTATTTATGTACCTGTGTGTGTGTGTGTGTGTGTGTGTGTGGGTGTGTGCACGTGTGTGTGTGTGTGTGTGTGTGTGTGTGTTTATGTACCCATGTGTGTGTCCATTTATGTACCCATGTGTGTGTCCATTTATGTACCCATGAATGTGTGTGTCCATTTATGTACCCATGATTTGGTTTGGTTTGTTTTTGTTTAACGTCCTATTAACAGCCAGGGTCATTTAAGGATGTGCCAGGTTTTGAAGGTGGAGGAAAGCTGGAGTACCCGGAGAAAAACCACCGGCCAACGGTCAGTACCTGACAACTGCCCCACGTAGGTTTCGAACTCGCAACCCAGAGGTGGAGGGCTAGTGATAATGTGTCGGGACACCTTAACCACTCGGCCACCGCGGCCCCTATGTACCCATGAATGTGTGTTTCCATTTATGTACCCATGTGTGTGTGTGTCCATTTATGTACCCATGTGTGTGTGTCCATTTATGTACCCATGTGTGTGTGTGTCCATCTATAATATAGTATCATCATGCGTTTCCATGATTTGATACATGAATAAAAAAAAATAATCAAAAAACGATTCAGTGTTATCTTCTTTGATGCCAACAAATTCAACATCAAAATTTTGTAACATACAAGGTTTTGGCTATGTTTAAGATAGAATTTAATACACGTGTAATGTCAGAATAAATAACAACAGTGTCTATTTTGAGGAGTACCTAACAGCTACTTACAGAAGCAGAGGAACAGTGTGTCCACAGCCATAGAGTAGACACTGAAGAAGCAGCTGGCCACAACGTAAGACACTATGGTCACAATCTGTAAATACACAAAGTTTTAACCAAACACTGTAAAATTGTCAGATTGAAAAGGGATCATAAATGCTTTGCAGATCAAATCAGGGCAATTCCAGAAAAATATCTACTCAACGGAAAGACTCCAGATTTCAAACAGGAACTATCAAAAGAATAAATTTAATGAAAACAATACCACATAATAAAATTAACACATAATTTCTCTTATTCCGACTTATAATGACATCATTATAGTATTTCTTAATTTCCAAAGTTTTGCTGTGGGGTATATAACTGGAATAAGCTTGAAAAACACTTATACATTTAGTCTAGTGATATGATTTCTTTTTGTAAGAAATCGTTTGGCAGGACTATTCATTCCTGTATCTTATTTATGATTAAGATTTATAAGTAAAGTAAGTGTAATTGATGCTTGTCACTCACCACAATAGGGACAACATAAAAGTTGAGAGTAGGCGTGTAGTCCTTCAGGAAGTCTATTCCACCACTAAAGAAGAAGTAGGCTCCAGCAGCTGAAAATAGCATCGTCAAATAATTACCATAACATACTAAATATTGATAAATAAAAAACACAAGAAATAGGAAAATCACCAATTTATAACTGGATCATGATAGCATACATAATCTTCATCCACAAATTTTTCTGCTTCAACATTTAAATATGCACACGTTTGTTTTGCTTTCAATAAACATGACTTCTTGCCATGTTGTCTGAATGTAACCCTGGTCAATACTAGCCGCAATATACCGCTCGGCTAGGGAGATCTTCTCTTTAGCTCGATCGGTTGAGCATAAGACTAGTAAGCCAGAGGTCCCGGGTTCGATCCCTAGCGGAGGCAGTGATTTAAATTTAATTAATCCTACGCTCTGTTACATGAATATCATACAAATTAATACTTTTACTACTACAAAATGTACTTACTTGTACTTCATTTGCTATTGTTCAGGCTCTGGGATTGTGAAGCAATTTTAGACTTAAGTTTTTGCTTTGCTAAACACATACAGCTGCTATGACAACACAAATGATACCCCAGTTTCCACGTCTTCATAAATCAAATTGCTGCTTTGATTACAAATAATATGTCTATTGAAAAGACCATAAGACAACACTACATCTGTTGCCATGGCTACCAACACCATACTTGTTGCTATGACATATAAACTACACTTGATATGTTTAGATATCACACTGATTGCTATAACTACAGAAATCCTACTTGGGTTATGGCAACAGGTACCATACATGTGTTAAAACTACAGAAATTCTGCTTTTTCCTATGAATACATATAGATACCATAGTTGCTGCTATACTGTAGAAATCTGACTTGTTGCTATGGCTACATAGATTCTTTTTGTTGCTATGACTACATATATTCTTCTTGTTGCTATGACTACATAGATACGTAATTTGTTAATATGACTAAAGACATCCTACTTGTTGACTACTTACATATAATATAAAATGTATGTTGCTATGAGTACAGAAACCCTATTTGTTGCTATGACTACATAGACTGTTGTTATAACTACTGCAGTACCTACCAGTTGCTCCCACTATCACCAGTTTTCCCAGCAGCATAATGAAATCTGTGACTTTGTCAACAACAGCAACTCTGTAATATGTCAATCATAGCAAATGAAGTGACATTGAAATTCCCCTAATTAATTACAAACAAATATTTTCTAAATAAGTTTCAGTTGATATGGCAAGAAAAAAATGTTTTATCTATTTATCCTTACAAATGTCAATGATTTTTATTGCATCTAGACAGTTAACATGTAAGTGGAAAACTCAATCCAAAGATTTCTGATTTTACCTGACTATATTTCGCATAATCAGCATAAAGGCATCTTTGGCAGAAGAACAGAAATTCTTTCCATGTATGGCAACCTAAAACACAATATATGCATCCATTAAATTGTGTCAAATTAAAGAGAATGGCTTAAGTAAGGTTTATGTATCAAGTCTTTTTATAGGAATTTATTTTAAAAGTAATTGTATATACAACCTTAGGTAATATAGGTAATGAAAGAGACAATATTTTGTTTTAGAAGGTTAAAAGGAATTGTTAAAAAAACAGCATGTAATATAATGTCTCAACTCACCATAATGTAAGCATTTTTGGTTAAAAACTTGAGACATTTTTCCAGACACCAGAAACAGCATTTTAAACATCTGAAAAATAAAGTTAAATGTTTAAACATTTCAGAAAATGCATTAAGACATAAATAAAGTGACAAAACTCCAATGTTTTCAGAAATATGAAATGAAAACTGAACAATTATCGATGAGTGGCAATAAGATTCTCATTGATATCAAACTATTCATCCTGATAAATCTATTTTTATATTCTTTCTACTCTATCAACATTGAATGTTCTTTAGGAAGCCAGCAAACTAGTGAATTTATGATTGACTTCTTTATTATCACAAGATCAGTATTCTTAGTACTATATATACAGAATTGGTCTCAGGGGACCTAGAAATGTTTTAATTGAAAATATTATTCAAGTTAAAGTTTTATATAGAGAATACATGGCTAATATGTTACAATGCAAGATTTATTTTGGTGCAAGACTTAGGAAAGCCGAGATGCTGAGGCTTTACCGAGTCATCTTGGCTTTCTGTGTCAAGCACCAAAATGAAACTTTTAGTGTCACATACTAGCCATGTATTCTGTTTATCCTGCAACAATTTTCTTCAAGTTGGCGACATTCAAAACAAATTTTCGTTTTGTTTAACCTTTTTGGGTACAAGTGACGTAAACGGCTACATCGCTCAGGAAAATATCCATTCATTGATACCACCGTGTGTGTATTTACTACCACGAATTTATTAATGCATCATTGCAAAATAGCTCAAGGCTTTTTATCTTAATAAGAGTTCAATTTCACTTAAACATGTATGGAAATGTAACACAAATACAAATTAACCTAAGTTAGTGATTACAACATAGCATTTACTCTCGTTTGTTTATGTTAAGGTTACACATTCAGGTCAAAGTTCAGAGTCATGTTGAAAGCAGTCCCTTCAGGTGTGGAACAAATGCATGTGAATCGTATTGACATACAAAGTGATCATATTGACGGATTAAGCATACGTTTGTCAGTAGTTATCAGTCAGTGTGTGTAGCAGTTGCAGGATGAAAAAAAAATACATTGCAAGTTTGTTTTTATATTTATATATTTACAGTTAAAGTCTTTATGAAACATATAACAAGCTACATCAATCATTATACACTTACTTGATCAAAAACTTTCCAACAGGATTTTCAGTGCCTTTGAGCTTGGCATCTATATACTCCAATAATACACGGATCATTGCCACTATGGCCAAGATGAGGGACCCAAAGGCCAGAGAGCCAAGGTGGTACCTGTCAACACAGTCATTGACTTAAAAAGCACCCTATAAGCATACAAATCCTAAACAAAATGCCACAACTTAACACCAGATTAAGGAATTCTAACCAAAATCTTCAAGAACTTCCAAAAACTTGTAACGATTCCAAAAAAAAAGAGAAAAAATTGCAATTGTTGAAATTTTAACCTTAGATACTTTACTGCCAAAAGAAGACTTATTCTCAGAAATAAGAATAATGTAAAAAGATATTGTTTGTGTGAATTTACCTGAAGCATCTCCACAATGCAGCAGCGAGTGGGAATGTTGGGATGTCTCTGGGTTTCTCAAAAGCCCAGTAGTAGGAGGCAAAAGACCCAGCTAAGGTCATCTGACCAACAGCCACGACAAAGTTCAACAGCCAGAAAAACATGAACAGACTGAACACCTGTCCATATATCACAAAACTGGAACAAAAACAACAGTATGCTAATTTACTGATGCAACACGTTTTCTTTTTATCAGTTTTATACTCGCACCAATTTGTACATTTAATCCTACGACATTGGAAGACAATGTTTATGTAATCCTGATAACACACAGTATATTGCGAATTACAATTAGGCCCATGTAAGGGTTTGGGAATTATGCTGAACATTACTTTCACAAGCTTTGCTGTAACCTAGATAAACTTTCCTGGAAGGGAAGTATCTATACATCTAGTAAATACTAGCCACAATATACAGCTCAGCTAGAGAGAACTTCTCTTTAGCTCCACCAATTGAGTGTAAGACTAGTAAGCCAAAGGTCCCAGGTTTGATCCCTGGCAGAGGAAGTGAAATAAATATAATTCATCAATGACATGTCTATAAACCCCACAAGTCACTATCCTATTAGTTCATAAAGAGGAGTTTCACTTACTTTTCTTCTGCATTCTTCAAAAAAGTGCAGAAATCACTTGTTGTGTTTGTCTGTGAAAAAAAAGTTTAATTTCAATCTACACAAAATCATTTGTGATGCAGGATTAATATACGAAAGTTTACAATTCATATCAATGATAAAAATCAACCTAAACAAAAAACAAGTGTTGTTTAAACCATTGAGGCTATCAAGCACATACATGTCATGTCATAACTGTTCCTTATGACATCATAAGTGTTACTCATAATAATATGTCATAAGTGTTCCTTATGACATCATAACTGTACCATCTAAAGAATCTTACTGGTGCTAATGAATAAGCACATTTATAATGACTAAGTAATTATTTACAAAAATGACGACCACTGTTTCTGGTTCTTCAATGTGGCTCAAAATTTGTCATTTTAAACATTAAAGCCAATTGATAATACAGATTGATCCAGACAGAATATCATGACATACCCTATTTGGCATGTTAAATCAATCACTTTCAACAAAAACTCACATTTTCTGAACATGTTTCCCCAAACAGTGAAGACGTGTCCGCCACAATTTTGAGATAGTTCCAATCATTTGCAGTTTGGTTCCAATAATCTGTGTTGTTCTCATTCACAGTGAAGTCCTGCTTTCTCCCAGTAGATGCCAAGAATCTATAAACTAGGTCAAGGTCATTTGTGATATATTTTGACAAGGTACATACCTTACTTGTAGTTTGTGATGACAAATTCTTGAAAACGTAATTAATTTTTCTTCATTTTATTTTGCAGTGCTGTACTTCATGTTTACTGAGTGGATATGCCAATATTTGATAATTGGAAAAGATTATTTCAAGACTAGAAACTGTTTATACAATATTAATGTCCTAGTTCACATGCACTCAATATCATATATTTTTGTAACTTTGTTGTATGGCACTCTGCACCATTCAGGTGTTCAAGGATACGTGGCAACAGAGAGCCAATAGGCCAACACTCCCAGCTGTAGAGCGAATGGAAATATCGGGAATATCAACGTAAACATCATCTTCCCAATGGCCCTGGAACACCAAAAAAATACGTACATTCAGATTTCCTGTTTTTTATCAGAATTAACTTTTTTTAAATCTTCTATAAACTGCTATAATTAACTTTTCCTGGTTATGAACACCTGGTATTCAGTGGTCTCTATCTGTTTTAATTGTCTTTGCATTAGTTAATTGTCTCTTTCTGTTTTAGTTTAATTTCTTTGTTACATATCAACTCTTAGATATTTTACTGAACATGTGTATAAGAACTGGTCTCATCCTGATTAACGTTCTCCAGTTACTAAGTAAACTTGAACACTTTAATATCATCTAGATTATAATCTTGAAATTAAGACCGAGATTAATAGGGATTAACTATGGGTTCTGACCTGCTACCCTCCTTTATAAGAGATACAGCTATTCTGATCCTTTGACAGAGAAACAGCAGAACTATGAGGATGATCAGCAAAATCACGGCCGAGATGATACCTAGGAGTTAAAATAATGGTTCACTAAATGTACACATCATTAATACACATTTTAATTGTGAATGAAGAAAGAATTTCAAGTGCATTTAATTTTATAAATGCCTGGCTTTATTGAATAAATGTTTTGTGTTCTCAGAGAAGTTGTCATATTTAGCAAACAGGCCCTTAATTTTCAAATCAATAAGGGGTCATTGTACCTACATATATACTATTATTGTAAATTGACAATACTTATGTGGGTGTAGCAATGCTTTTAAAACACATAGAAAGGCATCTGTGCTTAATTCTGAATTACTTCATAATTACAGTTCCTTCACAGGTCACATCGGTAATTTTCAGAAAATATCACACATTTTGTAACAAATTACTACATATTTCAATAAGCTGTATATTACCGAATGCCAGAAACATGTCTGGCTTGGACCAATGTAGGACGATAGAGACAATATGGACGCTGAACTCCTCATCGCCATCCAAATTGACGTAGCTCCGAAAACACCAGAAGGTTGCTGAAATACAAGAAACCTGAGATGTTACCAGTCAAAGAAATAATAAACAACAATCTCCCTATCTAGGAAAACTATCAAACTTTTATCAGAAGTACACAGGAAACAGGTTACTTGTAGAAATATATATTTCTTTATGATATAAACTTTTGAATACAAGTATATCTATAGTTAGTTGTCTCGACTTTATAGTGCTACCTCACCGAAGCATACTGCTAAAGACACCCAGCAGTACACCCTACTCAGTCACATTATACTGACAATAGGATGAACCAGTTGTCCGACTCCCCAAATGCTGAGCACTAAGCAGGAGCAGAAATCACTATTTTTATAGACCCCATTATGCCTGGGCTGGGAGACAGAACCCAAAGCCTTCCTCACAGGGGTGAATGCTCAACAAAATGCCAAAGTGAGGCAGAGTCAAGGGAGACATTAGTAAGAAAAGAGTTGTTTAGATTTAAAAGATAAGATAAGATCGCAAAATTTAGTTGCCTCCTATGATCCTGCAATGGGAGAAGTAGGTTCAATTCTCACGCACTACCTGCAAGGCAGAGCTGAGCATAAAATGAACTTAAAATCAATTCTTAAGTCTAAAGCATTTTCAGCTTCTATGACAGGTGAGGGAATGGATGTTTCTCTAATATATAAAATTGTTTTGTCGATACTCACAAAAAGCAAATAATCCCAGGAATGCAAATATGGTAATCCACACCATTATGCCTGCTATAAATCTCATTATGGTGATCCATATAAGGGAGACAATCATGCTCAGGATCAGGATTCTAAAATACAGAACATTTAGAAATAAAACATTTGGATGTACCTTAATAGCAAATGAAATTGATGACATTAAATATTCTTTTATTTATATATAAAAACAAGAGATCCCAGAGGGATCTTGGCGCCCACCATTGAATGATCTTCATAGGTTCCATGTCAGATGATCTTTTCTCTACTTTTCCCTTCATTTTACTAATCTGTGCAAATCGAGACATCCCTCCAGTACTTTTCAAACAAGGGAACCCTAGCTATATAAGAAAGTTGAGATTTAACGATAATGGCTGTTTGTTTGCCAGGTTGTTTTCAGGACAGACTGGTCCAAAAATGCAATACAAGGAACCAAGGGGAACCTACTTATGAAATTTGAGAAAGATCCATTCAGTACTTTGAGAAATAGAGATAACAAACTTCAATTGTCAAAATCCAGGATGGCGGTCTGTCGGCCATGTTGTTTTCCGATTGATCTCAAAACGCAATATGCATAACAAGGCACCAAGGGGGCCTACATATGAAATTTGAGAAAGATCCCTTCAGTACTTTCTCAGAAATAGCGATAACAAACTTCAATTGTCAAAATCCAAGATGGCTGCCTGTCGGCCATGTTGTTTTCCGATTGGTCTCAAAATGCAATATGCATAACAAGGCACCAAGGGAAACCTACATATGAAATTTGAGAAAGATCCCTTCAGTACTTTCTCAGAAATAGTGATAACAAACTTCAATTGTCAAAATCGAAGATGGCTGCCTGTCGGCCATGTTGTTTTCCGATTGGTCTCAAAAGGCAATATGCATAACTAGGCACCAAGGGGAACCTAAATATGAAATTTGAGAATGATCCCTTCAGGACTTTCTCAGAAATAGCGATAACAAACTTCAATTGTCAAAATCCAAGATGGCTGCCTGTCGGCCATGTTGTTTTCCGATTGGTCTCAAATCGCAATATGCACAACTAGGCACCAAGGGAAACCTTCATATGAAATTTGAGAAAGATCCCTTCAGTACTTTCTCAGAAATAGCGATAACAAACTTCAATTGTCAAAATCCAAGATGGCTGCCTGTCGGCCATGTTGTTTTCCGATTGGTCTCAAAACGCAATATGCATAACTAGGCACCAAGGGGAACCTACATATGAAATTTGAGAAAGATCCGTTCAGTACTTTCTCAGAAATAGCGATAAAATGCAGAACATTTTAGATTTAAAAAAAAAAAGTTGAATTTAAATTCAACACTGATGTAAATAGATTTAAATTCGGAAAAGGAAATTAAAACTTTACATGAAAGCATGATGTAATTGGTTAATTGTAGTAAATCATATATATTTTAAACTTTAAACAACCATAAAATTTAATTTAATTAAGGTAATTTTTTCATGTCTACTCTGTGCACTTATCATACAGATACTGCTAACTTATGATGTCCTGTGCAATTCCATTTAAGCACTTTTTACTCATTGATGTACACAATTTTCATCAATTATTTATTTTACATATACACTTTAGATTATCATATAACAGACGCTGGGGTCACAAAGTTTTACTAGATATATATCATTCAGCAAAACATGTATTGATTGTAAATTGTTCATAGCCAGCTAGCTTACACAAGCATCATCCACCAAGTTGCCACAATATCAGCAACAATCTTCTCTGCATACTCCTTTGCTTTCAGAAATATTCCAAATATGCTGAATAAAACAAAACAGTTAGAATTAATTGATAAATAACCAAGTAGAATACTAGTAGTGATTACTGGAAGAGGAGGTCAGGAAAGTCAAGTGTAAGGAATTTTTCTGTGACACATATGCTACACATTTTCAAGAATATCATTTCCTGGAATTCTAAATTTTGTTATAAATCAATGTATTACCACACAATTTTTTTTTCCTTGAAAAAAAAGAAGTTTTTTACAGAAAATAGAATCTAGATCTAGATTAATCAACTTGTTTTCACTACATCTTTTTCGTTTTATCTTATTATTTTTTTCCATTGTGGATTAGACATTCAAAAGTTGGGTGTGCATGGGCTTATTCCCCAATATGAGCCTTTGCAGAAAAAAAGTGAAAAATAGGGAGGTGGGCTTATCCCTCAGCATGTGCTTATACAATGTAAAATACAGTATCAAAATTGTACGTTGGCTTGCAGAAAAGGTATACTGATATTCCTTATCAGTTTTATATTCAAGACAACCACAACATTTTGTCTGAGTTAGTTTCTGTGTGGTTGATGTATCTATATGTACATTTGCTCTGTTCAACTACACTACATCACTTGCATGTAGTTTCACTTTACCCGCAGACTGAAGTTGAACTTGAGTTTAATTATAGACACAAGGGGTTGGTTCTGATCTCTGTTACACTGTAGGTCATATATCAATACAACACCAGTACACATGAGGATTGACATGAAAGGTTGTGAGTAAATCAAACTTGAAGATAATAACTGAAATTACTTAAGGCAGTGTACTTTGATACACTCCATTTCAAATATGCCATGAATTTGGTATTTTTCTTTAAGTAAATCTAGAATAACTGTTCTTGGCCAACTTGAATGTCAATATACCCTGTAACATGGATTGCCAGGTAATAACTTACTCAAGGTTTTCGGCCAGAGATTCCAGTGTGATGGAACCTTTCTTTGAGTCTGTTAGGTTTTTATTGCCTACATCTTTCTGCACTTTGGTGATAAGACTGCCTCCCACATCCAGGAAATCAATGAGGACTTGAGGCACACATCTGTTGATGACTGCAATAGAAACATGATGGTAGATATAAATTTCCATTTACAGAAATCATTCATTTAATTAAGTCAGATTAAATATTCCTTTGATATTCTTCATTAAAATAAATTCACCAGATAACTGCCGTTATATAATATTGAAAAATACATAGGAAATCAAGCAACTGGAATTTTAATTAAATAAAAATTCAAACATGAATTCCGAAATCAATGAAAATAAATTCACTAACATTTTTATTTTGATAGATATTCAAATTGACTGAAATGATACTGAATTTCAGGGTACTCATAATGATCTAACATCATATACAGAATATTTGTATAAAAATACTGAGGAGGAAACTCCGGAGTCATTACAAAATTAATGTGCGTTGTTATCTTAAGATTATGTGTGATTTCAATACTCTATATGATTCCTTGAAAATATTTTTACTTGCATTATTTCTTTTAAAAAAATACCAGAAGTTAATTTATAAAGTGCTGGGCAACAATTACTACACTACCAATTGCAATTTGACATTGCTTCACAGTGGAAAAACATATTTTGATTTGTTTTAGTGCCAGAAGTAATTCTCCTGATAACAGGAACATCAGATTTTCTGATAGAATAATTGTACCAGTCTATTGGTTGGTATTTATAGCTGTATTACCACTATACTCATTAATTGCATCATCTTGACTCCATATCTTCAGTTTTGCTTTTTAAAGAAACACTAGTAAAATATTTACTTCAAGCATTTTCAATTGATCCCAAAATCTTAATATCTTAATCTATTTTTTTTCTTTTTTTTTTTCTTTCTTCCTATAATAGAAAACCTTTTCTCTATTCAATTATCCAATAGGATAAACAGCACAAAATACAGAAATGTATTTCACTGTGACAGAAGGCAATGCATAATATAGAGAAAATAATTTCACCCTAATTCCTACCCGTCAAACGGTTGAAATAATATTTACGTTACATTGATACTAAGAACTTCAAAAGCAATTTTCATAACTGATACAATTCTATGAACAAGTTCGTATTTCATCCAATATGTTTTTTATCAAAAGAAGGCAAATGTTATAAGAAAGTACATGAATTGTCCATTTAAGTGCAATAGAAAATATAAAAACTTTATCAAAAACAAGAGGCCCAGAGTATCTGCATCACTCACCTGGATATTTCAGTAATATGGCAAAATACTCTACCAGTTATATTTCAAATATTGTCCCACTTCTGAACTGCCTCTTCCAACAATGGTTCAAATTACATGTACAGGTGAAACAAATCCTGTCATTCATTAATTTTTTTAATTAATTTTAAAGATTTTAAAGTTGTGTTTTTTCCAACATTAGATCTCATTTATTTTGCCAATAATGCTCCACACCAAATTTTATCAAAATGAATTCAATTGTTCAGAACTAGGGATTTATACAATTTACATCAATTTCCCCTATTGGGTTCGGCCCCTCTGGCCCCACGGAAGCCACACCCTCCATTTATACAATATTAGATCTCTTTTGCCCAATAATGCTCCAGACCAAATTTCATCAAAATCCATTAAGGTGTTCAGGACAAGATTTAAAAGATTTACCTCAATTTCACTTATTGGGCCCCACCCCTCCAACCCCAAGGGAGCCACACCCTCCACTTATACAACAATAGATCTCTTTTGCCCAATAATTCTCCAGACCAAATTTCATCAACATCCATTCAGGCGTTCAGGACTAGTAGAGATTAAAGGAAATGTTGACAGATGACAGACGCCGCACCATGGTATAAGCTCACCGGTCCTTCAGACCAGGTGAGCTAATAATTAAAAATCTGCCAGAACCCTTCCCCCAAATTTTCTTTTTCTTGTTCAAAGCTTAAGTGTGCAACAATACACAAGCTAAATTACATATAAATCTGACAAAAGTCCTAATATTGCTGCTTAGACTGTCTGCATTTTTGTAAAGAAAATTATCAAAATCATTGCTTCAGGTATATTTTTCAAAATCGAAAAAAAAGAAGATGTTGCATTTATTTTTATAAAGAGTATAGCAATACAGACCATCAATATTATCATTGTTACCAGAAAGTGAATTGTTTAAGTAATATAGTAAGTAATATATACAGAAGAATGTTAATTTTTAGCAAGGCAATTAGAACTAAATGTAATTAAGTAATAATACATATATACATGTACAGCTGTATTTAACAGATAGATTCTTTAAAAAAATTTTCCACAATTGACAACATATAAAGCAATGTGATTAAACCAAGTGTTATGTAGGACATGAATGGATTGTAAATGTATCTTAAATAAAGAAACCAAATATATTTTACAGTGATTGCAACGAAACTGACACATTTAAAATTAGCTAAATTAAATCATATAGGTGGGCATCAATTTTAAACAAAAATGTGAAAGTGGCACATATATTTATACCGATATCTACTTACAAAAGCTGTCTTTGAGGAAAAGACACAAAATATAATGAATTTCATGATCAATCAATCAAACCTGTTATATGCTGCCTTATCTATTATTTACAGACCAAATACACAATCAAACTGTTAGTGCTTAATGAATGAAATACTGTTAACATACATGGTTCGGAGCACTTGAATGTTAGTACATTTATAACCAAATGTTTAAACAGATTAGTGCAATAATGCTTTGGCACACCCACACTATACTTACTGTAGAAAACAATATACTGTAATTAATCATAATTTAGCAGAATGATTCTGGATCAAAAAGTGCTAAAATACGATTACCACTAAAACATGTTAATCTAAAGTATATGATTCTTCTTTAACTAAATGTACAATATATACATGTGTACCCATGTATGGAAAGGCATAACATTGTTTATCATAACATTCAGAGCAAGAACAAAAACATAGTTTTAAGGCATTTTTTGCATTAGTTTTTAAATAACATAAATGAGCTAGGCTATATGTAGCTAAAATCAATTATATTGTAGAGAATGAAAATAAATGTAACAAACGATAATTGGTGTATTGTCTGAAGAAAACCATTTTAAATTTAACAGCAAGTTTTTGAAAGTAGAGGCAGAGAGCTCGGATAGAGAGAGTGGAGAGAGAGGACTCGAGTATAGAGAGTAGAGAGAGACAATTCGGACAGAGAGAGTAGAGAGAGACTCGAGTAGAGAGTAGAGACAGAGACTCGAGAAGAGATAGTAGAGAGAGAGAACTCGGGCAGAGATAGAGAGAGAACTTGGGTAGAGAGAGAGAGAACTCGGGTAGAGAGAGAGAGAACTCTGATAGAGAGAGTAGAGAGACTCGAGTAGAGAGGGTAGAGACAGAGAACTCTGGTAGAGAGAGAGACAGAGAACTCGGTTAGAGAGAGAGACAGAGAACTCGGTTAGAGAGGGTAGAGAGAGGAGAGAGAACTCGGGTAGAGAGAGTAGAGAGAGTAGAGACAGAGAACTCGGATTGAGAGTAGAGGCAGAGAGCTCGGGTAGAGAGAGTAGAGACAGATAACTCGGGTAGAGAGAGGAGAGACAGAGAGAACACGGGTAGAGAGAGTAGAGACAGAGGACTCGCATAGGGAGAGCAAAGGCAAAGAACTCGGGTAGAGAGAGAGAGAGAGAGAGAGAACTCTGGTAGAGAGAGAGAGAGAGAGAACTCCGATAGAGAGAGTAGAGAGACTCGAGTAGAGAGAGAGTAGAGAGAGAGAGACTCGTGTAGAGATAATAGAGACAGAGAACTCGGATTGAGAGTAGAGGCAGAGAGCTCGGGTAGAGAGAGAGAGAGAGAGAACTCGGTTAGAGAGGGTAGAGAGAGGAGAGAGAACTCGGGTAGAGAGAGTAGAGAGAGTAGAGACAGAGAACTTGGGTAGAGAGAGGAGAGACAGAGAGAACTCGGGTAGAGAGAGTAGAGACAGAGGACTCTGAAAGGGAGAGCAGAGGCAGAGAACTCGGGTAGAGAGAGAGAGAGAACTCGGGTAGAGAGAGAGAGAGAACTCGGGTAGAGAGAGAGAGAGAATTCCGATAGAGAGAGTAGAGAGACTCGAGTAGAGAGAGTAGAGACAGAGAACTCGGGTAGAGAGAGTAGAGAGAGAGAGAGAACTCGGGTAGAGAGAGTAGAGACAGAGAACTCGGGTAGAGAGAGGAGAGACAGAGAGAACTCAGGTAGAGAGAGGAGAGACAGAGAACTCGGGTAGAGAGAGTAGATAGAGTAGAGACAGAGAACTCGGATATGGAGAGTACAGGCAGAGAGCTCGGGTAGAGAGAGTAGAGACAGAGAACTCGGGTAGAGAGAGGAGAGACAGAGAACTCGGGTAGAGAGAGTAGAGACAGAGAACTCGGGTAGAGAGAGTAGATAGAGTAGAGACAGAGGACTCGGATAGGGAGAGCAGAGGCAGAGAACTCGGGTAGAGAGAGAGAGAGAGAGAGAGAGAGAGAGAGAGAGAGAGAACTCTGGTAGAGAGAGAGAGAGAGCTCCGATAGAGAGAGTAGAGAGACTCGAGTAGAGAGAGTAGAGAGAGAGAGACCCGTGTAGAGAGTAGAGAGAGAGACTCGAGTAGAGATAATAGAGACAGAGAACTCGGATTGAGAGTAGAGGCAGAGAGCTCGGGTAGAGAGAGAGAGAGAGAGAGAGAACTCGGTAAGAGAGGTAGAGAGAGTAGAGACAGAGAACTCGGGTAGAGAGAGTAGAGAGAGTAGAGACAGAGAACTTGGGTAGAGAGAGGAGAGACAGAGAGAACTCGGGTAGAGAGAGTAGAGACAGAGGACTCTGAAAGGGAGAGCAGAGGCAGAGAACTCGGGTAGAGAGAGAGAGAGAGAGAGAGAACTCGGGTAGAGAGAGAGAGAGAACTCTGATAGAGAGAGTAGAGAGACTCGAGTAGAGAGAGTAGAGACAGAGAACTCGGGTAGAGAGAGTAGAGAGAGAGAGAGAACTCGGGTAGAGAGAGTAGAGACAGAGAACTCGGGTAGAGAGAGGAGAGACAGAGAGAACTCGGGTAGAGAGAGGAGAGACAGAGAACTCGGGTAGAGAGAGTAGATAGAGTAGAGACAGAGAACTCAGATATGGA
Organism: Pecten maximus; assembly: GCF_902652985.1. Taxonomy (NCBI): domain Eukaryota; kingdom Metazoa; phylum Mollusca; class Bivalvia; order Pectinida; family Pectinidae; genus Pecten; species Pecten maximus. The sequence continues at coordinate 41,002,369 of NC_047016.1, read as the reverse complement.
GATACAGGCAGAGAGCTCGGGTAGAGAGAGTAGAGACAGAGAACTCGGGTAGAGAGAGGAGAGACAGAGAGAACTCGGGTAGAGAGAGTAGAGACCGAGAACTCGGATATGGAGAGTACAGGCAGAGAGCTCGGGTAGAGAGAGTAGAGGCAGAGAACTAGGGTAGAAAGAGAAGAGACAGAATGCTCGGGTAGAGAGAGTAGAGACAGAGAACTCGAATGGAGAGGGGACAGAGAGACAACGCGGGTAGAGAGAGTAGAGACAGAGAACTCGGATAGGGAGAGTAGGGGCAGAAAGCTCGGGTAAAGAGAGTAGAGATAGAGAACTCGGGTAGAGAGAGTAGAGACAGAGAGCTCGGGTAAAGAGAGTAGAGACAGAGAACTCGGGTAAAGAGAGTAGAGACAGAGAGCTCGGGTAGAGAGAGTAGAGACACAGAGCTCGGGTAGAGGGAGTAGAGACAGAGAACTCGGGTAGAGAGAGTAGAGACAGAGAACTCGGGTAGAGAGAGTAGAGACAGAGAGCTCGGATAGAGAGAGTAGAGACAGAGAGCTCGGGTAGAGAGAGTAGAGACAGAGAACTCGGATAGAGAGAGTAGACATATAACTAGGGTATAGCAAGAGTAGAGATTAGGTGGACAAAGATGAATTATATTCATCTCATGAGCTATCATAAATAAGGAGTATTTACAAATGCAAACGAATTATATATGTATCTTAATAGCACAAATATGAGTAAAATGGAAAGTTTAGATCATTTTTGTCCTACTTAACAAAGCATATCAGTCCTAGTGTGTCGTACAAGTGTGGGCCGAAACTAGTTGATATTTGTATCAATAGTCAAATAGTTTAATATCACGCCTTCAGTACATCTGTCACAGAACTGTACATTCTGGCAATATAAAATTCGAATTGATTACTCAATAGAATATCTAATTGTAATTGTGCACGTATATATGTATTCGTTCCAGCCGATTTTTGAGTAATTTCTCTAGCTTTTGACACAGAAATTACTTATTTATGTGGAAATTTGTAATTACGTGTCAAATAATTTAGAAAGTAACGCGTGACAAAGCAATTGAACACACAAAAAACGATTGATAATACTGTGTGTGTTGTACTTACTCAGATCAATTGACAATTATGCGCAACTTTTTTTTAGTTCCGATTATGAACAATAATTTTACAATAATGACATTATCATTCATTTAGCGTATGATTTACTAGTATCCTATAAATACCATCCTCATTGTTAAATCTTGGTAGTTGTCAGGGTGGCCAGTTAGCTATATATGTTATATATATATGTTATATTGGCATTACATCTGACATTGCAGTATATGTTGGAAACTAGTAAATATTTTTTTAGTCGGGCAATATACCGACGGTAGATATATCTTCCTTGATAGCACTGCGAACTCTTGGTATACGTTTCTATATGTTGGAGGACAAGATTAATTTTACATGAATTGAATGGGAAACCAAAGTGTCAGTGTCCATTACTGGATAGAAAATAGCAAAACAGTGGCTTACATTTGTAAATATTTCTTTGAAAATTAGATGTGATATTCTTGTTTACATGTTAAGCTGTTGGTATAATGAAAGACTTGCTCAATTTGTGTTTTGACATACAGTCATGAATTGCTTTGAAAATTAGATGTGATATTAATGTTCCATTTGTTTTGATTATTTTGGAATATCTTGGAACAAGGAGTGAGCTAAAATATTAGAATTACAAACACAGGTTCTTATGATGCAAACCTATCATAACAAACCATGTTTTACTCAAGAATTTCTGTAGCAATCAAAAGTGGATGTTATAATCAAACAAATTCTGTAATTTACTTGATAGAGATTAAATAGCAGTAGGCTTTCCAATTGTAAGTGAGTAGTGTACCTCGACTGGGGACCGAACCAGTGACCCTTGGCTCGCTGGCCCAGCCTGCTCTAACTGAGCTAATGGGAAATTCCCACTATAGCTAAGCTAGAAGGTGACCGTATCACTATGTACACTATTTACGATTAAAACTAGCCACAAAAATAGGGGGATATGTAGCCATACTTACGAGGAGAGCTCTCCAAGAAATATGCAGGACATTGGTCCCCTTGCACAAGAGCATCCCTTGATTGCTAAAACAAAAGAAATCATTGTCTTATCAAATTCAGGAATAAGCTGTATTCAATAATCGGTATGGTAACTGTATCATTCTTTATTTAAATATATTGCTGTAATTATTTAAATAATGATTTTGATAATGTCAGCATGAAAGTCCTTCTGTGCTGAGGACATTTACTGTTCAGGGGGTTTAACTTAACGGCCTCTTAACCCTGACAATCCTTATTATAAAATATACGCACGTATGAATATATCTCTGATATGTACTATGTATACATAAATATATAATAGACATTTCTGAGGAATTAAAATAATTTCATGAATCTGAGAAAATCATAAATTTGGACATTTATGTTAATCATTCATAAACTGTATGTATGAGAATGAATGAGTCCATCAATTAATCTATCAAGAATTAAAAGAAAGGAAATGAAAGTGAGAGAAGTGTAAAGATAAGAAAGATGACCTCCCATGTGAAGTAACTTTGTCTTAAGAACCTCTGGCTCCAATAGCCCCGATATTTCCTAACTGATACTAGTGAAATTTTTCTGAATGACCAAATAGATGACATGAAATACTCACCGAGGTATCATATCCTGATTTACAGAACTTAAGATCAGAGCTCGTAGCTGCATCAGTAAGGTAGGCATAGTTTGTATCAGGACATGCTGATACACACACCTATAACAGGTAGAATTATGATATACAATGTATGGTATTCATGGAATATCACATTTCTACATTTGCATTTTGAAAACATCTTATGTAATCTCACAATCAAGAACATCAGTAGTATTGTTTTAAGCAGGACCTTTTGATACAAGACATTTTTTTACTTCTTTTATGATCATTTATTAATGATGTCATGTTATTAGATTTTTTAAAGGGACACCCTGACACAAAGATCCCCACTCCCATCCTCTCATACTCACCTGTGGAGTCGGACACCCTGACACAAAGATCCCCACTCCAATCCTCTCATACTCACCTGTGGAGTCGGACACCCTGACACAAAGATCCCCACTCCAATCCTCTTATACTCACCTGTGGAGTGGGACACCCTGACACAAAGATCCCCACTCCCATCCTCTCATACTCACCTGTGGAGTGGGACACCCTGACACAAAGATCACCACTCCAATCCTCTCATACTCACCTGTGGAGTCGGACACCCTGACACAAAGATCCCCACTCCAATCCTCTCATACTCACCTGTGGAGTGGGACACCCTGACACAAAGATCCCCACTCCCATCCTCTCATACTCACCTGTGGAGTGGGACACCCTGACACAAATATCCCCACTCCCATCCTCTCAAACTCACCTGTGGAGTGGGACACCCTGACACAAAGATCCCCACTCCCATCCTCTCATACTCACCTGTGGAGTGGGACACCCTGACACAAATATCCCCACTCCCATCCTCTCATACTCACCTGTGGAGTGGGACACCCTGACACAAAGATCACCACTCCCATCCTCTCATACTCACCTGTGGAGTGGGACACCCTGACACAAAGATATCCACTCCCATCCTCTCATACTCACCTGTGGAGTCGGACACCCTGACACAAAGATCCCCACTCCCATCCTCTCATACTCACCTGTGGAGTGGGACACCCTGACACAAAGATCCCTACTCCCATCCTCTCAAACTCACCTGTGGAGTGGGACACCCTGACACAAAGATCCCCACTCCCATCCTCTCATACTCACCTGTGGAGTGGGACACCCTGACACAAAGATCCCTACTCCCATCCTCTCATACTCACCTGTGGAGTGGGACACCCTGACACAAAGATCCCCACTCCCATCCTCACATACTCACCTGTGGAGTGGGACACCCTGACACAAAGATCCCTACTCCCATCCTCTCATACTCACCTGTGGAGTGGGACACCCTGACACAAAGATCCCTACTCCCATCCTCTCATACTCACCTGTGGAGTGGGACACCCTGACACAAAGATCCCTACTCCCATCCTCTCATACTCACCTGTGGAGTGGGACACCCTGACATAAACATCCCCACTCCCATCCTCTCATACTCACCTGTGGAGTGGGACACCCTGACACAAAGATCACCACTCCCATCCTCTCATACTCACCTGTGGAGTGGGACACCCTGACACAAAGATCACCACTCCCATCCTCTCATACTCACCTGTGGAGTAGGACACCCTGACACAAAGATCTCCACTCCCATCCTCTCATACTCACCTGTGGAGTGGGACACCCTGACACAAAGATCCCCACTCCCATCCTCTCATACTCACCTGTGGAGTGGGACACCCTGACACAAAGATCCCCACTCCCATCCTCTCATACTCACCTGTGGAGTGGGACACCCTGACACAAAGATCCCTACTCCCATCCTCTCATACTCACCTGTGGAGTGGGACACCCTGACACAAAGATCCCCACTCCCATCCTCACATACTCACCTGTGGAGTGGGACACCCTGACACAAAGATCCCTACTCCCATCCTCTCATACTCACCTGTGGAGTGGGACACCCTGACACAAAGATCCCTACTCCCATCCTCTCATACTCACCTGTGGAGTGGGACACCCTGACACAAAGATCCCTACTCCCATCCTCTCATACTCACCTGTGGAGTGGGACACCCTGACATAAACATCCCCACTCCCATCCTCTCATACTCACCTGTGGAGTGGGACACCCTGACACAAAGATCCCTACTCCCATCCTCTCATACTCACCTGTGGAGTGGGACATCCTGACACAAAGATCACCACTCCCATCCTCTCATACTCACCTGTGGAGTGGGACACCCTGACACAAAGATCACCACTCCCATCCTCTCATACTCACCTGTGGAGTGGGACACCCTGACACAAAGATCTCCACTCCCATCCTCTCATACTCACCTGTGGAGTGGGACACCCTGACACAAAGATCCCCACTCCCATCCTCTCATACTCACCTGTGGAGTGGGACACCCTGACACAAAGATCCCCACTCCCATCCTCTCATACTCACCTGTGGAGTGGGACACCCTGACACAAAGATCCCCACTCCCTTCCTCTCATACTCACCTGTGGAGTGGGACACCCTGACACAAAGATCCCAACTCCCATCCTCTCATACTCACCTGTGGAGTGGGACACCCTGACACAAAGATCCCTACTCCCATCCTCTCATACTCACCTGTGGAGTGGGACACCCTGACATAAACATCCCCACTCCCATCCTCTCATACTCACCTGTGGAGTGGGACACCCTGACACAAAGATCCCCACTCCCATCCTCTCATACTCACCTGTGGAGTGGGACACCCTGACACAAAGATTCCTACTCCCATCCTCTCATACTCACCTGTGGAGTGGGACACCCTGACACAAAGATCCCCACTCCCATCCTCTCATACTCACCTGTGGAGTGGGACACCCTGACACAAATATCCCCACTCCCATCTTCTCATACTCACCTGTGGAGTGGGACACCCTGACACAAAGATATCCACTCCCATCCTCTCATACTCACCTGTGGAGTGGGACACCCTGACACAAAGATCCCCACTCCCATCCTCTCATACTCACCTGTGGAGTGGGACACCCTGACACAAAGATCCCCACTCCCATCCTCTGAAACTCACCTGTGGAGTGGGACACCCTGACACAAAGATCCCCACTCCCATCCTCTCATACTCACCTGTGGAGTGGGACACCCTGACACAAAGATCCCTACTCCCATCCTCTCATACTCACCTGTGGAGTGGGACACCCTGACACAAAGATCACCACTCCCATCCTCTCATACTCACCTGTGGAGTGGGACACCCTGACACAAAGATCACCACTCCCATCCTCTCATACTCACCTGTGGAGTGGGACACCCTGACACAAAGATCACCACTCCAATCCTCTCATACTCACCTGTGGAGTCGGACACCCTGACACAAAGATCACCACTCCCATCCTCTCATACTCACCTGTGGAGTGGGACACCCTGACACAAAGATCCCCACTTCCATCCTCTCATACTCACCTGTGGAGTGGGACACCCTGACACAAAGATCCCCACTCCCATCCTCTCATACTCACCTGTGGAGTGGGACACCCTGACACAAAGATCCCCACTCCCATCCTCTCATACTCACCTGTGGAGTGGGACACCCTGACACAAAGATCCCCACTCCCATCCTCTCATACTCACCTGTGGAGTGGGACACCCTGACACAAAGATCCCCACTCCCATCCTCTCATACTCACCTGTGGAGTGGGACACCCTGACACAAATATCCCTACTCCCATCCTCTCATACTCACCTGTGGAGTGGGACACCCTGACACAAAGATCCCTACTCCCATCCTTCCACACTGAACAAGGTCAAAGAAAAACAGATAGTCCTTTCCCCTGAAAAGAAATAAATCATATGGACTTTTCAGTTTCTTACCTACAACTGAAAATGTACCTTCATCAGAAAATCATCAAATTCAAATTCGTGTCAAATGCAAAATTGCAACTTTTCCATTAACCAAAGAAGAGATTACAAGCAACCTATTGTCTTCCACATTTGGACAAACTGTTATCAAAATGCAGCAGAAAGAATCATTGTTCTCAATATAATGTGGCATACAACCAAATTACACTACTAGTATGCAACACTTTTCATTGGTTCTTGATAGTTGAAGGTTTGTTTGTTTGTTTGTTTTTGTTTAACGTCCTATTAACAGCCAGGGTCATTTAAGGACGTGCCAGGTTTTGGAGGTGGAGGAAAGCCAGAGTAAAACCACCGGCTTACGGTCAGTACCTGGCAACTGCCCCACGTAGGTTTCTAATTCACAACCCAGAGGTGGAGGGCTAGTGATAAAGTGTCGGGACACCTTAACCACTCGGCCACCGTGGCCCCTAGTTGAATGTAAAACAGGATTATATGTACTTACAGATCGTCTTATTTGACTTTTAACATGGACATACAACCTTACAAATAAACATGACCTTGTTGTGACCTTTAGGGTCAATAACAATGTCAAGAAACAAAGATAAAAGATGATGACCAGACGTTACTTTGACGATTGCTGTGAACTTACTTGTTCTTGCCATATCCACACAAGTCTCCATTGGAATCCACTGGGTACAGCAGTAGATAGGGATCACCATTGCTGAATGCTGTGGATGTAAGGATTCTATGATTAACTACAGAAAAGTAAACTGATGATACTGATGTGAATATTATAATGACAATTCAGTAAGAATCTCTGTCAGCAGAGGGACTAAAACCAAATTTAACAGTACTTACAAATCGCATTGACCAAAAATGATACCATACAAGACACTTCGGCAAATTAACAATGTAACCATACCTAAGTAAGACACTCCAACACAGTTATAATGACACCATACCTAAGTAAGACACTTCAACACAGTTATAATGATACCATACCTAAGTAAGACACTCCAACACAGTTATAATGATACCATACCTAAGTAAGACACTCTGACAGGTATAATGATACCATACCTAAGTAAGACACTTCAACACAGTTATAATGTTACCATACCTAAGTAAGACACTCCAGCACAGTTATAATGATACCATACCTAAGTAAGACACTCCAACACAGCTATAATGATACCATACCTAAGTAAGACACTCCAACACAGCTATAATGATACCATACCTAAGTAAGACACTCCAACACAGTTATAATGATACCATACCTAAGTAAGACACTCTGACACAGTTATAATGATACCATACCTAAGTAAGACACTCCAACACAGCTATAATGATACCATACCTAAGTAAGACACTCTAACACAGTTATAATGATACCATACCTAAGTAAGACACTCCAACACAGTTATAATGATACCATACCTAAGTAAGACACTCCAACACAGCTATAATGATACCATACCTAAGTAAGACACTCCAACACAGCTATAATGATACCATACCTAAGTAAGACACTCCAACACAGTTATAATGATACCATACCTAAGTAAGACACTCTGACACAGTTATAATGATACCATACCTAAGTAAGACACTCCAACACAGCTATAATGATACCATACCTAAGTAAGACACTCCAACACAGTTATAATGATACCATACCTAAGTAAGACACTCCAACACAGTTATAATGATACCATACCTAAGTAAGACACTCCAACACAGCTATAATGATACCATACCTAAGTAAGACACTTCAACACAGTTATAATGATACCATACCTAAGTAAGACACTCCAACACAGCTATAATGATACCATACCTAAGTAAGACACTTGACACAGTTATAATGACACCATACCTAAGTAAGACACTCTGACAGTTATAATGATACCATACCTAAGTAAGACACTCCAACACAGCTATAATGATACCATACCTAAGTAAGACACTCCAACACAGTTATAATGATACCATACCTAAGTAAGACACTCTGACAGTTATAATGATACCATACCTAAGTAAGACACTCCAACACAGTTATAATGATACCATACCTAAGTAAGATACTCTAACACAGCTATATTGATACCATACCTAAGTAAGACACTCTGACAGTTATAATGATACCATACCTAAGTAAGACACTCCAACAGTTATAATGATATCATACCTAAGTAAGACACTCCAACACAGTTATAATGACACCATACCTAAGTAAGACACTCCAACACAGTTATAATGATACCATACCTAAGTAAGACACTCCAACACAGTTATAATGACACCATACCTAAGTAAGACACTCTGACAGTTATAATGATACCATACCTAAGTAAGACACTCCAACACAGTTATAATGATACCATACCTAAGTAAGACACTCCAACACAGTTATAATGATACCATACCTAAGTAAGACACTCCAACAGTTATAATGATACCATACCTAAGTAAGACACTCCAACACAGTTATAATGATACCATACCTAAGTAAGACACTCCAACACAGTTATAATGATACCATACCTAAGTAAGACACTCCAACACAGTTATAATGACACCATACCTAAGTAAGACACTCTGACAGTTATAATGATACCATACCTAAGTAAGACACTCTGACAGTTATAATGATACCATACCTAAGTAAGACACTCTGACACAGTTATAATGTTACCATACCTAAGTAAGACACTCCAACACAGTTATAATGATACCATACCTAAGTAAGACATTCTAACACAGTTATAATGATACCATACCTAAGTAAGACACTCGACACAGTTATAATGACACGATACCTAAGTAAGACACTCCAACACAGTTATAATGATACCATACCTAAGTAAGACACTCCAACACAGTTATAATGATACCATACCTAAGTAAGACACTCCAACACAGTTATAATGATACCATACCTAAGTAAGACACTCCAACACAGTTATAATGATACCATACCTAAGTAAGACACTCCAACACAGTTATAATGATACCATACCTAAGTAAGACACTCCAACACAGTTATAATGACACCATACCTAAGTAAGACACTCCAACACAGTTATAATGATACCATACCTAAGTAAGACACTCTGACAGTTATAATGATACCATACCTAATTAAGACACTCCAACACAGGTATAATGATACCATACCTAAGTAAGACACTCTGACAGGTATAATGATACCATACCTAAGTAAGACACTCTGACAGGTATAATGACACCATACCTAAATAAGACACTCTGACAGTTATAATGATACCATACCTAAGTAAGACACTCCAACACAGGTATAATGACACCATACCTAAGTAAGACACTCCAACACAGTTATAATGATACCATACCTAAGTAAGACACTCCAACAGTTATAATAATACCATACCTAAGTAAGACACTCCAACACAGTTATAATGACACCATACCTAAGTAAGACACTCCAACACAGTTATAATGATACCATACCTAAGTAAGACACTCCAACAGTTATAATGATACCATACCTAAGTAAGACACTCCAACACAGTTATAATGATACCATACCTAAGTAAGACACTCCAACACAGTTATAATGATACCATACCTAAGTAAGACACTCCAACAGTTATAATGATACCATACCTAAGTAAGACACTCGACACAGTTATAATGATACCATACCTAAGTAAGACACTCCAACACAGTTATAATGATACCATACCTAAGTAAGACACTTCAACACAGTTATAATGACACCATACCTAAGTAAGATACTCTAACACAGTTATAATGATACCATACCTAAGTAAGACACTCCAACAGTTATAATGATACCATACCTAAGTAAGACACTCCAACAGTTATAATGATACCATACCTAAGTAAGACACTCCAACACAGTTATAATGATACCATACCTAAGTAAGACATTCCAACACAGTTATAATGACACCATACCTAAGTAAGATACTCTAACACAGTTATAATGATACCATACCTAAGTAAGACACTCCAACACAGTTATAATGACACCATACCTAAGTAAGACACTCTGACAGTTATAATGATACCATACCTAAGTAAGACACTCCAACACAGTTATAATGATACCATACCTAAGTAAGACACTCCAACAGTTATAATGATACCATACCTAAGTAAGACACTCCAACAGTTATAATGATACCATACCTAAGTAAGACACTCCAACACAGTTATAATGATACCATACCTAAGTAAGACACTCCAACACAGCTATAATGATACCATACCTAAGTAAGACACTCCAACACAGTTATAATGACACCATACCTAAGTAAGACACTCTGACAGTTATAATGATACCATACCTAAGTAAGACACTCTCACAGTTATAATGATACCATACCTAAGTAAGACACTCTGACACAGTTATAATGTTACCATACCTAAGTAAGACACTCCAACACAGTTATAATGATACCATACCTAAGTAAGACATTCTAACACAGTTATAATGATACCATACCTAAGTAAGACACTCGACACAGTTATAATGACACGATACCTAAGTAAGACACTCCAACACAGTTATAATGATACCATACCTAAGTAAGACACTCCAACACAGTTATAATGATACCATACCTAAGTAAGACACTCCAACACAGTTATAATGATACCATACCTAAGTAAGACACTCCAACACAGTTATAATGATACCATACCTAAGTAAGACACTCCAACACAGTTATAATGATACCATACCTAAGTAAGACACTCCAACACAGTTATAATGACACCATACCTAAGTAAGACACTCCAACACAGTTATAATGATACCATACCTAAGTAAGACACTCTGACAGTTATAATGATACCATACCTAATTAAGACACTCCAACACAGGTATAATGATACCATACCTAAGTAAGACACTCTGACAGGTATAATGATACCATACCTAAGTAAGACACTCTGACAGTTATAATGATACCATACCTAAGTAAGACACTCCAACACAGTTATAATGATACCATACCTAAGTAAGACACTCCAACACAGTTATAATGACACCATACCTAAGTAAGACACTCTGACAGTTATAATGATACCATACCTAAGTAAGACACTCCAACACAGGTATAATGACACCATACCTAAGTAAGACACTCCAACACAGTTATATTGATACCATACCTAAGTAAGACACTCCAACAGTTATAATAATACCATACCTAAGTAAGACATTCCAACACAGTTATAATGACACCATACCTAAGTAAGACACTCCAACACAGTTATAATGATACCATACCTAAGTAAGACACTCCAACAGTTATAATGATACCATACCTAAGTAAGACACTCCAACACAGTTATAATGATACCATACCTAAGTAAGACACTCCAACACAGTTATAATGACACCATACCTAAGTAAGACACTCCAACAGTTATAATGATACCATACCTAAGTAAGACACTTCAACACAGTTATAATGATACCATACCTAAGTAAGACACTTCAACACAGTTATAATGATACCATACCTAAGTAAGACACTTCAACACAGTTATAATGACACCATACCTAAGTAAGATACTCTAACACAGTTATAATGATACCATACCTAAGTAAGACACTCCAACACAGTTATAATGATACCATACCTAAGTAAGACACTCCAGCAAATCCTCCAATGAATATGATGAACAGTAGACAGCATATGATGTCTGTGCAGGATCTGTAACATAAAAATTAAATTCATAACACACAACACCTAGCCATACCAGAATCAGTATGTAGATATATAACACACAACACCTAGCTATACCAGGATTAGTATGTATACAAATTTGATATATAACACACAACACCTAGCTATACCAGAATTAGTATGTAGATCTATATATAACACACAACACCTAGCTATACCAGAATTAGTATGTAGATATATAACACACAACACCTAGCTATACCAGAATTAGTATGTATACAAATTTGATATATAACACACAACACCTAGCTATACCAGAATTAGTATGTATACAAATTTGATATATAACACACAACACCTAGCTATACCAGGATCTGTAAATACACAAGCTCAATTATTTATAGCAGGATGTTTTAAGATTATGTGGCAAAATGTTGGATAACAGTATGTGAAGATGGGTTAGAAATGTTATGGTTTGGTTTGTTTTGTTTAACATCCTATTAACAGCCAGGTTATTTAAGGACGTGCCAGGTTTTGGAGGTGGAGGAAAGCCGGAGTACCCGGAGAAAAACCACCGGCCTACAGCCAGTACCTGGCAACTGCCCCACGTAGGTTTCGAACTCACAACCCAGAGGTGGAGGGCTAGTGATAAAGTGTCGGTACACCTTAACCACTCAGCCACCGGAGCCCCAAATAAATGCTGATGGTTTCCACACTATACAAGATACTTAGGTTTTATTTGTGATATCCCGTATCACATCAGTCAACATTGAGTGGCCGGTGAATCACAACATTATTTCATACCCACACTTGTTGATGTGGTTTATTTTTAAAATGGAAATTTCATATTGATGCGTTATATTGATTTTCAAAATCAAAAATTCTAAATGCAATCTGCATGCAGTTTGTTGTTGAGATGAATTTTAAATTACCTTTTCTTGATTGGTCCATTAAATGTTGGGTCATACGTCAATGGCGTACCTGAAAGATAGAGAAATCCTTACATCAAAATTTTCTAAAATCTGTGCATAAAATCTGAAAATTAGATACACATGTTAAAAATTTCTCATTGTACATGTCAATGTGATTATGAAGTTGCACATCAAATTAAAAATGCCATATGTTTTACAATGGGTTGAATATGTTATCCTGAGTAATATGACTAGTATATATTCCAGGTAAATTAGTGTTGTTATAATACCCAGGTGACCCTGTACTGATATAGTGTAATAGGAAGGAGTAAATACATGAAAAACATTCTGCCCTCACTTGGATTCAAACGAGTGACTTCTTGCTCTCTATTTGGACAAACTAAGAAAATTCCTGTTAGTCTGAGCTAGTAAAGGTGACCAATATTCCTCGCGTTTTCACTAGGTCTTGTAAAACCATAATCGGGATAATCAATGATGGCAATTAATGCACTTAGTAAATCAATATACTAATTCTGGTAACGAAGAACATCATCTATTTAAAATAACGAGTACCAATTTAACCAGACCAGAGTGATGACAAACCACACATATGATATGAGGGTCATGATATATAGGTCACAATATGATATATATAACCCTTAGGATTTTTGTGGGGAAAAAACCCATTAATTAATAGCTGTTTCATACTCCTACAGCATAAGAGGCTGTACTACTGGTTGCTGGTCCAATACATAATTGAAAAATATTAGAATGACTTTTATATTTAGGCCTGTCACAAACACATGAATTCTTGCCATGAAAATCTCCATTGTATGAGTGAACTGTTTCCCTTCTCTTCATCGGTGAAAAATCAGATATTTTAGCAAACAATGAACAAATATGGACAGGGTGTAGGAATAGCTTAGTAGTTCATCATTATTAAAGTTTTGTGAATAAATGTTTGAATTTAGTTCTTTCCAAAGAGACAAAATATCACTTAGTAAATCAGAAGTCGGGTCTCTACAAAATGTGGAAAATGAACATCATTACGAGTTGACCTTATTCTAGCCAATTAAAATGTCGACCACTTTAACACAACATGTTAGCAAGTGCACAAATGCACATAAAAATGTGCTCAATAAAAACTTCACAATCTGCCTTTTTTCTGTAATCAATCTTTTCACCTAGCCAAGTTACCTGTTTGACAAACCACTGGAACCTGTGCTGACGCCAGGACATGTTCATTACATTGTTTTTGTATGAATAAAGGGAGATAATTAATACATTCAATAAATTCATTTTACAATTAAACGCTTGTTTGATTGTATTTATTGTCAATATAAATGCAATCTGGGTGACAGATAAATAGAATGGCGGCCGTTAGGATTGTATCAATTCTCCAACACTACCTGATATGATATGCATTGGTGAACTGTACCTCTAATGAGTCTCAGGACAATCATTGGTCAACAGACACCCTTCGACTAAAGTATATTGTATGAAATAAAATGTTTATTTTTACTTTCTTCTGTGGTTTGGAGCTTTCAATTATGGTAAACATTTTCGTAGTTAGTCCATGTAACAACAATATAACAATAATACATACAACAATATAACAATAATACATACAACAATATATGTTGTATTATACTTGTGGTTCTGAAGCAACCATGAAAACAATGAATGTTTATACACAACAAATTTTTCATGTTATATGATAAACATCCCTACAGCCACCTTTGTGGGGAGATGAAATGAACTGTGAAAGATTAAACATTACATTTTAATAGTGATTATCAGCAATACTAGAATCAAGGCATTCTTTTGTAGTCCCACAATTTCCAAAGTCAAATCACAAAACCAGTAAGATTGATTTGGAATTTGGTTAATTATTGTCCATTCATATTGTTTAATGTCCAATCAACAACTAAGGTCATTTTAGGACATGAATGCGTGTGGTGAGTGCATGTGTGTATTGCTGTATGTTCATATTAAGTCTGATCCTTGTGATAGTTCAGAACTTATGTTGATTTATAGTGCCACCTCACTGAAGTATACTGCCAAAGACACCCAGCTGGACACCCCACCAGGTCACATTATACTGACAATTAAGTCAAAACTTATGTCAAACACCAATACGGTACCTATGACAACATTTAATTATTCAGCATTCGTGATGAAAACTAAAAAAATAAATTGGTTTTGATACATTGCCACCCATAGATGAAGTTAATCTCTGCAAGTTTTTATGGTGTGAAACAAGATCCCAGAGGAATCTAAGTGCACTTTCTTATAACAAGTATGTATTATGGATAGACAGACAGACTATACATAAAGGACAATTTGAAAAGCCTAACATTTTATTTGATAACAGGGCTCTCAATTCAATTTTTAAACAGTGCCTTCAGAAATAGGTCAAGGTGAAGGTCAAACAGAGGTTGTTATTTTTCAAAATTTTGATAATTACAAGTGTATTTTGGTATATGTGTTTATAACACACCTCTAAGTCCATAAACAAAAGTCTGACAGATATGTGTTGTCCCGACAGATGCAAGTGAGTAATATCTATCCCCGCCAACAAATTACATAATCCGTCACGCTGGTCAGCAATTATTCAAGTATATGCAGTACATTTCCATTCATGAATAAATTCTATAGTATAAGAATTATTCATCATGTTCTTTCTCCATATATAGAAGTTCTTTCTCCATATATAGACATTCTTTATATATAGGAAACACCATTTAAACTTATACACATATATAACACCAAAATGAAAATGACTTTTTAGAAATTATTTAAGGCTTAAGATATATTATAATTAAATGCTTCTTTTCCTCAGTTAAGTTAACCTACCATGCTTTCCATCAGATACAAATACTCCATCACTTTCATCCTTACTGTCTTGATCACCATCTTTACTGTTTTTATCGTCATCTTTACTGTCTTTTTCCTCCATTTTAAAGCGAGTCTTCGATGTACTCACTTCTGAAGGTACTACGTTTTCCTGATTGCCAAGCAATTTTTCCTTTGTAGCATTTTCCTGCTCAAGTTTCCGTTTGTTTGAACGAGGCATGTTGTTTACTTGTAAATGTATACACAGTATGTATAAAACTCAGGGGTCAATGAGGTCATATGTTGATTAACCAATACACATTACAAATGTACAAACATTTTTATAACTTATATTGATGTGTATTTAATGTCAGTGCATCACAGTTCCAGAATGGATGCCAGTCCTCTTTTAATAACCATCACAAAATTCTCATTCAGTTGTTTTTAAAGTTTCACAGCCGAATAATAATTCCAAGAATTTCCTCTGGAGGGCGTGATTCGTGAATGTCTTAATACTTGTATGAATTCCGCACCAAACAATATATAGTTATAGTTATTGTCACAAGCTAACACTTGATTTTCATGTACATTACATCAGCACTAAACACAGTCCTTATGTAACAAAATTGTGTCGTGTTATATATATACACAATTAATTGAAATGCAAAATATATTCTGTAAGGAGTTTACATATCCAAATCTTCTAAATACATGCAAATCAGTTCAATTTTGAGAAGTGAGCAATCACAAATTCTTAATATAACACAAACTAATTCAATGAGAAACTCCTGTCTATATCTTTGTTACTGTAGATATTATTGGTCACAGTGAGCACTTGCCTTTTACCACACACAAAGCTTTCATGAAAGGAGGTTAATTGTCTCTGGAAAATTGCAGTATGATAAACAATAGTACAGGATAGAACTGTATAGCTATCAATACAGTATGGCGCACATCAACCATGACAGTTCTCTATACACATAAGCATTTTTATTTACTATATTTTTCTCATATGTTAATGTTAAAACACCAGATCACTACATCTTATGACCTACAATATAAACATTGTCTGTAATAAACCACCATCACTTTCCATATGTTTTCCTTTTAACAGAGTTTCTGATATTTAAGATACAGTTAAAGCTACCAGAGGTCGGTTCCAAATGACCTCTTGCAGCTGTGTCCATCAAACATACCATTAATTACAATATTTCTAACTTATTGATATATTTATCATTCTAACAATCTTGTAATCTATATAACACCAACACAGACATTCAAACCTCATGCCTTAATACACATGCAATGATTTACTGCGTATTATTGTGTGAATTTCCAGGTGAAGTTCTATTCCACAGGTATAAAAACAACCAAATTCACTGAGCTAACATCCCCTTATCAATAAACTAAAATTTGTCATAACGAACAAAGAAATGTCATAATGGTCCGATAACTGTCCACTCTAGGCATACAATTGAAGATGACCAACAACATCCAAGGTCAGATCATGGTATCAAGTTGAATTCATTCACTCTAAATCCGCTACCCATCCTGATGTGTCAGATTGCTTCAAATCCTTACAATGTTGTTTAAGTTCCGATAAAATTGTATACAGATAGTATACAGAGCACACAGGTGAGTAATTCCTGTTTGATCTACAGGTATGAAGTAAAGTTACCTGGTCTCCATCATAACAGTCTCCACGGTACTGGAGTTTTGTCACTTTGCTTTCATAAAACTTAAGTGTAAAAAAATTAATTCATATGTATTTTACAAACATAGTAGTCAGGGGAAAATTTTATACTGGAGAAGTATTATCTTATTGTGATCCAAATACTGAATAAAACTAAGTATTGAAGGACAGCACTTGTATTTATCCAATGTTATGAGTGTAATCAAGATAACAAAGCTGAGAAATAGTGACCATGTTGATGTATGTGTGTGTACACACATAAACACTTCATGTACAGTGTGTTATTATCGGCTCTAACATGCGTTTTCATCGCCACTTACACAGACTTTATGTATGTGACATATTCACAAGCACTTTGACAGACAGTAATAGAATTAATTTTTTAAGTTGTCCCTGAATGCCAGTTTCACTTAAATATTCAAGCATCATAACAAACATGTACACAATTCAATATTTCTGCACATCGATCAAGACCATGGATATTGTTTGTTTGCTGGGTCTATTACTCAATGAAAAGCCAGGGTCATTTTGAAGAGGGTCTCCTTGAAGTAGTTGGTGACTACCTTGTACACTATCCAAAGCAATTAGGGTAAAGCGTCTTGCTCAAGGATACAACTATGACAGCACAGACGGCCTAATTCACAGCTTTCCGAGAAACACAATCTGACATGGGTCACAGAGAGCGTCAAACCACACACCTCAGATCTTCACCGGAGGTTATGTGGCTGGTGGTCTGACTGATTGAGCTAATCGTGGCCCCCTCACAGAGATTGTGTACTTTTTGTATCAGGAATATTTCTGAAGATGAATTATCATTTTTACATATAAATATGTCCATTTTATCAAGCTTTAAGGGGTATATATAGTAAACGTTATTATTGGCACATCTGTTTTCAAGCTTGCTTAACCCTTTGCCACATGTAAGCGCCTCTGGACGCCTTTACCCCTTGCCACATGTAAGCGCTTCCTGACGCCTTTGCATTATCTCCATGTAAGCGCTTCTCGACGCCTCTATGTTATCTCAATGTAAGCGCCTTTCGACGCCATGCCGGTTCGGTAAACTTAGACATGGAAAATCCCGTGATTGAGAGCGACACCTATGTGGAAATCCCTGATACTATTTTAAGAAGATATCAATGCATCGACCAATCAGATTTGTACACGTCATTCATACGAAAGTTTTTGAATAAATTAACCTAGAAAGTGTGAGTCATGAGTGTAGAAAAGTGTGACAACAACAAGGCGTGATGGCGGCTGTGGCTACGATTTTGCGCGACGTTTTTGACGACGATGATGATAATTTAGAGTTTGATGGCTTTGGACCTGAATACATTGAGTCAGATATTGATCTTAACGATGTTCTAAATGAACTGTCAACAGATAACGAGTCCGAAAATGAGGACGAACGGCGACTAGTTGTACTGCCGCCATTAGGTAATGTTGACCGAGATTTTTCGCCGATCACAGTAAATGATTTTGTTAGGGAAACGGGGCCAGTACTTCCAGAAACTTTTGATGTTGATACTGCAAGTCCCATTGATTATTTCTACCTTTTCTTCAATGAGAATCAGTTTTCCATCATAGCTCGACACACTAATAACTACGCTCGCTGGCATTTGAAAAACGAAGGTAGATTTGACCCAAAATGGTCGGATACACATTCCTTCGTCGCGACATCGGATATAAAATATTCTAGGCTTAAGCCTGAACTGTTGAAATATTCTTGTGAAAACTTTGCAAATTCAGTTTGTTTCATTTGGGAGTTAATGTTGAATCATTTCATGTACAGGAATTCAATGAATTATAAATTACATTGTCAAAATATTTTGAAATTTTTCTGTTCTGTTTGTATACAGCTGATTTCGTGGTTATGTGTTGTTGGTTTTATACAGAAAATAACACAGAATTAAAATTTAAGAAATTCTGAACATAATTGTACCTTACTAAAAATGTCTAAAACAACTATTTCACTTTCAAAATTAGGTTTAGAAAAATTAATCAAAACAAAGCTTAATTTCTCAAAAACTGCCATTGAGATGGTGTATGTATATTTCAGTCAGCGCAATAATGTTGCATTGCAACAATGTATCTTTGCACTATTGGCACAGAGTGCTGAAGTGTTATAACCTGCATGTGGCAAAGGGTTAAAACTAGTTAGTATACAGAATAATTAACAAGAATTTCATGGAAGTGGATGTGTCGTCACCTGTGCAGAAAGTTGGGTGATTACAAGTGTTATTGCATGGAAACGGATTTTCAATTTTTAGTAACAGTGACCTTAATCTTTGACCTCTTGACCTGAAAAGCAATCCCATACAAGCATTTGTGGTATTCGGAAGAAGTTTGAGTTTAATCGACCCAAAGGAACTCGAGCTATCGAACGGAAACAAATTTTCTACATTTAGTAATAGTGACCTAGACCTTTGACCTTCAGACCTGAAAGGCAATCCCAAGCAAGTACTTGTGGTATTAGGAAGATCTGCATGAAGTCTGCATTTGATCGGCCCAAGGGAACTTGAGTTATCGCATGGAAACAAATTTTCTATGTTTAGTAACAGTGACCTTGACTTTTGACCTTCTGACCTGAAAGGCAATCCCCAAGCAAGCACTTGTAACAAGAGGCCCAGAGGGCCTGTATCGCTCATCTGGATTTCATGAATATATATGAAACAAGAATGATGGATAAGTATATTTGTCACTGGTATTGCTATGTCAATATATCATAGGCATTTTATATGGGTATGTGAGGTTTTTATGCCAAGAAAATGCATTAATCCATGAAATGAAATTGAATTATGCAGCAACCCCACAGGGATGCTACCACTCAAATGTGAGTGATATCCATTGCTTATTGACCCCTTTAGACCCCGCCCTCTGCACCCGGAGGTGTGGGGGTGGGGGGTGGGGGGATGGGTCAGTTCCTTCCTTTATAAAATTTTGAATCCCTATAGCTACCCAAAAGGGTGATACCAGTCAAATATGAGCTGTTTCAGACAAGAAGTTGTTCATATCAATTTAGCCAAATTGACCTCTTTTGGCCCAACCCCTCAGTCCCCTTGGGGGTCAACCCCAAAATTTGTACAATTTTGAATCCCCACCCCATGACCATGCTACCATACAAATGCGAGTGATATCCATTGCTTAGTTTCAGAGAAGAAGTTGTTTATATCAATTTGACCAAATTGGCCCCTTTTGGCCCGCCCCTCAGCCCCCAGGGAGGTTGGCCCCATCATTTGTACAATTTTGAATCCCCACCCAATAGTGATGCTACCAGTCAAATATGAGCAATATCCATTGCTCGGTTTCAGAGAAGAAGTCGTTTATATAAATATAGCCCTATTGACCACATTTGGCCCCACCCCTCAGACCCCTAGGGGGTCAGCCCCTACATTTGAACAATTTTGAATCCCCACCTCATAGTGATGCTACCAGGCAAATATGAGCGATATCAATTGCTCGGATTCAGAGAAGAAGTCATTAATATCAATATAGCTATATTGACCCATTTTGGCCCCGCCCCTCAGGCCCCCAGGGGGTCAGTCCCACCATTTGTACAATTTTGAATCCCCACCCGATAGTGATGCTATCAGACAAATATGGGCAACATCCATTGCTCGGTTTCAGAGAAGAAGTCATTTATATAAATATAGCCCTATTGACCACATTTGGCCCCGCCCCTCAGACCCCTAGGGGGTCAGCCCCACCATTTGTACAATTTTGAATCCCCACCCAATAGTGATGCTATCAGGCAAATATGAGCAACATCCATTGCTCGGTTTCAGAGAAGAAGTCATTTATATAAATATAGCCATATTGACCACATTTGGCCCCGCCCCTCAGGCCCCTAGGGGTCAGCCCCATCATTTGTACAATTTTGAATCCCAACCTCATAGTGATGCTTCCAGGCAAATATGAGCGATATCCATTGCTCGGTTTCAGAGAAGAAGTCATTAATATCAATATAGCTATATTGACCCATTTTGGCCCCACCCCTCAGGCCCCCAGGGGGTCAGCCCCACCATTTGTACAAATTTGAATCCCCACCCAATAGTGATGCTATCAGGCAAATAGGAGCAATATCCATTGCTCGGTTTCAGAGAAGAAGTCGTTTATATAAATATAGCCCTATTGACCACATTTGGCCCCACCCCTCAGACCCCTAGGGGGTCAGCCCCTACATTTGAACAATTTTGAATCCCCACCTCATAGTGATGCTACCAGGCAAATATGAGCGATATCAATTGCTCGGATTCAGAGAAGAAGTCATTAATATCAATATAGCTATATTGACCCATTTTGGCCCCGCCCCTCAGGCCCCCAGGGGGTCAGTCCCACCATTTGTACAATTTTGAATCCCCACCCGATAGTGATGCTATCAGACAAATATGGGCAACATCCATTGCTCGGTTTCAGAGAAGAAGTCATTTATATAAATATAGCCCTATTGACCACATTTGGCCCCGCCCCTCAGACCCCTAGGGGGTCAGCCCCACCATTTGTACAATTTTGAATCCCCACCCAATAGTGATGCTATCAGGCAAATATGAGCAACATCCATTGCTCGGTTTCAGAGAAGAAGTCATTTATATAAATATAGCCATATTGACCACATTTGGCCCCGCCCCTCAGGCCCCTAGGGGTCAGCCCCATCATTTGTACAATTTTGAATCCCAACCTCATAGTGATGCTTCCAGGCAAATATGAGCGATATCCATTGCTCGGTTTCAGAGAAGAAGTCATTAATATCAATATAGCTATATTGACCCATTTTGGCCCCACCCCTCAGGCCCCCAGGGGGTCAGCCCCACCATTTGTACAAATTTGAATCCCCACCCAATAGTGATGCTATCAGGCAAATAGGAGCAATATCCTTTGCTTGATTTCAGAGAAGAAGTCGTTTATATTAATAGAGCCAAATTGACCCCTTTTGGCCCCGCCCCTCAGACCCCTGGGGGGGTCAGCCCTACCATTTGTACAATTTTGAGTCCCCACCCCATAGGGATGCTTCTGACCAAATTTGGTCAAATTCTGATCTGTGGTTATGAAGAAGAAGTCAATTGTTGACGGACGGACGGACGACAGACGGACAGACGACAGACGGACGACGGACGGACGACGGACGCTACGGTGAGCGGTGAACGGTGACCAGGTGAGCTAATAAGGAAGATCTGCATGAAGTCTCACTTTGATCGACCAAACTTGTGTTGTCGCATGGAAACTTCTGTGTGGCCGCAGGCAACACAATAAATGAACAAGATCCATCACCAGGAGAGCTGACTAACACCCTCCTCCCACTTCATATTTTACGCTGATTCCAATCTGCCTCGGACTCTTTCTATCACAACGAAGCAACATTGCTCAACTTCAGTTTATGGAGGCACATTGGTCTAGTGGTAAGACACAGGGCTATGTGATTTAAGGGTCGAAGTTTGAGTCAGGACACAAAGCACTGTGCTGTATACTTGAACAAGATACTTTACTCTATACAAGACAATTCAATGAACAGTCCCCCTACCGCATGTGAAACCATATGTCAAAAATGTTCAGATGATGAATTCATGCAGGAACTAATTCTACACGTTGAATGCTTGACAGACCCAGCATATACATGTATCTAATAATTCAAGAATTGCAATTAGTCAAAATTATATGGTGAATATATTCTGGAATATCACTAATTTTAGTACAAGATATTAGAAGTTCAATGTAAGTGAACCCAAATCCCAAGTAAGAAGGAAATCTGGTCTAAATATTTTTTTCTTTGATGTAGGTCAAAGGTCAAAACATAGGTCAAAGTGACCTACTTTGATACACAACACACTGCCTCACATAGGTTAACTCATGGCCAAAGTATGAAATTCCAGTAAGAAGGAGATACAGCCTGGACAAGGTAAAGTGCAGAAGAAAGATGGACAGAAGGATAGACGGCCAGACAGACACAACACTAAACAGAATAGCTCCCCAACCCCCTCCCTTTTGATCACCCAGAATCCAACACCCTGGTGGTTCCAGGAGGGAAACTAATGAAATCA
This sequence comes from Pecten maximus, assembly GCF_902652985.1. NCBI lineage: Eukaryota > Metazoa > Mollusca > Bivalvia > Pectinida > Pectinidae > Pecten > Pecten maximus. The sequence continues at coordinate 40,978,673 of NC_047016.1, read as the reverse complement.
CAGCAAACAAGATAAACTAACTGTATACCATGAATTGAAGCTGATATAATGAGTTGATTCTCCTATGGTGATGAAAATATTGCATTTCCTCATAATGATATTCAATCTCTTGTAATGATATTGAACATTTATATTAGCACTTAATAATAATACATCCGTTCACAATAATGTGTTCATTAGAGCAGCAGTAATGATTTCCTGTGTCCTTTCCTGATAGCATTGTTTCCTCATCCAGAGATAAGGTATAAACAATCATGTTGGGTATCGCTAAAGCATACATTTCCCATATCGGCCCCTGCTAAAAATCGCTAAAGCATACATTTCCCTTATCGGCCCTAATTACGGTAACTATAGGGCACCTTACTACTGATACTGGGCCCTAATTTGGTAACTATAGGTTACCTTACCTCTGATACTTGGCCCTAATTACGGTAACTATAGGGCACCTTACCACTGATACTGGGCCCTAATTGGGTAACTATAGGGCACCTTATCTCTGATACTGGGCCCTAATTACGGTAACTATAGGGCACCTTACCTCTGATACTGGGCCCTAATTACTGTAACTATAGGGCACCTTATCTCTGATACTAGGCCCTAATTACGGTAACTATAGGGCACCTTATCTCTGATACTGGGCCCTAATTACGGTAACTATAGGGCACCTTATCTCTGATACTGGGCCCTAATTACGGTAACTATAGGGCACCTTACCTCTGATACTGGGCCCTAATTACGGTAACTATAGGGCACCTTACCTCTGATACTGGGCCCTAATTACGGTAACTATAGGGCACCTTACCACTGATACTGGGCCCTAATTACGGTAACTATAGGGCACCTTACCTCTGATACTGGGCCCTAATTACAGTAACTATAGGGCACCTAAATACCTCTGATACTGGGCCTAATTATGGTAACTATAGGGCACCTTACCTCTGATACTGGGCCCTAACTACTGCAACTTTAGGGCACCTTACCTCTGATACTGGGCCCTAATTGGGTAACTATAGGGCACCTTACCACTGATACTGGGCCCTAATTACGGTAACTATAGGGCACCTTACCACTGATACTGGGCCCTAATTACGGTAACTACAGGGCACCTTACCTCTGATACTGGGCCCTAATTACGGTAACTATAGGGCACCTTATCTCTGATACTGGGCCCTAATTACTGTAACTTTAGGGCACCTTATCTCTGATACTGGGCCCTAATTTGGTAACTATAGGACACCTTACCACTGATACTGGGCCCTAACTACGGTAACTATAGGGCACCTTATCTCTGATACTGGGCCCTAATTACGGTAACTATAGGGCACCTTACCTCTGATACTGGGCCCTAATTACGGTAACTATAGGGCACCTTACCACTGATACTGGGCCCTAATTACGGTAACTATAGGGCACCTTACCTCTGATACTGGGCCCTAATTACAGTAACTATAGGGCACCTAAATACCTCTGATACTGGGCCTAATTATGGTAACTATAGGGCACCTTACCTCTGATACTGGGCCCTAACTACTGCAACTTTAGGGCACCTTACCTCTGATACTGGGCCCTAATTGGGTAACTATAGGGCACCTTACCACTGATACTGGGCCCTAATTACGGTAACTATAGGGCACCTTACCACTGATACTGGGCCCTAATTACGGTAACTACAGGGCACCTTACCTCTGATACTGGGCCCTAATTACGGTAACTATAGGGCACCTTATCTCTGATACTGGGCCCTAATTACTGTAACTTTAGGGCACCTTATCTCTGATACTGGGCCCTAATTACGGTAACTATAGGGCACCTTACCTCTGATACTGGGCCCTAACTACGGTAACTATAGGGCACCTTACCACTGATACTGGGCCCTAATTTGGTAACTATAGGTTACCTTACCTCTGATACTTGGCCCTAATTACGGTAACTATAGGGCACCTTACCTCTGATACTGGGCCCTAATTACGGTAACTATAGGGCACCTTATCTCTGATACTGAGCCCTAATTACTGTAACTTTAGGGCACCTTACCACTGATACTGGGCCCTAATTACAGTAACTATAGGGCACCTTATCTCTGATACTGGGCCCTAATTACGGTAACTATAGGGCACCTTACCTCTGATACTGGGCCCTAATTACGGTAACTATAGGGCACCTTACCACTGATACTTGGCCCTAATTACGGTAACTATAGGGCACCATACCACTGATACTGGGCCCTAATTTGGTAACTATAGGTTACCTTACCTCTGATACTTGGCCCTAATTACGGTAACTATAGGGCACCTTACCACTGATACTGGGCCCTAATTGGGTAACTATAGGGCACCTTATCTCTGATACTGGGCCCTAATTACGGTAACTATAGGGCACCTTACCTCTGATACTGGGCCCTAATTACTGTAACTATAGGGCACCTTACCTCTGATACTGGGCCCTAATTACGGTAACTATAGGGCACCTTACCTCTGATACTGGGCCCTAATTACGGTAACTATAGGGCACCTTACCACTGATACTGGGCCCTAATTACGGTAACTATAGGGCACCTAACCACTGATACTGGGCCCTAATTGGGTAACTATAGGGCACCTTACCTCTGATACTGGGCCCTAATTACGGTAACTATAGGGCATCTTACCGCTGATACTGGGCCCTAATTACGGTAACTATAGGGCACCTTATCTCTGATACTGGGCCCTAATTACGGTAACTATAGGGCACCTTACCACTGATACTGGGCCCTAATTACTGTAACTATAGGGCACCTTATCTCTGATACTGGGCCCTAATTTGGTAACTATAGGTTACCTTACCTCTGATACTTGGCCCTAATTACGGTAACTATAGGGCACCTTACCTCTGATACTGGGCCCTAATTACGGTAACTATAGGGCACCTTACCACTGATGCTGGGTCCTAATTACGGTAACTATAGGGCACCTTATCTCTGATACTGGGCCCTTATTACCTATTTCTTGTTTATCATACCATCTACAGATGCTTTTCTGCTGATTTAGAGTACCAGACATCTAGCTGTCAGAATGTCCAAGTCGGGTGTCAGGGCTAGAGGAAACTTATACCATCTAAAAATATATTTTCTGCTGATTTTGAAGGGCTTTCAGCGTACTAATAATCAAAGGGATTTTTGCAATGCACTTAAAATATCTATGATATTGTTCTAGATATCATGTAACTTTTTTACATCAATGATGTAACTTATGTAACATTTTGTCTTGACAAAACAGGTCAAATTACCTGTTCTAATAATATGCATTCAAAGAACAACAGCTTGTTCAGATCCCGTTCTGATATCACACCAGCTGTTGTTATCACTCAATAGACTTTATATTTAAAGGTATTTCATATCATTATAGAAATATCTACCAGTTGATAAGAGACAATCTCCACACCTGTAAGTTGCTAGCTTTCTGCCGTACAATCAATTAATAGGTTTGTATCGATTCTGACCAGGAAGTATGTGATGGCCCAATAGAATTGGAACTCCTCTTTGTTTACAGCTGCCATAACAACACCCAACTTTTATGACCAAATATACTGCAATTTTCTCTCCAAGGTTTTCTATATATATACATCTGACTGCATGCCCAAATGTTCCCTTATAAATTATGAAATACCTGGATTATGGTTCAACCAGGTTTGTTTGATACATTCCCTGTAGAGAATTCACAGCAGCAGAGAATGAAAATGTGCACATATTGTATAGGATTAATGAATGAAGAAGTATATAAGTATTGCTATAATGTTAAGTTACACCATCATTACTTTTGTATTCAGTATGTACAAGAATTATGTATATATAACCTTGCATGACTGCAACTTCTAAATGATGTTCTGTTTTTTGTGAAGACAAAGATTTCAGTTTTCAATGAGGAAACAATTAATAGGCATATATATATATACGTATACATAGTAATAATAATAAAAAACACAAACCAGAAATTCACACTAGCGCTTTCACATGCTTTGAGAGCAAGCTCTTCAGGTGTGTATATTACTATGTATATCCATCACAAGGACATTATATATTTTTAATTACGTATATATATATATACACACGTCTATCATTCCCTTTTCTTTTGTAACTCTGTTGATTGATGGTAATACCACCAGAAAATAGTATGTTGAATTTACATGTACACTGTATATTGTAAACAAACTTTTTGGAATTCATGAAAATAAAAAATTTCCAAGCTCCAAAACACACATTTATACAAATATTTTATCAACAATAAACCGGTGGTTTGGAAGACTCATTAGATTGCTGACACTGTGAATAATAGAGAATGATAAAAGAGTAAAACAAAATATGTCCCTCCAAAATCGAGACTACAATGGGAAAGAGTTTGATGGTATATGTATTCATTACTTAATCAATGGATGATTATCTATCTAATATATGTATATTGATTCTCGTGTCACGATAATAAACATTGAGATGATACACGCTACAAAGTGTACCTACACCATCTGTCTCCAGTAATTATAACACTCCAGAGCTATTGTCAACATGAATCATGTCTATCAAATGTCATCTATAATCAATCTCCATACCATCATGTGCAAATGGATGAAATAACTCTGGTATATGATATTGAAGGTTCATCATTTCAAGAAGGTAATGTTTTCATTTTATTGAGCTGATTTTTCTTTGAAAATGGACACATGGACTCCTGGAAAGAAAGATGGACACACAATATGCAATTTTCCATCCCGTTCACAAATCCTTGAAGATAATTAATATTGAATCATCTCCACGATTACTTTGGATCCCCAAAAATTTGAATGTATATATATACAAGAATCATTGTATGTACAACATTAACTCCTACACATGATCGAGGTAACCATAACAATGCTTTTTTATCAAGACATTAAATACTGTCTCAGAATGGTCACTCGGCCATCATATATTATCAAGATGTCAATAAATGAAATAACAATGGTAGATGGGTTAGTCCTGTATTTGCTATGTCATTCCCACAGGTAAACAGATGACTTGATTACAGGTAGATCAATATACCTAGGCACAATCCAGGATGTCATCCCCCTGGTAACGGTAATTTCCTGAATACTGCGTAGAAAATCAATCTCAATCATAACATATGAACATGTTCCATACATCCTATAACAAATTTTACACTGTCCAAGAATTTGAGACTAAGGTATGATCCAACAGCATGTCAATGCCACGTACATATTACAGAGAAAATTCAAGGATGCTTTTTGCTTATATCCTTTGAATTAAAGAGAGACTATATATCACAATTGTCATTCCAATCATTGTCAACCTTTATGTATCTGCTGGAATAGAGATGTCTTTACAGTGTACAGTGGATACGTTTCAATCACCAATCATACATGCATCAGAGAAAAGTAAATGAAAGACTAAGGTATGAGTTTTCCTTCTATCTGAGTGTGTACATTAACACTAAATAGTGATGTGAATCGGTTTCACTTTCAGAATTGATAATTGGAAACTCAGAATTGATCTATTATCAATTATAATCGGTTTTCAAAAGTTAGCACAGAATTGCCCCTTTAAAGAAAATTTATGTACAAATAAATATGTTTCATAATGAAGGTTATCTCAGTTTCACAGAAAATAAAAGTATTTTAGCACCTTAAAATAGTTATATGATAGTGTTCATCATGACAACACATAGAGATATACTATGAACCAGTTTTTTCACCAAAATAGAAAGAAATTTGGGTGGGATTTAGAAATTTACAAAACTCTTTCAATAACATTCAAACTGACTTACCTAACCTATTTGAGACTGCCAAGTTATGATATAAATTACATTGTTGGCCGAATCTTTCCATTTTTAGTCATTTTACAGGGTCTAGCAGATGAGATATATCATAATAAGTTATTGTTTTAAGCCTGATCTACAATATCAACTGTTTATCTTACTAGCAGTGGCACTGCTGACCAAGTAAAACATTCTTAATTTTCATTATTTTATCAAGATTTTGAATTTTAAATTAATTTCTTTATTTTCAATATTTTCATTCATAAAAAATTCAGCGAAATCATTCATAAAGTAAATCACCAGTTACCCCTTCATATACCTCCAAGTTTGACATTTAAATTTGGCTTTATAACGGACAGGATTTTATATGTATATATACAATGTGTATACAAATTACGTAATAACTGATAGCTTTATTCATGTCCAACTGGTTGAATGAGTGAACTGTTTTCTATAGAATTTAAAATCATAAAAAAAAATTCAAATTACAAAACCACATAATTATAACAAATATGTTTCTACATGTATGAGTAAGAAGGGGCTTTACCCCAGGTATATGGAATCTAAAAATGAAAAAAAATCACATATAAAATTACCAGTAATAAATCCAACATTGACGTGATGACTGGGTCACTGCACATATGTTCCCAAGTAAAATTGATTTATTCAATTTTATCTAGAAAATTTATTATCTTAATTTTTTCTAATTTTTTATCAATTTTCCATCTTTTTGACAACAGTATATGGCTTTTTTAAAACTTTTTAACACACTGCCATTAATCATATCAAAGCTAATTATATGACCCAGCAGCTGGAAAGCAGAGTACAAAACGGTAAATCCTGTGGAGTTCTAAAATTGTTTCTCATCGCTAAACAATGTGTAATTATTTTTCACCCTGATAATGATTACATCTGTACAAGTTCTCCAAAATGATTTGTTACAAATGATAAAAAATCCATACTGAATATTGTAATAATGAAGTTTTATATACATATAGGTATTCATTGTCAATATGCTTGTATGTTATTTATGACTAAGAAGAAATTTGTGCAATAAAATGTTCAATAATATGTTACCATGATTATATCAGTTGTAACATACAGGTGTATTTTTCCTCATGTCCAGGTATCATTTAATGTAGACAATAGTGATATAAACATTATACAATATACCTGGTCAGTAATACTTACACTCCAACGGCTCCACTTTATTGGACATTGTTTATTATCAGATGAAGAAGTTGTCTTTTATAATTCAGTCAGCACAAGTTACTGATATATTTTAACACTCCCTGCCAGTCAACACCAGTTACTAGTTCTTTTAGTAGAAATAATTAAATCCATTGTGCTGTAGATGTATTGCAGTAAATCCAGCCACTCAACAATAACCGTAGATGCCTGTCATAACACATGTATCAAACTTTATACTAACGTACCCTGTGAGTCAGGTAATTCACAAATTTTACCTGTATAATGATAATCACGCCTACAAATGATAGGAAACTGTAGTACATGTCCTTTTCCCCGCCATCATTATTAACCTATGACTGGTTTGAAATCTGTGGTGAATGGGTTGTGCTTCGGATGCTGAATCTGACATTTTGTTGCTTATACAGCCAGTGAGTCTATACAATGGCTGTGTATATAAGCTTCTCTCCCCATCACCCCGTGTAAATCAGCATAAACCACACAATACCTTTCATTGATTATCTATAGAGGGCCACAATGGGGATATCTTCATTTTCTTAAAGGTTGGCAATATCAGCAGAGCTAAAGTTTGTTGCATTCATTTTCTGTGGAAAACCTATGTAACTGAATGAATTACTGAAGCCAAAATAAAACATTATAATTTGTTGTCTTTTTTAATGGGATATGATACACTTATAAAATGCTGTCTTCCAAGAAAAAGATTTCTTATACATCTATATAACCTATGTTTGAGTACAGATCTAAAGAGTTGTCCCCCCCTGTCAGCCCTTATACATATAGGTAGATGCTAATGTTGTTAAGAGCCATGTTGGTCTGTGACACCAGAAAATGACCAAAAAAAAAAATATGACGGGCAATATTAAGGGGAGATAACTCCTGTTTATGTGATAAAAAGAAAAACAATGATATTGTGTTGTATTATATTTATTTTCAAGGTAAAGTAATGTTTTTATTCTTCCATAATCAAATATTTATCCTTATCTATCAATGCAAGAAAGGTTATAGGATTTCATTCATAACATTTTTTTTTTTTTTTTTTTAAATTGTTCAGATTTTCATAAAGACAATAAGTTCATTATTTCCTGACCCTCTTGTATCTACATGGATTTGAAATGCTTTCCTATCGAAATTTTAAGTTAGGGAAGATTGATAAAACTGGGACCTGATCATGTAACAAATGGGCAATTTAAGAGGAATACACCTGTCCAAGATAGCAGGATATGACTAGCATTTCACAGTAAACTGAATTCCAAGGTGCCAAGTATTGTCTTAAAAAAATATCTGTATGACCTTGAATCCACCATAAAAGTTCCACTCCTTAATGGGCATTCGTGCATATAGGTAAGTGCTTTCATGATAGCGCAGAACAATCGATATGTAGAAATAATTGATGAAGCAGATCTAAAAGGAAGCAATTTAGCTGTGGTACCTTCATAAATATTAATGACTCTAATCAGATCAGCATGGAATATATACAAACCCTGTGAGGTAGACATCAATGATGCAAAACATATTAATTTAAAGCAATGCTAAAAAAATGCCTTTTATGGGGGTTCAGTTTTTCTACAATCATCCAATTAAAGATAAATGTAGGCTCCCAATGCATAGATAATTACTGATACATGTAGGTGTTGCTGTAGAAATAAATCGAAAGGGAAATGCATGTATTTTCTGTTACATTTAAACACATATTATTCAGTTCATAAGATCAACAATTCTGATAAATATGACTGACAAATTGTGATAGTCATCATTAGCATTTAAGCTTTATATCATGTTGTAAAATAAAATAATTTTTCAAAGTTGTTAAAACATTAAAATGGTTTAAGGTTCACTTCAACAAATTTCCCAAACACAGCAAGATTGTTTGACTATCTTCAATGACTAGAGCACACTGGGGTATTATCGACCGTTTAAGGGTAAATTCACTGCATCCGAGAGTTGCACTGTCACATACTGCTCAAACATCGATGATCCGATAGCCTCATTGACGAGCCATATTAATTGACCAACTGGATGCACAGACGTGTTATGACCTTGAGATAACCTTCGGTGTTATTCAATAATATACGCAGGGTATTATCGACCACTTCCGGGTATTATCGACCGTAAGAAAACTTTTTAAAGAATTGATAGTATAATTTTTTTTTATCGACAATATTTTCCTCCAAACTTGCTATAATACACTCCTCGGTCATATACGAATCTTCTTTTAAAATCATAGTTGTAACTACAGAAATGTATAAGGTATAGGGTGTCGAAAACAAACTATGGAAACAAATACAAAATGTAAGTTGTTTCAAGCTACATGTATATAGGCCTTACAGACAGAAGTTGCACCAGGACCTGCAGTATGCCTGAATATCAGCATCCCGATTCAGGTTTATGAGAGTTGCATCGTTGCTGTACGGAATCTACTACCATAAACTGATATTTATCATCAATCTGATACGTAACCAGGTGCTAATTATTTTCAACTGTTTTGTTGATATGTTAATATGTTACAGTGGGATTAAAGCTTGTATCTGATTCATTAGGGACTGTTCTGGTAAATAAATATTAATACAAGTGTATGTAAAAAAGATATAATCTAATAAATAAATCCTTTTATTGTAAGTTTAAATCCATCAAATTGCCAATTTGATTTTGAATATACGGGTTATTTTGGTTACAATGCGCTGCATATCTTAATTCTAATTGATCAATTACAACAGAAAAAAAAAGAAATACGTGCTGGTGAGTGTATTCGAACTCGTATTCAATTTCAGAACAAATTCGTGGAACTATCACTTTATTTTCTCTTTTTTAACCATGACACTATCGAACAAATAGTTTACTAATGAGTCAAATCTTTATATAGCCTGTATAATGTCAAATCATACGTGCGGAACTCCCATTTATTTTTTTATTTAGTCAACGGTCGATAATACCCTGCGATTATAATTTCATCAGGGTATTATCGACCATCCCATTTTTCTTGTAGCTGACATGACTATCCCATTTTTCATAAAAAACATTAAAAATACTCATTCATATACAGTTCAAACAATAAAAACTGGCAGACTGTCTGCGTGTGCATGTTAAAAAAAACACTTTCATTTTCCCTTTCCAGTTAAATTATCCCGTATAATGTTACGTTGTTTTGAAAGACCCGCGCTTGCCAGTTTCAACAATGTTATCCATTAGGAATTTAAAGGCTCTCAGAAATCTAAGGAAAACCTCAAGTTATTCCGAATGGAGTATTCTAAGTGATAGAAGCGATTGAATGACAAGACAAAGCTTCTTACGACTTATATCAAGATTTAATGAGACAAATGGTCGATAATACCCAGTGGTCGATAATACCCCAGTGTGCTCTATTAAAAGTTTCACATTTGTGACCTCCAAAAAAGACTTTCAATGCAACACATTGATTCCAGAAACCCCAATGCCATATAAAATAGTATATCTTAGCCAGTGGAGACCAGTTGAGTTCCATCAAAACATAAGAGTTTTGACTAGGAGTATAATCACAAGGTCTTGTCACATCCATTATTCACTGCCCTTTCACCTAGGTGACCAGGATTTGATATCCTCATTAGGCTTGGAAATGTTAGGACATGAGTCACCTGCCCAATCATGCAGGTTTTCTCCAGGTACTCTGGTTTTTTCTTATAGTGCCAACTTACTTACACCTAAACCAACAAGATTGATTGATACATTACTTGATATTGTCGTAAAATAATAAAATTTATAGTTATACATGTAACATGTCTAAACACCAAATATGCAGTACAGGGTAGATATGTTTATTATACACATCTAAGATAGAACAACAGCGGACACAAGACACTCCTTTCACAGCCAAATGCTGTGATCAGGCAATGCAAGTGGACGACTTTAACCCATCTCTTGGTGAGTCTTGTATGCCCTGCTCGTTCAGTACCAGGATGTTACCTGATAACAGGGTTGGACAAGCTTCCTGAAATGGACTGGGTAGGCCATACTTGAGGGTCCTTAAGTAGTCTGCAAGCATTCCCCATGGTTCATTGCTGTTACATTAGTGATTGACTGATGAATTTTTACAGGTACCTCAGGGATTGTCATAGCAGTAACATAACTACATCAGGATTGACCAATGAGATACTATGATGACGGGTCAGCCAGGGGTATATAATTAAGCATCACTGCCCAAAGCAAAGTCAACTAGAACTGTCGCCAGGATGGCTGACTAATACCCCCGCAATCTGCATGAGTCAATGGTGAATTGGAACTGTTAATTAGAGGATAACTAAGATAACCCAGTAATATAGTGACCAGTTGCCATAACAACCATGATTTTGAAAAAAAGAAAGTGGCATGCACATCTACACATGGTCCTCTATATTTGTGTGAAGTTTCATTGAAATTGGCCCTTCGATTCAGGAGGAGTTGTCCGGACAAACTTAAAGTTATGGTTCTTATCAGAAAACCTGTTTATAGTGACCAGTTGCCATAGCAACCATAATTTTGAAAAAAAGAAAGTGGCATGTACATCTACATATGGTCCTCTATATTTGTGTGAGGTTTCATTGAAAACGGCCCTTCGGTTTAGGAGGAGTTGTCCGGACAAACTTAAAAGTGATGGTTCTTATCAGAAAACCTGTTTATAGTGACCAGTTGCCATAGCAACCATAATTTTGAGTAAAATAAAGTGGCATGCACAACTACACATGGTCCTCTATATTTGTGTGAGGTTTCATTGAAATCGGCCCTTCGGTTTAGGAGGAGTTGTCCGGACAAACTTAAAAGTGATGGTTCTTATCAGAAAACCTGTTTATAGTGACCAGTTGCCATAGCAACCATAATTTTGAAAAAACAGAAAGTGGCATGTACATCTACACATGGTCCTCGATATTTGTGTGAATTTTCATTGAAATCAGCCCTTCGGTTTAGGAGGAGTTGTCCGGACAAACTTAAAGTTATGGTTCTTATCGGAAAACCTGTTTATAGTGACCAGTTGCCATAGCAACCATAATTTTGAAAAAACAGAAAGTGGCATGTACATCTACACATGGTCCTCGATATTTGTGTGAAGTTTCATTGAAATCAGCCCTTCGGTTTAGGAGGAGTTGTCCGGACAATCTTAAAGTTATGGTTCTTATCGGAAAACCTGTTTATAGTGACCAGTTGCCATAGCAACCATAATTTTGAGACAAATAAAGTGGCATGCACATCTACACATGATCATTAATATTTGTGTGAAGTTTCATTGGAATTGGCCCATCGGTTTAGGAGGAGTTGTCCGGACAAAACGCTTCTACAGATGGATGGACGGACGGACGGACGGACAACCTGATTCCAGTATACCCCCCTAACTTCGTTGCGGGGGTATAATAACACATAAATTACCTGTCCCGTCATTCACAAATATTCTTCCTTCACAACCAGAGAAATTGTTTTGTAAGTTTTCTTCTAACATCATCAAGATAGATCACTTTACGCCACTGACTATTTCTAACCTTACATCAACAATCCATAACCCTTGCTATTACCCTATTGAGGTGATGCATCAAATACTACAGCGATAAATCTAGGATTTGGGGAATACTACCCATTATGAAAATTAGGGGAAATGAAGGGTTAGAGTGTCTTGAATAATTCTTTAAACTTTAACATTTCACAGCTATTCTTTGCTATAATTCTTACATAATTCATCAAAATTTTTGGGATTTCCGATGTTTTGGAGAATTGTCCCCAGTTTTATGGGATTTTTTCTTGATGGGGTATTTTTTTTTTATTCAAAGGTGAAAACACTAACAGTTGGGAATACTACCTAATTTCCATAGTGAAATAGGTCTAGATTAACCTCTGTACTAGCAGAAACATTACAGCCCTTTGTGCCTTTTTTCTATGCTATTAAGATTTAATAAATCAGAAGAATACCATCTAAACACATTCAAAAAGAATATTAAGTGATATGTAACATGCTGTGCAGTAATCAACAGGAAATCAATGTACAGTACAAAGGACAGGTTCTGTTGATACAAGTGGAGCATGTACTGTAATTAAGATTGTGTACATGTAGAGGATTTTAAATTTTAAAATATACATGCATATGTTCTGAAGATTCTGCTTCAAAATCAATACTTCAAAATCAATAAAAACAATCAAAATATGTAAACAACATCACAATGTTCATAACTAATAAACTCTGTAAAATCATTACACAACTATGTGATATATTACACAGGGGACAGACAGATTAAATCTGTAAAATCTAATACAGCTAGGAAAATATAACACAGGGGACAGACAGATTAAATCTGTAAAATATAATACAGCTAGGTGATATATAACACAGGGGACTCACAGATTAAATCTGTAAAATATAATACAGCTAGGTTATAAATTATAAGACCAGAGGACCAGCAGATAAACTTTGATTCAAATTTGGGGGTAGACTTCTCACAAAATAATGAAACAGAAATCAGATGTTTTTACTCAACTGTAAATAATTATAGACATCAGTTTCTAGGCATGGAGGGATTATTTCCAGACAAACATGGCTTACTATGTACCAGATAATATCAAAAGATAGATATTAGTTGAGGTTTAATGATATCAATTTATACTAAAATAAGCTTTCAAGTTTTTAGTGTCATCTAAAGACACTTCCAGATCAAAAGTACTTCTTTCATGTAACTGTGATGATATTAGCAATTCAAGAGGTATTAGCACAGGTAGCATAATCTTGCAGAGTTTGCTCCCCTGTGTAGATTTGAAAATGCTGACAGAAGGTGCAATCTTAGTTTGGTTGAGGACGTATTTTGTTCCTGAAGTGATGAACTGGCTGATTATGAATATATGTACAAATGAAGCTACTACATTAAACCACTGTCCAAGACTGTTTGCATGTGTTATGATAACTACATATCGATTTGTCTTCTACGTAAATCTACTATGACTTATCATAAAACAGGTCATTGGGGATGCTATAATGCCATGGTATAAAAACAATAAAGCTCACACACAATAACATCAGTTCTGTATTTCCGTTTTAATTATCGAAAAGGGGTCTTACTATTTTCACTGAAGCATAAATACATGTGATCATTTCAATACAATGGTAGAGATTTTGTGGCATGATAATCGAACTGACTAGCTTTTGTTTTTATATAGCATCATTCTAATCATCAAAGAATATGTATCAAACTTGTGATGGGTTAGTTTTTTTCAGGTTTTTTTCCTGAAACTAAAAAGAAATGCCTACTGTAAACGTGGAAATTTATGCAAGGGGGACATCTACGCTAATTTTGAGTCTTTTGATTTCGAAAATTTCCCCCACACGTATTATTTTCATGTCAATTTGCATAATCGCGAACTACAAACTAAGGTGGATCGATCAAGAAAATTACCCCAACGCGTATAGTTTACATATCGAAATCACGAAATTAGCACCCCCCCCCCCCCCCCCCCCCCCCCCCCCCGCGAAAATAGCCACGTTTACAGTAATCTAGATAAAGACATGGTGAGATTAGAACAAAGAGAACAGAGCCTTTAGATTATTTTCACTGCCATTCCATCTTTAGTAAGTCAGATTAAATGTGACAAAAATGTACTACCTGGTTCAACAACGTAACCAATCAGATTTCAATTACGTTCTAATCCCCCCCATGTCAAAGCTAGATTTTTGAGATCAGACTGTGAGAACAATCTTGACTGTGTCCTGGGTGACAGGTAAAAGTGTTTGCAATGCTGTATTGGAATGCTGTAGGAAATGACAAAACATGTGTGTCCAAACCCAGGTAGATAACGGTAGATATCGGCTGTGTAATTGATCAGCTATCAACAATTCATGTCGATTAGGCCTGAACTAGGCTATCAGTAGCCACGATCATCGCTATGACAAAATATAAACAATCAAATACCAGATTTACTCCAATCTAAACAATGTCGTCATATTCACAAGTAGAATCACTTTTTGTTCATGCTTACTTGAGATAGGCCATGTTCATTTTTCACAAATGAAAGGAGGGAAACTGCTGTGGATTTGATGTCTGCAATAAACCCATCCAATTTAAAATCTAATAGATAATTTCTTTGAATTTCACAGCAAATATTTCAAATTTAGTAACAACAAAACCAAGACAAGACTACTTTACACATGCATTCTTACAAGAAATCAAATCAGCACAATGACCCGTCATATTCTCACCCAAGGCTTCTCAGACAGTCAAATAAATGTTATAACATATTTGACAGCTGTGACCTTAATATCGGGTCAAGGTCATCCAGTCAAACAAACTTAATGTGACACTAGATCTTTTGATTATCAAGAATTTAGTTTTGTTATGAACTTCTTTGACCTTGAAATGCAAGGTCATTAAATACATGTTTGTAAAAGAACATTTTAGCTTGGAAGCCCTTTATAGATGCATGCTTAAGTTCTGTCTGGATGTTTTGGTTATTATAAAGCAGTGGTTAAATACAGACCTTACTACATTATCATCAGGGAAGGAGATTATGTGATCAACTAAGGTAACAATTGTAGATAGCTATCTGCTTATGTGTCAACAGTCATAAAATCTGATGCATCATCTGATCCTTTCTCATGTATATCAAATGGATCTTAATTCATTCTTTTTTATATCATCCAATCTGAAAGTAACTGCATGGCTGTACATCATAGATGCTTTTAGCTGTATGTTTTGTCTATTTTACAACATCTTCCAAAAAACATCTGAATGTAGCAAAGTTCACACACATATCTACATGGTTATCTGATTATTCAAGGATAACTTGCATAAAAAATACAAGTCAATCTACAAGGTTAGGTATTCTAACAGCATAGTAAGCTTACTTTAGGAAGCAGCAAGTCTACCTGAGTGATAGGCTTTCTTTAGACTACAGAAAGTCTACCTACATTGTTAGCTTACTTTACATTACAATGAGTCTGCCTGCACAGTTAGCTTACTTCAGACTACAGAAAGACTACCTGCATAGTTAGCTTTCTTCAGACTACAGCAAGTCTATACCTCCATAGTCAGCTTACTTTAAACTACAACAAGTCTACCTGAATGGCTAGCTTACTTTAGACTACAACAAGTCTACCTCAATGGTTAGCTTACTTTAGACTACAGCAGTACCTCAATGGTTAGCTTACTTTTACATTACAGAAAGTCTACCTACATTGTTAGCTTACTTCACATTACAGTGAGTCTGCTTGTATAGGTAGCTTACTTACACTATTTTATCTCCCTAGAATATCTTTATTTAAAATGTGCACCCAATGGTGTATAATATACAATATGTCTACTAATAATTAATTTGTTAACTTGTCTTTATCTTATACATGTACAATATTTATCCTCAATTTGGTTTATTTTATCTAATGTCTTATTAACAGCCAGGGTCATTTAAAGATGTGCCAGGTTTTGGAGATGGAGGAGAGCCAGAGTACCCAGAGAAAACCCACCAGCCTACGGTCAGTACCAAGCAACTGCCCAACGTGGGTTTTGAACTCGCAACCCAGAGGTGGAGGGCTGAGTGATAAAATGTGGGGACACTTTAATCACTCCTCAAATAAGCCCCATCTCCTAGTGTAAAATTTAAGTATTTATTTTTTGGGATGACTTATTCAATGTGAACCGCTTTTGTATCATTTTAAAGTTGATGATTCTGTGAAAGAAGAAGGATCTGGATCAGGATTTTTGGGGATAAATACAGTAATCTAGAAGTTTATTTCAGCTACTGGAAAACAATTTGAATACATTTTGTATTTTATATATGAAATTATCTGGTATACATTTCATCTACTGAGAGGGCCATGAGTCACCAATCTATAGTCAGAATAATCAATAGGCAATCTAGATAACAAGCTGGCGAGTGAGTTCAGCCCTGCAAAGTGTCTGTCTCTAAACCTAAAACCAAGTGATAAATTGACAATGAATTGGTACTACTTATATGCTGCAAATTTACAAAATACAACTGATACATTTTTTGATATAAAGAAACTGTGGGGAAGAAAATAAATTAAGGGGTTTAGGAGGTATCTTGTTTACAAACTTTTTTTATTTCATAAATGGTCTAGTGTGACCTTTGACCCAATTACCTTGAAGCTGTCCATCGAAAT
Organism: Pecten maximus; assembly: GCF_902652985.1. Lineage (NCBI taxonomy): Eukaryota > Metazoa > Mollusca > Bivalvia > Pectinida > Pectinidae > Pecten > Pecten maximus. The sequence goes on along the minus strand of NC_047016.1, from coordinate 40,961,588 downwards.
CTAATATGAGTAAACTCAACCCTAGGATATGTTTAACTTCTATTGCACATTCATGTTTATCAAAGTGTATCAACAGGTGAAATTTCAGAACATTTGTTCTTCTAAGCCTTAAATGATGCTTTTTTGACAGGATATTCCTGGTTCTATTTTTAGTAACAGCAACCTTGACCTTAGAAACTTTTTAAACCCCTATTGCACAGCTGTCACAGTGTATCCTCATGTGAAATTCCAGCAAGCTTGGTCTTCTGCAACAGTCTTATATGATGCATTTTAATAGTATGGATATTTCCTGTTATTTTTTCAGAAATTTTGGCCATGATTGTGATGTATTTTTGACAGCATATGAGCATTTTTATTTTCAGTAATGACAACCTTGATCTTAAGAACTTTTTAAACTCTTACTTTACATCTATATCACAATGCAACACCATATTAAGTTTCACCTTCTGAATTTTGAGATAATCTCTGGAAACGAAAGTACTGATGCACAGACAAACATAATTGGGTTTTGGGCACCTGCATTATGCGGCCCTAATAATGGGCACAAGTGGTGTGTCGGATATATTATATATATCCTGTACAAGTTTGATTGTCTATCTCACTACAACACAAACAATGGATCCTGTCTACACATTGTTTTAGTAAAGTAGCTTATACTGCAACATATATTATGCTTTAATAACAGGTATAATTTTACATTTCAATATGAATAATTAAAGTGTCATCTGATCCCTGAAGACACAATTACAGATGTCTGACCACCAAAATGCACAAAATTGTTTGGTGTTCATGTTGAATAGAGAAATTCGGGCTTATAAGCATGACCCTGATTGTAAAATGTGTTAATTGGGTAAATTAGATTATCAAAATAGCTATCTATTTTAATGTCTGTTGCAAATAAAATGAAAATTATTTTTGCATATATAACAATGTGTTGGTAAAAGTTTGTAAATATCAGAGGTGAAATTATAATAAACTCTATATACAACATCAACATATAGATCTGTAAACTAAAAATCACTAAACTAAAATCTAATATATTTACCATGTTTTAAATCCACAACTTCCTGTTCTTTGTCCATATTAGATGTCCGGTATCTGGCTTGATACAAGATCCACGATCATTAATTGAAAATTTACACCAACCAGGATGTATTTCTCTATGTTAAAAGTTATCCGACTCCACTCTTATCTGAACATGGTCATATATCAAACAATGTAACACCAAGTGTGCAATACATGTTACACGTACCTTCAGTCATCAAAACTTAATGCACTTATACACAAAGCTCTGAAGGTGCCTTCGGCCATTAAAATGATATCAGATAAAATATCATACCTTTACACTACAACTTAAAAGTGACCACGTAATCCTGTTGGAAAACATGAAGCTACAATCCATCATTTCAATTTCGCGAAACAAAAAATGGGTAAAATATAGAGAACATGATTGTTTTAATGCATTTTAAAGTAAAATTGTCCATTTAATCACTTTTAATGTCTCCTGTAAATCTCAACAAGAGGCCCAGAGGGCCTGTATCGCACATCTGGTTAGATTTGACCAAACGTCAAAATACCTTCATGTTCAATTCGTTAATAGCTTTATTTGTTGATGTTCAACAATGCTATATATGGCTATGTGGAAGGGATCCCAACTGCTTCAGAGACAAAACCCAGAAATGAAGTCCAGACTCCCTTTGGGTGTGCAAAGACCCCAGGGATTGTTTTTTTGCATTTAAAGAAACTAAGTCCCTTGGGTGGAGAAAGATCCCTAGGCCTATTGTTACATCAGAATTATGTTTATTCCTCAATGTCAAGCAATGCTATATATGGTCATATGGGGCTGGGATATCAAAGGTTTCAAAAATAAAACAAAAAATCTACTGGCAAGTCCTTAGGGGTGCGGAAATATCCCTATAGGCCTATTTTTTTACATCATGATTGTGTTTATCTCTTAATGCCCAACAATGCCTTGTATGCATTATGATTTTAGGATGGGGATCTAAACAGTAATACAATCAGCGGTTGTGAAGAAGAATTCAATTGTTGATATTAATCACATTACTTCAAAACTATGCAAAATATATACAAATTTTCTAGTAGTACATATAGTACAGAGCTGACAAATGTATATATACTTATATAAAGTTTATCAGAAATGAGATTGCGGATTAAGTGGAGCCAGCTGTCAACACATGTAGACAATAGGAAGTGACACCTCATTAATTCTATAACAGGCTGTTGTAAAACAGGACATTTCACAAAACTCTTCAGGCTACATTCAATTTATATTTCACAATGTTACAAACCTAGAGTGGTTTAATATCTGATTAATACAGCCGTTTAAAATCTAGGGTCAAACGGTATATATATATCTCAAGCCAGTTCACTGAGTAAATGGGGCCTTATAATTAATTCAATTGTATAAAATCTTACAAGAACTTTTACATTTACATGGTACTTGAATGGTATTTGGAAATTATTTGGATGGTATTTCTACAGTATTTGGATGGTATTTATGTTGGTAGTTAGGGTGGCAATTGGATATTATTTGTATGGTATTTGGATGGTATTTTGATATTATTTGTATGGTATTTTTTATGGTATTTTCATTTTTATTTGATATTCACATGGTATTTTTATGGTATTTGTATGGTACTTTGATAGTATTTGGATGGTTCTGGTATAGTATTTGAATGGTATTTTGTTGGTAGTTGGATGGCGTTTGTATGGTATTTTCATGATATTTTTATGGTATTTGTATATTTTCATTTTGATGGTATTTGGATGGTATTTTCATATTTTAATGGTATTTGTATGGTATCTCTTGGTGTTTTTATAGTATTTGGATGGTACTTGATGGTATTTTCAGTGTTTGAATGGTATTCTTATGGAATTTGCATAATATTTTTATATTTTGATTAGGACTGGGACGATACACCGATGCATCGGTGAATCGCGGTACACTTCAACATGATACAAGTATCGATCCAAAGAAGCAAATAACGATACGGTATCGATCTGCTATATTTTTGTGAAAAACAAAAAGCATTGCTTCATATTATCATTTGAAATCCATTAAACAAAGCTTTTAAAGTAAAATAATTGTAAACAAACACCGAAAGATCGAATATTCGGAAAGTGAAAATACTTGCGAGTCTCGTTTCCGGGAATGAGGCACTATGTTAGGAAGCGTTTGATTGGTCGTTTCACGATGACTATTTCATGGTTAGCCAATCAAATAGTAGATTACAAAACCATTGCTAGACTAAATGTGTTTATAAATTGAGGACTGGGATGAGTTAGTTATGCCGCAAGGCACAAAATCGTCCGTGTGGAAGACGTTCGATCAGCCTGTTTATAAAAACAAAGATGGCAGTGGCATCAGGAAGACTGACAAAACAAAAACCATATGCAAGGTATGCAAGGCAGTTCTGAATCTGTGACAATATAGAGCTCCATGTATTACATCATGTATTACATATTAGTTAATGTTTTATTCTTCAAGTCCAGATAAGTTGAAATTTTCTTTTATTCTACTAGTACTAGTCAAGATGCAATGCATTTTTATGTTTCCTCAGTTCACTAGTCAATTCATGCAATACTCAAATGATTGAGCCTATGGTAAGAGGTTGAAAGTACTGTTTAAAATGGTTTTGTTACTTGTCAAACTTTGTGTTTAACAAATAAATAAAATTTGAAAAAAAAATCACACATTGAAGTTGTTCATTGCTTTGACAATACCATAAATAAAGTATCGTGATACATATCGGATCGTAGGTGAGGTATCGTGATACGTATCGGATCGTGCAATCACTGTATCGTCCCAGCCCTAATTTTGATGGTATTTGAATGGTATTTTCATATTTAAATGGTATTTCTATGGTATTTTTTGGTGTTTTTTTATAGTATTTGGAAGGTACTTGATGGTATTTTTAAGGTGTTTGGACGGTTTTAATGGTCTTTTTACATTTTTTATGGTATTTTTTTGGCATGTTTCCAATAAATTAGTTCTGATAAAAAAATGACACAACAAAATGAAAGAAATGTTTTCATTGGCCAGCCATTTACAACCTTAGCCTCAATTTTCTTTGTCCAAATAGACAGATCGATATACATTATTGAAATAATCAACATATCAGTGAGGTCAACGACCTTTATATGGAGTTTAATCAAACACACCCATCCTGTTTCCTAGAAGAAAAAAAATGTGGTGCACTAATAGGGACGGGTGTACTTCTAAGTTAAAATACGGGTCTCAAAACAAAATGGACAATTTTAATTAATTCAGGTTGATATAAATCACTTATAGTTGATGCCAGACTTGTCAGTCTTCAGAATAATTTGCCCAAAGTATGTTCAAACATAGATCATAGTATATTTATGTGTGATACATAAGTTGGTCTGTCTTCAGCTTACCCTACTTGTTGGGTTGGGGAAGGCAAGAGGATAATCATAGTAAAATTCCTTTTTTGTCATATAATTATTATATACTTTTCTATAGTCACAAGAGAAACCACCAATCTACCTAACCAAAGACCAGAACGTTTTTTCATTACAGTTCATGACCAGTAATAAATTGAAAGAACATATGTTATTGATGCTTATTATAAATGTATATATATATGCATACGGAACTTATTTTTACTAAAACAATAATACTGTGATGTTTGTCACTGTTTTGTGTTGTAAAAGTCTGAATTGTCAAGTGACAGATGCTGGAATTATGAAGGATGTACAAGATCACAGTAATAAGTCTACATTGTTACTTATTATACCTTATGTAAGATTCTCGCCTTATTATTGGTCAATTCCTAATCACATGACCTGAAACAATATGCAGTGTCAGAAACAGCGGTCAACATTGCCGTGGGATATTGCAATGTTCCCCGCTCCGCCCGAAAACGCACGATTGTTTCTTACGGAAAATCCCGAACATTGAGAAGGGAGACAATTCTTACAAACGCAACAGTGACACAGACAACTTGTAAACATGGAGCAGACGTCCAAGAGGTTTGCCTCAATATTTGGAATATTATTTCTATTCGGTATAATAAAATAAATAGTGCCCTTGTCTGAGGGGAATATGGAGGATTGTTTCCCCAAGGGAACATTATCTTCCCGAGCCGATATAATGTCCTATACTCAAAGAATTTTGATGGGATGGGACTTAAAGAATTTCTGGAAATAGCTGAATTCATCATTATGAGACTCATTGTTTTTAGCAATACAGTTTAAGGACTAGTTAAAATAAATCATTGATTGATCACTGTGATCACACAGCAATTTGGCTATACTACATATCTAAATAAAATACATAACAAAACTAATTGTTTTAAAACATGCAAATATAAACTAGGCAACCATGATGTTAAACTTAGTTAAATTTAGTAAAATAATGTTAACCAAACACAGTCAATCTTGCTACAGAGTCTACAACGTCAATATCTGTATCAACTTGTCCAAATTATCCATGATGAAATTGTTCTCTGTAACTAAAAAAAAATTAATACACAGGACTTTGACATTCTATCAATTTAAGAATATACAATAGATCTAAAATATCCTGTATATTATCTCATAGTATAATAGTGTAATGTACACTATCAAAAATACCCTATATCATATATATATAGTATATAGGGTGTATACTGGGTATTTTCATATGCATCATATTCATTATATTATAAAAGAAATATATATCAAAGTGAAAAATTCACTTGGACATTTCGTGTTAGTTGAATTGAAACAGTAAAATCTCTCCTACAGACTGGTTTGTACATACAAAGCATGGGCAAGGAGCCAGGGCATAGGGCAAAATACAAATGAAATGAGTAATTTAAAAAAAAAAATTTGAGAAAATAGGAAAATGTCCTCCATCCCTCACTCCCATCCTCTCTCCATATACTTGCTGATCATGATCACCTGCCATGGAAAATTCCCTCTCCAAAAAGTGTTTAACAATTATTTGAAGGATGTTTTTGTCCTTGCTCATAAAATCGTGCATAATTAAAACAGCGGAAATCCGTGAAACAAATTTTTTTTCTAAACGACCCTTAGAAAAAATACTGATATGAAATTTTATTTGATACAAATTAGATCTGTTAGTAGACTATAGGAGTCTGTTAGGAACGATTTGTGATATCGATATTGATATAAAATTCTCAGATCTAGTGTCAGGTAAACGTCGTTATTATTATACTTTATTGTCGACAGGTCGTAAAACAGTCAGAAAAAAACAATAGCCCACGGGTGATAGTTCACCACATATGGTCAGCAAACTTACCATACTTCTTTCCCTCTGATGTCTCGATGTGACCCTTTTCATCCTCCACCTTGCCGTTATGCTTTCCCATCTTTCACTTGAATACAAAAGAAAATTACTAAAAGTCACGTTATAAAATGTCCTCCATTGTTGTCGTGACTTCGGCCCTGACTGATAATACACCTCAAATTTTTACCTGTAACTTATATCACAGGTAGGCTATTTCACTGACACACTGTTAGTTTGCCTTTGAAGAGGGCTGATAGCACATTGCCACTCCTGATATCAGCTCGCCATAAACCATCAGCAGACGACATGTCAATGAGATAAACACGGCCACATATTTTCCCGCCAAAATGTATAAACCTCGTGTGCTTGTGACGTAGAGACGTTTTTCCTTTGGGTCGATATGTATGTTATGCGTATTATTCCTATACGAGGGAATTTGCTTAAGTTGTACAATATTAACTGCGTTTACACGTGTTATTCGTCGTCTTCTTCTGTTTCCGACGAAACTATGTCACATTCCACGTGACAACAGAAACGTAGAATTCTATATTGAGGGACTGGAAATATCCCTAGTGACTATGAATCGAGGAGAGTTCTCGCGGCGTCCACGCCTTAAAAGTTTTTTTTTTTCGGGGGGTGGGGCACATATAGATATATACCCCCATCAATAAAATATCTTGTTCACCAGTTTAAAGTAATCAAGTTTGACCTTTGACCTTTAACCTTAACCAATGACAACACTGAAATCTAATCAAGTATATGATTTGATGGTGTGATGTTATGGTCTGAATATGAACTAAATCTGGCCAGAGGTTCATTCATATGCGTTTAAGCTTTTAATTACAAAAAGTTGTCAACTGCGACCTATGACCTTTAACATTGACCTCCAGCATCTAACCAAGCATATGACTTAATGCTGTGACTGTTATAGTGCGCATATATAATAATAATAATGGACTTAATCTGCTCGGGGATTCGAGAGATATCTTGTACGTAAGCTGCGAAATTCAATACATTGCACCGGTTCACGCCACAGGCGCATGCATATAAGATGTTAGTTTTGTACTTTCCATAGTACCCATGCAGACCACTGTTATATCGTATTTCTTTTTAAATTAGCATTATATACGCAGGCGTCTGTGGTTCTGCTAGTGGGGTTTTCCAGTCCCTATCAGAGATAGAATTAGAACTTTTGTATACGGTGTAGCATTTGGTGTAAAATGCTACAAAGATCTCTTGTGTTTTTTTAATGTCTGATAGTTCTGCTACTCTCCTTTACGATTACCACGTTCTGTAAATCTCGAATAAGACAGTCACAAATTTTGTCACAACCCCCAACGTTCGATTTACTCAAATCGTGGAGATAAACCAGTTTAACAAACGTTTTCAAAATATGTCATTTTAACGGATTGTGAATTTAATTCGTATCACTTCCTTTATTCGAAATGAACTGAAGTTGCATTCCTTCTTGAAAATAACCTCGAAGCGAGATGCCCATATTTAACAATATACAATTATTGACTTTGTTTAGGTTAATACAAGATATTGTTAACCTGAGAAAGGTGATTTTTCCTTTATTCGAAATGAACTGAAGTTGCATTCCTTCTTGAAAATAACCTCGAAGCGAGATGCCCATATTTAACAATATACAATTATTGACTTTGTTTAGGTTAATACAAGATATTGTTAACCTGAGAAAGGTGATTTTCCCGAGGCCAGGGTTATCAATTTGCAAAGTTAAATATAACCTCTCGTACAGGGATTCGCCAGTTTCAGGTTAACATTGCATTTTGTTGAGGTCTCGACCAATCAGAAAACGGAAACAATCACAGTTATATAACAATAAGACCTTATCTCAAATACTGTCATGTAAATTTTGTTGACAACTTCGCGGTTTATTATTTACTTCCTGAATAGATTCAAGAACGATGTATTCTAGTTTATTTATCCAGATGTTGCATGGCGTATACAACTAATAAGCAACAGCACTCACAATCCACGGTCAGTATAAAACATTTATTCATATTTAATAACATTAAATGCGACGGAATTTCTTCAGACTTCAAAATATACTCATGCAAACACAACATATTTTATAGAAATACAGTTCTGCATCATATTTATTTCATGAAAGCTCTTGTGGTAAGGAAAAACTGCATGAAAATTTAGTTAGATGGGTCATTGTTATCACAAGGAAACACATTTTCTATTTTTAGTAACAGTGACGTTGACCTTTGACGTTTAGACTCGAAAAGCAATCCCAATCGAACGCTTTTAGTAAGGAAGATTTGCACCAAGTTTGAGTTTGGTCGCCTCTCGGGAACTTGAATTATAGCATGGAAACAAATTTTCTATTTTAGTAACAGTGGCCTTGAACTTTGACCTTCGAGCTTGAAAAGCAATCCCAAGCGGGTATCTTTGGTAAGAAAGATCTTCATGAAGTTTGAGTTTGATCGGCTCAAGGGTACTTGAATTATCGCACGGAAACGTCAGTGCGAACGACGCCGACGCGGCCGCCGCCGACACTGACAGCGACATAGTCATTATTATTATTATTATTATTTCTTTATTTCCTCCAAATTGAAGAGTTACAAAAAGAAATATACATTGTTGTCAAAAAAAAATAAACACATCAATTATTTACAGAGATGACCGGGTAAATGAATACATAATGAAATAGTTAAATAACTACATAATGAAAGGTCACGAAAGTAGCAAATGATACAAAAATCATTACAATGCATGTGAAGCCTGAGGTTTCCAGCGGTTGGGGAGAGCCCTACCAGCAAAGTCCTCTCAGGCTTTCACAGGCATTAACACACACGAAGGGGTGATATAATAATAATAATAGATAAATAATTGATAAATCAATTAAACAGTTATTAATTTGGCACTACTCATGTAAAAAAAAAAAAACAACATTGTATGCCATACGTGTATTACACTATTAATGCTGATATAACAACAACATTTTATCAACAAAAATAGCACTATGCAGTACAAATATCACATGATCAGATGGACTTAATCTGTAGGGAAGACTACCACCAAGTAGTACATGAATTAAGTTATATTCCGATAAGGAATGTAAGAACACGCTAAATTCTATATCAAAAACAGCACTAATAAGACACCAGAGATCGTCTCTAAGACTTTCAGTTTTTGTACAATGAAGTACTATATGTGATATACGGTCATCATGTAAAATACCACAGAAATGGCACAATTCTATAAGGTTTGTTGATCTTAAATCCGTACATAGTCGAACTATATTACTTAACTTGCTGAGATGTTCAGGGAATTTTAGTGCTACTGTCCATAAAATATGTGGAGAAATTACATCTTGAATGAGCATAAACCTACTGAAATCTGAATCGTTATTCATTCTATTGTACATCATTAATTCTTCCCAATTAAAAACAGCTTTATAGACGATTGACTTCCATTTCGAACTACTTGGAAAAACTGTATCTGAAGTATACTGCAACAACTGATTAAACAAATCATACTTGCGAAGTATTCTCACGATATCAGGAATAAAACCAGTTTGACATGATTCCTTCAAAAGATACATGAATAGACGTTTGAGAAATATAGTATGAGTTAAGTATTTACTGTCCAGCCTGCAAAGACGACCAAGAAATAAAAGTTTTCTGATGTCAATAAAACCTTCTATAGTGGTCCATCCAATTAGGGAAATGGCCATATCAGTTCTAGTTCTAATGTTTAATCCTTGAATGGATTTTACAATAAAATTTTGAGCGCGCTCTAATTTGATTAATTCGGTTCTCGATAATTGCCACAGTTCACACCCATACAGTGCAGACGGGAAAACTTTAGTCTTAATAATCTTTGAAATAGTTAAAGGATTAAGGGTCCTAGGGTGAGCACCAGATCGAACAAGAGCCATGGTTCCACTTTTCATTCTCTTACATGCAGACTCCGTTCTGTCTGCTGAACACAGTTTAAAATTTAAAACCACACCAACGTGCGTAATATTCTCAACAACTGGTAATGCTTTACCATATAAATACACATCTTTTACCAAACCTTGTTTTCTGCCTTTTGTTAAAACAACAATTTTACTTTTATCTACAGAGAATGAAAATCTCCATTTACAACTATAACTTTCACAAATTGTAACCATATCTTGTAAACCGACACTTGTGTTACTGATCAAACATATGTCATCCGCTTGTGTGGGGATATTAACCCTGGTATCAATAACAAAGGCTCCTTTTCCCGACAATTCGACATCAATTAACAGATCGTTGATAAAAACCAGGTACATTTTAGCAGATAAGGACCCCCCTTGCAAGATCCCTCTCTCCATAAGAACAGGTGAAGATTGATAACCCTTAAAGGCAACGTGACTTACAAAACCAGTATACATATTTCTCAATATAGTCCAAATTTTGCCTTTAAATCCCATTTTGTACAGTTTGAGCAATAACCCTTCGTGCCAAACAGTATCGAAAGCTTTTTTGCTATCTAAAAATGCTACGAAAGAATCAGAGTCATTTTCTAGATTATATCTCACACATTCCTGTAAGTTGAAGGAAGTGCATAGACTACATAAATTTTTCATATAAGCTGATTGTTGTCTGTTTGGAAATGTTTCAGAACCTAGTAAAAAAATCCATTCTGATAGATAAAATTGACTCGAATATTTTAAAAAAGACAGGTATGAGAGTTATACCCCTATAACTATTTGGGTCGTCTTTGGGTTTTCCATTACCCTTATACAAAGTGAAAATTGTTCCTCTTTTCCAGCCTTCAGGTATATGCTCATATTTTACAACTAAATTGAATAGTTTGGTAATGAAGCGCAATAGTCTATCACCTCCAAACTTAATGTGTTCATAAACCAGGCTATCATACCCGCCAGCTTTGCCGCTCTTAAGTTTCTTACATACTTCTCGCATTTCGTCTGTGGTAAACATTTCTGACAAAAAGATATCTTTTTCTTGATAAGACTGATTTTGAATTTCATTAACTTTAAGTAGTACATCTTGAAAAAAGTTTTCATCAAACGAATCAAGTATCTCATTCTTGAACAACTTACTAAAATGATGGCCCCATGCATTTACAATTTGTTTCATTTCAGTTTGACAACAACCATTATTTTTTGTACGATTTTTAAGTAGTTTCCAAAAGAGGTTTTGGTCAACGTCTCCAGATTTATCTATTTCGGCAAATTGCTCTTTCATATATAGATTAAAAGCATGACGAAGATTTCGTCTGAATTTTGTTTTCACAACCTTGTATTCAAAGAACATTTGATTATTCCCTCTTGGTCTGCCAGCCGCATTCCAAAACGACCTCTTGGAAACCATTTCATTATGCAATTCAGATAAATCCTTGTTCCAATATGGTTTCAAATACTTCTTAAAAGAACATCTCTGAATTGACTTTTCTGATGCCTCAAGTAAACAACATTTAATTTTGTTGTAAAATATATCAATATCATTAGTATGTACATCATCTTCCGGAATTTCAACTTTGTTGAGGAGACTATTTAAGTGATACCTATAAAGGTCGATAGACCCATTCTCTTCAGCTTTTCTCCAATTAAATCTGACCCATTCTGGACTAAAAACTTTGGAAAACTGTTTGGGAATATTCATCATACAAATTACAGGATAGTGTTCAGAAACATTTAACTCATGATCATCTAACACTTCACAATGTTCAACCAAGTCTAAACAACTTGAATTAATGATAATATGATCGATAGTCGAGAAATATCCAGTTGTTGGATAATACGTGTACATTGGACCTTTGCATTTTCCTATCACATTTACAGACACCATATTTGTATTATTCAAAAAAAGTTGGACACTTGAAGATCTGTCGTTACTAGCAAATCGACAGCGACTTCCATGGATTTGCACATTCATATCTCCGAGTATAACAACCTTACCCTTCTCGGAATATACAGAAACCATAGATTCTAAAATATCTATTTGATCTAATAAAACATCAATTGATCTGGATGCAGCAGGCATGTAAACTGAGAAAACATAAAGGTACTCACTATTTGGCATTTGAACTTCGAGACCCAAGATTCGTGGGCTATCGACAATAATTTCTTGTACTCTCAAATTATCTTTGAATAATATACAAACACCGCCTCTGATATTGCATCTATAGCGGAAAGGATCGATTTCATTGACAGGTTTGACAAAACAAGAATAGCCGGTGTTTTTAAAAGATTCAAAAAACGAAATATTACATTCCCTGATCCAATGCTCAGAGATACCACATACATCAATGTCATGTTTATGTAAACAGTTAAGAAGAAAAAGAACATCATGATTCATGGGTTAGCGGACAGTAGAAATGAAACACACGAGGAAACCGAAACGAAAGTGAAAGTACTGTTTCAAAACGAACTTAACATTTCGGAGGAGGAAACATCAAATATTATATTTGATGATATACAAAGAATTGGCCGGCCCCAGAAAAAAAACCGACCGATAAAGGTAACTTTTATGACATTCAAAGACAAAGTGCAGATAATGGCAAAAGCAAAATCAAATCTCCCCCGGGGAGGACAAGTTAGAATAACAGAAGACTTTCCAATACAAGTAAAAGATGCTCGTAAGAAACTCAGCCCCTTCTTCATGGAGGCAAGAGAAAAAGGTTCCAAGGTCTCCATGAGATATGATAAGTTGCTGATCGATGGTAAACTATACCAATATGACTATGACTCTGACAAGATTGTGCTAGTGCAACAAGAAAGGACCAAATGACGTTTTGGTCAAGGCCCACAGACAAACAATAACATTCAGTGTAATAAAGATGCAGATCATGATAGAAAAGTGCAAGGAACATTGACGTGTATTACTTGGAATATAGAGGGACTTCTATACAAACTGAAGCATTTCCCAAAGGAACTATATGATACTATAAATGAAATAGATATTGTGGGTTTCATAGAATCATTTCAAAAGCATACAAATGAATTTAAGAGCATGTTTAAAGATTATACACTATTTGAAAGTATAAGGAAAGTGAAGGTTAACAAGTCATCTGGTGGAGTCCTTGTGTGTGTCAGATCAACCTTTAGTCAGTATGTAACACAAATATTGATTGACAAATATGAAGAAATGGTCTGGCTAAAGTTTGATCTGAGACATACTACAGGAGCCTTATATGATATTGTACTGGGTTATGTATATATACCCCCAGAAGGGTCTGTGTTTTATCATGATAAGAACACAAATAGTGGTATTGAAATACTTGAGAAAGCTGTTAATGAAATCAGAAGTAAATATGAACATTGTGAGATTATAATTATGGGTGACCTTAATGCTAGGTCAGGTGTACTTAGAGATTTCATAATTGATGATGATACTTCATTTATACCCGGTCTTGATCAGGTTTATACTGGTAATAGTAACATAGGAAAAAGAAACAATGTTGATAAAACCATTAATAACTTTGGTTATAATCTTGTGGAAATGTGTGTAGTTCATGACTTACTTATAGCAAATGGAAGAGTCCCAAGTGATAGTAAAGGTGAACTTACATATTTGTCTGGAAGCGGGGGTAGTCAGATAGACTATGTGCTTGTGGGTGGGTCTCTATTCAAGAGACTTACTAGTTTAAATATTCTATCGTGTGATATTTCCAAACATTTTCCAGTAAGATGTACATTACAATTATATGAACAGTCTATGAATGGTGCCCCAACCTCAAGCACAAGTAGTAGTTCTGAACCCTGGAGTAAGATCAAATGGAAGCCAGATAAAGCGCACAAATTTGGTATGATAGTAAATAGTAATGAATTTAGAAATGAACTTGATAACATGTTGTATGATGATAATATTAGTGTTGATGAATTGTCAGAGAAACTTACTAGGTTATTGTGTGAGGTGGGCAACAAAGCAAGTATGAAGTGCAAAGGCATAGGAAATAGGGTATCTCCGAACGCAAAGTGGTTTGACGAGGAGTGTGACAACTTAAAACAACGTAAATGTATTCTATTAAATGACTTCCGGAGTACCAATAACATGGATATACTTCACCAATATCTTGATGTTAGGAAGTTATACAGATCAACTTGTCGTCAAAAAAGTCAGGACCATAAAAAAGAGCTAGCAGAGACTCTCACAACATCAGCCGTTAATAAAAATGCTTGTGACTTCTGGAGCAAAGTTAAAGGTATACTCAAACGAGGAACCAGTATTAAGAACACCATAACATCAGATGAATGGAAAAACTATTTCGAGAAACTTTTAAATCCAGTATTGGAGGAAAGTGATGATAGTTTCAGTGAACATGTGAAATCAGCTCTAAGAGAACATAGTGAAAAATGTGAAGCATGTGAACAATCTAATGATGACTCTATACTTAATGCATACATAACAGTTGATGAAGTGAGAAATGCGATACATGATCTTAAAAGTAACAAATCGCCAGGTGAAGATACAATTCCTAGTGAATTCTTTAAACAGACGGTCAACGTCGGAATGCCGAGTGTACTACAAAAACTGTTCAATCTAATTTTACAGAATGGAAAGTTTCCAGAAAACTGGACAACCAGTATCATTGTGCCGTTATATAAAAAGGGTGACATTAACGACACAGGAAATTACAGAGGTATTTCACTATTAGCTGTGATGAGCAAGATCTTCACAAAAATTTTGTGTACACGAGTAAGGGCATGGTCAGATCTAAACAATACGCTGTCGGAAGAACAGGCAGGATTCCGAAAAGGTTATTCAACAATAGACAATATATTTAGCTTGCAAGCAGTTATACAGAAATACCTGTCAAAAAAGGGAAATGTGTTTTATTGCGCTTTTGTAGACTTTTCTAAGGCGTTTGACTGTATTAATCATGAAAAGCTATTTTATTGCCTAATACAACAAAATCTTCATGGCCGAATAATAACTGTTCTACAGGACATGTACTCTTCTGTAAAAGCTAAAGTGAGACTAAATGATAATCTATCTTCAAGCTTTGAATGTAACTCTGGTGTAAAACAAGGATGTATACTCAGTCCGCTATTATTTGCCAGCTACGTCAATGAGCTATCAGAAATGTTAAATGAAGACAGTGAACTTCAGTCAGGAATTTATATAACAGAAATCATTCGGAGACTCACACATTTATTGTTTGCTGATGACCTGGTTCTGCTCAGTGACACGGTAGTAGGTTTACAAAAGAAGCTGAATACTCTTGCTCAATATTGTTACAAGTGGAATATGAAAGTCAATCTTGGGAAAACAAATGTAGTAGTGTTTAAGAACGGAGGACATTTATCTTCTACAGAACGTTGGAAATACAATGGTGAACAAATAGTAACTGTGAACTACTATAAATATCTAGGAATTATTTTCTCCTGTCGCCTGAAATGGAGTGCAGCATGTAAAACACTAACACAACAAGCTACAAAGGCATTAAACATGATAAAGAACTGTCTGACAAGGATTGGTAAAAGAGATACAACCATTGCTTTTAAACTGTTTGATAGTATGATATCACCTATATTATGTTATGGTGCTGAGATATGGGGTACAAATTACCAGAAAGATATAGAAGCAGTCCAGACCAAGTTTTGTAAGTGGTTACTATGTACAGGAAGTAATACCAACAACTCCATAGCTCTAGGCGAATGCGGTCGTCATGAACTGAGTGTCAATTATTTTTGCAAACCCATTAAGTATCTTCTGCGCCTATTCAGAATGGAATACAGCCGTCTTCCAAAACAATGCTTCATTATGCTGCGCCATCTTGATGAGCATGACAAAGTAACCTGGTGTACACAAGTAAAAAACCTACTATTCTACAATGGTTTCGGTATAGTATGGGAACATCAAGGAGTTGGTGATGAAAAAAGGTTTATAGATGCATTTAAACAACGTTTACGAGATATTAATCTTCAGAAGTGGTCAGAATACTTAAGGGAATCTCCAAAATGTGAACTATACTCCCGTATAAAACCTGCTTTACAAACGGAGAAGTGCATAAATACCTTATCATTCACTCTTAGATTCGCATTATTAAACCTGAGATGCTCTACACATAACTTGGAGATAGAAACGGGTAGGAAAAATAATACTCCTCGGAATGAAAGAACTTGTAAGATATGTAATATGAAGGAGGTAGGGGATGAATTGCACTTTATGCTGAAATGTCCCATACTGAAAGACATTAGAGTTAACTTTTTGCCGTCGTGGTGTTATACAAGTCCAACAATGTCAAACCTCGTCAAAATACTGCGTTCGGAGAATGCCACTATGATAAAGAATATTGCTATCTATATCAAAAAAGCAAACGATGTAAGAATAGAGATGCTAAATAGTTAAGTGAACATTTTATTTAAATACAATATGTACTACATGTGTGATACTACTATTCAAATTACAAGTTATACATATGTATTATGTTATACATTATTATTATATAACTAATATGATATATGATATGAATGTTAATATACTTGAGTACACAAGTGATACATAACATGTAAAATTATACTGCGCCCTGATGCTGGGTGTTTACTTATCTATATGTCTATCTATGACGATGCCAATTAACTAATTAATGTTGTAATGGTACTATGGGCTGGAGGCCTTTTTGTACAATAAATATTATTATTATTATTATTATTATTATTATTATTATTAAGAAGGTAGGGCATACCGGCCATAATACCCTCAATGTTCCAACACATGAAGTTAAAGTTAGTAGGTGTCTCCATGTTGATTCTGGAAGACAGTTCTTGGCATCCACTCTCGGACATGGACACCTTTTGGCCAGAACATGGGATCTTCGATACGTTTTGTAATAGATTCATCGTCCACTACATTCAATTGCGCAGATGCAGTGTGTTTCCAAGACCGAGCGAAGTATCGTAAATAAGTGTATGTGATAGAGTTCTCATACAAGAAATCGCGCAAAGCATTTTCGGACGACACCTTTTTATCAATACCATGAATGTAATACCGTCGGCCTCTCCTTTTCTTTCTAGGAATGAAACGAACGAACAGTGAGCCAGAGGAAATCACTGGTGATGAGTTACGTTTCTCAGGTTTTTCCAAATTATTAGAAACACACACGGAAGAAGGAAAATGAACAGGAATCGCGGTTACGGGTTGCTTCAGATAACTTTTGTCTGAATCTTTTTCAATTTGCATGAAGTGGTCACAAGTAGGCGGGATGGAGGTTTCATCTTCCGTAACATCGCGTATAAGTTCTGGAGTTTTGCACTGTGTATCTTTGGATACGCTGGTAATTGGTTTTGTCGGCGAAGGACGTGATGGAGATGGTGGTGTAACAGTTTTAGAAGATCCACATTGTCCTTTCTTCACAGTAGTCGAGGGCCGCTCGGAGTGTTCTTCTTTTCCCTGCTTTACTTGTCGCTTGACATCATTCATTTGCTTTTTTATGTAGAGTATGACATTTTCTTCTTAGTCAGTTGAAAAGAAAGTATCATAACGATTGTTTATTAATAAATTTAAACTTCATTGGAATTAAAACCGAGCTCACTTATTACACACGAAATATTCTACGTACAATTTTTCTATAATATTCAATGTAAAATACTAAAGTATATTACCGGTTATTTTCGCGGTGAAGTAACGAGACACGCAACCCACTAGTATCCGTAATATAATGATTTTATCGGATAGATAATGTGATTACCGGGCTCCGTCTAAAATGACCAGTTTTGAAGAATTTCTAAACAGCCACTGTTAAAACATCTATGTTGGAGCAAAAACAAACACGTGTTTGAAACGGAATCTAACTTTCTCATATCTCTTGAGAGCGAAAATTGTCATCGGCGTAAATTTATTTTCCTCGTTTTCAGTAAAGCTCCCAAAAACATACTCCCGCGAAAATAACCGGTTATATACGGCATGATGCATCTTTTTACGTATGTAATTTTAATTGAATAATACAGTTATTACTGTATATCTTAAGAAATCTCACTCAGTTTTGACAGTCCATACACAAAGGGTAATCTTGTAAATGTAGGGCGATCTACTTCACATATGTCCAAAGGCTTGATGGGCCTGTTTATATTGTCAATACACAGTGCACCATGGGCTGATACACGTATTTGAATTTGATTTCGCCGGTAGTATTCATAAAGGATTAAAATCTTCCTTGATTTGATTTGATTTGATATAAATATATTTATTGTCAAACTTACAACAAAGGATTAGGCACAAGTTATAACATTTACATATAGAAGACTAATGACAATGAAAACATGCACATTTCTACAATAATACAATATATATATGTTACATCAAAGTCTGTTGTTACATTTAATAAAACAATTGCACACATCCAAACAAAGAATTCACTCCACGGTAAGTTTACAATAAAAAAAAGTGAATATTGCTGAAAATTCTGGAGAACCCACTTTGTTAAAAACAATTTATCTAAACTAATACTACAAAATAGATAATGTTCGACTCTTCCAAATGATTCGTCTCGTCTTTGAAACACACTCCACACACGCGCATGCGCACATCAGATCTAATACACAATATTTCCAAGATTTATTGTCTTGTTTGAAAAAAAGTTGTACTAATATATCACAGATATTTATTCACATTGTATATGGAATTATGTTCGACACATCCTTATTTGATCTATTGATCTTTGTATTTCAGCCACAACTGTCTTTTTCATCAGCAAGTCCTCATTTCCCTGGAACTGTAAATAAAGCAAACAACAAGCATTGGTAATACTTATTTTACTTATAAAACGGAATACATATAGACATACCACTCACAGAAAAATTAAATGTTACATCAACCTTCACGAACACCTTTTTAAATGGTAAAACAGCGCAAGATAATACAGTATGATATTTTATGTAATTTTGTATTTTTATTTAATTTGTAATTTTATGTACCCATCCAAAAGTAATCTGATCGTATGTTTTTCATTAGTAACGCTAAGGAATGTTATACTTTTTTATCAATTAGATAAAAGATGAGCTTCACGTGTTTTTTGTAATTTTATGTAATTTTGCATTTTTATGTAATTTGTAATTTTATGCAATTTTATGTACCCGTCAAAAAGTAATCTGATCGTATGTTTTCATTAGTAACGCTTTATTAATTTGATAAAAGATGAGCTACACGTTGGCCCTAAATGACCCTAGTTGTCGATGGGCCGTAAAACATAAACAAACAAAAAGCTACACGTACACCTGTATACTTACGGTAAGAGGATGTGTCGATTTCATCAGGTAAAACAGGAACATTGACCTGGAATCGTTCCTGTACCTTATTCATTATTGTGGCCTCCATCTCGTTGGCGATGAAGGTGATGGCCATGCCCTTCGTGCCGAATCTCCCAGCTCTAGCAACCTGCAAAGGTTATGATATTTTGAATATTTGAAGAATTGTTTATGAATAGATTAAAGAAAACAGTGGTCTATTACTCCACACGTCCATTCAAATGCTTTGAAAGGACAATCAGTCGCTAAAATACATGTCTGCAACATTGCCTACATTTTAAGTATGGGGACTAAAATGTATCATGAATATATACTTGTTCAGGTCAGTGTTTTTGGTCTTGTAAATCTAATATAATGTAATAAATCATATATCACTTAAAGGCTAAACATAGACTCTGTGCGAGACTTCTTATCTACCAGTAAGAAAAGTGCCTATATTAGTTTTAGTGTTTTCAAGTCATATAGTCTCATCAAATCACCACGCCTACCATAAACAGATAAAGAACCCAGGCTTTTCATTACCCGCATTTAGCATCTTGTCGAGGTTCATATTCAGCTGGAGTCGTCTACTCGTGTGACAATCCTTTTTTTCATAGAAATTTGTCCATGTCCAAGAGTTTTCCTTAGAAACTTTTTCCGACCTGCTTTCTGCCAGATCGTTATCTTTTCAGAGCATCAAAACTATTGTCTTATGGGGAGAAATGTCCTTAAAGCAGTCTGTGTCAGAGCACTAGTTACCGATGAATATGACGTAAATATTATTAGTTGTGTCAGAGCCCTTACAGCAATCTCTACCAGAGTTATCGTTCCTTTCACTCACTAACATGAATGTAGCAGAGCGCAAGGAACCCTGGGAGAGATTGCTCCTACAGTAATTAATCTTTCAGGAAACGTGTCCATGGAGAAACATCACTAGTTTAGCGAGAGACCCCATAGTACTTACCCTATGGAGAAAGGTGTCCGAGTCCTCTGCCATGTCGTAATTGAAGACAATGTTGACTCCGACAACGTCCATCCCTCGGCCAAAAAGATTCGTGGACACCAAGAGTCGCTTCTCGAATTCCTTAAATTGTTTGTATCGAGATAGCCTATAACAAAACAAAAAATGTCCATTGTTTCTGCTTTTCGACATGTTTGGCCTCGACATGTTTAAGTAACAAATACACGTGATGTCAATTATTAGTGAAATGAATGTCGAATGAGTGTCGTCGTCGTCGTTGTCGTTGTCGTTGTCGTTGTTGTTAGAGCAATACGCACCTTTCCTCTTGCTTCATGGCACTGTGGATGGTAATGGCTGGGAAGTTCTGGTCCAACAGCAACTTGGCTAGAGCCACACACCTCTGGACGGACTTCACAAATATGATCACCTGTAAACAATAACATAATGTTTTGTAATGTACACATGAATTCATTAAGGTAAAAATCAATGACCGAACTCATGTTTTCTAATTTTCAATTAAAACAGTTTTTAACAATTTGGAAGTTCGGTCTTTTAGCTATACGGCTGTATACGCGTAGGCCCATCTCTTGAAACAGGACTACATATATAAAGGCCATTATCGTGTACAAATCCCAGAAGGCGAATAACTTACAATTTACATGTATCGAGAGATTTAAGATGAAATTATTGCAATCTGATTAAAATACAGATCATAATACTATCGTGTTGAGCCTCAACACGATAGTATTAGGATCTGTATTTTAATCAGATTGAAATTATTGAATTCAAAGTTAATGAAAACTGAAGACGCATCACTGACATTGGTTTGTTTAGGTCGATGGAATAACCGAGGATACTATGACTTACCTGGTTGAATTCCAGGGCATCGAGAAGTGTCACGAGTTTTCTGTTCTTCTCCTTCTCTGTGACCTGGACATAAAACTGTCGAAGGCCGTGCAGGGTCAACTTGGAGCAGTTGTCTACAAAGACCTCCAATGGCTGAAACGGAAGAGGTTATGATAATTTGAATCTAGAATGGAAAAGGGATGTTTAGGGAGACGTTATATGTTTCTGTTCAATTAAGTATTTGCCGTATACAAAGTTTATAAGTTATTTATCATTAACAAATCAATAGAAGGTTAATATCGGCAACATCGAGCCCCAGATTAAAGTAAATTTTTATATATAAACAATATGAGTCAAAAAAGTAATATGAACGGTAATATTCCGGTAATAAACACTGGATCCTTGCAAAGGTTTGTCTGCAGGATACGAATTCCTTGAAATGTTAATATGGGACAAAGAAGAAATTCTAACAGCCGAAGGGTTTATGGTTGTTATTTCAACTAATACCAAACATACTAGTCTTACTGTATCTAATTGTATTTTCTAGTACTGTTTATATATTATATGAATGAATTTGTATTATCTGTGTCTTCATAAAGGAGCGGATTGCCTCGACAATGGTATTTTTCATATTCACACTGTTAGAATTACTTCTTTGACCCATATATATATAAATAATAGATAGGCCGCCCAGTGATTTAATGTTGGGACCAACGACGTTCTGAAGGACAGGTCTTCGGTCACATTTGAAAACGTCATGGTCAAAAGGCCTCAATTGGTTGCGAAGGAAAGCTTCAGAGTGTCAAACGGATTAATTTCCAATGTAGACATCTTTGTTTCATTATTATGTAGGCACAAATCTTTTACGAAACCAAGATTTCTACTCCATCGGTGTGCAATCCATTCGTGCAGTAGCAGAAAACTCCAAGAGAAAACACCTCATTCTGTCATACTACCGGTAGACAACTTCATAACCGATGAAACAGATTTGTAGTTTCGTCGTAACATTAAAAAAAAACACACACACATGGACGGTCAGATATTTGTGTCGAAGAATAAATATCCATGGGTGCATTCATTTTGTTTCTCCCGGGAGATATCTCCATTGGCGAGAAGGCGTTTTGTGACCCGAAGAATGCTCCATGAATTGATAGAGCATTTGTGTCGTGTAGAAACCGTTTATGATTGAGACAATGAAGTCCCTATATTTTGCACTGTGCCGTTTTTGAAAGGTTATGATGAAATAACTGTCGGGTCAGACTTTAACCAGAATAATAACTTCCCCACATTTTCTCCGTAGTTTGTGTAACCATTATGCTTCTATCACAGATAATGGGGATATCACACAGAGAATGGGGCCGCGGTGGCCGAGTGGTTTAAGGTGTCCCGACACTTTATCACTAGCCCTCCACCTCTGGGTTGCCAGTTCGAAACCTACGTGGGGCAGTTGCCAGGTACTGACCGTAAGCCGGTGGTTTTTCTCCGGGTACTCCGGCTTTCCTCCACCTCCAAAACCTGGCACGTTCTTAAATGACCCTGGCTGTTAATAGGACGTTAAGCAAAAACAAACAAACCAAACATCGATCACAGATTCGTAGAGAACGTCTCTTAGATATTCCATATATCGAATATCACGGTGCATTGTCTGTCCGTGTTTGTACCAACATATCGGTAATATCTTTTATGGAGTGTTTTGTTATAGGACAGAATCGATAAAACATATGAACGAAAGACAGGCTTTCAGGGAGCGATTTTGAAAAATAAAGGAACGAGACGACGTGTTACGGAAGAGACAAATGGCGTATCCTTCATCAATTACACCAGCCACTAGCCCGAGTTTCCTCTGGCCCTGACACCATGTCTGGTGTGAGTCAGGGCCAGAGGAAACTCGGGCTAACCAGCCACGTACGTTTATATACCCGAGTTAGATCCAGGTGGTGCCTCGTTCTCGAGATGACAACCGGGGTGGTGGTGATGACGGAACCATCAGGTACATCGACGAGCACCGAGCACGACATTCTTCATATCACACAGCAAAATAGAATATTTCTTGATTACTTCAAGATGTCTCCATCGTGACACTTCCGTTATAGAGTCTGAACTACACGCCTTGCTATTCAATTCGTTATCAATTATTTTATATTTTATTAACACCAGATGTCGCTTCTGCATATCCCGAAGCCGATATACTAGTGGAGTTATCGTCCGTTTGGGTCCGGTTTTTTACTGTTGAAATGAAACTAAAGCATTTTCTTCGGTCATAAAAACGGCGTTTCAAAGGTATTCCACTATCAGAACTGTCCCGAATTTATAAAAGGCACACATTCACCATTTATAAATAGTTGTTGGTTTATCGAAACAATTCAATCTGGTTCCACGAGAAATCGTTAGCTGTGATTGGTTGTAGGTATTTTTACTATAGTCATTTCAATTCAAAATATGTTCACCAATTGATCAACAGACGAATGATCAGTATGGCACTGACACGGCGGCCTTATTCTTCTGTTTTGAAATCTGAATGTCCGAGTACAGGTGGCATATGTTGTTAATTCTCCGCGAGATATTTGCTTCCACAATACCTTCCTTGGCTCGCACATCTGGCACTGTGAAAACGAAAGCTATCAGTGGTCAATTTGTAGCTATGATCGAACCATTTCCTTGAAAATGACAAAGACTGGTGGAATTTTTGATAAAGATACAATGAGTCCAAGATGGAGTCTTCGGTAGATATCTTCATTTGATAACCGGCCGAAGTTGAAAATCAGGCGTAACGGAAGATACCCAATGAGTAGGTTCTGAATGGCAGCTTTCGGGACAATGCCGAGGTATGGAATGATGAGTAGTATGGTCCGGGACGTTGAGAAGATGGCATATCAAAATTTGTATAATTACATCCTGCATAAACCTCCTGCAGACAAGACGAGATTCCTTCCCAAGGGTGGCGCTGAACATCATGACTTGTTTCTCGTGTGGCGTCATTCTGAATATATCTTGAACATCTTTCCTCATGTCTGCGAAAGTAGATAAAATATATCCTGAAATGTATTGTACTTTTACAAACATCAAACCTTTAGGGAAATATATTGAATTTGATGGAGTTGCTGTAGCTCCTTATCCAGTTTTTTTTTTTTTTTTTTTACATTTCTTAGGCCTATTTTTAAATTCCTCTGTTGCCTCCTTGGTACCAATACCTTAGACCCTCGGCATCACTGACCCGCCTTAGGTTGTCTTGATAAGAGGCACAATATCATACCTTTGTGGAAATATGTTTTTTTTAACATACATGTATACCAGCAAGCATTAAAATGGTCACATTGTGAGTAGTCGATTTTTTTTTGATTTTTTTTTTTCCAATTGGAAATATAAATTTCCAGTTTTTAAAGTTTTAAATACAATGATTTACCCTTCATATGAAAATTTGTACGACATAATTCTGATCAGACAGTAGATTCTATACAGGATAATTGCATACCTAGTATTTCAAGCATCTTGTCACACTCGTCCAGGATAAAATGGCGGATGTTTCCCAGTTTGAGTGTCCCTTTCCGAGCCAGTGCTAAGATGCGGCCGGGAGTTCCTATGACAATGTGGGGACAGTTCTTTGACATCGTCTCTTCGTCTTGTTTGATAGTGATTCCTCCGAAAAACACAGCGACCTTGACACTGTTCATATGACGAGATAGCTTCCGGTAGTCGTCTGCAATTTGGAAGGCAAGTTCCCGGGTGTGTGTCAACACTATGACAGAAACCTGCAAAAATAAATGAAAAACTAACATGAAAACTGTGTCTATTTGTCTGATTTTACTGGATTATATACAGGTTAAGGAATGGCAATACCTTTCCTGACCTTTTTTTTTAACAAGCATACGTTTTCCATGTGCTGTGCTCGTGTGTTCAATAAATTGCATAAAATTGTTAGATTTTACAATATTTTATAGATTCTAGACTGAATATATTTTTTTTCTGAGATCATACTGCTGCACGTTTCAAGCAGTATTTTTAGATAGAACATCAGTATATAGAAGTGAAGACCGTTAACTATTACCCGTCGTCTTCCCGGGAAATTAAGGAGTAATTAAGACTGTGTTGTAACAAAAATTATCAACATATGAAATTAAAGCTCACCTGTCCGTCCACAGGGTCCAACTGTTGAAGTGTGGCCAGAACAAACACAGCAGTCTTCCCCATACCAGACTTGGCTTGACACAACACGTCCATCGACAACACTGCTTGCGGGATGCACTCGTGTTGAACTGCATAACATATAATTTTCAGGTGAAAAATCATGTACTTTTTAATCGTTGTTCATTTTGAGACTTGACCTTGACCCATATTTGACCTTAATTTGCATAACAAGAGTCTAACATGAAACAAAGACGCTTACTCTCCCGAAACACGTGGTCCAGTTCTTCTTTTACTTTTTTTGCAATGTCACTTAAACGTATACCAGTTTTGTTTTCTTGCATCAGCATCACTAAACAAATGAGCAATTTACTCTATATTGTGTGTGGATTTTTACCTTGTGATGGATGTTCAAATCCACAGTCGGCGATGGACCGCAGAAGTTCCGGCTTGAGAAGGAAGTCCCTGAATCCCGAGCTATGTATAGAAACATATTCCCCTTTCATGTTGCCCCCGGAGACATGGCCAGCTTTCTTAGGGGGCGTGGTTTCATCTTCAGGCTCTTCAATATAATTAAGTTCTGTGTCGATATCATCCATGGGATCCATCGTCACAAAGATATTCAATGTTTGAAACTGCAACAGAAAATTTCCTGGTTTATCTACAGTTCTAGGTTAGTTATTTCAAATTAAATTATATCAATTTTAAAGAGATATTGTCGGGAAATATCTTTGAAGCGAAACTGACTTAATTACAACACTAATTGTTCTATTGGTACCTAAATTCGGGGATTTTTATAGTTATTAGCTGGCAATTCATAAATACTGTGCATAGCTTCACTCGGGCGGAGATAAAAAGTGGCAGTCCAGTGTTCTTTGATAAATGTACTCGTTGATTTCTAGAGACTTAAAAAGTTAGTTTATGGATAATAAACGTTATGAAGTGTAACGGTTCTCAGTATGAATATCGAATGATTTACAGTTACATTTATGATTTATACTTACATTTAATGATCTAAACTTACATTTAATGATACTTTCATATAATGATTTATACTTACATATAATGATTTATACTTACATTTAATGATTTATACTTACATTTAATGATTTATACTTACATTTAATGTTTATACTTTCATATAATGATTTATACTTTCATATAATGATTTATTCTTTCATTTGATGATTAGTTACATCTTATTATAAATGTAGTTACAATGTAAAAGTGAAATCGGAAATAAAACGGACGACTGCAGGTTTTTTTTTATTTCCGAAACAAAATCATTCCATTTACGATTTGTAAAATATCTCAAATAGCAATCGGACAGTGACTTTTGGGAATATGATAATAAAATAAAATGTTATGTAAATCACTGTTGGAACAAATAAATACCTGTACGTATATAGTTCTGTTTAAGACAGCGAGCAAAATCCGACTGGTGGTATTCCGTCAAAACGTGTGTATATGTGTTAGTTGGAAAACACATTGCACCACCGTTTGTAATATATTCTGGCATTTGTCCCATTTCTATGTCGGGTGTACGACTCATCTCCCCTGAGAATACGGTTCTGTGTGCTGTGTTTACATTCTAATAAGTATTTCATGTACAGCACGAAATCTATATAATTGCTACAGAATGACGTGTCGTGTTGAACATTGATTAGCATATTGAGACGAGTAGATAATCATATAGGGAAATATGTGAATTACATACGTGTTTATATGTAACAGTTTAAATGGTGTGCAAGGCCGGTCATATTGGCCAATTAAATAGTCGTGTTGGCTAAGTGGTACGTTACTGAAGTACGGTTGGCAGTGTTTTCCCATGATAAGATTTTTTTTTTTTTACATGTGACAGTGCATATTTTGTTTGTATGTTTTACATTTGATTTGTATTCAATTCTAAATTCAAATATCGTCATCCTTCCGGCAACTTGAACAACAAGATACCCCAACTACCGAGAACATTCGGTTTTACAAATTTTGAAAATTAAAATATATAAATACCTTTGATAAGCTTAAGTTTCCTATGTCAGTTAATAAATACTTATCAGCGACCGCATTTGTGTGTGTGTGTGTGTGTGTGTGTGTGTGTGTGTGTGTGTGTGTGTGTGTGTGTGTGTGTGTGTGTGTGTGTGAGTGTGAGTGTGTGTGTGTGTGGTTTTTTTTTTTTTTTTTTTTTACCTGTATGTACAGTACAGGCACATAAATTGAGCGCGAGACAGAGACCAGACTCAGTAAGCCAAATTATACTGTATATTTTTGTAATGACTTTCACTGTTCGCTGTTGGTCGCCCCAAATCGCTTGTATTTTGTGAATAATTTGAATACAATATCGCATCGAACAGACTAGTTTGCGGTCAAGTTACTCTTCAACGTGTACACGTATGAAATAATATGATTCTCTACTTTAAATATTCCATGAAAGGGTCAACGAGACAGGTAATTCTGGTCGGACATACTAGATATGATCCCCATGTCAATAACACTTAGGTCCGTACCATCTTTTATAAACATAGCATCGAGTTGATTAACAAGCAATTCAATGGGTTAAACTTTCATTTGAAGTAGTATTTTATTACCGAAGATATAAGTTAGTTTTATTATCCTGTATTTTCTGGCCTTGACCGCCATGTCTGTATTTGTGGATGTTAATTGGACAACAATTACCTGTTTTACTAATATAGATGTGGCATTGCACAACATTTTGTAATATTCTGGAGTTTGTCCAATTTCTATTTCGGGTGTACGAGTTATCCCCCTTGACAATGATTGCAGATATAACACGAAATCTCTAATTGATATGATTCATATCTATAAATAACACGCAAGGTCAGCATTCTCTTTGTAAACATAACATGGAGATGATATAACAAGCAATGGATTAAACTTTCATTTGAGGTGGTAATTTAAAACCGAAGATGTAAATGGGTTCACGATAGTATCCTTGTTTCCTCTTATACTTCCTGTATATAATGTAACAGTACAGGAAAACTTCTGAAAGATAAACTTTTAATGTCCGAATCATGAATCAATACTACACCGATACGTAATTATTCGCTAATTGCTATCAAATTGTTTGCCATGCCCCATTGAAAACCAGGCAACGGTCGTTAGTCAGAAGATTTTAAATCATTTTATCTAGTCACATATCCGATTCATTGATGGGTTTTCTAATGTAGACAATCCAGGCCGTGGTTATTGGAGGGGCAATAAGTATTTCCTTAGACTTAATCTACTAGTAAATAATGTCCAGTTTTCTGCGTTCAATCAGAGATCTATATACTAATAACTAGTTATATTTGTAGAGATTGATGGAAATATATCTGTACACATACATATTTCATTTATACACTTATATATGTATACAACAGACCTAGGTAAACCTTATCTGGACTTTGGTTCAGTTCCTGTGGGTTGATCATGACTCGGCGTTTTACGCCCTACAAATACAATAAGGCCGCTTCAATATGGTGTCCACGCATTATGGAGCCTGTCTGAAACGAAATTCCACTCAGTCACACAGGGACTTAACACTAATTCCCAACCAAGGTCGATATTAGATATATCATACATACATGGGCCGTGGGCTGGGAGTTCGTGCCAAGCCCCTGTGCTCACCCACATTTACTGACGACGGGCAAACCAGCCCTTACCCAAACTTTTCGGTCTTCCTCACAGTGCCGAACGCTCACCTAAAGGCCAAACACATGGTTTTGACCAGTACAAATACTAAACCCACGGTCCAGTCTCTGTGGTATGAAAACCTAGCCCGAGTTTCCTCTGGCCCTGACACTAGACATGGTGTCAGGGCCAGAGGAAACTCGGGCTAATGAAAACCATGAAAGGCGGTAGCTTGTACAGCTTTTGTGCCCACCAGTATTGCAGTTTAAGAAGTATTTGGTTCCAAATGTTCAACAATATTAATCTTGTTGGCAAAGGTAACTCTGGCTACAGAATAGGTACTGTTGGTATAATTCAAATGAAGTGTCCCGTTATTTTGTGTCTGGCAAAACCAGAGACCTATATACTAGTATATAGGTCTCTGGCAAAACGAAAAGATCGTTTTTGACCTGTCTGAAACAATGCTGAAGTATCATAACGGGTTTTAACTTTTAATAAAAAAAATTTGATAACTTATCATTTTCTTTTTTATGAAATTCCAGAATTTGAGACACAATCAAGTCAAATTCGGCGAAACAACTTTAGTATCAAAAATTAATGTACAAGTCTACACATAACTGCAAACAGGGTATCTTTTAAATGTAGCGTTTTCACAATTATTGGTCATGGAATTGCGGTCTCTATAATCAATCTTTTGATACAATCACATGGGCATACGTAAGGGCCAAGATAAATATTTGAAATTTAATATACGTGCTTCCTGCTCATATCGGTTTGTATTTCTCGGGAAGTTGAGTCTGTGCTGTCCTGGTTGTGTCCTTGGACAAGACTTCACCCTTATTTCTTTGGATGGCATGAGACGGGCCTCCTTAAGGGTCATCTATATAGCAGAATAATGTTGAATTTCAAACACGAATAAATACCTAAAGATTTGCACAAAAAATGTCATGTAATATACCAAAATGTTTGTTTGGACATGTAGCTTCTTACAATCACCAATAATTTGCTGTAGGTGCTACCAGTTTCTTCTATAGAGTAACTTTGTGGTAAGATGTAACATGGAATAATTCTAAGTCAGGCAAATGACCAAACCTGAAAAATAGCCAAGCTGTTATGTTCACAAGTGTCTATAGCACAGGGTAGGAGCATTTGTTTGACCGGATTTAACTGTATGTACGTATAAACACTTATTTTGTTTTGACCTTGGAATGCAAATGGCGGCTGTGAATAATTTTACACAAATATGGCTTAAAGGGGGGCATTTCAGTTAATAACAATA
This sequence comes from Pecten maximus, assembly GCF_902652985.1. Taxonomy (NCBI): domain Eukaryota; kingdom Metazoa; phylum Mollusca; class Bivalvia; order Pectinida; family Pectinidae; genus Pecten; species Pecten maximus. The sequence goes on along the minus strand of NC_047016.1, from coordinate 40,931,287 downwards.
CTCCTATATCAAACATTCAAGACATCTCATCATAGTAAGAAGAACATTTTAAAGTCAATTTGTTAAACTGGTGAGTTTGCAGCCTTTTTCAGAAATAGGCATATTTTACCCCAAACTCAACGGTTGAACATTTTTTCATAAAAGTAGTCTTCTTGCCACTTCAAGAATACTTTATATTGTCTAATAAGAGCATTTTTGATGTTTTAAATACCTCCTTATATGCCGTATTTGTGTGATATCATTCACGACCGCCATTTGCAATTCAAGGTCAAAATAAAAACAGCGTTTATACATATAATAACGTCAAAGCTGGTCAAACCAATGCTCCCATTTTGTGCTTTAGACACTTGTGAGCAAAACGACATGGCAAGTTTGTGTAATATATGGGATACAAATGAGTTAATTATGTCCCCCTGAAACATGCATTTTTCTTACGTTTTGTTGAATTTTACAAACAGCTTAACAAATTACATGTCAACAGCAAGTCCCACGGTTTGCCATGAAACATACTAAAAGTTCATCATGTTACTTCTGTGACATTGCACCATAATAGGGATTTATAGGCCTGTAAAATATCAATGTTTTGACTGGATTTGCTGTTTAGATGCCCCTTAAGTGAGGTAGTCACCAACTACTACAAGGAGGCCCCACCTATAAATGACTCTGGCTTCTCATGGAGCAATAAACCCAGCAAACCAATCAACAGATCTTTAACATAATTAATTTGAAAGTGAGAAATTAATTTGACAGGAAGATAAAATGTTACACTGAATCCATTGCTCAAGAGGTTATATGCCAACTGACTCAACTGTGATGGAAGTCAATTAAACAAAACAAAAATACATATTACATTTTTGATACAGATATTCACCATTCCAATCTATACATGTACTTGATCATACTTTTATTTGCAGTATATGATAAAACATCACAACACAAAAATGTAAGTTCGCATACAAAGACATTATCATTCAAATAAAACAATACCTTATAACATGTTTAAATTGTAAAATAATGTAAATGTTTATACATTATATAGTTATTGGACCAAAGACATTAATCTCACCAGGGTTTTGACACCACAAAATTTTATGAAAGAAAGCAAAGATTTCATCTTGCAATGAATTTAAACGCACATTTCGGTAGAACTAAGTTCCACAGAATCTAATTACACTTTATAGACAAATAAGAGTTACATGTAATGACACATCAAAGTTGGTCTCTCTAGTTAAAATGGGAAAAAAATCACTATATCATCCTACATTCCTAATTTTTTGGGAAAAATTAACGAAAACTTATTTCTTTAGAACTTGGTTCCACAGAAATTAAATACATTTCATAGACAACTGACACATGGAAGCAATATATCATCCATCATCCCTATTTTTTCGAGGAAAATGAACGAAAAATTACATATAGAGAGAAGTGTAAATACAACCATACGTTATGTAAATAAACACAAGGAACTTCAGATATTGATATATACAAACTACAATGACTGATGCCATGTAAATTCAAACTGTGTGATATGAGAATTAAAACAGATTTCTGAAATTCAAACTTTTCCTATCATTCCAACATATAACACAAACATACATGTACCTGAATGGTGCCTATTCAAACATTTTTCTACATCTACAGTTGAAGTATATTAAATAAGCTATATATGCTTGGTTCAAAAGTTCTACCTACGCTTATTCAAAAAAAAAAAAAAAAAAAAATTATTCAGATTAGATTTTTTTCCACATAATCACATACATCAATACTTCATACATGTAAATGGACATTATTTTCACATTACAACTCAATATGCAACGCTAATTTTAATTAGACTATTTAAAATATCCTTATGTTTATAATATGAATGTATCGTACATTACACATAAGTAAAATATGAATATGTATCTCGTATCTCATAAGCAGCAATAAAAAAAAAGTATATTTCATAATTATGTTCTATGTCTGTTACACCAAAACGGAAGGTCATTGGGAGGGTGTCAAGTAAAGAAAATATGCTGATAGTTTATTTATCAGGAATAATCATTCTGTACCAAATATCTGAATTTTATTTCTTATCATAAAGAAATGCCTGCTATTTTTATTTCAAGAACTTTTTTCTGAACACAAGTAATTAATAATCTTACATTCTGAAGCTCGATCTTCATACACAATGACTACTTCTTGACAAAAGGAACTTAATTTTTGATATGAAGGAATTCAACAGCAGTTTATGAACAATTGGAAAATAAAAAGAAAACAACTTATTTTTATCATCAATTTTGTTATTTAACTCAGTAAAATAATAGATTTAAAAAGAAATGGGTAAGAAATAATAAAACACACCATCCTGTCTATCTTCTCCCTTGTTCCCTTGTAAGTACAGTAGCTGTATATGTAACCACATTCTGAGATACTGCTCTGGTCACTGAAGACACCAACTAAATTGTTATTTTCCATGTAAGGTAGCTTAAACCTGATCCTATCCCAATACCCTTGTTCCCATATATGGCCCACCCTTTGTTCCCATAAATATGTGACAAATTACATACGTAATATAATACTACTAAAGTGATTCTTCACACTCACATTAAAGTCTGGGATTCTAAGAAACTTTTCTTGTGCATTCTGATTTATCACAGTTACTTCCCTTTATTTCACTCTGTCAGATGCTATAGCAATACACTCGACAACTTTGTTCCCAAAAATAAGTGACAAAATGCATATACAATACAATACCAGGTATTACTGAAGTGATTCTTTAGAATTATGTTAAAAGTCTTGGATTCTAAGTAACTTTTCCTGTGCATTCTGATTTATAACTGTTATTCCCCTTATTTCACTCGGTCAGATGCTATAGCAATATGCTCGACAACTTTGTTCCCATAAATATGTGACAAAATTCATAATACAATACCATATATTACTGAAGTGATTATTTAGCATGATGTTAAAAGTTCTAAGCAACTTTTCCTGTGCAGCAGCATTCTGATCTATCACAGCACAGATGTCTGCTTCTGGTTAGTACTAATAGAAAAAAATATTAGCCTCTACTCCTTCAATATCCACCTTGTTGATATAGTAGGAGTAGGGGCTATTTTTTTCTTTCTATTAATACTCACCAGAAGCAGACACCTGTGATCACAGTTACTTCCCCTCATTTCACTCTGTCAGCTGATTTAGTGATATGCTATACAGCCAATGGGAGCCAAGAATACGAGGCTCACACAAAGTTTCCAGAACCCACTATATCTCTTGGATTTAAGTGGTATTCAAAACTTTTTTAAGTGATGTTCATATGCCAGAAAAATTCCCCGAAATTCCTTTGATGTAACCATGTCTTTAAACCCCACTTTTTCTATACCAGTTAACTACTGGATAACTAACTATGGCAAATTGGCTTATCAGTAACCAAGCAACTCTATCTTGTAGCCTGCAACGCAGAACTAATCCAAGTCATAAATATTTAAGAATTCATGATTTTTCAGTCTTGGCTCGGCCTTAGAAATAAACTGATAATTCTAAGTTTTGTTTAACACCATCTGGATTATTAGCTCCAACATTTACTGATAATTCTAACTTTTGTTTGACATCATCCAGATTACTAGCACCACCAAATGACGTTATGAAGTTCCAGAAGTGTCTGTACCATCCGAGGAAGACAGGGACACTGGAGGGATCAGCCATGATTTTAGTTCCTGATTCAGCTGAGCGATCTCTCGGTCCTGTTTCTCATAGGCCTTAACTGTTTGAGTGAATCTGATCACACCTGTAGGAAGATACAAACAGGGACAATATAATACAATCTAGCAGTTACACATTACACTTTAACATTTATTTTGGCTCAATTTTTGTTCTCCTTGAAAATATTTACTAATTTCTATTTTATTAATGAATAATGAGTACTTATTTCCAGCAAAAAGCCTTTCATTTACCGGGTAGGTATTCCATCATAAATATCTTTCTGTTGAAGAAGCAAAAAATCTAAAGATATGCGAGAACATGTGATGGGAAACAGCTGAACTTTTCTGATCGATCATCAGTTTTGTCTATCCAATTAATGATTGATTAAAATCAACTAATTTTCAATAATCTTTATTTGGTATTGAAACAATTTTTACATTCCTTCGTAGTGCTTACTGCACTGTTCCAGTCATTTAGACACTTGCATTTTATATGATAAGCAACAACCACAATCAAGTGATTGATTGTGAGAAGTTGATCATGATGGCGGTTATTTCTGACGAAAGTCGATTATGGATTTCTTATTTGCTAAATTGGTCAAACACCTCAAGCAAGTGATACTCAACAAACTAAGCGGAAACTCATCTTGAAGGAATCAAATTGAAAACTTATAATAAAATTAAAATAATAATTCATAATATTATTTCCATGTACAGACAAAAATATATATATACCATCTCCGTCTGGGGTAAAGCCATATCTCTCTATCACGTCCATCTGTATCTGTGTGACAGCTGGGAACACAATCTGCATAGCTCTAAGCATATCATTACCAGCAGTCTCCTTTGCTTCCTTTATCCTTGAAGCATTTTCTGGGAGCAGAAATGCTTCAAGAACATCATTTAAGGCAGCTAAAACATATAAAACAATGCAAAAATAAAAAAAATAAAACATCTTAACTTCAGTTAATATTCAATACACATTTTTAAGTTAATTGTACTGTACAAATACATTTAAACACTGAAGAGAAACAAAACTACAAGCTTTTCAACAGGAAATTAATCATAGGGTTCCTCTGAGAAATAATGTTAGTGAAAGCAAAATAATAGACTTTGTACATTCCGTGATAGGGTAATAGAAACTTTGGATATTTTTGTTAATTGCTACAGTGATTATTTGAACCAGAGACCTATATACTAGTATATAGGTCTCTGTATATAGGTCTCTGTTTGAACTGTTCAACATTTGGTATACTGAACATGACCATCATACATCCAATACAACTTTAAAGATGTAGATACCATTTTAGAAATTATAAAGTCTGGAAAGTTATTAAAACCATTTCTAATATGAACAAGCATGCTAGGCATTGCTTAAGCAATACATGTCCTCTACTGCACAGTGGTTACACACTTCCCTTCACCTAGGCAGCCAGGGTTTGATTTTCTGATCAGAAATAGAAAAGGTTAGGGGTCACTGTGACCTGCTCGACCAGGAGACTATGCAGGTTTTCTCTGGGTACTCCTGTTTTCTCCCACACTACGACCCCTTGCATACCGGACCAACAAGAGTGATTAATCTAAGTTGGTAGAACTTATTTCGCAATTCTTGTAAAATAAAATAAAGTTTTTTTGAAAAAAGATATCAATAAATCTTTCAGAACTAATGGTGCGTTTGTGAAAGAATTATGTTCATTTCCCTTTTTGAAGTAATGTACATGTAGATGCATACCATCTTTAGATTCATGGGGCATTTTGGGGGATCTCATGTTCTCTTCCTGCCACATCACATACCCTTAATATCATTCTGATAAAGTGCACAATTTTTCAGATTGGGATGCATCATGCATGTTATGATTATTTGCATTAAAATGTATATTTCATAGTCCATTGTATGATGTGAGTCTGCAAAATTGCCCATAAGTTTATTACATCAGGTAAAAACTTGTGTAATGAAACTGTCCCGATGACCTCTCTTGCAAGAGCGCATTTAAATAAAAAGAAAATTTAACCAAAAGATATAAAGGATTATCAAATAGTTAATTAAATGAAAATATCATAATTGTATCTATAACGTGAGAGAGAACGCGGAGTTGTAGTTTGTTTAACACTTGATTAATTGATTTATTGATACTATAATTACCTTTATTTCCTCCCAAAAAGAAGAGTTACAATACGGAGATACTCTTCGATATTACCATCGGTACTCAATTTTAACTGGTTGTGATGTTAACGCTATTCAAGTTGGCAAAATGATTCAAAATATAGCGAATAAACACATGAAAGCGTAAATAGAAAATGTTGTTTTGTAATCAACTATTTTGTGCAGTTTTATCACGATATATTACCTTTACAGTCTTGAACAGAGAAATTATTAATGGGCGCAGCCATCTTGCATTGAGAAAGCCAGGTAATGCTAGCCGATAAATTGAAAGGAAACTAAAATAGACTCTAGATAATTTGCAACGCTTAGACTAGAATGTTATTTTAAACTTTTCTAATCAAATTAAATGTATAATAATCTAATGCATTCGACAAGTATCAACTTCCACCATTTTAATTGATTGAAAAACTATCGACTATATTTCCAAAATCTCCTTTTGCGCATATGCGGAAGCTAGTATTGCAGTCATGCCGTCTATCGAAGAGTGAGTATTATACATTTTGTGTGACATATTTTTATGAATTTTGCATGTTTTATGACACATACAAGCAATCAGATATATTTTATTTGACTGACACAAGCTTTTTTATGTTATAGACCCAAGAGTTTCAGCTGGGCTGAACAGGTGGAACAGGGCGAAGATGGTAAGAACTGTAAAAACCGGCATATTGAAGCCGGTCGGATTTCCCTACTGTAGTAAGATTTTCATCAATAAACGCAAATGTCTACTCAAATACATCCAAGTACGGACAAACATCAGTTCGATCAACAGTTTTCTGAATCTCATGATCATATTTCCATGATTAAATGAAAAGCAGTTCAATTAACTTCACTTAATGCCATTTGTCTACAATTTATATGTACTCTTATATGTTATTATTTTATAAAACGAGTCAGGCACCTGTGGTTCAAGAGTATCACCAGTACTTTATGAAATACATTAAGCACACTTGAAAAACACAGACAATAATTTATAAGCTGACCAATATCAATCCTATTTGATCAATCACTCTCCACGGGGGAGCTACCACTAGATGGAAATTTTCGTCCTGTCAGTCCGACGTTGATGGTTTGCAAAATCTTGGTGAGCATTAAATATAATAAGGGAATATTTAACAAAAGATATCAGGATAAATAAGTCTTTTCCAGCAAAACAATATTAATTCATATCTAAAAGGTCTATTTCACTTACTTGAAATGTTAGATAAATGATCAAAAGCACTTGATAACCGGCATGCCCTTGATTATATATATGGACTATATGAAGGCTTTCGACACCGTCCCTCATCAATAAGCTTTGCTCTTCACACCTAATAGTCTTGTGGATGTCAAACCCTCTCTCCGTTTGACAGCAGAAAGTAACTGAATGAAGAGGATTCTGATTGGACAATGGTTACTTCTGGGATACCAAAGGGATTCATGTTAGGGTCACTTCTTTTCGTTATTTTCATTAACGAGCTCCCAAGCTTGAAGGATTCTGACATGTACCTCTTTACAGATGACACAAAAATATTCAAGATAGCAACAAAAGATGAAGATACAAAAATCCTGCAGAAGGATTTAGATATTGTGTGCAAGTGGAGAGATGAACACAAGGAAAGTCTGCAGACAGAAGTGGCCAGGCCATATATATATAACCTTTATTATACACTAATGCAAACTACAACAAATGAGAAAGATATTGGAGTTTCAATTGATTCAGACTTAAATTTTGAAAATCACATCAGTGACAAAGTTAAAAAAAAAAAAAGCCAATTGATGTTTGGAATGTTACGAATAACTTTTCAGTTTATGGACATACATTATTTATACTGCTATACAAATCTCTTGTCCAATCCCAGCTTGATTACACAAGCACAGTAATAGTTTGGTTTATACAAATTGTAAGCACGTTAATTTAATTGAAAATGTTCAATGCAGAGTAACAAGATGCCTACCTGGACTACAAAATTTATCTAATGAGGAAAGATTAAAGAAATTGAAATTACCCACGTTATCATACAGGCACATGCAAGGAAACATGATTGAAGCTTACAAAATGATCAGTGGAGTATACAACATAAGAAGCTTACAAAATGATCAGTGGAGTATACAACAAGAGAATCTAAGATGCTGCATCTCCATCAAATGGTGGTCAAATGTGTGACTGTCCACCAAACATATTGCAAAAGGACATTCAAAAAGACTTTCTTCAAAGAGCTACATATCATCACTTAGAAAAAAACATCTTACTGTGAGACAGAATATGTACTTGGAAGTTTCTACCAGAGGCTGTGATATCTGCCCCAAATACTAACTACTTTAAAAATAGACTGGATAAATTTTGGGAAAAACAAGATATAGTTTACAGTTAGAGAGCTGAATTGTCAATATCAACTGTTTAAATTAGTAATTTAACGGAACTGAACAATATATTACTTCAAAATATATATTATATATTATATACATTTGTACTTGTCTGATTTTGAGTCCAGTGAAAAGGATATAAAAAGCATCAGAAGTAAAGTTCTTTAGCAATCTTTTAAGTCGACAGATTAAGGACCTTCAGTTGCTTTGTTTTCAGGTGCTCTTCCACCTTCTTCAGAAGACATCGACGAAGCAAAGGGGTTAAAAGTGATCACAGATTTTAAATACAATGACGAAGGAAAGATGGTCAAGGTATGATTGATATGGCTTAATTTTTACATGTAAATATTATATTAAATTAATCTGTTTCTTTAAAAATGGTTTCAAAATGTGTTTCAAGCAAAGGTGCACAAATATTTCAGCAGATATCCAGTAGCTATTGTATCCAGTAGCTACTCTCAATGATTTGTTATCATAAAAATAAATCTGCTAGTTTATAAACTGAAAAATGCTTAGATGAAATTAATGGTCCGTATAAAGCATCAGGTGGAAAGTGCATTGCAAAATACTACAATATCTTAAAAAAAAGTTACTTTGTGATCTTTGATGAATATGTGGCATACTTCCTTATATCTTCTGTACATGCATATAATTTTAACTATATTCAGCTGAAATTGACTTGTCATCGAAAACATAAAAGGGTATATTGTATCTGAATTCCAAACATTGTATGAGAACATCTGCATTGTTATTTTTTTCTATTAGATGGTGAAAACCTATAAAATTGAACACAGACGAGTTCCAAAGACAGTTGCTAAGAGGAAAGTAAGTAATACATGATTACTGAAAAAACACAGTTTGTGTACATAGTCCATTTAAAATGTAACTCTTAGTTTGCCAATGAATTCATTCAAATGCAATTTTTATTTTAATTATCAGGTATTGGATATTTTGAATATATTCCTTTGAAAAAAATTGTACTCTTGCAACTTGCTGGTATTATGAATTAAATCAGTAGATATTTGATATGTTAATCATTTTGATATCAAATTTATGATTGAATAGAATTGGCGTAAGTTTGGCGCAGCTGAGAATGACCCTCCCGGTCCTAATTCAGCCAACACTATAGTTCAAGTGGAAGAGATTCCAATGCAATTTGTCCACAATGAAGAGGTAAGTCAGAGCATTGTTAAACTTCATGTAGTTAATCTGCCTGAACCATTCCCAAAAATATTACATATGATTATAAACGACATGCTTCCCCAAAAATATTGCATATAATTACAAAAGACATGCTTCCCCAAATATATTACATATAATTACAAACAACATATTACATATAATATATGAAGTACTATGATATGCTCTAGTTTATTGACATATATGTATATAGTATAACCCTTAAATAAAAAGTGTAATTAAATATATAAAAACATTTTTATATATATATTTAAAACCTCTCTATGTTTTTGCTAAAAAACTTTTTTGTCAGACTCACATTGACTCTTTAAGTTGTGATGATGATGTGAATCAGTGTATGAAAGTACATATGAAAATTTCTTAGACAATTGGTCTACAGAAAACTGAAATCCCATGGCCCAAGTCATTTTTCCATGGACCAATTTTGTAAGCATAGTTGAGAGTAGCATAACTGAGTCACGTAAACGCTTGCATCATCCAGTTCATACTCGCTCAAATGTTTGAAGCCAATAATGCACTGTTCTCCGTAAAAACATCTCGATTTTAAGCTCTGATTTCATATTAATGTATGTCAGGACTCAAACTTTTCATAGCCAATGGGGCCAACAAATAGAAATTTTACATAGAAGGACCAGGTTTTCTATAGCATCGGGCCATCTTTTCTTTGCCTTCATGGCATGACAGCATTATATTCCCAGTAATCAGTGGTTAGTGTCATGGATTAAATTGCAATTATGAAAGGCTACAGTGTTGATGCTTACAATATATAATCATTAAGTATATATTCTATTATTCAACATATGTTTTGGAAATTTGTCATAATTTCTATGTTATGAAAACACAGAGAGGCTTTAAGGTAGTTAATATGCCCAACCCAAAATATTGAATGTAATAACAAACAACATGCTGTAGTATCGTTCCATCAGTTAATTAGACATTGCCCTTTACCCAGATATTTTACCTCTGTAGGTATTTGTATTGTGTATATGAGTTATGTGCCTCTAACAATCTCCTGTTATTATACCACGTCTACAGGAACAGTCGGAACAGCAGGAGGATCCCCTGAATAAATTGAAGGCCCAGAAGTTGGTGTCTTGTCGTATCTGTAAGGGAGAGCATTGGACCACTAAATGTCCATACAAAGATACTCTTGGACCACTTCAAGAGAAACTCCAGGACGACAAGCCAGCAACTCCAGATGGAGCAGCACCCCCTGGTGGCCAGGGAGCTGCTGCGGCGGCAGGAGCAGCTGCAGCTAAGGGCCCAGCAGCAGGTGGCAAATATGTGCCACCAAGTTTGAGAGATGGAGCCAATAAGGGGCGCGGAGAAACCATGCAGAGCAAGAGAGGTGTGTGATATTTTATCTTAGGTGTTTATATACATTATCATCCAAGAAAATTCATTTGACAATCATAGAAATATGAATGCCATAGTTTAGTTATGCAATAACTAAAACTACCATGAAGCAGTCTTGAAAATACCTTTGGAAGTGACTATGTCACATTGTATATATAAATTGACTTTGAAAAATTATTTATTTTATTTGCTTTTAAAGCAGTTAATCAATTAAATGTTTGTATCTTATCAAACATTTTTCAAACATCTAGTAAATTCTAGTGTGCATAGTTATACAATCATTGGAGATGCATGCTCGGATGTACATGAAGTAGCATAGCAAAAATTAATTGGATTGTGGTACATCATGTGGTACATCACCAGCAAATGTGAATGTTGTCCTGAAACAAAATTGGTACTCGGGCAAGTATCACTCTTAGTTTTGATAAAACACGGATTTTCAAATGAGGTAGTTGTTTGATGATATAACAGACATGATTTATAATAATATTACTTTTAACAGACGAGTCAGCCACCATCCGTGTGACCAATCTGTCGGAGGATACGAGAGAGTCAGATCTACAGGAATTATTCCGACCCTTCGGTCCTATACAGAGGATTTACCTGGCAAAGGATAAGAACACAGGCCAATCAAAGGTACTGGCTTCTGTCTATATCTGTGTTATTGTTGAGGCTTATTTAAAGTTTCCATATTTTTTTTTGTATCAAAATCCTTTCTAACCCTCCTTAAATTCTGGAATGCTTTCCTACAGAACATTTTAAGTAAAGAAATATTTATGAAACTGACCCCTGAATATTAACATAGGCAACAATAGATACTACATCAAGTCATTTGAAAAAAAAAAAAAAACTTTTCAGTTGTACATATTAAATTCTTTGATTCATAACAGGACTTACCATGAAAAATACTTTATTACGCTCCAGCTAGTCGAATGGTCCAACCAGAATATGTGAAAAAAAATAGGAATATCAACTTTTCATGATGTGCTTTTTGCAGGGATTTGCTTTCATCAACTTCCATCGTCGGGAAGATGCTGCCAGAGCTATCACAGGTGTCTCGGGCTTTGGATATGATCATTTAATTCTCAACGTAGAATGGGCAAAGTGAGTAGAATTTGGCTAACATTGTTTTATGGCTTAGGTTGTGGATAGTTTATAAACATCCTTACTTATGAAACTTGTATCTAAAATTGTGTTCTGGATTTCTTTATTGTTTATTTCTGCAACATGTTAATTATAATATGATTTTTAATTTTCTCATTATTTTCTTTCAGACCATCCGGCACAAGTTAGGCTTTTCTGAAGAGACACCAGTAAAAACATCAGATGTCATCAAAAACAGTGCTATGTCTTGTACGGAAAATAAATTATATAACTGGAGAAAGGACGTTCTTGTTATGAAATATATAATACCAGCAATATTAAAAGACATATTTTATGCTATGGGTACTGAATAGTAATTCTCATCTATCTATAAGGGTTATTTTAGTAAAATATCTACCCCACCCCAGGACTCCAGTTCTTGTTTAGGGGTACCACATATAGAATTTCTTTAAATAATTTCCTTTATATGTAATAGAAGAGGTAGGAAACCCAACCATGGACAGAAGCGAATTATTCTGGGGTCAGGTAGATGTTTTAATGGAATAGCCCTAAATAGGACTCCACATTTGGTGACGAAGTTTAAACCATGACTGTCATCTTTGAAGGAACCACAACTGCCATGTTGCATCTCCTTGGCCATCCATACTTTGAAGGATATTCAATGTAAAAGGACTGAAGATGAGATAGAATTCAAGGGAAATAATAGCTGGCATACTACACCGATCGGTTGAAAGTTTCCACAAAATAATGTTATCTAATGATGAGATTCAGTATCATGGGAAGGGAGATCACTCTTAGCGAAATACAAGTCATCTAATAACCCAAGTTACCATATATCCTTAAAGCAGTTTGATTTATGGACATTTTACTGAATTCAGAAGGTCGTCAATTATGATGGTGATCCATTTATATAATTGTACATTATGGGGTTTTCTTGTATAAATCTCCCTTCAAAAGAGGAGGAACTCTATTGAAGGCGTTTTAAATCAGAATGCTATAGCAACTATGGTCTGGCTGGAGTAGGATTAAACTTACTTTGGTTGTATGTAGTGTGCATGTGCGGTGGCCGAGTGGATAAGGTGTCTCGACACTAGCCCTCCACCTCTGAGCTGCAAGTTCAAAACCTATGAGGGGCCGATGGTTTTTCTCCGGCTTTCCTCCACCTCCAAAACCAGGCATGCCCTTAAATGACCCTGGCTGTTAATGGGACGTTAAAAAACCAAACTAAACCAAAGCATGTGTGTACAGGAACAAATTATGGTGAGCATGTCTAGTCGAATGGTCCGACCATGGCAACTATGCTTCATCTGCGCATGCATCACCATTTGAAAGCATTGTAGTGATTAGTTGTTGTTAAACCACATACGTAATCACATTAGATGGAACAGCCTGACAAAGTAAATAATTGATGCTGGAAACCATCTTGATTTTCATAATCTGGGGTCAAAAGTTCAACTACATTTGGTTATATAACAAAATTGATGTCAACACAATTCAGAGAAAGCTTAGCCATGGAGAAAATCTGAACTTTTATCTTGTTTCAGGAGGATGATCAAGGTAACTTTGGTCATCAAGGATCAAAATTGTTGTGTAAGGGGATGCTCAACTTGTCTTTTATATAAATGTATTGTATTTCCGCGTAAATGATCATAAATTTGATTAAATGAAAATATAAACACAACATTTCCGTTTCAAGTCTATTTAATGTATATAAAAATGCATAGAAAAAGTACATAAAATGAGAAATCGGGGGAAAAAATCTCTGACAATAATAAACAATACAAGAAGTGTTATCGGGATACAATTACTGTAAACTTCTAACAGTGAAACAGACAATGTAATCCAGCACATTTATGGGAAACAAGTACAGAGTCTTGGCAGGTATTCTCAACCCATAGTACTATAAAAATATATTTGGACCCTTGGGCTGGGAATTCCTTCCAAGTCCCTGTAGTAAGAAATAGAACATAGAAATCATCAGCAATATGTTGAGATCTTGATTTGGCAAATTTCCAAATATGCATTTTATACACATATTCTAAGTCTTAACATGTTCCTTGTAATTGAGATCTGACACCAATGTATTGTCCTGTTAGCTGTGATCAGTGACATTGTCCTGATGATGAAATAAACATATTTTAACAATGGTTTCACTTAAGTAACGACATCAATTACTTTGACAATTTTTATATCATAACGCAACTATATCATTTGAGAAGGACATTCTCAGTCCAAGTGATTCTTGCTGTTGTTTTAGGTTTATCTCGGGGGGGGGGGGGGGGGGGGGGGGTTCAGATTTTAAGAAACACTTATTCAGGAATGATAATCAGACTTAATTAATCTATATGGTAGAAGTATAGCTGAATAGATACCGTCATTAACTGATGATAAGTGTATCTGTATAAGTACGTTGTAGATTACCAGTTTGGCTATAATATGATGTTGAAGGAAGAATATAAACACGGATCAAAGGAGACCAATCGCTACTGTAAAATGCAGAATTGAGTGTACAGGTAAAAATCACAACAAAGCTAGTATCCAAATTTGAGATTTGTTTTTGGGAACAAAATTATGTCTTCTATTCTTAATTACTAGGCATAAAGGATTTGTACTCTTTCAATATTTAACAGATTAAAAGTTATCAACACCATTCCTTTTCTTAAGATTTGCATTTATTTGACCTTTTATAGTTCAAAATCACACTGAATTGCACCTCGGCTTTAGGTGATCCAATTATACTGCAAGTTTTGTCAAGTTATCTTTTAGACGGTTTAGATATTATGGCCCAGACAATAAGTTATTAGAAATGGGAGGCAGATTATATAATGTTGGACTTTTAAAGAAAGAAATGAATGACACTATTATTGGACCATATTCTAAGTTTTAATAAATGCCATAAATCATGATTAAATTTTTTTCTTTCGACTATACTCTAATCTTAAAAACTTTTTCGCATCAGAATATTGTGTAATAAAGAATATCCTAATTTTTTTTTTTAAATAATGTAAATTACACTTTACCCTATTAATAAACAAATTTTATAAGTGCATATTTGACCATATAAATCTAATGTCTTGGTCACATTTACGATTTCTATGAAATATTTGTTATACCCTGTTAATGAAGATGTTTCTCTCTACAAATAATTGAATATTTTGGTCGCACTTTATTCTTTCCGAAAATGCATAGGTAGTCTAGTTTTCAGTACTGGAACATGTGGGCAAAATACCCTCACCAGTAAATAAGATCTTAACACAGGCAAATCTGTAATCATTCAACAAAATGGTGGCAGTTCTTCATAGATATGTGACTGTTGTAGACTCCATACAGAACTTCCAAATAAGCGATTGTGTGTAGAACTGAATGAGGTGGGTTTAACATTTCCTGGGCACAGAATATTATTTAAAATCTCTAACAAGGAATGTTCTCATGATGTACCGATAGCAATTTTGTATGCATTTTTGTTACAATTCATGAAACCTTCAAATGCATTTCAGTACATGAAAAGAAAAACATATATTTCCTGAGCAATTCTTACCTGCTTAAAATAAGGCTTTATTGCAAACAGAGTCTGGACATTTACTAATATTGCATAAAGCAGTATAAAATTGGAAATTAATCTACACAATTTTTTATAAACAACTGAATTATTCGAGACCTACATTATCCTTGTGTAATGCTATTGCTATAGAAACTTTCAAAGAGGTACTCAGCCTTGACAGGCATTGTTGTCGACCATGTGAATTTATTTCCAAACCGACTTAAAGATGCAAATGAATTTGAAGGAAATGTGTATTAGAACAATAATCTGTCTTAAGTGTAATAAAGAAATACCAAACTTTGAGATGAGAATGATAAATGTCCAACCCTCTGCACAGCCTCGGGTTAGATCAAGAATCTCGCCCCTTTAGTTGAGATTTCTTTGTCACATTTTCTAGGAGGGGTAATATTCTTTTAGTCTCTTCTTCAAATTAAATATCAATTCCCGAAATTTTACCCATAAAAATATACATGTGAACGAAATTTGTTAGTCCCATTGAAAGTCTCTGATAAGACAATATAGATTTTAACACTTGCCACTAGTGCTTTACTGAACATTTGCACTAATAAGTCTATTGTACAATCTAATCAAAGGTAAATATCCAACCTCTCTAAAACCTTGAAATTCTTTTCCATATTTCTAAGATTTTCTGAAAAATTTAACCAAAAACACTGAAATAGTTGAGCGAACATCAAGTATTGTCAGGAAACTGTACAGCGAAAAAATCTGCCAGACTTTGATCAAGAGAGGTCTGTCTGGACATGCCTTGTCCACCACTGGAGAATTGACTGGTCAGTTGCTGGTCAAGCAAACTGTCATCCATAAAGTCCATAGCATCATCTGACAATGAGAGCTGACTACTGGTCATCTGATGGCTTCCTGAATTTTGAGAGGAGTGACTAGTCTTGTGTTGGCCACCAGGTGTCTCAGTTCTCGATTGCTGGCTAGATTGTTCTGATTTTAAACCTGTAAATCCACCAGTTAGGTGCTGGGCAAGAAGCTGTCCCGGTATCGTTGGTGGCTCAGTCTTAAGATTTGCTCCTGCTAACTGGTCTGCCCTCAGCGGTGCTGAATTCTCAGATTTGACATGAACTGGTGACATGTTTTCAGATTTTATCTGCACTGTGGAAGAATTCTCAAGCTTATGATGAAGTCCTATTGACTTGGGCTCTCCACTAAGCTGTAATACAGATTGGTTTTCCAACTTTTCGGATTTCAGGAGTTCCGATTTGACATTTTCTGATTTGACTTGTTCAGTGTGGTGATGTGAAGAAGAATCCTTGTGGTGGCCTGCGTGGTGTTCAGATCTAGTGATGGTGATGGTGGTGATGATGATGGTGTTTACCATGATGATGTTTTGATGAAAGATGTTGGCCACTTGTTGCCTGACTACTAGACGTCGGGGTGGACATCTGTTGTTTTAAAGCCATTTCCTGTGTATGTATGATGTGCTGATTGATTTCTTCGTGACTTGGGTGCCACAGGCGATGGATGACCCTCTCCATAGCCACAGAGTATACTGTATGAGAAGGAATGGCACTTTTGTAAAGCTGAAAAATATTAGTAAAAAAAACGTTAACTTTATATATTTTACAACAATTGCAAAACAAGTTATATCAACTTATATTGAAAGCATGCGAGGGGTCTTAATGTGGGAGGAAACCGCAATACCCAGGGAAAACCCACATGGTATTAGTGCAAATTATGACAAGAATTCCACGGAAGTGGAGGTGTCGCCTGTGTATGCGAATAATTAAAGGGTCATAACTCTTTAAAATTAGGACTTGAATAAAAAAAAACAATAACAAACTTGTCCACAGTATTATGGTAACAAACATTCTATTTTCACAAAAAAAAATTAAAGGGCTATAACTCTTTTAAAAAGGTCCGAATAAATTTGGTTAACGAACTTGTCCACAGTATTATGGTAACGAACCTTCCCATGCAGTTTCAAATTAATCCAGTAATAATTATTCAAGTTATTGAGTGGAAACCATTTTCGCAAAAAATTAAAGGGCCATAACTCTTTTAAAATGGTGCGAATAAATTTGGTTAACGAACTTGTCCACAGTATTATGGTAACGAACCTTCCCATGAAGTTTCAAATTAATCCTGTAATAATTATTCAAGTTATTGAGTGGAAACCATTTTCGCAAAAAATTAAAGGGCTATAACTCTTTTAAAAAGGTGCGAATAATTTTGGTTATCGAACGTGTCCGAGCTATCATGGTAATGAACCTTCCCATGAAGTTTCGAATTAATCCGTTCTAAACTACTAAAGTTATCGCACGAAAACCATTTTCCGGACGACACCGACGCCGAAAAGTAATACCTATATGTCTCCTTTTTCAAAGGCGACACAAAAAGAAATGAAGATGGCTTCAATATTCTCAAAACAAATTCACTTTGTTATGTTACACAACTAGACTTATTCAAACCAATCCAGTTCCTATTGGTTTCCTATTTGTTGTGCAATACAAAGCCATCAGGTTGGCATGATTAAGTATTAATATATTTTTCAACACAAAAGATTTTTTTTTTCCATCATTCAGAATATGAAATGGACAATACTACATCCTTGATTATGGAGACATTATCACTATCACAAACTAGGGCCATTTTGGATTATCAATTTCCAAACGGTTAAACAATTTGGACCAGAGTTGCTTTATTTATGCAATAAGGAAGGACCTAGCTATTTTATGTTGTTTTAAAACAAGCCTTGACAAAGACCTTCAAGGCCTATATCAACATCTGCAGGTTCGTAAAGATATATGCCTGAAATATTATATTTAAAAACAGACAAACCAGTTTGTCCCCATAAACAAACAGATCCTTGGTAGATTATTGAAGTGACAAAGGGCCATAACTGTGGACCTAGGCACAGATTTCACAATTCTGTGAGACTAACCTACAACAGCATTGTGAAACTATGTTGATCACAGACCAATGGGATCCTTGGACTAACTGATGGAATTTAAACTAAGAGCTCCATCGGGTAGAAGAGGTGGGGGGGACTAATAAGTGAAACACTGCGTAGAATTTACCAAGTACATGTATCTCAGAATGCACGGTGGGTTGATATTGCTCTATTCAAACTTTATCCTCTCAAACTACTTTTTAAACAAAGCTAGGGATCTGGTATTTCCACCATGAAGGTTTATGGATATGCACACATAGTGTTATGGAACTGACGGCCCTAATAATGAGTCATATTAAATTATTTCAGACTAGCAATATTTTGCTACACTTGCAATAACCTGAAACTTAAGCAGACACCTTTTCATCAGTAAGTATATATAGAATGGACAAAATACAGTATTTCAAAATTGTTTCTACAATCAGAAAGGTTTTTTTCAAATACTGGTAGATACAAGATTTTCAATTTGTATTCAGAAGTATGTAAAAAAAAATTATCCTACAGAGACATTCCGAGAATTTTCATACTGGTGAGCAAACAACTTCCACATAATATGACGTATTTCATCAAGTACCTGTAAAGACTGGATCAGATCAAACAGGGAAACAGGCCCTTTATACGCCGGCTGATTGGCTGAGGCCAGCTGTTCTGCGGCTGCCCCCTCTCCTATTTCTAGTGGTGACTTCCGACTCGGAATATGGTTACCAGTCTGTGATATCATTGTCGCCTCACTGAAAAACATCAACAATCAATATGAAATTCCTTGAAAAAATGGGGAAATGTTCACTTTTTTATTCTTTTGAAATACAAGCAATAATAAATATGGCTCTGTGAGTTTCAACAATGACTAAATCAACATGGACAAGACTAAATATTTAGTCATCCAGAAGCCATTCTGTTTAATTTTGTATTGCAATGATTAACAATAACACGAACCCTGTGGTCCACAACAGTAGCAGTCACCAGAGTGGAACTACTAGTATGAACCATACATGACCTAGATAATACACTGATGTAAAACAAAGCTCTACTAAAATGTTGATCCAACAGTTTCTAATTTATTCTCTGCCTTGTAAATTTTATTCATGTTTTTATTTTACAACAATTGCGAAACAAGTTATATCAACTTATATTAATCACGCTTGTTGGCCCAGATGGAAGTGCGCGAAGGGTCTTACTGTGGGAGGGAACCAGAGTACCCGGGGAAAACCCACGTGGTCAGGCAGGTGACCCCATACCTTTTCACATCAAATCGGGGAATCGAACCCCGGCTGCCTAGGTGAAAGGCAAGTGTGTTACCACTGTGCCACCCGACCAACCAATATAATCTTCTCTGCCTTTTAAAAATCTTATATGGGTCGACTAATATTTTACATTCAGGAAGCTTTAGTGTGTCTATATCAGATATTTAAAAGGGCGATAAAATATCAGAAACCTTCAGAATTCTCAAATGTGGGACATTGAGAACAATAAATTATTTTGCTTGATGGTATTTTTGAGAAAATATCAACTTTTAATGAATTGGGATTTCCCACATCATGGTTTATCTGAGGGCTGTTGTTTTTTAAAGGCATAAAACTTGACAGACCATCAGATGTTAAAGAGGTTTTGAATGACATCACTCTACCAAAAGCAACATAAAATAACTAGGTCTATCCTTATTTCATAAATGAACAACCGAATAAGTCAAACTTTTTGGCCTGTCTTCATATAACCTTGGCTGTTGCAAGAGTGTTAAAACCCCTAAAAAAACATTTGGGCTTTGAAAAAATGAAAACGGCCTTGTACACTGTACAGACAATGTTTCTTAAACATGAAACAAACCTCTCTGTGTTTTCATCTTCAATCAAGTTTGCATGCCTAAGGTATGGATTTTTTACTTGTGTTCCGACAGCAAATCTGAATTTTTTCTCCCTTAGCTTGTACCCACTCCTTTGAGACAGCACAAGTGAAATCAAATTTTTGAGCTGGTTCTGGAATGGAAAAATTTCATATAATTTCTAAAATTTTTTTTTCAATATGAATACCATATTGCAATAGAGTAAAAAAAATGTGGGATTAAGGGCGATACAGTTTGAAACCTTTGAGAGAGCTGTCCAGTGGTGGAACCTTGGAGTTAATTTTTCATTCTGTGTCATAGGAATGTATCAAGCCTGTGGTCTAGGAGGATGCAGTTTGAAACATATAAGATGGCTTTCAAAGGCTTTGCCATTGGCAATATTCATCTTGTATATGACATATGCAATCATTTCATAAAAACAAAATCTTAATTTGGTACCACCAGCACCTTGATTCAATTCAAAGACAACTAGTTGATAAATTACGGGGAATTTTCATGATAAAGTTCAATTAATAGCCATGAGTTGCTGTAGCACAAGTTAAGTAAACAAGATAAACATTCATTCATGTTTTGTTTTGTTAAATTAGACCTATTTTTACAGGATTCCGGAATTGTGCTAATGTATAGGTTTTTTTTTTTTTTTTAATTTAAAAATTGACCTGTCCAAAAATCAGACACCGGTATATATTAATCTTCATGTGTCGGTCTTTTCTCTGGGGTATACTGTAGCTTTTATCTTATACTGACAAATGCAGAATTAAAACTAAGCTTTTTTCATATGAGTAAGGAAAACTTCTGTATAGTATTTACAATAGAAACATATATATGATTATTACTGTAGAACTTAATAAAATAATTTTAGAAATATATGTAAACAATTTGTATATCTTTCAATGACAGGTGTCCTACCTCTATAGATTGCATCACCAGTCTAACTGCCATGTCCGACACATCCTCGAGGCCCGACTCCCACGCACACACCAACATACGGCCATGTACCATTGTAATGTCAGGGAGAGACAACTCTCGTGCAGCAAACACTGAAATAAAACAAGTCACCATCACCTATACAAGTACAACATCGGAAAAGTAGAAAACGAATTGTAGTAAATCATACCATATGTTATATAAGCTTATTATCTTGTATCTTACCAATATCTTCTGCTCCTTTAAAGTTAACTTCTGGTGCATGAGCTACTGGATTAGCAGGTACAAATCGTTGCTATTGATAAAAAAGAAAAAAAATGTATTAAAACAAAATTGATTGATTAGGACTATTCCACTTCCCTATAAATCCTGCAGGAGGAGTCCAGATATAATTCTATGTATGGTGGGTGCTGGAGAAAATGAAGCTGATTATACACTACATTTTTAATCAAATAACTTCTATATGGGTGGTCCCTGTTAGATAAACCTGGCGTCCTCCCGTCGGGTAGATATTCTACTGGAATAGTCCTTAAAATATTTTTTTCAATTTTTTTTTAAATTATATGAAGAATAGGAATTCTACTATGGAGAAACTATCTATAATATCTTGTTTCCAAAACAGTTTTTATTGTGTAGATAATTAATAAAAGATTTTGTCCAAAAAATTTTAAACACTAAACTAGCCACCGACAAATAAGCTTCTTCTTATAAATAAACTCACCTGGAATGTGCTTCGAGAACTAGGAGGGCGTTTGCGAAACTTTTGTCTGGGAGGTTTGGATTGTTTTGATTGGTCACTAGCAGATTTACCAAGTAAACTGCTTTCTTTAGGAACTGAAAATGCAAAAGGAGATAGAATCTTAAAATTTCACATCTTAATCTTGAAATGTTTAATGAGTGACCAATGATAATTATTGTCTTGACACTGTAGTGTTACATGTTTCCATGTCTGTAAACAATTCATTATTTGACATAGCAAATCTTCATTTGAACAGGGACTAACTTTTTATTTTGAATGAAAATAAAAGGTTTTATAAGAGATTATTTTTAGATTATACTATAAATTGCAATACCACTTCACAACTTCTATGTGTCTATAATCAAATCTTCTGGTGTTTTCTGTTTTCTTTTTTAAATGGGGCTACATATGTACAACAAATTCAAACAGTGCTTATCAAATTGATTAACTCATTAATATTCTGAAAATCAATTTGAGTTCTGAATGTTCATTAGTGGTCTATTTTGTCTTTAGAAATTCCACATCTTTCATCAAGTTTTTTTATGATAATATTTTGAAACATGATTCTAGCATAATATCTTGTTACTAGTATTATATAATACAGACTGTACCACACATACCTAATGATGAAGTGAGAGTCTGACAGCGAGCAATGATGGCCAGAAGGAATTCATTATGAAGATGGACTGCAAAAAATATATACAAAATACAAATGTATGTCACATTTATTTCTTTTAATTTCATATTTAATTAATTGATAAGTTAATTAATTAAATATGTGTACCAGTAAGTGCTTACGTAACATATTTATACAGCTGATGATTTTATACCTCAATCCAAAGTACTGAAATATATGCAGATACAACTATCAGAATAGAATTTGAATGGAAGTTTACAACCTTTATGTACTTTGCATATCTTATTGATATGTCTGCAATTCTTATCAGTCAAAAATGTTTATACTCAAATTAATGATAATACAGGTATGTAGTAAATTTCACCTGCGTCATCTGACAAAAGACGACGAGCTTCCAAATCAAAATCTTCTTTTGAGATCTGTGTAAAAAAAAAATTTAATGGTTAAATGCCAATAAAAATTTCCATTTAAAACATAGAGTAATACAATTTTATGTAGCTTTGTGTATGTGCATAAGTTGTCAATCAAGAAAGATAATAGACAATGAAACACTGCCACTTTTATAAAAGTCACATACCATCAGGAGTTTCTCCCTACAATTTTGGTGATATTTTTCCATTTGCTCATTATTTGTTCTCTTCTTCCACCTATACATGTACATGTATAATGATTTTATTTTACAATTTTTTGATACTCAAACATCATTGTCAAAAGTCTCCTATTTAAGTAAAGTTCCACAATCTTTGTGTACAATAGATTTCAAATTTGTAAGTGTATCAGTAACAAAAATACTTACTTTTTGTTTAAACCATGACTTGAGGTTTTGTAGATATCTGTAAACAAACCAGAAACCAATTCATGAGATCATATTTATTTTAACAGGTTAGCTGGTCTCATTTCCTCGTCATTGATTACTCCAAATGATGAGTTTGCCCAATGGACATTTTTGTTTAATTATTGCTTAATTGCTTTAAGATGCACTTGTTATGAAAATGTGTCAAAAGACATATATACATGTATATATGTCTCTGGTCAGAATGAGAATATACGATGTTTAATCACAAAAATATAAAAAATAAGGGTATTTACTATAAAAAAAAAGAATGATAGTAAATACCCTTATTTTTTATGTGGTATTATATCTCAGTTTACTGTCAGAACTTCAAACGCCTGTGGTTTAATTTTAGGTGATATATATATGCAAAAAAATAACCCTTTTCAAATATGTTCGCCCTGAAAAACACACATCCATGTTCAATTTCCAACGTAGCTTCTCATTCGCCTATAACTTGCGATTGGAGTCGTCTATGGCAAATATAACAGGAAAGTGATTGCTCCCACTGGGGATCGAACTGGTGACCCTCTGCTTTTACTGGTGCGACACTCAACTGAACTAATAGGAAAATTCCCCCCAGAGCAAAGTTAGAAGGTGATCGTATCACTAAGTACACTGTTAACAATTAAAACCTGTCAAACACTATATAAAGATATAATCTAAATATCATATAAATATTTTAATAATGTAATTTCATTTTTATACATTTTTAATCTTTTATTATTCTTTTTATTTGACTTGTTCACGGTATTATGGTTCATACAAAGTTCTTATATATTTCATCTGATAATGCATGTCACTTGTTGCTGTCTGATGAGTGATGGTGGAGGAAAACCATCGTGCCAGCATGGGGACAGCTAATCATATCAGGTTTTTTAAAAGGCCGATAAAACACAGAAACCTTCGGATTAGGGGACAGCAAAGTGATAAACATTTGTTACATTTGAAGTTAATTTTCAAATTGAAAACATTTACTCTTTATTTGACATCTACATCAGTCAAAGGTGTAATGTCGTGCGTTCGAGTCGACAATATACTTACATTTTCATATGATCGCCTAAAGATTCTTGTAAGTTCTTTTTTGCCGCATTGAGATCACAGGCGGCGGCCATTTTTAATAACACAATTGTTATCGAACCTACCGGAAATGAGTTTCTAGGTATCTCCAACAGAGGGCACTTGTTTTTGGACGTGGCAGGCTGTTCCAATTAACAATTGAACTCCTGTTGCTTGATGATATAATAATTCATAAGTCATGGACTTAACGAAGGAACTTTACAATTAAACTTTTAAGTACATTATTTATAATTTCATATTTTCACAGTTTGATTTGAATAACAAATGCTTTTTCAAACTTTGTATGAATTAAATAGAAACCTTATTTCAAGCGAGGGAGTAAAAATAATTGTGTTAACAGCATCACATTTCATATTTCCGGTTCTGGTCCACACGGGGTAGTACGTGGCTTCAAATTGCAGGCAAATACTTTAGCCTCGCCGAAGCCAAAATGCCTCAGCAAAGTGAATTGATGGATAAGGCTGAAGATGTTGTAGACCAGGTAAATAACAGAGATATCATAAGAACTGTTCGAAATGGGTTTATTATGACTTTTAAGAATGTAAATAACATCTATCAAACAGAAAGTATGTCACATTACATCGCCTTTTAACGGCAGTTACAGCATCTTCATCTATGTTTCATTTGTTTGAAAATCACCAGCAATATAAGCCGTTTTTCCTAACAATCTTATATTGCTGGTTGATGTTGTGGGTGTAATGTTGATAAAAATAACATGAACGATTGGTGCTATGCCGGTATGAGGTGATGATACGGTGCCGAGAGGTACACGTAATGAATTGTCATATGGTTGTTCCCATCATACGTCAGTCGATGTGTTGTGGATAGATGCATATATACATTTTGCGTTATTCAAGTCATTATTTCAAATGGAAGTTAAGAATTGACTAAATCACATGATTAATAAAGGTACTTCAATAAAATGCTAGTTTTTAAATAAAAATGAAAGTATACGTAACACCAGTTTAATTCATAGAACCGAAGTTGTCATTGCAATCTGTTACAGAAAATGTATGAAAAATAATATGTTTCAGGACGTAATGCTAAAAATACTATTTCATGATTTTTTTCATAACACATTTGACATGGATTGCAGATAGCTAAAGGTCTGGTTTTTTTTCTTTCTGACAACTATTGAGGTGGTCGTTTCAATTTCCATGTGTAATCCTCTAACATTGTTGTTAGTAAACTTGAAACCATGTCACTGCATCAATATTTTCTGATTTTCAGGTCCTGAGGAAAAGCAAACATTTTCTTCCTCATGTGGCGAGATTCTGTCTGATAGGAACATTTTTGGAGGATGGAATTCGAATGTGGTCCCAATGGAGTGAACAGAGAGACTACATGAATTCAACATGGGGCTGTGGGTGGTACCTGGCCACACTTTTTGTATTAGTTAATCTTATAGGCCAGTTAGGAGGGTGTGTCATGGTACTTAGCCGACAGAAAGTTCCCATTGCCTGTGGCATACTCTTCTCAATTATAGCTTTACAGGTAAATAAAACGCACACTTTAACTTAAATTGCATATGATGATGTCCTGTACTGATTGTAGAATTGAACTTTATATGTTTATTTTATTTGGGCAATTCATTACCAGTATATTTGAAAACTGTAAAAGTAATAAATATTTGTATGTAATCTTACTAGATTTACACTTAAAATTCTATAAAAAAAATCCCAAATTTTTATAAGTTAATTTTAAAATACAAATGTTAACACATCATAGTTAAGATCTAACAGAATGATGTAATAGTGTTATGAAAATGTATTACTTGCACAAAATGTGCTCACATATGATAAGATTGTATATTCATATTAATTGAATAGCATTCAATTTAGCAATTATATTAAAACTAGTTGAGGAAGTGACACCTACATTCCAGATTGTTTATAATTAAACTGTACAATCAACATTAAAACTGTTATATGTGTTTTATTTCAGACTGTAGCCTATAGCATCCTTTGGGATATAAAGTTTCTTCTTAGGTAAGTGATAAGTTTTGATTTTCAGAATTTAGATTTGATTTATTAAAAACCTTGATAAACCAAATTATTTGTTTCAAAATTGCAAAGTGCAACCTCTACAGCAGATCATTTTACCGTATTTATAAGGGTAAACATGTCTCATTAATAACATAATCATCTAACAGTTATCAGTGCCAGTATCAGTGATTTTGGCTTTGACCAAAGGTTATGAGAATATAGCTTGTGGTGGTATAATATTTCAGAGTCTGTCCAAAATCCAGCTCTACACCACAATCATATGAGTGTAAATGAAGATTAGTGGCCTTGTCTGCTTCTGTTACCCTGCTATACCAGGGTTTACAACTGTTACATCCTTACAGGAGACTCTTAACTATCTTACTTTTTTCTGTGTTTCAGAAATTTGGCCTTGGCTGGTGGAGTACTTCTTTTACTAGCAGAAGATCGTGCAGAAGGCAAAAGTCTTTTTGCTGGCCTTCCGTCACTGGGAGAGAATAACCCAAAACAGTACATGCAGCTTAGTGGACGCATTCTCCTTGTGCTTATGTTCTTAACCCTATTACGTTTAGATTTCGACTTCTTTCAAATAATACAGAACTTGGTTGGTACAGCATTAATTCTTCTTATCGCTATTGGCTACAAAACAAAGTTGTCTGCCCTTGTTTTGGTTGTATGGTTGACATTGCTGAACATGTATTTCAATGCTTGGTGGAATGTCCCTTCCTACAAACCGATGAGAGACTTCCTGAAATACGATTTTTTCCAGACACTCTCTGTCATTGGAGGTTTGCTGTTGGTGGTGGCATATGGTCCAGGAGGAGTCAGTATGGATGAGCACAAGAAGAAATGGTGATAATATTCTTACTGATTACATACCAACTGTCAAATTATGTTTCATAGAAATCAATAAACAAAAAATAGGTGTTTTTTAGAATGGAATTAATTTTACATTTCTAGTCTCAGGGTTGGACTAAAAAAAATAGTGAAGAAAAGTTTATGTAATTTAAATCTTTTTCTTATATAAAAGAATTTTGATGGACCTGCTGTAATTCTTTTACTATTTAATCTCTTAAGACAACCTTGAATTTCATGAATACCAGTATTTACAAATATATATCTTATTTTATGATACATTGAGAAAATATATCTTAAAATTGACTAGTGAATTTTGATCATGCACAGAAATAAATCAAATTGCATTTTTTCCTTCACTACAAAGTAAGCCTTAGATTAATTTTCTTAGAAACTTAATATCGTTAACAACATATTTTGTGGGTTATTTCATTGATAAACAGTAAGTGTTATTTTTTCTGGATTGTATGAAGGTTTATGAAGACTTTGAGACATTATAGTGACATTTTTATCCAGAAACAGTGCAGCGGTGGAGAAGTGGTATTGGAAATAATTTTGATTTACATGTATATGTTGGAATGTGCCCTGCAATACGAATTTAAGAGAGAATGTGCTGCATTTCTTCCACCAAGCTGTATTCAGCTTTCATCTTCAAACTCATCTCGGTTTTTGTTATTGTAGATTCTTTTTGTTAAATGTATTTTCTTTTTAAGATTTGCATACATTAACCCGGTATAAACCACTGTGAGTAGATTTATATATTATCGCTATCATTCACATATATTAGTCAATACACAAACTATTTGTTATTTTTCAACTTTTACCCTAGAGTGTTTTGCATCAGAAATGTTTCTTTCAAATCTGAAATACTCTGTTTAAGGAAGGTTTTGTAGTGCTAGTAAGTGCAATGAAAGTGTCTGAGCTTCACTGGAATTCAAGTGTTCCACTATCAATATACCATTTTTCCACGCAAAACTGATCTCTGATTAAAGTGAAAGTAAATTGTTTGACAGTAAAACGGTCAAATTGGCAAACTTTGGTGTTGGTGTGGTGTCTTTAAAGATATAAGTCTTGCAATCGGCTTTATTTGTCTAACTAATAAAATGGCTACTCACAAACCTTCAATTTTGCTAAGATTTGTATATAATTATAGAGAAGGCTTGAATTTTGATGATTGTGTATGAGGAGTTGCCCTCCAGTCTCCATATACCTAGTTCGATAGATAACTACCAGTATGAAAAACCTGATATAAGTCTGGTCCCCAAAGACTTCCCTATTTTGCAGAAAACCTTACATTTACATAGCTAATGTAGGGCAGATAGCTAAAACTACATTTACATAGCTAATGTAGGGCAGATAGCTAAAACTACATTTACATAGCTAATGTAGGGCAGATAGCTAAAACTACATTTACATAGCTAATGTAGGGCAGATAGCTAAAACTACATTTACATAGCTAATGTAGGGCAGATAGCTAAAACTACATTTACATAGCTAATGTAGGGCAGATAGCTAAAACTACATTTACATAGCTAATGTAGGGCATATAGCTAAAACTACATTTACATAGCTAATGTAGGGCTGATAGCTAAAACTACATTTACATAGCTAATGTAGGGCTGATAGATAAAACACTTCAGTTTGTTAGATTTGATATGTATTGCTCTTTTTGTTGTATATCTTCTTGGGTTAAAATTAATGCAGATTCCTTTGAACTAAAAAATACTTGTATATACCTAATTCTGTTGATGTTTTTTTTGGGCATATTGTCCGCTTCATGCATCACGATTTTAGTTTTTATTGACGTTGATTAAATATAGACAAAATCACCAATTTAATTGAAAATTGAAAATATCGAATTGATTTAATAAACAAATGAAGTCTGTTTTTTGTTTAATGTAAAAGGAATTATGTTTATGGAGCCTTGTTAAAAGACTTGGATGTTCTTTCTTGCCATGCAGTCTCTGATTTTAACTCATTTTTTCTGACTTCCATGCAATTAATTAAATTTACACCATGAATGACAGTAAAACTGTAATACATGTCCAGAAGAAATAATTAAGTGTTTTTGGCATCAATGTGTCATTATTTGTTCTTTGTAGGAATCTTCTACAAAAATAATTGAAATAAAATGATTGTACTAGATATGATGATGACATTTTCAGATTTTTATTTCGTTTGGTGGAGATATGAAATATTGACCCGATATATAGAGTTAGCTTTAATTTATCAGATAAATAAGGTGCATTTGAGTTGATATTTAAATCTTTATATTTTAGGTAGGTGTACTATTTATCTGCTTATCACTGACTCCTAGGCCATGTTTTATAAATATAAAAAAGTTCATGACAGATCCAGCAGCCAAAGTGTGATGTACATTAGTAATTTGGTTATTCTAGACAATAGATTTGGCATAGGGTTCACCCTGACCAGCATAGCCATCGACTTTGTGAGATCCCTCTTGTATAATTAACCAGAAAGGTTGTACCCAGACGTTAACTGGTTAATCAGTAAAACTTATATGTAATTTGGGATAGAACAAACTTTGCTGGAATACAACGGGAATAATTTTCATCTTAATGTTCTGTTAAAGTTTTAAATTCCTCTTCAGATAATTTTCATTTGTAGATGGGATACTGCTGAATTTCATAAATAAAACAATATATATCCACTATTACTGCATTTCATTTAGAGTTTTGCCACTTTGTTAAAAGTTAGATATATATTGATGAATGTGTTCAGCTTAATCACAATCAGTTAGCAGGGTGAGCCTTATCCAACCTTGTCTACATGTGTAGTTGTATGTGCAAGTCGTTTGTATTATTGATGAAAGTGACATGATCATTCATTTTATTGAACTGTGTTGTCATGTATTGTTGTCATTTAGCCTGTATAATTTGTTGTGCATGAGAGAAATAAAAACTATGAATTCAGCAAGAAATCTAATTGTCTTTTTAGCCTGTCAGCTTTTATTTTAGATGATGGGTTCAATAAATTGGTCCATGGTCAATCCATCTCGCACTAATGCTAATGGATATCACCTCATTACAGTCACAAATTCATTACTACAAAATGATTTTAATATTATCAACAAAATAAATTGTTGATATCACAAATGACCACAGTGACTTAAAAAAATAACATATATATACATGTATGAGCATGTGTTTGGAAGCTATGCCAAATCCCTGGGGATATCTAATAAATATGCAATATTGCTAAACGGTAGAAGTAGATATTGCAATACATAGGAGATATCGCTATAATGAAAAGGTGAAAAAACCATGATGAACAGAATTTAGTTTAAATGTATTTTATTGCTTAAACAAAAGTATTGGGCACTCCTCTCCTCATAGATTTGATTTAGCAATGTGTCGGCAACAAAAGACATACACTTGTGTGTACATTGCATACAATTGCACCAAATTTGGAAATCAGTGGAGTGAAAGAAGGGACAGGTTGGTCAACAGAAGATATTGCTATAATGAATGGGAGATATCACTATAATAAATAGGAGATATCACTGTTATAAACAGGAGATATCACTATAATAAATAGGAGATATCACTGTTATAAATAGGAGATATCACTGTTATAAATAGGAGATATCACATAAACAGGAGATATCACTGTTATAAATAGGAGATATCACTGTTATAAACAGGAGATATCACTTATAAACAGGAGATATCACTGTTATAAACAGGAGATATCACTATAATAAATAGGAGATATCACTGTTATAAACAGGAGATATCACTGTTATAAACAGGAGATATCACTATGATAAATAGGAGATATCACTTATAAATAGGAGATATCACTTATAAACAGGAGATATCACTTATAAACAGGAGATATCACTATAATAAATAGGAGATATCACTGTTATAAATAGGAGAAATCACTGTTATAAACAGGAGATATCACTATGATAAATAGGAGATATCACTTATAAATAGGAGATATCACTTATAAACAGGAGATATCACTGTTATAAATAGGAGATATCACTGTTATAAACAGGAGATATCACTGTTATAAATAGGAGATATCACTGTTATAAATAGGAGATATCACTTATAAACAGGAGATATCACTGTTATAAATAGGAGATATCACTGTTATAAACAGGAGATATCACTGTTATAAATAGGAGATATCACTATAATAAATAGGAGATATCACTGTTATAAACAGGAGATATCACTATAATAAACAGGAGATATCACTGTTATAAATAGGAGATATCACTGTTATAAATAGGAGATATCACTTATAAACAGGAGATATCTGTTATAAACAGGAGATATCACTATAATAAATAGGAGATATCACTGTTATAAACAGGAGATATCACTATGATAAATAGGAGATATCACTAAAATAAATAGGAGATATCACTGATAAATAGTAGATATCACTGTTATAAACAGGAGATATCACTATGATAAATAGGAGATATCACTTATAAACAGGAGATATCACTGTTATAAACAGGAGATATCACTATGATAAATAGGAGATATCACTGTTATAAATAGGAGATATCACTGTTATAAACAGGAGATATCACTATGATAAATAGGAGATATCACTTATAAACAGGAGATATCGCTTATAAATAGGAGATATCACTATTATAAATAGGAGATATCACTAATAAATAGGAGATATCACTATAATAAATAGGAGATATTACTGTTATAAACAGGAGATATCACTATAATAAAAAGGAGATAACATAATAATAAATAGGAGATATCCCTAATGAATTGGAGATATCACTATAATAATGAGGAGATAGCACTGTAATAAAAAGGAGATATCACTATAATAAATAGGAGATATTACTATAATAAAGAGATATCACTATAATAAAAAGGTGATAACATTATAATAAATAGGAGATATCACTATAATAAAGAGGATATATCACTATAATAAATAAGAGATATCACTATAATAAATAAGAGATATCACTATAATAAATAGGAGATATCACTATAATAAAGAGGAGATATCACTATAATAAAGAGGAGATATCACTATAATAAATAGGAGATATCACTATAATAAATAAGAGATATCACTATAATAAATAGGAGATATCACTATAATAAAAAGGAGATATCACTATAATAAAAAGGAGATATCACTCTAATAAAGAGGGTATTTATCACTATAATAAATAGGTTGATAGTACTATAATAAAGAGGATATATCACTTTAAGAAATGAGAGATATCACTATAATAAAGAGGAGATATCACTATAATAAAGAGGAGATATCACTATAATAAAGAGGAGATATCACTATAATAATAGGAGATATCCCTATAATTAATGGGAGATATCACTATAATAAAGAGGAGATATCACTATAATAAAGTGATTACGCATCTGTAGTTTGGGACGGTTGCTCTCTTCAGGACTCAGAGAAACTTGAAAAAGTTCAATTATTGGCCGCTCGAATAGTCACAGGTTTACCTGTTTATGTATCAAGACAATCTTTATATTATGAAACAGGTTGGGAACTACTGTCAGAACGTCGTAAACAATTAAAACTATCAACTATATTTCGCATTCAAAACAATATGACACCAAATTATCTTTCAGATCTTTTACCAAACTTGCGCTCTGTAGCATCTGCATATTCCACTCGAAACTTAAACGACTTTACAATCCCAAGATGTAGGACCGAATTATTTAGGTAATCGTTTATACCCTCTTCTATATCCCAATGGAATTCCCTTGCCCCCACATTAAAAACCACTAACTCTCTTGTTTGCTTTAAAAATCAAATAAAACCTGATATAATCTCAACTCCAAAACTCACTATGGGAGACAGGAAACTCACAATTTTACACACAAGACTTAGAAATAAATGCAGTATTCTCCAGGATGATCTATTTAGGGCCAATTTAACTAACGATCCGTCGTGTTCATGCGGAGATTTTGAAAACAATTTTCATTTCTTCTATTCTTGCCCTTTATATACACTACCTAGAAATCAATTACTAAACAATCTCAGAAGTTTAAATCTTCCAGACTTTTTGTTATATGATATAAATACCTTGTTGTGGGGAAACCCAAATCTGTCTGAAGACCTGAATAATGAGATTTTTAACTACGTATGCAAATACATTAAAGATACAGACCGTTTTTAGCACCTCAACATCTTTTTTAAGAAATACAACTTTTAATCAATTCATGCGGCAACCAGGTAAAAAATGTTGTGCAAAAAATTGGGCATCGAAACAGCTGTCAACAACCAGTTTTAAACTATTTTCTTTCTATCTTTTTTTTTTCTTTTTCTCCTTTGCTTATCCTTTTCAACAGTGCTATTTATCCAAATAATAACAGTCGGACCTTGTTATCTTGAACATGAATTATCACATATCCAGAAATCATAAGCAATGTATAATCCTAAAAAATTGAACACACAACTTAATTATTATTGAGTCTATATTATTAAAATTGATACAGTCCCATTTCTGGCAATCAGGAGAGCTCGAGATAACAAGGTCCAAATGAAATTGAAATTGAAATTGTAATTGAAATTGAAATTGAAATTGTAATTCTAATTCACTGTAAAGTATTTACAAATTTATTTATAGCTTATATGCAGCCTTTATACACTGTAAACATTTGATGTATGTTCAGGAGAGGGCCTCGATAAGTTTGAGAACTTGTGCCCAAATCCTATTTGTCACTATAATTATGAACCATTTAAAGGCAAATAAATATGTTTAAACCAATAAAGAGGGTATTTATCACTATAATAAAGAGGAGATATCACTATAATAAATAGGAGATATCACTATAGTAAATAGGAGATATCACTATAATAAATAGGAGATATCACTATAATAAAGAGGATATATCACTATAATAAATAGGAGATATCACTATAATAAATAGGAGATATCACTATAATAAATAGCAGATATCACTATAATAAATAGGTTGATATCACTATAATAAAGAGGAGATAGCACTATAATGAATAGGAGATATCACTATAATATAGAGGATATATCACTATAATAAATAGGAGATATCACTATAATAAATAGGAGATATCACTATAATAAATAGGAGATATCACTATAATAAATAAGAGATATCACTATAATAAATAGGAGATATCACTATAATTAATGGGAGATATCACTATAATAAAGAGGAGATATCACTATAATTAATGGGAGATATCACTATAATAAATAGGAGATATCACTATAATAAAGAGGAGATATCACTCTAATAAAGAGGAGATATCACTGTAATTAATGGGAGATATCACTATAACGATTACGATAAATTCACTTTTTATCATTGTCTATATATTTATGTCGTAGATAGGAAAACATATCACATTTTAAGAGAAAATGATAAGTATCCTCAATTAGACCACAGGTACACAGAGGTGAAGGAATTAAGTTTCTTTTAAATTAATATTCATTCAGTGAACTACTGTTCATTCTCAATCTGACATGATAGATTTGACCTAGACGTGGTCTAATAACAGTACTATTCTCTAATTTCATTAGATACATAAACCTATCACGTCGAAGGGTTCTATTAACCTGTACGACTTGATAGAAACAGCTAGGGTGGTGGTGTGATGGTTTATGTATCTAATGACATTCACTACAATAGAAGACGAGATTAGGAATTTAACAGTGGTGAAGTAACTTGGCTAGAATTAATCACTGAAAAAAACTACAGTGGAACTTCGTTAACTCGAAGTCGACGGGACCACGAAAAAACTTCGAGTTATCCG
The DNA here is from genome assembly GCF_902652985.1 of Pecten maximus. NCBI lineage: Eukaryota > Metazoa > Mollusca > Bivalvia > Pectinida > Pectinidae > Pecten > Pecten maximus. The sequence continues at coordinate 40,896,296 of NC_047016.1, read as the reverse complement.
AGTGTTCGAATTAAGCGAGTTATCGTTTTTGGTGAAAAGTTTGGTCAATATTTGTCAACATTATATAATCATAATAACTTCGCTCTGTCGCTCATCAGTTTAGTGTGAAGACTGGTCAATACATGTAAATATATATGTAATGTTTCGTTATGTCACTTGTAATTTGGTGTAGTTTTGCCGATATACAGTCACGATAAAGTTTCTTTCACTTAGTCACTTCAATAACGATCTGGTGTGCAAGTCATGTACTATATTATTGTGTACAATTTATCGCCCGCCGGGCATATCAAACGTTCTTTTTTAGGACGAATTTCAAAATTGTATTGATAGGTCATTTTATTTCTGTACTAATATATAGTGATACAAGGCGATATCGATGTTGATTTTATTTCTGTAATTAATAGTAAGCTCCACGATATTGTCATGCTCTTTAACTTGACCAATGTAATAACGGAACCAACACGTATTACTACAAATACTAGTACTCTGATTTACCTTGTTCTTGTTAGTGGCAATGTTACAGTAATTGAATTCTCTGTTTTGCCGGTTGCCAATGAAATTATGGAGCTCCCTAGTACTGTTGCGGTTTTAGAATTAGCCCCAAAAACCCTGATACTTTAAAACGTAATGTTTGGATTTTTGTAGATCTTGATTTTATTTTGTGTTATTTAGTTCCTTGATTAGAGACTTTCCTTGGGATGCTGTTTTAAACAATGCTTCTAGTCTAGATGAAGCTTGAAAATTATTACATCTAAATTTCTTAGAATTTGCTAAAACTAGTTTACCAATGAAAAAAGTGACTATTAGATAAAGTGATAAACCTGGTTTACATCCGAACTTAGACCTGAAATAAGAAAAAGAAATCGATTACACAATACCTTACGAAAAAATAAAAATATTAATAATTTGGGGAAAAAAATAAAAGATCAACGGAATAAAGTTAATAATATGAAAAAGCAAGCTAAGTTATCCTTCTTCGACAATGTTAATGGTTTGATAGATTTACTAGATGCCTCTGATTCAAAATCTTACTGGCGACTTATGCGCCGATTGACTGGGAAATCAGCGAAGCTCAGAAACTATTCCTACTTCCTACACTGTATAATCCTGACAATAATTCATTAGTACATGATGATGAAGGCAAAGCAAAATAGCAAATATTGGTGACGATCTAGATAGCCATAGTTACCAATCCCGCTGTAATCCATCAATTCATACAATAAAAATTACCAGAACCGATATTCTTGATATTCTGAAAACTTTGAAATTGAACAAGGCAACGGGTTGATTTTATAAACCAAAACATGTTGAAAATCACTGCAGAAACAAATTGTGAACCACTTCACATGTTATTTAATCGCTCACTAAGAGAATGTAAATTTCCTTCCGCCTGGAAATTGGCTACTGTTCTACCATTATTTAAGAAAGATGAGAGATTTCTACCCTCTAATTATCGACCTATTTCATTACTAAGCACTGTAGGTAAACTGACTAAAAGAATTATACATAAATACCTCCATAACTATTTACTAGATAATGATTTATTTCATAAATATCAGTCCGGTTTTGTTAAAGGACATTCGACTGTTTATCAGCTAATTGAAATACATTTTTTGTATATCATAATATCTGCTCAGCATTAGAAAATAATAAACAAACATGTATGATTTTTTTTTGATATATCAAAAGCTTTTGATAGAGTTTGGCACAGGGGTCTGGCGATGAAATTCCATGCGTGCGGTATAAGAGGAAATATTCTTTTTGTCCTGCTAAAGTTAAAGATTATAAAACACTATCAACCTATCACATCTGCAACTACACAATCTGGTCCATACCTCGAGCTTTGTTTGCGCCAAAATCATAAAATATTAAATATCGAATTAAAAAGTAATTTTTAGCAAAGGTGAGCGAGAACTACGCCATACTGGCCCTATTTAAAGTGACGGACCAATTTACAGCAAATAAAAACACAAAAGATATATAAGTTATAAACATGAAAAACACAGAAGATAAACAAGTTATATACAGCAAACTTGCTTGATAATGCCTTATATTGAAGGCATCAGTATTATGGACCATATCGGGAAATGTGAAATGACCATCACAACTGAACTTGACAAGAATGTATGATGTTGGTCTTTAATTTGATGGCCATATAAAAATGCTACATGTACTTTTAGATATCATAATCATTTAAACTAACATAAGTTGGTCCCAATACAGAAAATGTACACAGGTATATATATATTTCCGTCCGAAATGTATTGTTCGTGCCTCTGTACCACATATATATATATGGAGCATTCCTTCTCCACAATGTCCTTCATTTGCAATTGGTGTAAAGGTGTATCCCTGGCTAACCCACACATTGTACTCACAACTTAAGGCTCGGATCCCTATCAACATTTCACATTTATATAAAATACAAAACAAAGTGTCTATATGGCAAAAAATACACTTTTTGGCCAGAAATTTTCATATGCAACTCTCCGAAATGAGACACCCGCATCAAAACGGAGAGCTACATGTACCTGGTGACCTAGAAATAATACTTCACTTGCAGCTACGTGCACGTAAATTAAAGGAACCAAGTGTTTAAACTGTACCATACTATTATAAACGTAATTCGAGAAAGCATGTATTGGAAGGAGAAATCAACCATAAGTACATGGTATGTGATAGATGTTTAAACAACTGAAAACATGGGACTAATAGTGCCAGGATATCACCGAGTGTTACCTGGGGCTTGATGGTAACTACTACAGGAGTATACAAAACTAAGTGTGAAAGTGTATTATGATAAAAACAAATCATGCTGAAACAGTGAGCTTTTCGCCCCTGAAAGGAAGGCCCATTTGAGAAAATAAAACTGCACTTTTCGCCTTTTCGCATTGTTAAACGTCCTGACAGAAGCTACAATGCCATTTAGGGACGCGGCTACGGGATGAAGAATGTCTCTTCGGTAAGATGGGGTCATATTTAGAATTGTATATTAAAAAAAAAGGTTGAATTTTGCGGCAGGTGCGTATTTGGGACACCAGTTTCAAAGTAAAGAGATGCTCTAGCAGCAAAATAAGGCAGATCGGTGACAATGCGGACTGCTTTTAGCTCGAGTGTTTCAAATCATTTGCATCAGCAATCGTACATCTGTCTGATACTTCGCAACAATATTCAAGCACTGTGGTAATATATAAGTAAGATAAATTATTTTTTTAATGTCTTACGTTTCAAAGAAGATTTAACTTTCAAAGCATTTATTTCATAACATTTTCTCAAATATTCTCAACATGACCGGTCCCTTTAGAGTTTAAAAAAACCCACGATATTAACATTATCGAAATCTTAATCTAAAGTTTAGTATTGTTATTTGAAATAAGCAGTGTTTCTGTTTTATTGGGGCTGAAATTAACAAGCGGAGTTTCTGCTCAGTTATGATTTTTTTTTTCAAGATATATAGTATTATTTTCTAATTCAAGTGCGGAAGGAAAAGAGGCGGATAAGGAATATCAGCAGAGAGACTGATGAGGCTATCAAGAATTGCTCCGGTAAATCCTTTACGACAAAGAATATCAACATAATAACGAAATCATAATTCGGACTCCAAATCGATATAACGAGTACAAAATACAGTGGCATTAGACAGAGGAGCTGGCCCCTTACTGGGACAGGGGCGGTAGGGGACCGTGGTGGCGGACCAGGCTGAGGACAACTTTATCAGAAAACAATGTTATCTAGCTCGATCAGTGAGAAATGGAATTCAGATTATATTTGAATTATCAAATCATATCAATATCGAAACGAGGAGAAATCGTCCGCGAGAGAGGTTAACATAATTTTGAAACGTGATTCCAAATGTTATAATGTTAAACAATTCTATGTTTATTAAGCTTATCAACACAACGAGTGTGAGGATTAAAGATTTTGAGATGAGAATGTATTTTTGAAAATTGAGGAGAAAAATCCCCAAAATGTATCTTTATTATGAAGGTCCTGGTGGGGGGACAGCTAGAATCGGGAAATAGGTTATTTTTTTCTGTTGAAAATAAACAGTTACATGAAGATCTCTTGACAAGTACAAGGAGCATAATTCTAGATGTTCCGGAAGGACAAACGTCTTTAGCTTCATCGACGACTGTATGTCAAATTTCAGACCCTTAACTTCATCGACGACTGTATGTCAAATCTCAGACCTTCAACTTCATCGACGACTGTATGTCAAATCTCAGACCTTTTAACTTCATCGACGACTGTATGTCAAATCTCAGACCTTTTAACTTCATCGACGACTGTATGTCAAATCTCAGACCTTTTAACTTCATCGACGACTGTATGTCAAATCTGGGTTAATCACAACGTTCGCCTTATCAGACCTTTAACTTTTAAATTTTCTATAGGAAAGCTTATAGAATTTAAGAAGATCCTAATCCTATTTATTTTCATATAGCAAATTTAAGTAAAGTAATTTCATTAAGTTTAGTAATTTCATTAAGTTAATGGACGTTGATGAAACGGGGACCAGGTTGCTTAATTGGCTAAAACGTGTCTATAAATGTCTTGGTTTTTAGTCCATGTGGTCTGGACGAGCGAGGTATGTGACCATTCTTGCAGTCGTCTACTTTTTCTCTTACCGGTGTTTTTTTTTCCCCCCAAGTGGTATTTGTTTGGTCTTTGACCGATGACCACCATTTACTGGTAAAGAGGTCAAACCGGCCAACATATTCTACTTGTATTCACTTCTTAGATAATTCTTGGCCTTTTGGTTAATCAAAGTTGCTGGAGTATTTTGACAATTTGAACCATGTGACCTTGAACATGGATCAAGGTCATTTCTTTTCGAAAACTTTACCGTGTTACCGGTATATTGAATTAAGATTTTCCCTCCGTCAAATTGAGATCTTATATTTGTAAGAAAGACTGTGTTCACGGCTTAGTGTTCATTTTAAAGTCAAAAATCCAGTGCATGTAATCACCGTCTTGAAAGGTGACAATCAAAATAACTAATGAGGGGCTTGTACACAACCTAGGCTTTGTACTAAATTACTTCAGTTACTTATACTAAGGTGGATGTATAATGCCATTGTGTAAACCAGCTGGAACTTTTGGTCCCAGTGATGTCTGGTTTAGACAGGTTATACTGTAAATATCAAAATTTGATTGCTTAGTTGATCTGTTATGTTTTGTCCTTTTCTTACTCGTCCTCCGTTTTCTTACTCCTTCTTTTATCAACATTTTCTTTTCTTCTCTCCTCTGCTCTTTAAATACAATATAAATGTAATATTTGGAAAATTCACCAAAAACACAACCAATGATTGTGTGAAAGTTGAAGCAAGACGATATTTTCTTAAATTTATGTAATACTATTGAATATAATTGTACAATCATGTAGTTTTGTATAAATATTTCTTTAAAAAAAAAAAAAGAGTATAATGTTATCAGTCAAAAGCATTACTGGAGATCACACAGAGACTAGAGTCTGTCAAGCAAAAGACCTTCAGTTTAATTATAACTTTTGAGATCAAAGCAATATAGATGACAACTGTCTGGTATTTTTGATTTTTTAATGATTCTTTATACAGTTTTATACATACACACATTATCTTTACAAATTGTTAAAAAAACAACAGAAAAATGACCACAAATAGACAACAATAACCATATGAACAGCATTACACAGGATTTTGAGGGAATACACAAAGTTTCCTCAGCTGCCCATTGACATGTATTAGTTCAATAATCTGCAACAACAATAATATCCAACAGCAGTGTTTACCTTATCTGATCCAATTATCAGAAATAAAACAAAATTTGAGAAGATTCTTATTACCACTGAGGTATCAGAAACAAAACAGAACTGAGAACTGTCTAATTATCAGAAACAAAACAGAATTTCAGAACTTTCAAAACAAATTTTCATTCTTTTTTTTACTACAAATAAGTCCGCTCAGTGAATTCACTTTTGAGCCCCACCTCATTTCAAATATTCAGCATTACATCTGCAATCTCTGATATCTTAAAAATATTTCTATTAATATCCAACTGCAATTACTTCACGATATCTCTTGTCTCTATGTCAGAGCAAAAAACAAACTGTGATAATGTTTAGTTAGTTCTATGATCCCTTGACAATTAATTTTATTAACACTCCACCCATACCTAAAGTTTACTACAGACAATTTGTCTTGTAACACCTAAATCCACGTGTACAGAAAAAATCCAACTAGAGCAAGTACATCATTTTCGCTTAATAACTTAGTTTTGTTATTGATAGGAAATATTTGATATCACCATATAGTTTATATTATACTTGTATGTTATTATACATTGCAATAACAGTAGTGGCCAATACAATCAATAATCGGGTCCGAATAATAATCCAACATACCATAGTTGAACTGATTATGATGTGAAATGGAAGTTTCGCCAACTCAAAAATCATTTAACCTCCAAACTTTTTTCAATGAATAATAAGTAATATTCTAAATTTCAAAAATATCCTGTTACAAATATAATTTACTATAATTTATCATACTTCTATCATTTGCAATTGAATATTCAATACACTCTGTAATAGAAAGTATGTGATGAACAGCTAACTCTTGACTCTATGATTTCTGAATAGGGATTGGGCAAGCTCTTTCCTTAAGAAATCTTGCATGAAAAAATCAAAATAACATTTTTGACAATATCTTGTCAATAATAACAGCAAATATGACTAGCAGTAGATTGTTACATCCTTCCAAAGTTTTGGTTATAAAATGAAAAGATCCTAATTTCTTTGTGCTGTTCAAACAAAAACCATTATAAATGTCCCAACAAAAGTCAAATGAAGGATAGAGTTTGTATTTACTTCCATGCAGAGTTGACTTCAGAGATAACAAAAGTCAACATTTATATTCGGGAGAACAGATTTGTTACAAGTTAACTCCACACGATATGTACACTGGGTCTGGAGCTATAAATTACACATATGTACAATCATGGCAATTTTCATGCATTGAGCAGAGACAATTCCCTTCCTGACTGCAGTTAATGAAGTCGGAGAGTACAAAAATACAGTCTTGAAACAATGTAAGATCAAAGTTTCTCTCATAGTGATCAAGTGATTGCGTTCTTACTACGGAAGAGAGGACTTTATCTCACACAGAGTAAGGAATGACAGCCGATATGTGCCACAATGTAACAATGAATTGTTTTTGTAAAATCCATAGGGGAGATAACCCACCTCAACCATATGGTTTTGTTTGACTCTCATGACTGAAAAAGAGAAAAAAGAAAAAGATGGAGAAATTCTAAAAGCACATTTTCATAGCAACTAAGAAACTATGCAGTAGTTGTTAAAAGACTTGGTTTTAGATTTCTGTTAATATTCTTCTTCTTAGCAAGCGCACTGAATTTATTGCAAATAATATACAGTAAACTGGAAACTCTGGAGTCTGTGTGATGTCCTTTCATTAAGCTGTTCTGTCAGACATACTCTGGTGTGAGTCTATGTGATGTCCTTTCATTTAGCTGTTCTGTCAGACATTTGTTGCTGGTTGTGTGATGTGTGACCATGAATATCGCATGATTAAGTCTGATGGATTAACACTCAGCAGCATCATACATCACTTTTCCACAGTTTAATTGTCTTATCATTCTCTAGCGCTGCTGATGCAATAATGTTTTCTGTTGGATGACAGGCACAGCACAGTGAAACATCTGTAAGATAAGAAACCAACAAAACTAAAATTAATTCTGTTAAAACGAGGTATCTTAAGCAATAGAAATCCCCTCGTTATTTAATAGCCAATTTAACAAGAGATAATAAATAATAATCATAATAATTGGAAGTAATAGAACTCTATAAAACTGATAATTAACAAAGTTGGTAGAACGAGGATGACGAAAATCTATTTATATTAAGAGTGACCTCAGATTCCCAAGAGATTGAAATTCACAAGAGATCATAGTTGTAAGAGTTTGAAGTTTAAGAACAATCAGATATATAATTCCTGAAGTTGGCAGAGGACCTCAAACATCTTGTTATACTAGCAGTGACCTCAATATTGACCCGAACAGATTTAAACCAAAATTTTCCCAAAAAATGATGGTTTTAAGTGTATGGGTTCCCAGGATTTTGAAAAAATTACTGAAGTTGGTAGAGCAATGATATCAGAAACATATATATTAAGTGGCCTTGATTTTGAGGTCAGGTGAGTGACACCTGAACTGGTACAAGTTTCTGATCGAAACTCGCAATTCCTGATACGTAAGTGTACAAAGTTTCAGGAAAATTGGATAATTAATTATGTAAGCAGAGCAAGGACCTCGAAAATCTAATAATAGTAACAGTGACCTCAATTTTCCTTCAGGTGGTTAAAATGTGATCTAGTATACGTACAATATAAGAGATGACGGTTGTGAATAAGTGTATTGGATCATTAATGGAGTAGATAGAATGAGGACATCAATAATCATTCATAGTAACAGTGACCTCATTTTTTACACCAGGTGGTTGGAAGGTTTATTTGTACAAGAGATGATTGTTGTAAGCAGTTCCAGGACAACTGTATCATTGATTAAGTTGGTAGAGTAAGGACATTGTTTGGTGATGTACATATGTCTGAATATATCCCTATTCCCTATCCTCGCCAACTCATTTTGAAAGGATTATTACAATCTTAAATAGAAGATTAAATAGAAGTGTAAATGCAGTTGGGATTAACTACAGGCACTTGATATATAACAAGAGATCCCAGAGGGATCTTGGCGCCCACCATTGAATGATCTTCATAAGTTCCATGTCAGATTGATCTTTTCTCTACTTTTCCCTTCATTTTACTAATCTGTGCAAATTGAGACATCCCTCCAGTACTTTTCAAACAAGGGAATCCTAGCTATATAAGAAAATTGAGATTTAACGATAATGGCTGTTTGTTTGCCAGGTTGTTTTCAGGACAGACTGGTCCAAAAATGCAATACAAGGGACCAAGGGGAACCTACTTATGAAATTTGAGAAAGATCCATTCAGTAATTTGAGAAATAGAGATAACAAACTTCAATTGTCAAAATCCAAGATGGCTGCCTGTCGGCCATGTTATTTTCAGATTGGTCTCAAAATGCAATATGCATAACTAGGCGACAAGGGAAACTTACATATGAAATTTGAGAAAGATCCCTTAAATACTTTCTCAGAAATAGTGATAACAAACTTCAATTGTCAAAATCCAAGATGGCTGCCTGTCGGCCATGTTGTTTTCCGATTGGTCTCAAATCGCAATATGCATAACTAGGCACCAAGGGGAACCTACATATGAAATTTGAGAAAGATCCCTTCAGTACTTTCTCAGAAATAGCGATAACAAACTTCAATTGTCAAAATCCAAGATGGCTGCCTGTCGGCCATGTTGTTTTCGGATTGGTCTCAAAACGCAATATGCATAACTAGGCACCAAGGGGAACCTTCATATGAAATTTGAGAAAGATCCCTTCAGTACTTTCTCAGAAATAGCGATAACAAACTTCAATTGTCAAAATCCAAGATGGCTGCCTGTCGGCCATGTTGTTTTCGGATTGGTCTCCAAACGCAATATGCATAACTAAGCACCAAGGGGAACCTTCATATGAAATTTGAGAAAGATCCCTTCAGTACTTTCTCAGAAATAGCGATAACAAACTTCAATTGTCAAAATCCAAGATGGCTGCCTGTCGGCCATGTTGTTTTCCGATTGGTCTCAAAATGCAATATGCATAACTAGGCACCAAGGGGAACCTACATATGAAATTTGAGAAAGATCCCTTCAGTACTTTCTGAGAAATAGCGATTACAAGAATTGTTTACGGACGGACGGACGGCGGACCACGGACGCAGGGCGATTTGAATAGCCCACCATCTGATGATGGTGGGCTAATAATCTGAAAGCAATGTACTGAAGCCTTGAAAATGTGAAAATTTACTCCTTTGTATAATTTATCTCGTTAAGTTGTACCTGTATGGCCTTGCAGTTTCTGTACAATTTCTTTTGACTGGAGATTCCAAATATACACCATGTTATCTTCAGACCCTGACACGATCCACTGAAACATTAAAACAACCAATCAAATTACATAAAGATGTAGTATTAAGCCCACAATAAAGATCTGAATGTTGCATACAAGTCACAGGTCATGGTTCCAAACTATCCTGTAACACATGAAGTTTTAGTTATTGACGAAAGATTCATCATCCTTCATCGAATACATAATTAGTAATTGTTCATGGTCACAGATTTATTATCCATTACAAAATCTTCGATCCATAATCAAGGACCAAGTCATTAAATACTACATTAAACATATTCATAATTCATATCAAGTGATTATTAAATGGCCAATCCTTTATGGTAAAACATTGTTTGGTTCAGTTTACATTACAAAATCTTCGATCCATAATCAAGGACCAAGTCATTAAACACTACATTAAACATATTCATAATTCATATCAAGTGATTATTAAATGGCCAATCCTTTATGGTAAAACATCGTTTGGTTCAGTTTACTCACTTTGCCTCCAGTGACAGAGAAATTGGCAAATATACAGTATTTCTCATTCTTGTGTCCGGTGTAGGTCTTTAAACACTGTTCAAAAAGGAAAGGGTAGAGTAAGAAATAGAAACTGTTGTTAGTGATACTGGACTTTTACATTTTAAAATAGTGCATTTCATATGAATAAAATTCTTATAGCATTTTATAAATGATCATAGAGAATCTGAAAATTAACCATTATTGAGCAAGTAGATACTTTTGACATGATTTCACGTAAGGAATTTCAATATCACTTTCCCCATTACTTATGTTTTATTCCTAAAACAATTAAATGTAAATCGGACAATTGAAATATTATTTAAGAATAAAGCTAATTAGGTATTTTACTGAATACAGACCTTTCCTTTGCTGTAGTCCCATAACTTTAATGTGCTGAAATAATAATTCACAGCTTATAAATAGATGATATGAGTGACAACAGCTACACACTTAGCTGGTAACAATACGGAAGTATAAACAAATATATAGCTACTTCCTTTGTTATAGCGATAATTGTTAATATCTTTGAGAGACACTTATTAGGCCTATTTCTCAACAGTATTAGAGATATTATTGGAACTGCTTGTCATGATAAATTGTTCACCTCTTTAGATCACCGATTTGTTTGGTCTTTTCATTTGATGTTGTCTCTAGGGCCCTACGTAATATTATGCTTAAAAGGTGAACACAAACTGGTTGATACCAACAAAAAACAGCGAAATATTTCTGTCATTTTGAAAGGTTTGAATATGGTGAAAAACATAACATAAACACACATGCACAATAATTTAAAAAGCATCCTTGCTGGGTACTCCAACAATGTTAGAGGATTACACAGTAAGAAACTTATGACAGGTGCCTTGTCACAGTGGGCATAATATGTTGGATAATAAATCGGCCAACCAGTAGAATCTTAGATCATAGGAGGACTGTACCCTGCTGTTAGGCTGTCAAAATATTGACATTCTTTAACGAGAAAATGGCAGAGAACTTACTTGTCTAATGTTGCTGCAAGAATATATTTTCCATTGGGAGAAAACTTTACGAAGGATACCGGTGGATTATCATCATCTGTGAACAAAACCTTCCTGTTTAATACTTTTAAGACATTCATAGAGAGATGTAACACATAGCTCTTGTTAACAAATCACCTGGAACAATGAAGCTTTCTTTATTCGTTTCAACAGAATATCCTCATAAATGTTGATATACCACTTCTTCATTTTCCTCTACATAAAAGCATTGTTTAAATCAGCTAAATCCCCATTTTCCCTCTGCTACACTTAGCTGTGTTTTAGTCCTGTTTGTTAGTCTAGGAACTAAAACCGCCATGCAGAACTAAAGCACACCTACACTTTGGGTGTTTCGAACATGCCAGTCAGGGTCGTTTTCTTTTATTGCGGTCCAAACGTTTGGACCACAGTTTATGAAATAAGGATAGACCTGTTGATTTGTTGTTCTTTTCTGACAAGCTTTGACAAAGACTTTCAAGGCCTTCATCAGTATCTGCAGGTCTGTCAAGATATATGCCTGTAATATTACATTTGAAAACAGACAAACCGGTCCGTCAGCATTAACAAACAGGCCCCAGGAGAGAGGATGGCAATACTTGATACTGAATCCGCCTCCTATGTGCAGACAAGAGTTTTATTATGATTTTTTTTATCATTATCATCATTTTTTAATTTTGGCACTGTTGTAGCTTTCTGAATTGGATGAAGGTGATCTAAAATATACTGTGTACACAAAAATCGTGAAGGCATTAGTTGTTGTTCTTTTGTATTATTTGTAGGCAACAGGGAAGAACATAGCCGAGATGGAGAACTGCATGGTTATTTAAGTATGAAGAAAATGTTATGCTTAAGTTCGAAATGAAGATGCGTATGGGTAACGAGAACACTTTCATCAGAAAGAAAACCATGCAACCATCAATGGTAAATCATTTATCAAGCCATATCTCCGTCCCTGCAGTTTGTCTCGGCTGAATTTGTTTCAATTGCCATCAAAATAATAGGACACAGCTTAACAGCCTGTTTTACAAATATTTTCGGTAAAATGAAATGGTTAAAAGTATGGGTATGAGAGATGTAGATCCCACCGAGACCAGGTCTATTCCCCAATGAGAATATCTCTCAAACCCATACTTAAACTGTATATTAAGTGTGACTGAACCCTTAAATAAGAGCAGGGAAACAGCTACCTTAGGTATTATCATATATTGTCAGAGGTTCACATACCTATTAATGTTTTGAGGCATTGTCCAGATGCTGTGTCCCATATCCGACTGAAATATCAAATGAGGAACATATGTATTGTGTATGCCTTACTAAGTTCTTGTAAATTTAAACTTTATTGAATATTAAAGAGTTAAATTGCATAACTTGTGTAAGAATCATCTCTAAAGTCGGATAGACTTGAATAATTGCAATAATAAAGCAAGAAATGTGCCTGCCATAAATATATACACAAATGTATACTCACCATAAACCATCATAACTACTGGACACTATCAATGAGCCGTCTCTGTTGAAATGTACCTTGAAATTTAAAGAAAGCATGGTATTTAGAAACCTATGATTATAAAGATACAGTTAAGGCAGGAAATAGTGTAAACCTTCAAATTGGCCCATGATTACAACTATTATACTAGACCTTTTTGTAACAGTTTACGTAATAGAAATGTACTGGTGTTATAAACAGAATAATTGGATTTCAATGCTGTACGCACTCTGGTGAACATATTAAGGTTGAATGAAAATTAGCACAAGCTTCAGGTAGGTAGAACTTACATTGTAAAATTTCATTTTGCTGTTGACAAATGATCAAGAATATACCAGGTAACAGATGAAAGTTCTCAGAAATTTTTCTTTTAGTAAACTTGACCTAATTTCATATCCTTAAACATATTTTGGTCTCCTGATAAAACAAGAGGCCCTCTGGGACCAGTAGCATTTGCCTGTTTACGTTTTAAAATATGGAAGGTAATAATGGAAGTCTGTTCTACTGAACCAAGGCATTGATCATCAATACTCATTCTGATTGGTCCATATGCCTGATCATCATGTGGAAATGATCTTCTATTTATAGCAACAGAAATCCTTGTACCTAAACATTATTTTAGTTTGACAGGCCCATTAAAGCTAGAGTTACTGTGATGAAAATGATTTCTATGTAATAGCAGCATTGACCTTTAAACTGTAAAGCTGATTAGTTACGAGTAATCCAAAACAAACACTTTTTGCTGAAGTTCTATACAGTTAAATTGGCCCATGAATCAAATCGCCAAGAGAGTAAGTTGGCAGGCTTTTTGTGGTAAAGGGGAATTTCTCTAAACAGATTATGCATGGTATATATGAATATTTTGTCGCTTTAGAGTGGGGTTCAATTAGGAGAAAAGATAATACTGATTGGATGACATTTGTATCTTTGAAGCAGTGTTAATATTATGTAATTAATGAATCTATAATCAATACAAGAGGCCCATGGGGCCTGTATCGCTCACCTGGTTGGATTAGACCAAATGTCAAAATAATGTTCATATTCAATTTGTTTTATTTATAAATCTCAAACAATGCTATATATGGTTATAGTGTGGGAATCCGAACTGCTTTAAACATTAATGAAGTCCAGACTCTCTAAGGTCTGAAAGACTCCAAGAATTGTTTTTAGAACATGCATTCATCACTTTATGACTAGTAGCGATTTAAAGGAATTACCTCTATTTCCCATATTGGGCCCCGCCCCTTTGGCCCCTCGGGGGTCAGAGTCACCATTTATGCAAAATCTGTTCCCCTTCTGCCAAGGATGTTTTTGGCCAAATTTAGTCAAAATCCAACAAGAACTTTTTGACTAGTAGCGATTTGAAGCAAATGTTGACGGACGGACGACGGACGCTGCGCGTGACATAAGCTCACCGGACCTACGGTCCAGGTGAGCTAAAAAATTGAACTAATTAAATAAGTTCTAATACAGATCTCAAAACGTATGCCATACATCACTTCACTTATTCCAGCAATAAACTGCATACAGCCTGTCATTACATCTCCGTCCTTATGGGACACGATAAAGGGTATCTATTTCATTGTAAATTAGAATGCAAGAATAATTTGAAAAATTATCCAGTTCATATCTTTTTTCAGGACGTTGATATTGCATTTCAAAATGAAACATGATCTATTAGCTTCATCATTGTGTATGAATTAGTCAGCTGCAAAAAAACCTGTTTGAGGCAAACAAGCATACTGGGTATTGGTAAAGCTATACATATCCCCTACCCGCCCCCGTAATAGCGGACCCAAAAACCCTGAAACTCAAACCTGTTGGAGATATTATGGTCTTTTATCATCGTGTGAAGTTTGATCATAATCCTTCAAGGAATGAAGCTGCTAGTGTGCTCACAATCTTTTGCTTTACGTAGATACAACTACTGCACATATATACAAAGTTTACAACAACAAACGCCACCGGTGTTGATTTCGTGGTCGGTTTGCCAGGCACCTGTCATGTTCATTCAGGAAAGGCCGGTTTACAGAAGTGATCTTGGGTATATTTTAACGAATTCTGGACACAAAATCAGAGGGATCGGTATTGGAAAGTTTGTTTATTACACTAATAAAGAAAGATCAATTCCGTACATTGCCATTTCGTTTGGTATCAAGAGGCAATCGGTTTTGAGAAGTTTTGGGAAAATGCACCATATCGTACAAGATCATTGGTGAATTTAAGAACATTTGACTTAAAAATGAAATTAAAAAAATTCAAGATCCTCAAGATCTTAATTAATTGGAAAAAGTGTGGAATTGGAAACCGGTTCTCCTTAAGCAAAAATATCTATACTTACTGCAGTCACTGGATCCGAATGAGCAGGAAGCGTTTTTAAACATTTGCCAGTTTTTACGTCCCATATTCTTACACTTTCATCAAACTGAAAGCATACAATAAAGAGTGATGATCATTGAAAACTTCTGAAATCAAAAAACTATGTTATGTAATTCAGATTCTTGGGATATTTCTAAACCAAATTCTTCATTGATTTCAGAACGAGAATGCAGATAAATTTCTTGTGAAAAAACATGAGATGTAAGATAAGTTATCACTTACCGATCCTGAAACTATCAGGTTGGACTGGGGGTTGAAGTTACAACAAAATACATAATTACTATGGCCCTTCAACGTCTTCATACATTTCCCCTGAAATAGTAAATTTAAAATGAAAATACAACACTTCATCTGGAATCAAATCACCTACAAGTTTTTATGGTTACAAGTTTTACAAAATACAAACTTTTGTTACGGTTACCTAATTCATTTGAAACAAGAGGCCAAGGGCCTCGTAGCTCTCTGGACGTTGATTTGAAATCCAGCTTGTTTGTATATACAGTTACGTGCCAATTTTAGTCTTTCAATTTTTTTTAAATTTTGCTATATATTCTTGGTATTTTCAACTTTTTCAATGAATTTTCCTGACTTTGAGTATTGATCGTTTTCAATGAAATTTTGTACTCTTATAGAGCATTATTTCCTGTTTCATCTCATAATATTTTCACCGTTTTCCGATGTTTATGACTAGAGAAATCATATACATTTATAAGTCACCAAAGGTCACAGGTCAAATTGGTCATCGATATAGTATCAATGCGACATGCTTTCAGCTTGCACATTATCACTTCATAATACAAATCATCAATATATATGCATATGACTATAATCAATTAGAAACCTATACTCTCTCCAAATTTGATTTAAATTATCTGATATTTACCATATTTACACAAGGTACACTTTATACCCAAAACACATTTGTCAACAGTTATTAGTGATTAAAAGCTATTCACTGGGTAACAGGACATTTTTCATTACTAAGTAATAGCTCTGGAGATAGGGCTCCATTCCCATGCCTTCAAGAAATTAAGTTGATATAAACGTAATGTTTCATATCAGTGTTTGCCAGGGACGTATACGTATACCTCGCCAGACACTCTGTACACTGTAGCAGACGACATAATGTGTATAACGTAACACGCATAGCAGCAATTTTTTGCAGCGGCACAGGGATACGTGTGTTGCAGCACATTACTATATACACATTACAGTGGGTTGATATAGGAACTTTGCCTCATAACTCCTCAGAATAACGTTCGGCATGTCCCTGTGACACCGAGTATGTCCAAAATGACACCGTAAATTGACGATTACTCGAAAATGAAAACATTTAACAACTCAAATTTCTTGTCAAATCTAGTTCGTGTCGACCCCAATCATGTGTCTTGAAATCCATTCTGACAGTCCCACTGTTTCTGATATCCTCTGTCCACAAAATTTTAATAATTCTACTTCCGGCAAAAACATGAGAATGACTGCGTAAGCTCTCCTGGACTCCGTCCAGAGAGCTAAAAACCAGAATTCTGTCAAAACAGTGTATTGCTGTCTCAACAATTAGCACTACATGACTATACAATATGCAATTACCCCGGTCAAAGGGACTACATTCTTGTATCTAGATGCATGAAATTTGGAAATGTAATCATAAGAACCCTGAAATCAAAATGCTGCTCAGGAAAGCACATATATCATGATAAAGCCTGTCAAGTTCCTAAGAGATCAGTAAAAACCAAAGAGAGATGAATTTCCCAGACAAAACAAGATACTATAATACCTCCAATTGAAGTTCTAAAATTTTAAGGGTGTACGAAATACCATCTCGCTTCAGCTCCTAAGTTACATGACGGAAAAACAATAATTTCACGGAAGTGAATGCGTTGCCTGCACAGCAGGTTGGGTGATTATGAAGAAAGTGATACAATGTAAACAAAAGGGAAAGTTTTTTGTGTGTGTGTTTGAAGCTCATAAAGCATTTTGAATTCCAGACAGATAATACACATGACAGTTATCGCCTGGAAACACATTTACTATTTATAATAGTGACCTTGACCTTTATCCTGCAGGCCTGAAAAGCAATCCCATGCAAACACTTTTGGTAAGGAAGGTATGTAAGAAGTTTGGGCTTGATCAGCCCAAGGAAACCTCTTGTGCGGATACCACCGCTAACATTGTGATTCCTACATGTGTCCTGCTTTCGTAGACAGCACAAAAACACCAATAAATGAAAAATAAGTCAATGAAATAAATTTAAAGTATTGAATAACAAAGCATTGCCTCAAAGGATAGCAATGATGTAGAAGTAATCATTATATCTTACGGCAGTAATGCATAATAGTAATATACCTACTGTTGCAAAATCCCATATCTTGAGTGTTTTATCATCAGAAGCACTGACAAGAAGGCGACTGTCTGTAGACCAAGCTACATCAGATATGCCCTGTGAACAAAAATATGAAATAGGCAATGACTGTTCACATGCAAGGCTATACATGAATAGAAGACCTTGAATTCAACTGAACTTTTTAACTATTAAACCCCCCACCCCCCCCCCTAATTCAATACCGAGCAACAATTAGTGATGTCTGATTGTTTGAGATGTTTGACCAATTAATCGAGTAAGAAATCGACAATCCAGTTTTATCAGAAATGCTCAACATCATGATATTAATATGAAAGAATATTAGTTGATTATTATAACATGTGAGAAAAACTTCTCACAATCAATCACTGATGTGGTTGTTGCTTATATCATATAAAATACAATCGTCTAAATGACTGGAATGGCGCAGCATGCACTAAAGAAGGAATGTCAAAAACTTTTGTATATCAAAGAAAGATAATTAAAAATAAATAAATTTCAATTGATCATTGATTGGAAAGACAAATATGATGATCAACCAATAAATTTCAACAGATTTCTATCACTTGTATCAATACTGTTTTGTGGAAATATAACTATTACATGAACTACTGAAATCTCAACAAATTTTGTACTCACCAACTTATGCCCACTTATCGTTTTCTCAAACTTTCCATCATATGCTCCCCAAATCTTTATCAATTTATCAGCGGCTGTTAAAAATGATACAAAAAAACATTAGCTTTAAATGTTAACATACAGGTCAAATGTGAAAATTAAATTCAATCTTGTTAAAGAATTGTCACTTTTTTGGTTATTTCCGAAAATTTACTGCTAAAGAACATTGTAAACTCTTAACATGGGTTCATCATGACGTGGAAGATAGAACCATTTTTGCTGTTCAAAGCATCCTACACACCAATTCAGGGGTCGACATTAAGGCTTGTCCGCTTGTCCGGTACCAGACTAAATTGCTGTCGGACAAGTGAAAGTATCAAAACACTTGTCCGATGGGACAAGTAACAAATATTGTATTCATGTTGTTTATTTATATTCTGAAATCAACATTCACAAGACTTCACCTTATACCTATGATAAAAAAGAAACGAAAACATGGATAGTGTACATTGGAAGTGACTTGTTCATAATGAAAATAGTTTAATTCAGGACACTATGCAGATGATAACTAAACTTTCTGTGTTTTTCAAAAATATTCAATCGGTCCCATTGGTGTCTTTGAATTGAATATGCATATTGGAAAAAAAGGAATATGAATAAAAGCGTACAAGGAAATTGCAAGTTAATTTGAAGGACTAAAGTGGCAACAGATGCAGGCTCGCTATTTATTGCAAGATTTAGCAAATATAGTATTTCAGATATTTATGCACTATTGCATTTCTACAATTATGTTCATGTTTTGGTCAGTTTATTTCTATTCTTATAAGACTAGTTTAGTTTCTGTAAATCGAAAATAGGCAGTCAGTAGCATTTTATTTTCTTCATTATATAACTTGGACAAAACACCAATAAATATCAGTAATATAGTTGTCATTGCAATGTGATCATTTTACTGCATGACACACAGACATTGAAAAAACATCATTAAACTTAATTGAAAATTTTCAAGTGGGACAAGTGATAATTCCATTTGGACAAGTGAATATAAATGTTACTTGTCCAAAGGGACAAGTGCAGAAAAAAGTTAATGTTGACCCCTGCAATTAAGTTAACGATTGTGTAGTGATAATATAAAGGAGAAGAATTACATCCTTAACTTACATATAACACTAAGTCAGATTAATATAAGTTGATATAAATTGTTTGGCATTGTTGTAGAATATATAAAGTTTAAAAACATGTCCTTACATGAGCTAGCAAGCCACTCCCCACTAGGACTGAACTTGACTGATGAAACTGCTTTGGTATGGCCAGCCATTGTAAACTTCAAGGTGTAGTTTGGTTTCTAAACAAGAAACAACCAAAAGTTATATCCAAATCGGATTCATATTCCCTGTGCTAAAAGCATTGACCCCAGTTTCAAGACATCCATAAAATTGAGGAAATTCAAAACAAATTAATGTGTTATGCTATAGAATATTTTTAGTTTTTAAGTCTTGAAACTGGGGCCAGGTTAAAGTTCTTAATTTGACACTTAGATAATATAAAGTAAATGTTTTACAACATGAATCACCAAAAAGTTCTTAATTTGACACTTGGACAATATAAAGTAAATGTTTTACACTACAAACCACCAAGGGACCTTAGGTTTCCAGTTCACCAAAGCATGCAAGAAGATCCACATCTCGCCATAAGAAAACCATTGATTACGAGGTCCAGAATGCCTGCATACATTGCTCACTTGGATATTTCAGCAATTATGGTTAAACAATCTTCATAGCAATGATTCAATGTGTTTCACATTTTGGAATCTGCCTGTCAATACCATGACTTCAACATCTTATCTATGCACAACTAGACCAAATTTGGTCAAAATCTCTATATCTGTAATATATATATGCCCTTGCCACCATCGAATATGGATTATAATATATTAGGTCAGGTGTGAATAAAACAGAAAATTACCTGAGGTGCCTGTGATGAGGGTTTTGGTGCTGAGACAGTGCTGGTTTGAGCTGCTCCAGAAGGGACTGCCCCTGTGATAGGCTGAGTAGTAACAGGTGGCTTTATATCCCCAGATTCAGGCATCTTGCTGCCTTCTGGTGTAGACATTTATCTACTCGATATCCTGCAAGTAAAGTTATTAAAATTTTCTTTAAAAGCCATAATGGAAGATATCATCATACCACACAACAAGACACCACAAGTTGGTCCTTGATCTGTTTCCTGAGAATCAAAAATTATCCTAGTTCAGAGCTGAATTGAATCCCTACTTGGGGCAGTTTGTGATTTCTGTGGAGTAGAGATCAGGGACCATCCTCAATATACAAATAACCATGCATGAAATCAATCACATGGATTATAATAACTTTTTTTAATGTTGATAACCCATTGAGACAAGGGCACATCTCCAATGGGGTTGACACACAGCATATATCACATTGCTGACATAATACGACAGACAATATCAAGAGCATGATCAACAAACAAAACTGGCTGCACTTAACATTACTTGTAAGATTTCAAAAGATAACCAGATTCAGAGTTAAATGCCTCGATGAGCAAGGTCAAACATTCTGAAATTGAATAATAACACAAAGTAAGATGTGCTTTCTACACATACAAAAAAAACTAGTTAAAGATCTCTGATAATGTTTTTGTCAGAGTAGCTTCATCCATACATGATCATAGATGCCTTATTTTGATCAGCATTGATATCCTCCGATTCTCTGAGAAATATCATGGTGGATTACTGAGACAACTCGGAGTAGTATAATATATATTGGAATGTGCAAATTAAAGATTTCCAGATGTGACAGTTGGCCAATACATTGCTAAATTGCATTAGAAATGTTTAACTTTACCAAATATTACTGAAAAGTTACATGATATCCGCTATTTGTAGCATGGTGGTTAAGGTGTACCGACACTTTAACACTAGCCCTCCGCCACTGGGTTGCGAGTTCGAAACCTACGTGGGGCAGTTGCCAGGTACTGACTGTAGGCCGGTGTTTTTTTTTCCGGGTACTTCGGCTTTCCTCCACCTCCAAAACCTGGCACGTCCTTAAATGACCCTGGCTGTTAATAGGACGTTAAACAAAAACAAACCAAACCAAAGCTCTGATGACGACGGTTGACCATCTGTCAGAAATCATGCCTTCTTCATCTAGAGCTACGTTATCACATCTATCATATTCTATGTTATGAGGCTAACATGCAAATGTGACACAACTTGACAAGCCATAGAATAACCTCAAATGTACAATACATGTATCCTGACCATGATATAAGTGATAATCCTGCAACTGTGCACATACTATCACAGGTGCTTTGGTAAGAAATTTTAAATAGTAATACAAGGCTCATAGAGTACAAATATGCAATATATCATTTCTTACTCCAAGCACCAGTGTATACTATGGGTTCTCCTGTCACTACTAAAGGAAAAAATAAAACAGCTGCAAAACATGACAAGATAAAAATATCACGATACATGTCTACAGTATCTCTACCTTAAATCTATAAATCAATCTATGATACGTTGTAGTATCAGTTTATAGTTTTGATACAACGAAAGTTACACAATTATGTAACAGTAAATAAACTACTTAATAAAGTCCCATTTTCTTCAAAAGTCATAACCAAAAACAAATGCACGTGTTCCTCAAGTTCCTGGGCCTGAAGTCTTTTGAAATCAATGTAAACAAGAGGTAAAACAGCAGGTGTGATGCTGTTTAAATTAATGTTAACATGATGAAACATGTCTTTCAAAGTATAAAGAAACTTACGGTAACTTACGTTAAATTTTTGAAATGTAAGGAATTGCAAT
The DNA here is from genome assembly GCF_902652985.1 of Pecten maximus. Taxonomy (NCBI): domain Eukaryota; kingdom Metazoa; phylum Mollusca; class Bivalvia; order Pectinida; family Pectinidae; genus Pecten; species Pecten maximus. The sequence continues at coordinate 40,874,067 of NC_047016.1, read as the reverse complement.
ATCAATGTTATAAGTTTAAGTTTGTGATCAGCAAAATCCCGCTATCTCTTGTTCTCCATTGCACATGGGATGTCGCATAGCGCATGCGCAATCATTTTTGTTTTACCGGTTTGTTGTAAGAAATAGTTTAAGATGAGAGAATGCGTTCTCCTTAGCTAGGGAAACATTTCTTTGTCATAGAATATTTTTGAATCATTTCGAAAATACAATTTAACTTTAGGTCGACTTTTTGAAACTTTAACATTATCATGTGATTTTGTTGACCAATCATGTACGACCAACTTTGGTATCGGACGTAGTCTTCATTTGTGCGTGTGAAAGCATCGAAGTTTATGTCGAATATACTTAGGATAACTATCGAATTTGACGTAAAGATTAGACTTAAACTTCCATGATAACTAATATATACTTCGTATCTTCTAAAACGTGTTCATTTCGGGGAAATAAGGATATTTTGATACAGGCCAAAATCATGTGACGCGTATTGACCAATGAAATTGTCGCATTTTCAATTGTGGGTATATAAACTATTTAGTCAACGGGATGGTTGGTAATGTTATTGACGGATGATAATGGATCCTTGCTGAATCTAGCGGATAGAATGGTCTTGAAGAGCCATCCGACACTGCAAAGGTTTCAGCAGAATGCCCCGGTCAACAGTTCAGGGTACTTAGCGTAAATTTTTGATTTTCAGTGTCTCTGGAACTCGTTGCAATGGCTCTAAAAACGTGACTATGACACTCCTAGTGCAATGCCGCCATTGTAAAATACAGTCTCGCATTTGGGCTCCGTGGTTTTTCTCAAAAATAATCCTATATACCGGTTAGAAACACTAATATTCTAGACCCAAACATCTTTCAACTATCTATGAATCCGCTGTCATTAAAACAAAACGGAAACTTATATAATTAAAGTTCAATTTTATATAATAAACATCGTTCCGTGTAACGGAAATATGAATGATACTGAACATTGTTGGTATCGCCGACATGACTGAACGACGGAATAGCTCTTAGCAAGTTTTGAGTATTGTATGCGACTAAGGATACTATTTTAATCAGATCATTAAAGTTAAATTGATTTCGTCCGCATAGCAATGCATTATTTGCTGTTTATCTTTTATTTGGAAGTTGCATGAGACCCGCCTTGCCCATTGCATTACAAGTTCCGGAACCACGTGAGAGTGTTTCTGATTCACTAGCACATGATCCACTTCGTCTGTATGGTGGTATTACGCTAATAATGTCTTATGATGATCAATGGTATTATGTTCTGGTGTGTGCCTTATTATTTGTCTTTTTTTTATGGAGAGGAAGTGATGCATCTACAGGGGTTGCTGCTAAATTGTGCATGTCTGCTTCCCCTTTCTAGCATCAGGAAATATTACACAAAATTTCAATTTTTGTTTCGATTCATTTTGTGTCCAAAACTGTGACAGTTTGTATTAAGTTGGGGAATATTTGCCGCCATTTATCGAAGGAAGTGTTTGTATAGATAATACGCTTGTTATCTGGTCTTGTCAAAAGTCCTTTCAACTAGCCTACTAATTGTAGATCTTAAGAGAATGTTGATATAAAAACAGTTTCATTCAGCAGGTTTCCCCCCCTAAGATGTCCTTGTACTTTTGAGGGATGCATTTGTATTGGTTTATGGTGTGGTTCACATCGCAGGGAGAAAACATTTTTATATGGATTACCATGTTTTTTCTTGTTGATGGAGTGTCGAGACTCCTGTGTTGAATAAATACTTTACAGGTACTGAGAAAGCAATTGTGAAAACAAGGGAGCAAATGATTGCAGATGACATAAAAATGTGTACACAAACATACCTTGTACAGAAACTGGTTTTATTTTTAGAAAGGCAGATTTCTTAAATAGCTGTTGTACTGCATGCTTTATTGTTAATTGCAATAATTAGATACATGGTTAAGTCAGGAAATTGATTGACATCCAGGGCTTTTTTTCACTACTTTGGGAATGGGGCCTATGGCTTTAGGATTGGGAAAAAATGCGCGACAACAGGTAAATGGGGGAATCTGATGAAGGGGTATTGCCGACTGCAATGGCTGACACCATCAGGTGAAAACAGGTTATTCAGAAAATGTGCCTAGAAACATTTTAACACAAAATTAGTTATTCATTGACATTGATAGAGTATTAGATAATAGGGAAATGTTGGCAGATCGGTTATTACATATCTTGTCATTGTTCACCGAGCTGCAGGATTCTCATTTCATGAAAGATAAATTATTTTCTTACCTTCCGATGTGTTACCTGTAGGTATGTATGATCCAAGTTTTTTGAGAAATCTGGCAAGAAACATCACAAAACAACATTCATTTCCATGTCCACTATCCAAAACAGTAGCTGAGATGACCAAGCTTTGTATGCATCCGGTCATTAATACCTGTCTATAGGTGGCGCCTGAGCTAAATAGGTAGAATAACACTCTATGAAGGCAAGAAAATAATTTATCTTTCATTAAATGAGAATACTGGAGCCCTGTAAACACCAACGAAATATGTGATGACTTCTACTGAAAACAACAAAATTTACTTTTGCCTCATTTCTCCATTGTTTTATCCCTTATTAATGTCAGTGAATAACTTCGTATATTTGTGTGAAAATGTTTCTGTGTATGTTTATTGAATAACCTGTTTGTAACTGATAGTGTCAGCCATTGCACTCGGCAATACCTCTTAAATACACTACAGATGATCTGACAGTGGTCTTTAGGTGGTTGTGATGACCTTTCAACACACCAATCAAAACACAACTGGAAAAACAGATTTTGCTGGTTGAATGTTTCTTTGGTACCTGTCATGATTTGTTGTTTATGATCAGATTGACCACAATAACATTATTCATGTAACGTGAGGATTGTGTGTTATATAACTCTTGGTACCAATTTTTGACCCAGGAAGAGTAGTCAATATTTGTTTTCATGGTTGAACAGGTTCACATCAACAGTGCATATCATTTTGAACATAAAACATTACAGGTAACCAATATGCATTCAGATTTGTTTGGGAGGAATCTTACTCTGTCCTGACCAGGAACTTTACACATATTACACTATTGTGAAGAGAAAGTGCCTTTGTAAACAACAAAATATCCATGGCTGGATAAAACGAGGCAGGCTCAGCTCCTCCATTAAAACTGAATCACTAGTTTTGCTTAAAGCATTCCAACAGCATAGAAAACATTACAGATAAGTTGGACAAGATTTCCCTATAATTTTGCTAAAAAAGTGGTTAAAATTAAAGAAAGGACCATTTTTTTAATTCTGGAATTTTTTTAAAACCTTACCTTTAAAATTCATTGTTCCAAAAACTACAGGTAGGGCACAAGAATTGTACCTGCTGCCCCCATTTCATGATGATAAGAGGTGAACCACATCTTGGAGCTTTATTTTCTCTTCTGTCAAATATCTTCCTAATTATGTCTTGGTTGACACAACCTCACTTTTAGCCTTTAGTCGAGCATTTGACTGTGAGGAGGGCTTTTGGTCCTCTGGCCAAGGCATGACAGTCTATCAAAATGGGATGACTGGTTCTCGTACAACTGCCAGCATTTTGTGACCAGGTGAGGGATCTGCTGTTTGTCTTTGGTAGTAGTATGTATCTGTGAGGTAGCATGAAGTCAACATCAGTTTCACTCTATTATATGGAGACCAATACAAATATTATATTAACAGCCTCCCAAAACACATGCAGACTGTCTTCCTTTGCCTCTTCAACATCTTTGCTAATTTATAGTACTATATGCTTGCATCTTGCAGATGGGAAGCTTTTGTTAAATTACCTTAGCTATAGCACATTGAACAAAACAGTGGATACCCATGGAAGACAAGAGTATCAAATCAATGAATTGGCAGTTGCAGACGTGCTACATAGGAATATATTGTTAATTTAACTGGAACAATTTAAAAGTGATTGGTAGAAAAATTAACCTTTTCAAGTGGAAGGTAAAAAAGTTACTTGGAAACTATATCGGGTTGGTTCTAAATTAGAACTAGGAGGGGGCCCATAGACTCAAGTAGTAAATATCAAACAAAACATTCAATAAGGTGCATTGCAGGATGAATTCTGAACAGTTTCATATTTATAGTGTTGGGTAATCGGTTGAACACGGCAACCGATGATCGGTTGTAATCGGATGATCTCTGTAACCGATTATACGATTATTATCGGTTGTTATTGATTAGTCTGTTTGAAATTAAAAATGCAAACAAAATTGAGCCAGAGAAGGCAACTGACACTTACTTATTCATTTGCTATTTATATCTATGTGTCAAAGAATGTATAATGCCATTAAAACATCCTATTGAAATTAACAAACTAGTGATTATAAAACTTTACAAGTTTATTATGACAAGAAAATACACACATGATTGCAGCTTGTAAGTTAACACTTATTATCATTTTGTTTTGTTTTGTTTTGATGTAACATACAGCGTGTATATACATTTAAAAAAATATATTTCAGTAATATCATGGTTCACTGAGCTATGACTCCCTATGAGTATCAACTAGACAACTACATTGCCTCAATGATTTTTCAAGACTGAGGGGCTTAAAGATTAGAGCCAAAGATGCCATACTCATGTGAATAAAGAATATTGAATTTTAACTGAATAGTGTCTTAAGAAATATAATTAGTTAACAATTACAATAAAAATTCTGATGGCATATGTATATAAACATAGGGACTCGATTAATCGATTATACAAAACATGATCGATGATCGTAATCGGTTGACAATAATCAACCGTTAATCGATCATTCCCGATCATCGACACATCACTACATATTTATAACGGTTTTTGCTTGCAAATTCTAGCATAACCTGGCATTGTCTTTTTGCTCCTTGATATATGATTAATGAATGATCTGTGGTGATGTTAGTTTGGTAACAAGTGGCTCAAGATAATGCAAAGGATCAGGATGACCTATAGTCATTGTGCTGCGTCAGTCATTGTCTGCTGACTGTGCATGAAGTTACTTTCAATTTGCTACTCTTTAACATCAAAGTGGAATTCAAGGAGATCTGAAACATCATAAGCGAAGGATAATCATAATTAATATAAACAAGGCTGGTTTGAACCGTAGGTACAAAGGGGAATGGGCTTAACTCTTTACGTACTCATTCAAATTTCGCGGTCGCTACCGGAAGTGGATGTTGGGTAGGTCCTTTGTGTATTGGAGCATATGGCTATCACATTAGACATCAATAAAACGATCTTTTACTGATCTTTCACTGTTGTATGATGCTTAATATTAAATGAAGTTTATCATATGGAACGAGTACTGAGTACAGAAACTCTTTTACCCAATTTTTCCTTTAAAATACGACGAAATCACCAGGCAGAATCGCGGGAAATGACATGTTGATCGGCACATGTGTCACACGTGTGCAAGAAATCACGCAGCCAAAACATCGTTTTTTCGGTGTGTAAAAATATTTTACGTATTTCTTACTTATTTGGATGATAAATGTTTACTCAATTATATATATTTTATCGTTTTTAATAGCTTTATTGTGTTTAACACATCAACAATCTCGCAGAAAACGAAAGTAAATTTGTGGCCGCCATTTTGTAGCTATGTAAATAACCCGGCATGAACCGGCGGAATTCTTTGAAATAGACAATCTTAACGAATGAATATGCTTCTGGTACGTAAAATATTTCATCAATACGATATCTACATTGGTTTTATTTCTTAAAAATATCATTTTCGTGTCAATTCCTTCGTATGACTATGCTAAACCAGCAAGTGATATCAACATCTTTCGCGATGTTTTCACAAAGGATGGAAGGCATGTTAGTTGCGACGTGTGTAGTCGTCATGAAGGATACAAGAGCACATTTTTGTGACGTCTGTAGTCGTCGTAAGTACGGAAAGAGTTAAAAGAGGGACAGCTGAAATTTTACTTTAAAACACTATTCCTCCTTAACTGAATATGCAAGAAATAGCATGGAGAAGGATAATGATTTATATAGATTGGGCTGGTTTGACCTCCGGGAACAGAGAAATGAGGTCTCAAAGGCAAATTGGCTGTTTCAATCAAATTTGGACTGAAATAAGTTGGGCTTATTTAACCCCTAGGCTCATAGGGCGACAAAAGGGAGGAAATTTGTTCAGATTTGGCTTTAAATGATTTTGATGATTATACTGATTAATATACTAACAAGTAAATTACTCACTGCCGACCAAAACGACCATAATGGAAAACAGATTGTTAGCAAGATTTTACAGAAAGTGGTGTGAATATGAAAGATATCATACTCCTTGCTGTAAGTCTGTAAACTTGAACTTTTAAGGCTTTGTATCCTTTGTTTGTGATGGATTTATTTTGTCTCCTTTTCGGGGAGAAAATGATCAGTTGGGAAAGATAGGTTTCCGGAGTAAACAGCAGATATTAGGAAGTATGTCTTTGATTTGTTCATTTTAGAATGGAGCCAGTTGATTATTGGCCTCCAAAAGCGCTTAAAAAGCCTGATTACATCCAGTCCTATCAGTTAAGGTATCCAATGACATACATGTAACATTTGTTTATGTCTAAACAGCATCCTATTTTTAATACCCTTGTGTTTATTTTCATTGCAGATAGATGGTTTTACAGTTTTCCACAAGCCTAATGTGACTTGTGATGACTGGGAAAATAAAAGTTTCCCAGGAGGAATTCAGTGTTCCTGACAGTTCCCATTGTCTGGCAGGAAGATAATGCAGACAGACATGACTAGGTAATAAATATGTAATTTATATCATTTGCTCTTCACTCCAGAAATTTCAAGGTACCTTAGAATTTGTCATTGCGATAGTTACCAATCAACAACAGTAGCTTTTCTTTTTGAAGGTAAATTCTTGGTACCATAATTCATCAGTTATTACTGGCATTTCAAAGCACAATTTGGAAAACTGTTACGACAAGATACATCAAAGGTAAAGGTAATCTTTTTAATGCAAAGGCAGGTTCATACTTGTGAATATGTAGTTTAACAGTTTTCAAGATTTGCTTTTGTGTTGATATCAAAAGAGAGTGATCATCAATCTCTCTGTAATATAAAAAAAATTCATTGCTACCTCTTCATGGTTTCAGGGAAGGAGGTGACTCCATTCTTAGCCCTGGCAGGCACAACTCTGCCAGTGAATATAATTACACAAGTGATTCTGAAAGGTCTACCGACATAAAGATGGAAAACAGCTTGGTATGTTATAATCCTAAAAAAAACTGACATTTTCTCTTTAGTTTTAGGTCAACAGCCAAAAGAGCAGGCTATATAACCTGTATATGGCAGCGTTGGAAACTTGAATAGCTCTCTTTGGATATGATAAACTAGCGATTGGAACCAAATTTCAGTTTGATTTTGCCCTCTGGGAATAATTTTATTTGTATGAATGAAGTTATACAGTTCAAATTGTAAGCTGTAGGCATGTACTAATCTGTCGTATGTTATCTACTTTGCATCGTCTCTAATTTGTGAGGGGGATGGATGTATTTTTTTTCACTAAAACCAAACTTTCTGTCATCAGTGCTATGCATTATATATCCCTTCTCTATTTGTGCATCATTTAAAGGACATCATTCTAACTTTTCCACAGAACGATTCCGATATGAATGATGGGGCATCGCCAAGTTCTGTCAATCAGAACTCGACCAGTAACGGACGTAGTACCAATCAACTGCAATATCTTCAAAAGTCAGTCATGAAGGCTCTGTGGCGACACCAGTATGCTTGGCCATTCCATAAACCTGTAGATGCAGATTCCTTAAACTTGCCAGTGAGTAAAAAAAAATTAGATGCATGTTTCAGGTAAAGTGCCAGAAAAAATAGCATTGATAGGTATGATACTTGTCAAAATAGGAAAAATTCTGTCATCCTTTAGTGTCAACAGTCAAAAAAGGGAAAAATTACAGTATCCCAGTCTTGTATTCTGTTTTCACTTGCTGGGGATATTCTTGTTCTTGTCCACTTTCCCAATAAATTGATAACTTAAGAGGCTGATGAGATTATGTTGTACTTCTGCACATGCCGCTATGTGCAGTCAATATTTACATGTGATCAGCTCATTAAAGACAACATTACTGCAAAATATTAAACTAGTTAAATGCTGTTAAGTTTTGCAGACATACAGGCAATTAATACTTGTAAGGAAAATAATACAATACTATTACCAACTAAGTATAGTTAAAAACATCAATTTTATTTTCTCTTCTCTGTTATAAACAATGTGATTTGTGTATGGTCAAGATATACCAGGTGCCTTGGGCCAAAATTTGTGTTTTTTTCCAATATCAATTGTGGGGGAATGTTGACAAGTCTTAACAATTTTAGGATATGGTCCCATTCCCAACCTTATTAGATCTTTGCTATTTTATGAAATATTTGGCTCAAAGTAGTATCAAAAGTGTTGACGCGCAGAAAGCTTGTAGAAAATGAAATACAGTAAAACATATATATCAAATTGTGTTCACAGGATTACTACAAGATAATCAAACATCCTATGGATCTAGGATCAATAAAGAAGAGACTGGAGACTAATTACTACTTCTCTGCCACAGAATGCATACAAGACTTCAACCAGATGTTTACAAATTGTTATATTTACAATAAACCTGGAGAGGTAAGTAGCCATGTTCCTTGATAATACATTTTTGGTCACGATCATCTGACACTTATTTCTAATTCAAGATTTATACAAACAGGAAGAAAATCATTCAAATCGAAGAAAAAAATAGATGAGTTTCATGCTAAATAGACTTCAATAAGTAGGCAAGGATGGTATTGCACTGTCAGTTCATCCAGCATACAATTTTCTCCTGTATATCGGTTTTCTCTGTTAGTCAGTTTGAGATATGCTCTCTGATTCAGAAAATTGTTTATTTTGTTTTGTGGTACTCTTGTTATAATAATAGCTTATTCATATATGTACATTTAATTTCAGGATATTGTACTCATGGCCCAAGTGCTAGAAAAAGTTTTTCTACAGAAGGTTGCTCAGATGCCCTCTGAAGTAAGTGATAGTCTAAATACCTTGTTGCATTGCATCAAATATCAAAACATGTAGTAGTTTTTTTTCATCTCACTAATTAGGTTGAATACTAGTAATATTTATATATATACAAATTTACTTTTAACAGGAAAAAGAAATTCTCCCACAAGCAAGAAAAACTCCGAAGTCTGCCAAACTTTCTGGTGCTACAGCCAACAAAACTCTTAGTACCAAACCTGTTGATGCTGAACCAGCTAAACCTGTACCCCCACCTCCTTTACCCACCCCTTCATCTACTTTACAACCAACCACTGCAGCTGTGGCCCCATCTTCCACAACAGCTGTCACTGCAGCACCAGCATCCATCTCATCAACTACAACAACATCAACTAACACTGTTATGGAATCAACACAGTTCAACTCAACACACAATTCTATGGAGCCAGCAATTATACCTCCATCACAACCAATCAAGGTATGCCATTGTTTTGGGAGTGGGACTGGACAAGTGTGCACTGGATCCTGTATGAAGAGCCAAAAATGCATAGAAATATGCATCTCAAAATTAAAAAATAACCTAATCTGCTTTTATAAAATGCTTGACTGACCAATTGCACAAACTTTTTAGGAAATCTTTCTTGCAAATTCAAAATACCTAGTAAGGGGGTTCAGGAGACTGAATTAATGGTAAAATTGCATTAGACTCATGATGGGATAGATGTTTTATGAATACCTCTAAGGTATGTAAGGAACTGAACGTTTTTCTTAAAACCAAACTATTTAGCAAATTTGAAGGGAGTACAGTTCATGTCATCAATTATTCATCACTTTATTATGTAAGCCCTATAAAAGATGTTTGAACATGTTTTCCAAAAAATATCTATTCCTGCAAACAATTGAAATATTGGCCTTGCATTACAGTTCTACTTGCCACAGAGTGCAACACTTTGATCACTCTTTAAATTATTGGATCATCTTCAACTTATATTGTCACCATGATATTCTTATTTTTGTATTTTCAGACAAAAAGAGGAGTAAAACGAAAAGCTGACACAACTACCCCTGTCGTGTCCTCTTCACCTTATGATCCTGTATTTGATCCAAGTCCCAAAGTAGAAAAGCTTGTTTCTCCAAAGGTTACTCCAGCGAAGGTCTTCTCTGCAAAGGTCATACCAGCAAAGGTTACCCCTGCAAGGAGGGAAAGTAATAGGCAAATCAAAAAACCTAAACGAGATTTACCCTCTGAAGAACCAGTAGGAGAACAGGTAAGTTTTGACAAAAGGGTTTCCTCTGTCCTGAACATCAAATTTTTGCATTGGACATTATAGTGGAAATATTGATAGGCTTTCAGAATAACTGCCACAGATTAGCCTTGTTTTATGGTTAATCTAAATAAAAGATAGAAATATATATACATCAAAGTGATTTAAACAAGACATTGAAATTGTTTGTAATAAGTCAGGAAATTTCATGTATTTATGCAGGATGACTAAAGACGAGTATAAGATTTTTGGGGAAATCCATCAGTTTGGAAGATTTTGTTTTGATCTGACATTTTAATATTGAAATGGACATATCATGTGTTTTTCTTTCCAATTTTTACAGGCACAGCACAATTTGAAGAACAAGAAGGGAAAGCTCTCTCCACAATTGAAGTATTGCAGTAATTTTGTCAAGGAATTGTTTGCAAAAAAACATGCTGTAAGTCGATATAGAATCAAGATATTTATATAAAAGTATATCCATTAGCTAATACCTTTCTGTACTATTTCAAATTTAGCTGCTGGATTGATCCTTTGCACATTGATGCTTTTCCACGCACATGGCTGTCGTTGCCCATTTTAATAACATGACGATTTGACAGTGTGATGCTTATAAAATCTTATTTTTTTAAATCCGTACAGACCTATATTAAAAATAGTAATCGGTTCTAAGGTCACTTAAAAATACTTCACTTCAATAGACCCCTCCCCCTCCCCCCACCTTTTTTTTGTTATTCTTTTTCTTCTTCCTGGCTTTTCAGCTCTCCTCTTCCTAACAAATATCTAATTCTAGAAAACTTAATTGGTGATAGTGTATATTATTGTAGATATGTTATAGATATACAATGTATTTTGGGAGAAGGCGTTTCTAAATTGAGATAACTTGTGCCTTATCCTTGTTGTTATATTGAACAATAAAAATATGTTTAAATCAAATAAAATCTTCATGTTGCCGGATATAATACCTGCAGTCTATCATGTGTAATTAGTAGAAATTTGTAATACTGAATATCTACAATTCATATTGCAAAATCCTTCAGAAGAATGACAGAAAGTATGACTAAATCTGCTCACTGTGTCACCCATTTGTTATGTCATTTTCCATTGAGTGCAAAAGTTGCTTGTATTCTTGTTTTATTTTGATGATAGAATTTATTCAATTGTATACAATCATTTTTTGATTTCAAACAAAGCCACAGGAATTGAAAGTGAAAGCTGAGTCCAACATTTTGTTGTCAGGGTAAACGATCCCTCATAAACAGCCGATTTCTGAGCATTAGACTATTTTAACAAATGAATACACTGACGACAACGGCACATAAAATAACTTATCGTTATACTATTTTTATGCCCCGTCATAAAATGAGGAGGTTGTGGTACCTTAAGACGTCGTGATTACAGAAGAAGTTGACAACCTGTATTCCATATACTAAATGGAAAGATTTTGGCCAAATTTGATTAGGGAATGTAAATTGAAGCAACATTTAAAAGATGGTATGAAGACTGTTCAAACTTGTTTTAACTAGGTTTTATTATTATGAAAGTATGATAGTTTGAATAATTACTTTTATGTGTAATATTCCAATTTTCTTTGTTCACAGAGTTATGCTTGGCCATTTTATAAGCCAGTGGATGCCAATCTTCTGGGTCTTCATGATTACCATGAAATTATTAAAAAGCCTATGGACCTAGGCTCAATTAAAGTAAGTACATTGTGTGCATCCTTATTTTCGCAAGACACAATTTAAGCCTTCGATAACCTGAAAATATTGGGCAAGGATCATAGCTGTATTGCAATGATTGAGTCTTTAATCAATCAGGTGAGAGAAAATGCCATGTATAATCCCAGTCTGCTTTCTGAGAGTAAGACTGTTTCATGCCATGGCTATACTTTAATTTTGTATTAACTTTTTGCCAGTTGTGAAATTATCCCCCATTACTGAATGTTTTATATGGCAGAATTTTAAACATTTGATTTCAAAATGGTAGTAGGGTTTCTTCAAAGTTTTGATAGTGTCAAGATCAGTATTCTATCGCTTAAAAAACAGTGAAACATGTTTCGTAATAAGACCTCGTCACACCAGGCTTGGAGTTGTCAATCAGTTGTGTTAAGATTATTTTTTTTTAATGGTATAAGGAATCTTATGATATGTGAGATAATCAATTTTGTGATAGGTCATGCCACCTTTTGTTAGGTGCCAAAAGGTTGCTTCTCAGTTTGTTAAAACTTAACTATCCTTCTAAATTGTCCTAGATTTTCTGATGGTATCAATATAATAGTTTCAGCCAGTTTTTACTTGGCAAAGTTGCAAACAACTGTTTTATGTACCCAAAAAATTATTGGTTAGAAGATCTCAACTTGGGCAACCTGAAAATATTGGGCAAGGATCATAGCTGTATTGCAATGATTGAGTCTTTAATCAATCAGGTGAGAGAAAATGCCATGTATAATCCCAGTCTGCTTTCTGAGAGTAAGACTGTTTCATGCCATGGCTATACTTAAATTCTGTATTAAATGTTTGCCTGTTGTGTAATTATCTCCACTTTACTCAGTCACTAGCTGTTATTAAAGGCTTAATTTGAAGCACATTTCTTCCAAAATATGACAGAATTTTAAATAATTGATTTCAAAATGGTAGCAGGTTTTCTTCTCCAAAGTTTTGATCACATCAAGATCAGTCTTTTATTGCTTTAAAAAAACCACTGAAACATGTTTCGTAATAAGACCTCGACACACCAGGCTTTTGAGTTAGATTGAGAAATCTGACATTTTAGAAGTGCTATTTGCTTTAGCAACAGGAAAAAATCTTAACACAACTGATTGACAGTTGTGTCAAGATTGTTTGTTTTTTTAATGGTATAAGGAATCTTATGATATGTGAGATAATCAATTTTGTGATAGGTCATGCCACCTTTTGTTAGGTGCCAAAAGTTTGCTTCTCCGTTTGTTAAAACTTAACTATCCTTCTAAATTGTCCTAGATTTTCTGATTGTATCAAGATAATAGTTTCAGCCAGTTTTTACTTGGCAAAGTTGCAAACAACTTTTATGTACCCAAAAAATTATTGGTTTGAACATCATAACTAGGGCAACCTGAAAATATTGGGCAAGGATCATAGCTGTATTGCAATGATTGAGTCTTTAATCAATCGGGTGAGAGAAAATGCCATGTATAATCCCAGTCTGCTTTCTGAGAGTAAGACTGTTTCATGCCATGGCTATACTTTAATTTTGTATTAACTTTTTGCCAGTTGTGAAATTATCCCCCATTACTGAATGTTTTATATGGCAGAATTTTAAACATTTGATTTCAAAATGGTAGTAGGGTTTCTTCAAAGTTTTGATAATGTCAAGATCAGTATTCTATCGCTTAAAAAACAGTGAAACATGTTTCGTAATAAGACCTCGTCACACCAGGCTTTGAGTTGTCAATCAGTTGTGTTAAGATTTTTTTTTTTTTTAATGGTATAAGGAATCTTATGATATGTGAGATAATCAATTTTGTGATAGGTCATGCCACCTTTTGTTAGGTGCCAAAAGTTGCTTCTCAGTTTGTTAAAACTTAACTTTCCTTCTAAATTGTCCTAGATTTTCTGATGGTATCAATATAATAGTTTCAGCCAGTTTTTACTTGGCAAAGTTGCAAACAACTGTTTTATGTACCCAAAAAATTATTGGTTAGAAGATCTCAACTTGGGCAACCTGAAAATATTGGGCAAGGATCATAGCTGTATTGCAATGATTGAGTCTTTAATCAATCAGGTGAGAGAAAATGCCATGTATAATCCCAGTCTGCTTTCTGAGAGTAAGACTGTTTCATGCCATGGCTATACTTTAATTCTGTATTAAATGTTTGCCTGTTGTGTAATTATCTCCCCTTTACCCAACCACTAGCTGTTATTAAAGGCTTAAGTTGAAGCACATTTCTTTCCAAATTGAAGTGTTTTCTTTTCCAAAAAAAAAATCTGTGGAACATTTTGTGTATTAATGGTAATAATACCTCATCAATGCAGTTAAATCAGGATATCTGTTGTTCTAGAATTGGTGTTGGCTTTATGCATCAAGCTGTAAATTTATTGCAACTGATTAAGTAAGGATCGTTTTTCCTGGCTATTTTGGTAAATTGCCACCTGGCTGATACTGGTAAAAATTTAAAATTTTAAAATTAAAAAAAAAAAAATTTGGGACAACGAAATCATGTTTTAGTAGTGTTAAGTTATACATTGAGATTTGAGATATAATTCTAAGATAAGAGATATAGTAAAGAAAAGAAATTTACTTTAAAAAAATTATGATATTTAGCAGAAAAACAAACCTGAACCTTTACATTTTTTAGCCCACCATCATCAGATGGTGGGCTATTCAAATCGCCCTGCGTCCGTGGTCCGTGGTCCGTCCGTCCCTCCCTCCCTCCGTCCCTCCGTCCGTAAACAATTCTTGTTATCGCTATTTCTGAGAAAGTACTGAAGGGATCTTTCTCAAATTTCATATGTAGGTTCCCCTTGGTGCCTAGTTATGCATATTGCGTTTTGAGACCAATCGGAAAACAATATGGCCGACAGGCAGCCATCTTGGATTTTGACAGTTGAAGTTTGTTATTGCTATTTCTGAGAAAGTGCTGAAGGGATCTTTCTTAAAATTCATATGAAGGTTTCCCTTGGTGCCTAGTTATGCATATTGCGATTTGAGACCAATCGGAAAACAACATGGCCGACAGACCGCCATCTTGGATTTTGACAATTGAAGTTTGTTATCTCTATTTCTCAAAGTACTGAATGGATCTTTCTCAAATTTCATAAGTAGGTTCCCCTTGGTTCCTTGTATTGCATTTTTGGACCAGTCTGTCCTGAAAACAACCTGGCAAACAAACAGCCATTATTGTTAAATCTCAACTTTCTTATATAGCTAGGATTCCCTTGTTTGAAAAGTACTGGAGGGATGTCTTGATTTGCACAGATTAGTAAAATGAAGGGAAAAGTAGAGAAAAGATCAATCTGACATGGAACCTATGAAGATCATTCAATGGTGGGCGCCAAGATCCCTCTGGGATCTCTTGTTTCTGTATTATAAGCAATTTTCATCACCAATGTAATGGTATTGGGAATTATATGATCTGTGAGATAGTCAATTTTTGTTGTAGATTATTGTTAGGTGTTACAAGTTTGCTTCTCAGTTTGTAATAACTTTAAACTATCCTTTCAAATTATCCTAGATTTGTTGATTGTGACAGGTTTTGTATCAATATGTTGGTTGCAAGTGTTTAATATACAGAAATAATTGATAAGAACATCTCCACAAGGCCAGTCTTTCATAACCTGAAAATATTGGGCAAGGATCATAGCTGTATTGCAATGATTGAGTCTTTAATCAATCAGGTGAGAGAAAATGCCTTGTATAATCCCAGTCTGCTTTCTGAGAGTAAGACTGTTTCATGACATGGCTACAACTTGATGTTTCATTTAATCAAATATGTGGACACTGCTTGTTAAGATAATCCAAGCTTTGAATTGCGGCATAGAAAGAATGGTCCAGGCCTATTTAGATATGACTTGTATGTATGTAATGTTATGGTTTCACATAGCAAAGATTTTTGTGCAGTTTGTATCATTTCCTCTTGGCTACAAGGAATTTATTTGTTTATTCTATTCCACTTTAAAAAGTACAGCATCTTGCTGTGCCTACCAAACTAGATCATGATGTGATGTGTTAACAAAATGTGAACTATTGTTGCAATCTCTTTTCAGAAAAAATTGGAAACAAGAGAGTATTCCTGTCCATCAGAGTTTGCAGAGGATGTGCGGTTAATTTTCACAAACTGTTATCGTTACAACCCCCCAGATAGTGATGTAGTTATGATGGCAAAGAAGCTACAGGATGTTTTTGAAATGAAATATGCAAAAATGCCTGAACTTCCGGACCTACCAGAAACTGCAGGGAATGGGGGGTTAAAAAGTGATAGTGAAAGTTCATCTGCAGAGGAATCTCCGACAGATGATGACGACAGTGAAGAGGAGCGAGAGCAAAAGATCAAGGAAATGCAGGAAACGGTATGTGATCAATGGTTCTTGTTTGTCTCCCACAAAGAAGGGGTACTATAGTTTTGTGCTCTCCTCCTCACCTTCTGTGTTTTATCTACTACACTATCTGTCACTGCAACTTCATACTTAGGACATGGGTTCACCTAGGTGAGGTGGTTTGCCATGTGCAAAAAGTAGGTCAGAGTGTCATTTTGATCTATATCAACATATAAAATAGACTCATCTCTTTCACTACTAGCCACTGGAACTTCCTGCTTTGGTAATATGTTCCTAGTTCAGACAGTATGTCATGAATCTACGTGTTGATCTTTGTTCGATCTTTGACCTACTTCAAAGCAAAAATTTGTCTTGGCTGTATCTCCTATACCACTTGTCGTGAACTTTATACTGAAGGCATGGGTTCACCTAGGTGAGTATGTGTCATGTGTCAAAAGTAGGTCGTTCAGACCTGACCTTTGGCCTACATTATCGAAAATTTTGTCCAGGTGCTATCTCCTACATTACATGTCGGTGGGACTTCATAGTTTGGGTATGAGTTTACCTTATTTATCACAAATTTATTACTTGTGCATTCTTGGCATTTTGATTTCACATCTTGTGGGTGGCTGCAATTTTCTGAAATGTCTTGATGAATTGAGTTCATAAGTAGAAACGGTGCCATTAGATTAATTCTTACTTTATTACAGTTACTTTATATTGAGTACAGTATTTGGAATCAAAATTAAAAAATAAAAAGATTCCGGAATTTAACATCTTTGACCTTCTCTATACATTGTACTAATATCTCTAAGGAGGAACTTTATCAATGATCAATGAATTGGAAAAAAAAAATCATGAATACCTTGTGATTTATGTGGTGTGATGATAAAAGTGATACATAAAACTACTGAATAATGAAATAAATGTTTGAGAATATCCTTTCATTTGGCCCTATAGAAAATAAGTTTTCAGGAAATACCAATACAAGACTTTTTCATTGAAAAGTTAGTTATTATAAATATTAGCGCTATACTGGAATCCATCTATCGTCCCATAATATTGTTTGGACAACTCCTACTTAGTACTGTTTCAATTTCAACAAAACTTTGTATGCTTGATCAGTATAACATGTAGTTGTGCATCCCATTTTTGTAAACAGATTATCAACTCAATTTTTCTCTATTTCAGATGAAGCATATACAAGAACAGTTGCAACAATTAACAGAAGAACATATGCAAAAATTAAAACAAAAGACTGAAAGACGTGAAAGAAAGGAGAAAAGACTTGTTAAAAAGAAATCTAAAGTTAAAGATGAAGTGAAAGACAAAGTGACAGAACCTTTAAATGTGCCATCTCAGCCACAACTTGTGCAATTGCCGGCTGCAGACACCTCAAAGCCTGCAAAAACTGTAAAGACAAAGGCAAATAAACAAAAGTCACCTTCTGAATCTAAACGCAAACGAGCAGGTCGCTCACAAAATAGTTCCAAGAAAAATAAAAGTGCAACGGTGGCTGTGTCTCAGTTACAACCACCACCTCCAGCATTCGATAGTGATGATGAGGACAATGCAAAGCCAATGACTTATGATGAAAAAAGACAATTAAGTTTGGATATAAATAAGTTGCCTGGTGAGTTCATGAGTCATTTTACTTTTCTTTAAACGAATTGGTCCAATGTAATCTTTTTGTGTTAATGGGCTTTCAAAAATACTGGACAGCAGGTTCTGCTTAAGAACCTAAATGTCTTAATCATGGATTGAAATTTGGTTGCAGGATTTTGTTGAGTGTTTTAGATAATACAGTCTTTAACAAATTTTACAGACCTGGTAGACATCTTGTTCAGCAAACATGATTCTGCTTAGTTTCTTTTACACCATATCCCCAGGGAAAGGGGTATTACATTTAGCTTGTTGTCCATATTCGCTGACCTGGTCTGAAGGAATGGTGAGCTCACAGCATGGCACAGCATCTGTCGTCTGTAAAGATTTTCTTTGAAATACTACTTTTACATGGGTTATTGAATTTTGATGCAATTCGGCTTAGCTGTGATTTCATCATTGTTCCTCAATTTTTAAGGATTCAAAGGGGAATTCTTACCTTAAAATCATCCTTGGGGAAGCATTTTAATGAAATCTTGGGAAGCAAACCTTTTCTTAAATTCATCATGTAAAGTTAGCTCCTCAAGTTCAAGAAATAAAACTGGGGTCAGAAGCAGCAGCATTAATATTTGGTGCAGGTTTGATTGGCTGCCAAAAGTGGGGTGGGTGGGTGGGTGTATATTTTATGTATGCTCTTGGGGCATAAAGAAATTGTTAATGCAATGCTTTTCCTATAAGAGACCCTCAAATTTCAGTTCCCACCTATATGGCTCTTTTGAAATTTTTTAAATGATGTTCTAGACTTTCCTGAAAAAATTCTACATCAGTTTAATTTTCTTAGAGAGAAAATCCATTTTAATGTTCAACTTACCATTATGTTAAGCCTGAAACTATGAACAACATTTTCTTCAAAGTTACTAAATTCCTGAAAATAGCATATGCATCATCTGTTACCATCCAGGAATGTACAATTACTTTCAAAAATTGGAATTTCATAAAACATTCTAGTAAAAAATGGTTGTGGTATCATATTTACTCTGCATTCAATACTGGCCCTAAATGACCATGGCTGTCGACAGATCATTGAACTTGGCTTCCAAAAAATGTTTGTCATGACCATACCACAATAATGTTCACTGATTATGTTAAAGTTAATAAGAAAGAACTGTCGATTATCGAAGAATGTAATGTCATACCTCGCCGGTTAACTTTTTTTTAAAATTTCATTTTAATGTCAGTTGGCACTATAATCTTCCTTAAATTCAAGATCTCATTAAATGAAACTCACTTGAATAAAAAATGATATATATTACAATCTAGTACAAAAGAAACTTTCAAGTACAAAAGAAACTTTCAATACATTATTTGTCTACCAAGGCCAAAGTACAAATATTGTTAGGCAACATAAAATATTTATCTCATTTATAATTGTCTGTTTTGTTCTGCTTCAAAAATGTTCCGACTTTCAACATCTTGTTTTGCAGGAGATAAATTAGGAAGAGTAGTGTATATAATACAATCCAGAGAACCGTCCTTACGAGATTCCAATCCAGATGAAATAGAAATAGACTTTGAAACTTTAAAACCTTCAACATTACGGGAATTAGAAGCTTATGTGATGTCTTGTTTAAAAAAGAAAACAAGAAAAACATACAGTAAGTATGACTGTTAAGAGGGTAGAACTGAATTCATTAAAAAAAAAAAAAAAAAAAAAAAAATTGGAATGACTGCTGAATAAGGAGCCAACCTGCAAGTTAAAATTATGTCGACTATTAAAACTTTTGATAAAGTATGTATGCAGCTTAGAAGTATGGAAAGATCTTCATTTCAATAAATAATTTGAGTTTGATTTGGCAGTGTTAATATGAAGATGTAACGTGTAGCTTTTACTTTTCTTTGACTACAGTGATTCTTAGTGTCTTGAAGTGGTTAATAATTGATTGAAATTTGGTCTAAATTAGCGAAAAAAGGAGCTGGTAAATCACGTGAAGAAGCCCAGAGTGAAAAGAAGAAGGAGTTGGAAAAACGGTTGCAGGATGTACAGGGTCAATTAGGAGGATCCCACAAGAAAACTGGTAGCAAAAAAGGTAAGTTTCAGTCGAGCAATTTTTATATTGATCAGCAAAATTATTCTTCTTGGCCTTGGAGGTCTATCTATTGTCGCCAAACACAAAAAAGGAGACACCGCTGTCACTGTGCATCTTATTGCAATTATTTCTTCCTTTTTTCTCCAAGTGTAATATTACAAAACTTATTAATGAAAGGTGGAGTGCAACTTGCTGTTTTTCAATATGGAAAGGGAAATCAAATATCAACCACACCATGAAACTGTAACAGATTCCATTTCCTTATTTAACAAAATAGCTACTGTGGAATGGTTTCTTACCAGTAAGAATTAACCTTTAAATCATACAAACAATACCAAAAATTCCATTAGCATCCTTCATGAGTTCAGATTGTTGGGTTTGGGGTTTTGTGTTTAATACCACAATTTTATTTTTGGTCACTTAGATGATGGCAATGCAGCAGATGGTGGGGCCAGTCGCTTGAGTGCCAGCAGCAGTAGTTCGTCCGGCAGTGATTCCAGTACAGACAGTAGCTCATCCAGTTCTTCTGATTCCAGCGACTCTGAGTCAGGTTAGACCACCTCTATCCAGTCTTGGCTTGCTCTAGGGGTCATGAGTAAGGGGTTTGTTGATGGCCCTGCCTTGCTACATAGCAGGGCAGGTGAACTGGGATTGGGCAATGCTGCAGGATGACATGTATTACAAGTAATTCTACATGAACCTGCGAAGATGGAATGGTAATCATCAAGAGTGGTTTTGGTTATATACCACATAAAGTCTCTTCTGATGAGTCCTGTTCTTATATTTTTGACTGCAGAAGACATTCAGTTTAACTGCAGTCTCGCACCAAATGGGTCTTGAAATCCATTGTTGTTGATAAATAATATTGCATCTTTTGTTGAAATGGACAGTACAAGGTGTTTGTATTTGGTTTGGCTTAGAGTGCAGAATGTGTTAATTGTTGGGGCCAGTCACACAAAACATGCTGGTGTTGAATACTTTAAAATACCATAGGACATTGATCATCCCATTCATTCATTTTCATGAGCCATTGAACATAAGTCAATCATGTACAAAATGCAGGTTCAGAATGTACAAGGTTTCATTTAAAGATCATGTTATATGTAAGTATGTGTGTCATTGAATATGGTGCTTATCATTGTGTTCATGCGTGGAACAATTCCCAATTGTAACCTGGCTGTTAGTTGGAGTATGCAAGAGAAATGTGTATGGTTGTTAGGATTATTTATTGTGTGATGTGACGTGACATACTTTTTTGTGTTTGTAGAATGAACACTTATCATAATTTGATATTATTTAAAGAGCAATCACAGTATTTATATGTGAAAAATCTTTTAAATAGAGAAACAAGTAAACTTTCATTCTAAGCATTTCTTATTGATAATGAACAAGGCTTTAATATATATGAGGTAGCAATGTATAGCAACTTTTTGTTGATAAAGTGCTACTTTTTTTTATTTATTGGAAAATTATTATACCTAATATTGTGAAAATATGGGCCCATTATTTCATACACAAGCAAAGTGTCAACACATCTTTCATTTGTTCTCATTTGTTGTGATATCTCATCAGTACTGATCTTAGGAGAATTTTATTCCCTGCCAAATATGAATCTCGTTCAGCCTGCAAGACTTGTAGTTGCTCTCATTTTAATGTAAAACATAGCAATTATCTGTTAAATGTTATGAAAAAAGCATGAAGTATGCATTGAAAAGTACCTTTATTAGTAAAAAGAACGTTAGGCTTTGAAAATCCATAATTAATCAAAGTTGGAAATTGTCCTCTGTTGATGGGATGGAATCATGCAACAATCTAGTTCAATAAGCAAAGTGATGTTACCTTAAAGAAGTCTTGCATGATGGGAACAAGATGAGTAAATGATGGGAAGAAGCATAAGTGAGCTGGCCTCATCTTGAGCAATCAACACATCTTTGCACTCCATGGCTAGAATCATGCTATTAGCATTCCTTTCTGTTGTATTACATTATATAAATTCATAGATCTATCTCTTTGGAAAAAAGAAATGTCTGGAAAACATGATGCATGAAAGATTTTTAAATGGTTTTGTTTAAAGGTCTCTACCAATAGTATTGATTATTAATAAATATTTTGTGGCCCTTTAGTAGTTTTACTGTGTTTGTGACGTGCTCATTTTAATATTTTCTACAAAAGTTGTACATAGATTGGTGATAACTTCACCTAGGTATACACAGGTTCTTTTTGTAATTTTTTTAAGCCATGTAGTCCTACGTCTCATCAATGTACATAGTAAATTGCATATCTCATCTTGTCTTTAGTACATATTGACTCATGTGAAATAAATAAACATTTAAATAAGTTTTTTTTTTTACTTTTTTGTCCTTCTTCATTAGCAGCTTGTTTTGTGGCTGTGCCTCAATAAGAAAACATTCTGCACTCCATGGTCGATCTTCCTTTTGCCTTGGCTACTTTTTAATAGGGATGGGGTATTCATTTGTGGCGATGTAGATAGGTGTGTCTACATTATCACACCAAAGAGAAATTGTCCAAGTGAAGCTATATGGTATGTAGATGAAGCTTGTCGCAGAAGGATATTGCATACCTTTTGTCTGTCGAAATTGTAATAAAATCATATTGAAAATGTATTTAAACATTTATAGGTGCACAGAAGAGGTTTGCATGCATATCGACTAAGAAATTGCACCATCTTGATATAGAATTTTTGCAGGATCTTGACATTCAATTATTAAAGTACCAAAAATTTGAATGCATGCTCATTATTTCCTTTGCAATGTTTTCTTCATAATAATAGCATGGAATTAGGTTAAAGGAGAGAACTATTGTTTGGAGTGGCAACATTTTGTCTCTGAAAAAGATGTATTGGTCTAAATGACAAAAGGACATGCAATGTTCAACTGTAAATTCATTGACTTTTCGAAAACAAAGACAGACATTAGCTTAACCAAAGCTATGCATAGCAGAGATAGAATTTTACAATGTTTTGAAAATGTCAGTATTGCATCGTTGTCTCTTCCATTACAACTTCTCTTTGAAGAAGAGCAATGATGTAATCTTAAGCAAGTCTTCAAAAACAAAAAAAACTACTTTAATCAATGATTCTGAATTTAATATATGAACATCAAATGTAGATAAAAACTCTGCAATCAGGAAGAAAAATCTGTGTGATTCAATTAAAAAGCGGTGGACAATAGAAGCTATTACAAAGTTAAATTGGCCAATATGCTGACTATTTCCTGCCACTTTGCATTGATGATATACAGCAGATCTGTGTGTAAACGATATTGTGTATATTAAATCTATACAATATGTATAATATTAACTAATACATATGCACAACAATGTGGTTTACAAGCTATAAAGGAAACTGTTCTAAAATACTTCGTAAAATGTCTTTAAGAGAAAAATGGATTGTCTCGGTATACAGATGACATGCTGGAGGATGTCTGTACAGGCCTTGCATTTCACACATTACATATACAGCTGGAACCAAATGTACAACAACAAAATGATAGGACTTGGTGTTATTAAGGGTTACTAACCCTCATGAAAGATTTAAAGAAGAGACAAAATCCTATAAATATTACAACTGGAGAATCTTGAGAAGGATAGGTTAAAAATGCTTTGACAGATGTTGTCCCATCTTACAAGTACACATCTTTTAAATGCACGTTTTGGAATGGAATCACACATTTCTCCCTTTTAAAATTGTATGCAGGCATCCCAATCCTACCTTGAGCCATGGGAAACTGCAGTCATCTTCTCCTTTCCAGCGAAATACAGCTGCAAAGAGAACATTGGGTACAAAAAGTACAGAAATAACTAAAAAAAATATATACAGCCTATTTTACATCTCTGGGGTTCGTGACTAAACTTGGAACAAGTTCTGATGTCAACAAATGATTGAAATATTAACTACCCAATATCCTAACATTTCCTAGAATCTGAATGGAGTTGTGTATATACATTTGTATGTAAATAAACACATATGATGTAGATATTTGCGATTGTTTATTGCACAAATTGCGTTAGTATTTCCATGATTTACAATCAGATGCAAGTTTTCTACAAGAAAATTCACTATTTGTACTCTCCTATTATCATCCTCTTCCCTAGAAATTTTAGAGTGATGACATATCGGAAACTAAACCATGAGGACTTGAAAAGGCTGGCATGCCTAGTACAAGGTACATATATGAAGTCGCATTCCACTTCAGTCGTTAATCTTAAAAAAAAAAACACAAAATTTTAATGTATTGGATGAGCAATAAGCAAACCTGTTGGAGAAAGATTGACTAGGACATTCTTTACAACCACAGATTAGTAGTTTTATCTTTTGAAAAGTAGAATGCATTTTTTGACCCAAAAGTTCTGGCTTAAAACAATAATGTATAGATACTGTAAATTACAACAAGAGAATCTGCTTTAAGTGCAGGATGCTCTCTGACAATGATAAAAAATTCAAGTTTTATTGAATCCTGTTCAAAATTGTAGAATTTTTAGAGTACATCTGTTAGGCATCAGTCACCAGAAAAATGGTGCTGTAACACAATTATTCGGTGAAAATGCCACGCTGTGTAACATTCTCGAACGACCAATGCTTTCTTGAATGTTAACACATTACGTAATTGAAAGGGAAGTCCATTTAGGTGTTAAATGATAAAAAGGTATGTAATAAGAAAGGTTTATGTATGCTTAAAAAATAAACCAGTTCTAAAAGAGTGAATATCTCCAGCTTCATAGAGGACACAAGCAAAGTAGAATCCAATTAATGTCACAATCTTGAAACATAGTTTGTAGCAAGGAGTTTTACACATTTCTTCATTTTAGTAAAACAGCAGACATACTACAGAAATCAAAAGACAAACATTTTGCACAAAGAAATTCATTTTCTTTTTCCCAAATAAGATGCCAGCAGTGAACAACATTAAGTTAAACTTGCCCATTATGTGTTTAAATTGCTTTTACTCAAACAATTGTTGACCAATGATTTTGAAATGAAGTTAAATAAATTGACATTTTGTAAGTTTAAGTCTTTATAATTCAATAGTTTGAACTATTAATAGATATAGAAAAACATGATTGATTAGAAAGCTTAAATTCATGTACATAATAGTACATTATACTTGTAGTACATATCTAATGATTTCCTGAACAGTTATTGAGAACACCATTTCCTGAACAGTTATTGAGAACACCATTCTGATAGTAACAGAAATTATTCCAAATTGTCAGTCTCATCAACAATACTAGGATAAGCAATTTCACATTTCTAGTTCTCTTTGCGAGTTTTGAAAAATGTAATTGATTTGTAAATATTGTTCACTTGACTTAAAAGAAAATAGCCATGAACTTCAGACTAGGTAAACTAATTCTTTGCTCAAGCACATCGGACTGAATACAAATATTTTATAATAAATCCATCATCACAATTTCCATTAAGGAATAAATTAAAAATATCACTGCAGCAGGAAAGACAGATTTATGGGAAAACGGTTTTATCAATTTAATCTCAACCTGGTAACATTTTCCACATAGTAATCATGAGAATAACACAATAGACACAAAGTAACCAAAAGTTCAAGAGAGACATTCTGAAACACAGCACATTGGCCAAACTACAATGCTGTAACCTCTTGACAGGGTTCAATTCTTCAAAAGTAACATCAGAAAAATGTAGCAAACAATGAAGTGGACTAGCTGGATTACTACCTGAAAACCAGTGTTGTGAAGGAAACCCATGCCCATGTTACCAAGAAGCAAATCATATTCACTATTTTAGGATCACCTACCAAGAGGACAAAGGGTCATTCAAAAAGGGGCGGAACTCCGAAACAAGGCAAAGGGAAATTCAATAAGCGACAGGTACGTATATTGCAATATCATCCTAGACACTGAACATCATTCAAAATAATATAAAGTTATGGAATGCTGTTGCAAAAACAAAGTAGTGATTTTATTTCCTTTTCTCCTCTGCCTTTTGATAACTTGTCACATGGGGACTTTTTATACACCTGTCAAATTTGATAGTATTAATGGTAGGCGTAGTCCTGCTGGCAAAAACTCGGGATTATCTACATTTATTGACTAATCTCTTTGAAGCTTAGTATACAGTATAACGTGTAGTTGTGCTTCCCTGAATGGTATTTATGTAGCCCTTTGTTTATTAGGTCACCTGAGACAATGTCTCAATTGACCTATTCTAACCACATTTTGTCTGTCATTTACATTTCCGACTTCTTATCCAAAAGTGCTCGACCAAATTCAATGAAATTTGGCAGGAAGCTTTCATGGCCAAAGGTCGACCAAAATTGTGAATTATATGGTCCCCCCCCCCCCCAGGGGCCTTGGGGACGGGGCCAAAAATGGTTAAATTGACAAAAACTTGTAAAATCATCTTCTCAACTCCCAGATAGAAAGGTCTGAAGTCCTTTACCAAAATTGTGAAATTGATGACCCTGGGGTCTCGCATTTCCCCCTAAGGAGGGGATACAGTTTACAATAGTTTAAACAGGGAAATCACATTTTTGAGCATTATTTGTTCCAATGGAAATAATACAAACTTGGTTAGAATTATTCGTATGTGATGCCAATTGTAAACTACGTGAATATTGGCCCTGACTGACCCCCTGGGCCAAAAAAGGATTAATTATATTAACTTTAGAATTTCAAAACTCAAATTTCTGTAAGATCCATGGGCCTCTTGTTTTTGTGTTTGATTTCTGTCTACATTTATTGACCAATCTCTTTGAAACTTGGTATGCATTATGATTGTGATGTGCAGTTGTGTTTCACACTTGCAAAAGTTTCGCCCTTTGTTTATTCGCCATTTAATTTTTTTGTCTGGATACATTCTGCATTTTCAACCAATTTCTTAGGAACTTGCAATGAAATTGGTAAGCTTTATAATCGTGATAAAAAGTTGTCCCCGACAGGATTTTGGCTATTGAAACTTATTCTCTTGTTTATTTCATTGTTTGATTTTTGTCCCAAGATCCTTCATTTTTTTGACTGATCAATCATGATATTAAGTTGTGTTAAATGAGTTGAAGACTACTTCAGTAACTCCTGATTACTGGTATTCCTCAGATGATATTGATCACTGACAACATTTTGTTGTGTAGATATGTTTTACTTCTGAGTTGGGCATTTCCATCAAAGCAAGAGTTAAAGCTTCATGTATGTTTGCTGGTTTGTTTTATTTTAGAAATCAAACTGAAGATGTACAAATTCCATGTATACAAATAAGCTTGAAGTGTACTGATCTCTTATCTTTTTTGAAAATTTTGTTTGAAATATCACTAGGATGTTATCTACCTTGCTGTAATTGTTCAAAAAGATAGCTAAGAACGTACTGGGGGTCATGCCATTTGGTGAAAGTTCATTGACTCCTTCCAAGGTAATGGAATATGATTTAAGTAGCTTTCAGATTTCACATCTAAGTAACTAAATTGTGTGTGGTTCGACTATAGTTTGTACTTCTCCATTAATTTTATTTTTTTTTTGCTAAAAACACCAAATATTTGAATTTGTGTTTTGGGCTCATTCAATTAGATTTTGTAGCATATTCATTTGAGAAATATTCATTCCTTTAAATGAAGATCGAAAATTGATGTCTTGATAGTCTTTTAATAATCTATCTGACCTAAAAATGGATCTCAAACTTCTCTAGATGCCACCAAATGCTTCTGGACCCATGTCGCCACCAGTGAAGATTACTATTGGTGCTGGGATGATGTCGCCCAAACAGCCACAGCAACTGCAGTCTCCGCCCCCACTGGTACAGACACGCCCATCAATGCCTCCTGTGGTTCCTCCAGGACAGCAAACTCTTCCCCCAAACGACCACTTCTCCTCCCTTCCTACAGAGACTGGATATGGTCAGATGCCTCCCAGAATGGGAACAAAGTCTGACCCTCTCCAGTTACCAGCCTACCCCCCTTCTACACAGCATCAGATAGCTCATCAACCACACCCACCTCATGTACAGCCCACATCAGTAGTGGGTCAGCCGATGTCGGTCATACAACAAAAACCAGCTTCCCCTGGCAGAGGTAGGTTTAGATAAAAGCCTTTAAACATTGAAAAATTCATTGATAGCATCATTTACTATTTGTGAGTATTCTTGAAGAAAGAATTCTTGTATTCAATCTTAACTCTTCCAAAACATTACATTCACAATAAATAAAACACCATATTGAGTCTCTGATTTAAAGATAATTTTATACACCCATTCATTAAGAGAGGGATACCTAATAGTGCTGGTATTTTCATGTCTGTGTTGACAAGGTTTCAGGACCATATCTCAATCACTTTCATGTATGGACATCATACATGAAAAATAGATACAGAATAATAAGGTGGTGTGTTGCTTACTAAAATGAGGTCAGTATAACCTCAAATTGATTTTAGAAAATTTCTTGAGAATTTCTCAGCTGCTGTTTCATGTATGGACTGTGACATTGGTTGCAACCAAAATAAAAATTGGATATTTAGTACCTTTCCTGGTTTTGAAAATTTGATCTGTCTTAATTCTTAAATTTTATTAACAGTTCCCCCGCCATCCAGACCAGTGACTCATTCACTACCACAGCAGCCTAGTCGACCTAGTGCCATGGCCACAGCAAAGCCACTGTCAAGACCCATAGCCTCCAAACCAGTCTGTAAGTATACCATACATCAAAAAGTAATGCAGATCTGTCTCGTCCATGTAATTAAAGTAAACTTTTATGATTTTCATCAAATTTCTCATTGTCAGTTGCTGTATTTGTCTTTATTTTTTGGTATCAAAATAATGATTTTAGTTATTGCATGCTACTTTATAACTTGACATATTTTCCGGACTGGTCTAAGTAGAAGATGTCGAAGATTGCTTTGACTTGTTATTTCAGCATTAGCAAATCACATAGCAGCAGCATCTCGACCATCACCCATACAGTCGCCCCCCATCATTGTGAGTTCCCCTGTGAAGACATACCCTGACTCCAAGCCACTGTCACCCCCAATGTTGATGGAGAGGTCACAGTCTCGAGGATCGGAGCAGATGGCTCGCTTTTTCCTTAGTGATGAAGATTCAAGCAACAGTCCCAAGCATAGTCCACCAAAGAATGCTCCCCCAGCACCTCCAGGAGCAACCATTTGTAAGTGTTGTCTAACATTTTTTAACATATTAAGCATAAGATCAAATGTCAAGATAGAATACTGTTTATATTGATACTTAACCATTTTTTTGGTCACAACCTCAGAGGATTGTTGAAATGTGTATTACATCTGATTGAAAAAAGCATGATTTAGGTATATGTTCCATAAAATTATTAGAATTATTTATGCATTTTAGCTGCCAGTGGCGTGGGTATATCATTTGGAGTGGGCAGCAATAACACAATGCCAGGCGGAGGCGATCCTGGTCGTAAGCCAGACAAAAACATGCTTTCTCAGGTTAAAAAGGTGAGAGACAAAAAAAAATTTAAGCTCATTTGGCACATAGACAAAGGGCGCTGCCCATACTCAAAAGTTTATTTCTTAGCTTTTAAATCTGTGCGATTGATTGCATTTGATAATGCAAAAAAATACATATATTATTCCAACATTTTTTAACATCAACAGGACCAGTTAAAACTCAAGAATGCTGGGTCTTGGACAAGTCTAGCCAGTATGGGAGCTGCACCCTCCTCATCTAAAAAGTATACATCTCAGAGCTTCGAGATCTTCAAAAAACAAGCCAAAGAAAAAGAGGAAAGGGTATGGAATAAAATCATTTTGTCATAAGTTTATTACCAAAGTATGTTTAAAATAAATATGTATGTTAATATTCATAAAAGACTGAATTTTATACCTTATCTATGCCAGTCTTACCAGAGTTAATGTGTATGAACCATGTTTCAGCATATTTGTTCTACAAAATTTGGTACTTGTTTGACAGTGCTAGAAAAAGTGAAAAAATCATCAATTTTTATTTTCAATCGTAAGAAATTATAGAATATGTATTGTTCTTGGAATAATTTAAGATAAAAAATTCTTCCCATGTAAGCATTTGAAACACATATTAATAAATAAAATATTTTGACAGGAACGAGCATTTAAAGAGCAAGCAGAACAAATAAAAATTCAAAAAATCAATGCTGAAAAAGAACGCCATCGTCAGGAACAAGAAAAAATAAGGTGAGTTACTGCCAATAATCTTCAGGTGTACTAATCAAATTGATCAATGATTTGATGAGAAGTAATGGGGTCAGTTATTCTTTGTACTTTAAAATACATATCATCAATGGGAAAAATCTTGTGAACATAATGACCATACAGGACTTGTTCTTATTCAAGCTTCATTGATACATTGTGAAAAGCGTTTATTCTTGACCTTAACAAGTTGTTGCTTTTTTATTGCTAAAAACATGTACACATTGCACAAAATGGATTTCCCACAAATTAAAGGAAAAAAAGCATGTAGCAAACAGTGACAAACACACCATCTTTATCATCTTCATCTTTTATATGTCCTCCATACCTGACAACAATATTAACTTAAGTAAGATCATAGAACATGTCTTTTTACTTTTGTAATCATATGACCATAACCAAAATAGAATTACAGTTCATTCTCTTTGCATGAAATTTAGGTCAGTGACCTATATATTTCCACTTAACTTACATCTAGTTTTAATACAACATCTGGTTTTGTGTATTAAACATTTATCCCAGTGAGAGTGACATATTTATGTTCTACAATTATCCAATTTTTGAATTATTATTTGTTTATCAGGGAACGAGAGGAAGAAGATGCTTTAGCACACGCAAGACGAGCTCAAGCTCTGCATGAGGAGGTACTTAAACAGAAGGAAGCAGAACGAAATGCAGCAAAGCAACGAGAACGCATGAAGGAACAGGAAAGGCGAAGAAGAGAGGCTGTAAGTTGAACTGAAGTTTGGCAAATTAAAACCAAAAACACCTTTGGACTACCCTTTTATTACACAGAACATCGTTAAATTAGTCAGTAATTATCTGTATCAATACTGTTGGCTTGATACTGTATACTAAACTGCCAAACAATTTGTAATAAAACAGTGTACTTATTGTGAGAACCTAGGAAAAAGGCCCAGAACATTGGATTTTACAGCTATGCTTGGGGGAATATTTAATTGTTTAATGGGGGAATCTGAATATAGATATTCACAGTTTGAAAATTTAAATCAACCTTATTGATTTTCATTTCTTGATTACAGATGGCCCATCGGATAGATATGAATGCACAGAGTGAATTAATGGCATCATTTGAGGAAATGCTGTGATGATGGCTGTTAGCTAAATATTGGCACTTGACAATGATGTGAGCTGCTGAGATCATCAACATGTTTCAGACTCGATTCAAGCTTTAAGATTTAAAGCAGACTGGTTGCTAATAAGCTCTCTCAGTCAGATTGGTGGTTTCTGTGGTACAGTGCATTAAGAGTGTTTGAACGTTGTGCAGTTTGACAGGCTCTAACACTGCCCCATGATGTCTGTGACATTGGCCACTATGGACATGAACTTGATTGATCTGATGACAGTGAATGTATTATGGAAACGTGATAACACGTATCAAACAAGAATCATGATGGCAACTAAGCACCGTCCATCGTGACAAGCAATATTGAACGCCTGTGTGTGAAATTGTAGTTTCTCTATGAAACAAGACTGAATCTGTATAGAAATTGTCTGCAGTTTAAATTTTGCCTGTCTGATTATGACATGGACAAAACATTGTTATGCTGCAAAACAGACGTATATGATTTTATGACCTTTTAACAGAAAACAGCTTGTAAATCTTGATGCTGTATATACGAATGGAAGGTTTGGTAAAGATGTACTGGACATTATTAATACTATAGTGATGTGGTTTGTTGAAGACTAGATAGATATCAAGAATGGTGCTTTTATAACCTGGTTCAGTCTAAACTTTATTCAGTGTGATTACACATGTTGTATGTAATAGTAGATAAAAGTCTTTATACTATTGTAACTCTGAGACTCGTGTGTCGTAAACTTTGTATGTCATTTATTGTATATTTTCATTGGGAAGCTAAAAGCGACACAAGTTCCTTCTGTAGAAAACATGACTGTCTTGTGTATGAAATACATTTGAAGGCGTTCATGATTAGATGAGGAAGTTGTCACTCGTTCAGTATAAATTATATTAAATGTAATCTCTGGGAAGGGCATCTTGCCATTATTATACATAAATCAAGCAACAATTTACGCATATTGTGTTCCCCACACAAAACAAAATAAACAAAAAAAATGAATGTTGTGCATTCTTAAATCCACTAGAGTCCTGAACTGTTTAATCTGGTCACTAACATTCCAAAGAAGAAACATCTGGAAGAAAATGTCTGGGAATGGGATTGTTATGAGAACAAATCCACAACCAGAATCATTAATCAGGGAGATATGTAATCCAGATTATTATGGAATGTGAAAGTGTTCAAATTAATGAGTGCAGACTAATCTGTAGGTTTTCAAAATTCATATCTGGTGTAAATTTTTATGTTGTCATCAAGTTTTATATGTGTATGATGTATGTGGTAGATGAATGGCTGGTTCATTGAGCATAAGTGGGAACAGATATTTCCTCTGGTTCAGGAAACTTAATAAATATTATATATCAATGGACAGATTTTATTAATTAGGTTGTTAAACTTCGATCATTTGAAGTTTAGAACATTGATATGTTTGAATTCAAAATCTCCAGAGAGAGATGTTTATGTACAGATTGAAAATATTAATATATGAAATCTTGATCTCTGAGAATTGTTGCGTAATTATTTGTAGTGGTTCCTGTTATTCATTCTTAGTTTAAAGCCAAAATTCTGTTTTCCAAATAAATGATGGCACATACATTATAAATTCACTAGGATTACTTTATCTTGTGCATAAATTGGCATTTACTTTTGACAAAATAAGTTTTAATTCTTGAAAGAAATTCAGTTTTTGATGTGGTTTTGTTTAAACTGTCATAATGATGTAGTAAACGTTTCCTATGATATGAAATACGACTGTCCAAAATAAGTCTTATTGGAGGAATTGTAGGCACATTTTCTGAGGCCTCGTGCTATTAAACTAAATATTGGAACCAGTTGAACACAAGTTGTAGGTAGACATGGATTTAACATGGCTTCTACTTATGAGACAGTTATGCCCCATTTCCCCACATAGGTATAATAAACAAGGTTAAAAATCCCTGCAAGTTTCTGTTTAAACTGTATCTTGTCTCAAATGAAATATGCTCAGTCATTCTGTGAATTAATTTCATGATTAAATATGGATTTACAGAACTGCACTGCTTTATATAAGGTTTCATTTTATAAATGTTGATATAGTGGAAAGAGAGAGCCATCATCCTATCATTATTTCATTAAAAGTTGTTCCAACATTTGGAAATTTTGCTTTTTCCTTTTGTGATTTATAGCAACATTTTCATGCTTTCATTTAGTTTAAGTTTTTAACAATTTAATCATTTTTATATGCGAGTTGTGGTTTAGTCAATCTGGTATGACTGTTTATTCATAGTGGTGATGTAAATATCTCATAAACATCTTCATATTATCATAAGATATTATATTCATAGCACTAGGTGTAAATGAATCAAAAAAGGTGCAGTACATGTACATTTTGTTTGTGTAATTTATTCCAATATTTTTTGACAGCAGCTGATTGTAAATACCCATGTAATCCTTTCTCACCAATGGTCACATTGCAAGACTCGTTCCATTTGAGTCCCAAACATGTAGTAAGTGGGAGTTCATCATCGTTCAGAATGCATTCATTTCCACTTGCATTTGAGCATAATAATGTAAGATTACATATTGAGTGATTCTGTCTAGAATTGAATTTTATTTCATAGCATTACATGTAGTTAAAATCACCCTAAGCATCAGAACTCGTGTGCAATGAAAATGTCCATGTATGTAAATTTTGAGCTCAAATATTAACAAAAATATGGACCCAAATAGTAGTTTAACATTATGAGAGCTTTATAACTTATATATTTCCAACTTTGGATTAAAGTATCAATTTTCTTCATATAACACTTGTTCAAATTAAAGGTTTCAACTCTTGCAATCAATTCCTTATTAAATGCAGAAATGTTTTAGAAGTTGATGTTTAGTCTCGCGATTTCTCTCATGTAGCAGTTTGTATAGAAGTAACTACCTACCAAAGATCTTGTCAAGCTAATATATATATAATGTTTTAGAATACATTCAATCATATCTGAACTCTTTAACATGTCAGCTTATGGTTTCCTTCAGAAGGTATCTTTCTTTTATTATCTTTATTCAAGAACAGTTTGAATATGTCTACATGAGATTTAGTCATCCAAAATGTTTTCCTTTCACTGGCTGGTCCAGCCTCTATCAACATATTTCCATGAATTAACCGTACCAGCTGTTGACACTGTTCCAACTTTTAATGAAAAAGAAAACACTGGTATGTTGTGTGAAAACGGAACCTTGCAGGGTTAATCAGTCAGTCCCCCCAATGCTTTCTTTCTGATGTTCAAGTACAAACTATTCTGGTGTATAAACATCTTCAGTCACAGGATTGTATTATCTATAACTTTGCATATTTGTGTGTTCTGTCGAGGCAGAATTGTGTCAAATGACAGTCTTGTGTATCATATGCTGTTGATTGTTTTGCTGCAGCTTGTAATCTCAAATCGTTGATCACATTAATCAATTATCATGTCAATATTACATGAAAAAAATAAAGTACTTCAAGACCTATGCTTTTGCATTTGCTGGTTGTATATTTAAAGGGTACATGTACCCCAGTATGTTGATGGACAGGAGAATGTAAGCTCTCGTTTGAACATGAATGTATTTCAGGCAAGCTACAGTCCCAGTGTTGGGCAATACTGGATATGTTGTGGAGCAGTTAACCTTATTAGAACAAGAGGCCCATGGGGCATGTATCGCTGACCTGGTTGGATTAGACCAAATGTCGAAATAATGTTCATATTCAATTTGTTTTATTTGTAAAACTCTAACAATGCCATATATGATTATAACGTGGGAATCCGAACTGCTTTAAAGATTAATGAAGTCCAGACTCTCTAAGGTCTGAAAGACCTCAAGAATTGTTTATAGAACATGCATTCATCACTTTATGACTAGTAGCGATTTAAAGGAATTACCTCTATTTCACCTATTGGGTCCTGCCCCTTTGGCCATTCGGGGGTCAGAGTCACCATTTATGCAAAATCTGTTCCCGTTTCTGACCAAATTGGGTTCAAATCCATTCATAACTTGATGACTAGTAGCGATTCAAAGGAATTATCTCTATTTCCCCCACTGGGCCCCGCCCTTTTGGCCCCTTTAGGGTCAGAGCCACCATTTATGCAAAATCTGTTCCCCTTAGGATGTTTCTGACCAAATTGGGTTCAAATCCATTCATAACTTTATGACAAGTAGCGATTCAAAGGAATTACCTCTACTTCCCCCACTGGGCCCCGCCCTTTTGGCCCCTTTAGGATCAGATTCACCGTTTATGCAAAATCTGTTCCCCTTCCCCCAAGGATGTTTCTGACCAAATTGGGTTCAAATCCATTCATAACTTTATGACAAGTAGCGATTTAAAGGAATTACCTCTATTTCCCCCTATTGGGCCCCGCCCTTTTGGCCCTTTATGATCAGATTCACCGTTTATGCAAAATCTGTTCCCCTTCCCCCAAGGATGTTTCTGACCAAATTGGGTTCAAATCCATTCATCACTTCATGACAAGTAGCGATTTAAAGGAATTACCTCTATTTCCCCTATTGGGCCCCGCCCCTTTGGTCCCTTTGGGGTCAAAGCCACCATTTATGCAAAATCTGTTCCCCTTCCCCCAAGGATGTTTCTGACAAAATTTGGTTCAAATCCATTCATAACTTTATGACAAGTAGCGATTTAGAGGAATTACCTCTATTTCCCATATTTGGCCCCGCCCCTTTAGCCCCTTTGGGGTCAGAGCCACCATTTATGCAAAATCTGTTCCCCTTCCCCCAAAGATATCTCTGACCAAATTGGGTTCAAATCCATTCATAACTTTATGACAAGTAGCGATTTAAAGGAATTACCTTTATTTCCCCTATTGGGCCCCGCCGCTTTGGCCCCTTTGGGGTCAGAGCCACCCTTTATGCAAAATCTGTTCCCCTTCTCCCAAAGATATCTCTGACCAAATTGGGTTCAAATCAATTCATAACTTTATGACTGGTAGCGATTTAGAGGAATTACCTCTATTTCCCATATTTGGCCCCGCCCCTTTGGCCCCTCGGGGGTCAGAATCACCATTTATGCAAAATCTCTTCCCCTTCCCCCAAGGATGTTTCGGACCAAATTGGGTTCAAATCCATTCATAACTTTATGACTAGTAGAGATTTAGAGGAATTACCTCTATTTCCCATATTTGGCCCCTCGGGGGTCAGAATCACCATTTATGCAAAATCTGTTCCCCTTCCCCCAAGGATGTTTCGGACCAAATTGGGTTCAAATCCATTCATAACTTTATGACTAGTAGCGATTTAAAGGAATTACCTCTATTTCCCCTATTGGGCCCCGCCCCTTTGGCCCCTCAGGGGTCAGAGTTACCATTTATGCAAAATCTGTTCCCATTCTGCCAAGGATGTTTCTGGCCAAATTTGGTCAAAATCCAATAAGAACTTTATGACTAGTAGCGATTTGAAGCAAATGTTGACGGACGGACAGACGGACGGACGGACGGACGGAAGCCGGACGCCGCGCCATGGCATAAGCTCACCGGACCTTCGGTCCAGGTGAGCTAAAAATATATTTCCTATCCTAAAGAGGAGTACCTCTTGGGATAACAGATTCATTATGACTAATGTAATGACATTCAAATTCAATAAACGGATTGCCTTATCTCTATTTGTAACCAAGAAAATATGATCGCAATAGCTATAAAGACAAAACAGAAAACGATTTTATATAATTTGTTTTTACCAATTTATTACGACAGAATAAAATGAACACAGCAATATTTGCAATAGAGGTGGGGTATGAATTACACAAGTCCTCCAATGGGCTCCATGTCAAAAGGTGATCACATAGATATGCCTCTGACAGCCCATCTCATCTCTATTATTCACAGAATAGCCTTGATAACAACACACAGTCCAGGACACTTGTAGATGTCTAATTTCCACAGAACACAAATTTGTTTCATTAATTTTAAAGGATGTACCATAATGATCAAATCGGTTTCATTAACACTAAAGGACATAATCATATTAATTGGAGCAAGATATTTTTTTGTTTTGTTTGAATATTGTATATATTGATTCAATTCAATATGTATCTAAAATCTTCCGACTGCAAACTTGTATTTCAGGATTTGGTAAAGATGAAGACTTCAGATTTTTACCTAATAAAGTACCTTACTATAAATATGGTTACCTCCTAGTGAAAAAGTCGAATAAGTGATAGCTTGCTGGGGGGGGGGGGGGGGGGGGGGGGAATCATCCCCTGCAGGTGCCAAATGTGACCCTTAACCCTTTTTGCCCTTTACTTATGACCATCTGAATGTTATGGGGTAAAAGTTGATGTTTTGTTACTACTTT
The DNA here is from genome assembly GCF_902652985.1 of Pecten maximus. NCBI lineage: Eukaryota > Metazoa > Mollusca > Bivalvia > Pectinida > Pectinidae > Pecten > Pecten maximus. The sequence continues at coordinate 40,836,519 of NC_047016.1, read as the reverse complement.
TGAGAGGTTCTTAAGATATGTATTTACTTTGGAACAGGACATGTCCGACGGACATCAGTAACACTATATAGTCCCCACACCTAAAATGGCAAAGTCCTAGTTAAACCTTCATTATCTTAACAAGTGATCTGTATACCATCAAATGATTGCAATTAAAGAAGTCACTTAGAAGATTCTGGTGTAGATGTAGAAAAAATATGGAGGTAGCTTTTCAGCATTGATGTTACTGGAAAAGGGATGCCATAATTTGTCCACATTTAAGTACATATATGTATGTAAAATACTAAGAATTAAACCTTAATAAATTAAGTTAATCACAACCATTCATTGTGTTAAGTGATAAAACGTCATCATTCCTGCCATACATGTGAATCTAGAAACCTCAAATTCTATTTATTAGAATAACATTTTGCAGCCATTGAAGTAACTAATCACAGCTACAACAAAGATACTTGGATAACTTTCACATTGGTGTTTGATATAGACAACAATGCAACAATCATATCACTATGAATGCCATAAAGTTCAGCACATAAATAGAATACCTACATGATAATCTGATACAGGTATTGTAAAACTGTCTGTTGCAAGTGTTTGGTGATTGCTGGTCGTAATTTAAAATAAATCATTTATTTGAGATCTAATATCTTTCCATTGCGTAGTGTCAAGACAGAAATGGAAAGTATTGCAATGGGGGCACATTTTTTTTTTTCTTTTTTTTTTCAGTATTTAATTCAAGAAGAAACCCCTCTGATTCTGCATGAGGCCACATACCATTTCCTTCTTATTATAACAAGGAGTGGGGAACATTGGATGGGCCTATAAAATAGTCAGCTTAGTGCTTTGAGGACATCATTTGGCATCTATTTCTTATCAACTCATTATATAACACAAATTTTTAACCGAAATCCTGTTTTCAAATGATAATCAAAATCATTTTCCTATTAACATCCATTTTCCTGGAGAAGTTTTGCTGTAACTTCACTAATAACTTTCCATGCTAAGTTGATATCATCATTGTTGGTTTTGGAACTACAGATTGCCAACCTAAGGAAGTATGTGCCCTTGACACTGGATGGAACAATGCTTATCCTACCATCATCATTGATCGCCTTGAGAAGTTTTTCATTGCGGTCATTGGTTCCCTGCAACACAATACATATTGTAAATTGATATTTACTCAAAAGATATTTCCAGGATAACAGCAGACAGCACTTGAGGAAAATATAGAGGATGGTTAACATTTTCCAATGAATATATCACAGGCGTCTTCTTCTGGTTAGTATTAATAGAAAAAATATTAGCGCCTACTCCTACTATGTTGAAATAGTAAGAGTAGGGGGCTAATATTTTTCTATTACAATGATATTAACCAGAAGCAGATGACTCAATATATACTATAGTTATCTGCAAATAAACCCCCATCTTCATTTTTACAGAAACATCAATTCTGAGGTTGTTCACAGGTAAGTTCTGCTCTCATAACATTAATACTAAAAACCTTTTAAACTAGGGAACAGTGTATTTGATTGTTTGAGGATAATACACTATTTCACAAGTAGTAATACTAATTACTATTTTTCTGTGTATATTATTGTATAAAATTTCTCATTCAGTTTATGTAGGGAAGTAATCAACCAATCATTCTAAGTGGGGCACCATAATGATTTCACATCCTCTATACTGCAAGATTACAATCATTGTTCTCTATTCATTGGGTGCAGAGAAAGAAAGTGAACCCCTGGAGTATAAGGAGGACATTTTATTCCTTTTGTTTATATTGACTTTGATTGGAAGGACTTGAGAAAATACAGGGTACAAAAATACTGGAAGCAATGCTGTTTAAGAAATAGTGATAACTGTAAACTTCAACATTGAAAATACAAAGTGATCAGATTTAAAAAGTGTTCAAACATAGGCAGATTTGAACAGCCTATACCATCATCAGATAGTGGGCACAAAAAGAACAAAATTCATTAAATGTGTGGACAAAATGTGCAAAACCAACCTTCAACCTGAAGCAGACGAGGCCCATTACAACTTCACCAAAGATCTCAAATCTGTCGTCTGCCTTCACTAATTTCTCAAAATCATGGGCAAGCTGGACATCCTGAAAATATATGGTGGGGTGGTTTTCAAAAGAAAGTTTTGAATGAAATAAAATGGTGATCTTATAAAAACTCAAATCAGATACATAAAGCCTAATACGTGTTAAATTTAGTCAGTTCTAAAAACTATACAGATATATTATTAAGACAACTCAGTACCCCAGTACCCCACTGGATGTGAAACTACATGCCAATGATGCACAGATGATAAATTTGTGCAGGATCTAATTAACACACTGATAATTGTTTAACAATTCTATTGTATTTAATCATTCAATAATAACATTTGGTGGTATGAAAGAAAATGTGAATAAATTATGGAAAATCACTAATTTAAGTTGATAATATCTTAAGTTGACATCTGAATGATATAAAATCATGTGAAAATGGTGTATAAAATTTTGTACCGAAGGCAAACGACTGAAAAAAATTGATCATATATCAACCTGGTATCTATTTATGTGAAATAAGAAAACACTAACTTTTCGTATATATTCTTGTAAACCTTTCAGACCATAGGCCCTGATAACAAACCACAGTTTGAGAGATCTGAAGCGCCGTCCCAGTGGAATCTGCCAATGCTGAAATGAAATTGATCAGTTTGAATAATGTCAGATCACCAAACAATGGGTTTCAGGTACTCTTTGTAAAGAGATTACTGTGGGGCAGAACAATATTCAAATTATAATATAATGAAGATCACCAAATGAATATGTTGCTTTAGAATTAAACACAACTACATGTATATGTTATGATGTTTAAGTCTTCTAAATCTAAAAGATGTTAAAATATAACTGAGATCTACAGACAAGCGGCAATAACTCTTACCAGTATCAACAATTCCAAAAGGCTATATGCTATATCAGATCTGTCAAAAAAAAAATCAATGGGCTCAACCTAAATGTGAAATATGGAAAATATCCTTCCAGTATTTCTCAAGAAATAGTGTAGGATTTTTAAACAAGAGGCCCATGGGGCCTGTATCGCTCACCTGGTTGGATTAGACCAAATGTCAAAGTAATGTTCATATTCAATTTGTTTTATTTGTAAATCTCAAACAATGCTATATATGGTTATAGTGTGGGAATCCGAACTGCTTTAAAGATTAATGAAGTCCAGACTCTCTAAGGTCTGAAAGACCTCAAGAATTGTTTTTAGAACATGCACCCATCACTTTATGACTAGTAGTGATTTAAAGGAATTACCTCTATTTCCCCTAGTGGGCCCCACCCCTTTGGCCCCTTTGGGGTCAGAGTCACCATTTATACAAAATCTGTTCCCCTTCCCCCAAGGATGTTTCTGACCAAATTGGGTTCAAATCCATTCATAACTTAATAACTAGAAGCGATTTAAAGGAATGACCTCTATTTCCCCTATTGGGCCCCGCCCCTTTGGCCCCTCTGGGGTCAGAGCCACCATTTATGCAAAATCTGTTCCCCTTCCCCCAAGGATGTTTCTGACTAAATTGGGTTCAAATCCATTCATAACTTTATGACTATTAGCGATTTAATGGAATTACCTCTATTTCCCCTATTGGGCCCCGCCCCTTTGGCCCCTCCGGGGTCAGAGCCACCATTTATGCAAAATCTGTTCCCATTTCCCCCAAGGATGTTTCTGACCAAATTTGGTTCTAATCCTTTCATAACTTTATGACTAGTAGCGATTTAAAGGAATTACCTCTATTTCCCATATTGGGCCCCGCCCCTTTGGCCCCTCGGGGGTCAGAGTCACCATTTATGCAAAATCTGTTCCCCTTCCCCCAAGGATGTTTCTGACCAAATTGGGTTCAGATCCATTCATAACTTTATGACTAGTAGCGATTTAAAGGAATTACCTCTATTTCCCCTATTGGGCCCCGCCCCTTTGGCCCCGCCCCTTTGGCCCCTCGGGGGTCAGAGTCACCATTTATGCAAAATCTGTTCCCCTTCTGCCAAGGATGTTTCTGGCCAAATTTGGTCAAAATCTAATAAGAACTTTTTGACTAGTAGCGATTTGAAGCAAATGTTGACGGACGACGGACGCTGCGCCATGACATAAGCTCACCGGACCTTCGGTCCAGGTGAGCTAAAAAGACTGACGGCAGATGGATGGCAGACCATGGACCATGTATGATGAATAGGCAACACACCACAGACATAGGGTCATTTCAATAGCCCACCATCAAAATGACAGGTATATAAATGCAGCAAGTCATTGACATCATATACAGTAAACACTAATTTTGGCATACCCAAACTCGGATAAGCAAAAAGATGAATACCGGTAAGCACATTTATAATGCTTGCAATATAAAACAATGTAAATAAAGTGTAATTAGGATAATAAAGAATAAGCGAAATGCTTTCAGCACAAAAAGCACTGAAATAAGATTACATAAAAAGTATAACAATGCATAATTAAAACTATATGACATATCCAATCCTGTCAGCTTCATCAGATGGATGCTTCAACTACATGTACATAATATATCTATCACATAATTGGCCTTTCTGCCATGTCATAGGGCCATGTCATACGACCATGTCATAGGGCCATGTCATACGACCATGTCATAGGGCCATGTCATACGGCCATGTCCTAAATATCATAAGACACATGTGTAATAACACTATTCTGATGTCACAATAAATATGTGATGTCATAATGAATATTTGACATTGCATGATTGTCTGGATTAACGGAAACGTAAATAATTCCTATCTGAGCCCGATTTCGCTTGTCTTATAAAGCAACAAAAATTGAAAGTTTTTTGCTTATATTCTCATAAATAGTAGTTATGTGATGAATAGAATCTTACACTTGTGGCTATGTCATATGAAATTTATTAAACTCGTGGCATATCAAATTATTGATTAATTTCAAGGTGAAATTTTTGGCATATCAAATTATTGAACAAGTTTAATAAATTTCATTTGACATAGCCACTCATGTAAGATCCTCTATATATTATATACCGGGTATGATATGTTTGACACTAGACATTAAGGCTTCTTAACTTAATTTCTCAATAAGTTAATGGGGCACACTACCGTAAAATCTTATGACCACAAAAACTAAATAACATTGACCATATGTGTTACACAAATTACATACACAATAAAACATACCCTATAGTCCGGCATTTTGCCCTGGTTTTCATGTTTGAGGTACAGAGGGTCCACATTGAAAGCATCACTGATCAGAGAGCTATCCTGTACCCTAAATACCAAAACAAGCATATAGACAGAGAAATGTATGAATTGATAAGTTGTGGGTATAATGATTAAGAAGTGTAGAGTGGATACTGTTAACATCAAACCATGATTACTGTATACAGCTGGACAGGGCCAACAGAAGGCTGAAAAACACAGTGATTCACAGTAACTAAAACAGCAATACATCCATAAGACCAGAGGACACAAAAAGGGCAATAACTGTGTATGTGAGGCCGTAATCAGGCTAGAATAAAGGGCAATAACTGTGTATGTGAGATCTATTGAGGGGTTGAGGATGCTATAAGATCACAATTGAGAAGTGTAGGGGTGCTATGGGATCACAAATGGAGAGGGATGGGGGTTACAAATAGATCACAAATGGAGAGGGGATGGGGGTTACAAATAGATCACAAATGGAGAGGGGATGGGGGTTACAAATAGATCACAAATAGAGAGGGGATGGGGGTTACAAATAGATCACAAATAGAGAGGGGATGGGGGTTACAAAGATATCACAAAAGGAGAGGGGGTGGGGGTTACAAAGAGATCACAAATGGAGAGGGGGTGGGGGTCACAAATAGATCACAAATGGAGAGGGGGTGGGGGTTACAAAGATATCACAAAAGGAGAGGGGGTGGGGGTTACAAAGAGATCACAAATGGAGAGGGGGTGGGGGTCACAAATAGATCACAAATGGAGAGGGGGTGGGGGTTACAAAGAGATCACAAATGGAGAGGGGGTGGGGGTTACAAAGAGATCACAAATGGAGAGGGGGTGGGGGTTACAAAGAGATCACAAATGGAGAGGGGGTGGGGGGTTACAAAGAGATCACAAATGGAGAGGGGGTGGGGGTTACAAAGAGATCACAAATGGAGAGGGGATGGGGGTCACAAAGAGATCACAATTGGAGAGGGGGTGGGGTCACAAAGAGATCACAAATGGAGAGGGGGTGGGGGTTACAAAGAGATCAGAAACGGAGAGGGGATGGGGGTCACAAAGAGATCACAAACGGAGAGGGGATGGGGGTCACAAAGAGATCACAAATGGAGAGGGGGTGGGGTTACAAAGAGATCACAAAAGGAGAGGGGGTGGGGGTTACAAAGAGATCACAAATGGAGAGGGGGTGGGGGTTACAAAGAGATCACAAATGGAGAGGGGACAGGTGCTATGAGAATACAAACGGAGAGGGGGTGGGGGTTACAAAGAGATCACAAACGGAGAGGGGATGGGGGTCACAAAGAGATCACAAATGGAGAGGGGATGGGGGTCACAAAGAGATCACAAACGGAGAGGGGATGGGGGTTACAAAGAGATCACAAACGGAGAGGGGATGGGGGTCACAAAGAGATCACAAATGGAGAGGGGATGGGGGTCACAAAGAGATCACAAATGGAGAGGGGGTGGGGGTTACAAAGAGATCACAAACGGAGAGGGGGTGGGGGTTACAAAGAGATCACAAATGGAGAGGGGGTGGGGGTTACAAAGAGATCACAAACGGAGAGGGGATGGGGGTCACAAAGAGATCACAATTGGAGAGGGGGTGGGGTTACAAAGAGATCACAAATGGAGAGGGGACAGGTGCTATGAGAATACAAATGGAGAGGGGGTGGGGGTTACAAAGAGATCACAAATGGAGAGGGGGTGGGGGTTACAAAGAGATCACAAACGGAGAGGGGACGGGGGTCACAAAGATATCACAAAAGGAGAGGGGTTGGGGTGCCATCGGATGACAAATAGAGAGGGATGGGGGTTACAAAGAGATGACAAATGGAGAGGGGACAGAGGTGCTATGAGAATACAAATGGAGAGGGGGTGGGGTTACAATGAGATCACAAATTGAGGAGATGGAGGTTCTGTGAAAATCTCATGTCTGATATCACTAAATTCAGTACTCTGGGAAGTAAGCACTCTTTAGATTCTACACATCAGAAATGTAGTATACTATAGTATTGGGCAATATGAATCTGAATGTCAGTTTCATTGTAATTTTAAAATTTAACATGATCTTTTAACAATGGCAGACATATCTGTATTATGTAGCCTTTGTGATGAGGCTATTGTATAATGAAGCAAAATAATCATTACAAACCCATGCCTTCTGTTGAAAATATGTTTTAAATCCATTCTTACCTTATTTCTAATTAGACTATATAATTATATACATATATATATATAGATAATGTATACATACCATAATGTAGAACAATCAAAGTTCACTTTCAGCCATTTATGTGGGTTGAAATTGAAAGACATTGCATACTGTAAACAAAGAGAACAAGTTCAGATGTCAATGTGAAAGATGGAGGTCAAAATTCATCATTTATCACCAAAGTGTTAGGACTAACTGTTGGCTGTATCATACAAACTAAAACCTCTGTGATTAGGACTAACTGTTGGCTGTATCATACAAACTAAAACCTCTGTGGTTAGGACTAACTGTTGGCTGTATCATACAAACTAAAACCTCTGTGGTTAGGACTAACTGTTGGCTGTATTGTACAAACTAAAACCTCTGTGGTTAGGACTAACTGTTGGCTGTATTGTACAAACTAAAACCTCTGTGGTTAGGACTAACTGTTGACTGTATCATACAAACTAAAACCTCTGTGGTTAGGACTAACTGTTGACTGTATTGTACAAACTAAAACCTCTGTGGTTAGGACTAACTGTTGACTGTATCATACAAACTAAAACCTCTGTGGTTAGGACTAACTGTTGACTGTATCATACAAACTAAAACCTCGGTGGTTAGGACTAACTGTTGACTGTATCATACAAACTAAAACCTCTGTGGTTAGGACTAACTGTTGACTGTATCATACAAACTAAAACCTCTGTGGTTAGGACTAACTGTTGGCTGTATTGTACTAACTAAAACCTCTGTGGTTAGGACTAACTGTTGACTGTATCATACAAACTAAAACCTCTGTGGTTAGGACTAACTGTTGACTGTATCATACAAACTAAAACCTCTGTGGTTAGGACTAACTGTTGGCTGTATTATACAAACTAAAACCTCTGTGGTTAGGACTAACTGTTGGCTGTGGTTAGGACTAACTGTTGGATGTGGTTAGGACTAACTGTTGGCTGTATTATACAAACTAAAACCTCTGTGGTTAGGACTAACTGTTGGATGTGGTTAGGACTAACTGTTGGCTGTATTATACTAACTAAAACCTCTGTGGAAAAGACTAACTTTAGTTAGTACTAACATACTAACTGAAACCTCTGTTGCTAGCTAATACCCTTCCAATGATATGAATAATGTTAAATGAATGCCCCCACCAACTCAATATTAATTTTCTGTGACACATATAATAATGAAGTCATAAAAGTTACCTCAACACCATTCAACAATGGTCGAAACTCAGGACAGATGAAAGAACTGCCAGCGTATGCTGCGTCAATGTGCATCCATATTCCCTCTTTCTGACCTGACCATGTATAAACCAAACAGAACATATCTAACAATACTACAAGGCTAGAATGAAAAACAAGAGGCCCATGGGGCCTGTATCGCTCACCTGGTTGGATTAGACCAAATGTCGAAATAATGTTCATATTCAATTTGTTTTATTTGTAAAACTCTAACAATGCTATATATGGTTATAGTGTGGGAATCCGAACTGCTTTAAAGATTAATGAAGTCCAGACTCTCTAAGGTCTGAAAGACCTCAAGAATTGTTTATAGAACATGCATTCATCACTTTATGACAAGTAGCGATTTAAAGAAATTACCTCTATTTCACCTATTGGGCCCCGCCCTTTGGCCATTCGGGGGTCAGAGTCACCATTTATGCAAAATCTGTTCCCCTGTTTCTGACCAAATTGGGTTCAAATCCATTCATAACTTGATGACTAATAGCGATTCAAAGGAATTACCTCTATTTCCCTCACTGGGCCCCGCCCTTTTGGCCCCTTTTAGGTCAGAGCCACCATTTATGCAAAATCTGTTCCCCTTCCCCCAAGGATGTTTCGGACCAAATTGGGTTCAAATCCATTCATAACTATATGACAAGTAGCGATTCAAAGGAATTACCTCTACTTCCCCCACTGGGTCCCGCTCTTTTTGCCCCTTTAGGGTCAGAGTCACCGTTTATGCAAAATCTGTTCCCCTTCCCCCAAGGATGTTTCTGATCAAATTGGGTTCAAATCCATTCATAACTTTATGACTAGTAGCGATTCAAAGGAATTACCTCTATTTCCCCCACTGGGCCACGCCCTTTTGGCCCCTCGGGGGTCATAGCCACCATTTGTGCAAAATCTCTTCCCCTTCCCCCAAGGATGTTTCTGACCAAATTGGGTTGAAATCCATTCATAACTTTATGACTAGTAGTGATTTAAAGGAATTACCTCAATTTCCCCTATTGGACCCCGCCCCTTTGGCCCCTCAGGGGTCAGAGCCACCATTTATGCAAAATCTCTTCCCCTTCCCCCAAGGATGTTACTGACCAAATTGGGTTCAAATCCATTCATAACTTTATGACTAGTAGAGATTTAGAGGAATTACCTCTATTTCCCATATTTGGCCCCGCCCCTTTGGCCCCTCGGGGGTCAGAATCACCATTTATGCAAAATCTGTTTCCCTTCCCCCAAGGATGTTTCTGACCAAATTGGGTTGAAATCCATTCATAACTTTATGACTAGTAGTGATTTAAAGGAATTACCTCTATTTCCCCTATTGGGCCCCGCCCCTTTGGCCCCTCGGGGGTCAGAGCCACCATTTATGCAAAATCTCTTCCCTTCCCCCAAGGATGTTTCTGACCAAATTGGGTTCAAATCCATTCATAACTTTATGACTAGTAGAGATTTAGAGGAATTACCTCTATTTCCCATATTTGGCCCCGCCCCTTTGGCCCCTCGGGGGTCAGAGCCACCATTGATGCAAAATCTGTTCCCCTTCTCCCAAGGATGTTTCTGACCATATTGGGTTGAAATCCATTCATAACTTTATGACTAGTAGCGATTTAAAGGAATTACCTCTATTTCCCCTATTGGGCCCCGCCCCTTTGGCCCCTCAGGGGTCAGAGTCACCATTTATGCAAAATCTGTTCCCATTCTGCCAAGGATGTTTCTGGCCAAATTTGGTGAAAATCCAATAAGAGCTTGATGACTAGTAGCGATTTGAAGCAAATGTTGACGGACGGACGGACGACGGACGCCGCGCCATGGCATAAGCTCACCGGACCTTTGGTCCAGGTGAGCTAAAAACTATATCATACATTAAAATGAAAACCACAACCGATTTTTTTGGAATGCATATGTTCATTAACACAGCGATATATTCTGAATATATTTCTAAGTACATTTTCTTTTATTGTTATCAAAATATATTACACTTCTCTTGATTGACACATTGAGAAAGCTTAATTTCCGACAAAGACGGTCATATAACATTATGACTGATTTACAATGTAGTCAAAGTAACAAAAAAATATCTTATAGAAATCATGCCAAAAAGATGAATGTTGAAGAGTTGAATACAATAATTTGATGAAATAGTTAAATATGAAATGAACTGCTATTTATTTCCCCTATGCATTTATTTCAAACCGTATTAACAAGAATGGTCATTCTGATATAGATTTCCAGTAAAATATTGGAAAGCATTGGAATATGGCACAATTCTAATGCTAGATGTATTTTTCATTTTTTTTTCTTCATGTTTTTCAAAGAGAAATAGTTACACATTTCAACAAAGACATTTCTTGCTCACTAATTCTGAAATCTACTTACTGTAGTTAAACACTATTTAGCAGGAATATATCTAGAGAATATAATTACTGGTAAATGAATTCATGTTTGTCTAAGATTTCGATTAAAGAGTACATGAATAATAATCTGAGTAGTTAGACCATGACCACCAATTAAAGATTTAAATCATGAACTTAGAATCAAGAAAAGAAAATAAGACTTACACACTGGTCCACATTCCAACACGTTATCAAACGCACAGGACAGAGTGGTTCCCAGGGTGGCGCACAGCTGTGGGGAACATCAGATTGTCATACACATATATTTACATTTGGTGTGGCAATGCCCTTATATATTACTAGTAAATCCCTACCAAAAGCAGCTTCATCTATGAGAGTATAACTGAAGTTGCACTGACGGTAGAAAGCGGGAAATTTGAATTTTGGAAGATTTTTTTCATATTTTTTTATTTTTGCGATTCATTAATAGAACGTAAATATAAGCGATAAACTGCCTAGATGCGGCAGACCTACTGGTATAACTGCCACATGTGTCACAGACAAACAATCATGGTGCGCTAGCGTGCACCATTCAGTTTGTCTGTGACACATGTGGCAGTTATACCAGTAGGTCTGCCGCATCTAGGCAGTTTATTGCTTAAATAAATGTATTGGCAATAAGCCCATACCTGGTAATAAGTCAATGTCTGTTAACAAGCCCATGTCTGGTTATAAGCCTATGTCTGGCAATAAGCCTGTGACTAGTAATAAGTCGATGTGACTGGTAATAAGTCTATGCCTGGTAATAAGTCTATGCCTGGTAATAAACCTGTGACTGGTAATTAGTCTATGTCTGGTAATAAGCCTGTGACTGGTAATTAGTCTATGTCTGGTAATAAGTCTATGTCTGGTAATAAGCCTGTGACTGGTAATTAGTCTATGTCTGGTAATAAGTCTATGTCTGGTAATAAACCTGTGACTGGTAATAAGTCTATGTCTGGTAATAAGTCTATGTCTGGTAATAAGCCTGTGACTGGTAATTAGTATATGTCTGGTAATAAGTCTATGTCTGGTAATAAGCCTGTGACTGGTAATAAACCTGTGACTGGTAATTAGTCTATGTCTGGTAATAAGCCTGTGACTGGTAATTAGTCTATGTCTGGTAATAAGCCTGTGACTGGAAATTAGTTTATGTCTGGTAATAAGTCTATGCCTGGTAATTAGTCTATGTCTGGTAAGAAGCCTGTGACTGGTAATTAGTCTATGTCTGGTAATAAGCCTGTGACTGGTAATAACTATGTGTCTGGTAATAAGCCTAGATAGGATAGAAACAATTCCTTATCAATACAATGTAATTGTTTTTATACAGGTAGGACAAATAACAGTTATCGTATTATTATAAAACAATGCAAAATGGTTATGTTTTTCATTTCTGTTTAAAGCTCTAAACTAGTTGTGTGTATTCAAGGGCAGTAGCTCACTTAATTATTATTTTATCTGAACTTAAGTCGATTATTCATTTTATGCAGTTAGATCTCTTATAACGAACAGCCATTTTGATGCTGGACATGTAATTTTATTGATTTATTTTGTTGGTTTTTTTTAAAACAAACTATAGTATTTTTTTGCTTGTTTTTCTGAAACAGACTAGTCTGAGAATTTTTCTGGGAACTAAATTTGTTTACATCATTGACACATTTTCGTAGGAAAAATGGAAAATAAAATTCTCACAAGGTAATTAAGCATCTGTTTCTATTTTTTGCGAATCTTGTTAAAATTCATTCGCAAAAAAAGACAGGGGCGTCCTTATTAGACGAGGTGCCCTTAATAGGGAATATAAGGTACATGTACATGTATCAGTTGTTAATTTTCTATCTGAACTTGTTAAAGCCACAGGGGCTTGACACGTTCCTATAACTCAAAATGAAAAATTCATCCCAGGGTCCAATCCCTAGACCACTTAATGTCATAACAACTTAAAAAGTGATCAAATTATCAGACCCTGGGGTTTGGTTTGGTTTGGTTTATTTTGTTTAACGTCCTATTAAGAGCTAAGGTCAATTAAGGACGGCCTCCCGTGCGTGGGACATGCATTCGTGAGTGAGTGAGTGCGTATGTGTGTTTTGGGAGGCTGCGGTATGTTCGTGTTAAGTCTCCTTGTGATAGGCCGGAACTTTTGCGGATTTATAGTGCTACCTCACTGAAGCATACTGCCGAAGACACCCAGCAGGACACCCCACCCAGTCACATTATACTGACAACGGGCAAACCAGTCGTCCCACTCCTAATATGCTGAGCACTAAGCAGGAGTAGCAACTACCATTTTTAATGACTCTGGTATGTCTCGGCCAGGGGACAGAACCCAAAGCCTTCCTCACAGGGGCGAACGCTCAACTGAAGTCCAAAAGTGAGGCATTGTCAAGGGAGACATTAGGAAGAAGAAAGTTGTTAAGAAAGAAGAGAAAAGTTAAGATCCCAAATTTAGTCGCCTCTTACGATCATGCAATGGGGGCAGCAGGTACAATTCTTACGCCCTACCTGTAGGGTTTAGACCCTGGGGTTAATTTTTCATTCTGGGTCATAGGAAGGTGTCAAGCCCCTGTGGTTTTCATGGGGTGTCAATATTGTACATACATAAAATGGAATGAGACCTGCTGCTCGGTCCCTTTCGATTGCTTGCTGTAGAGTGGTCCCCCTTAGTGAACCCTTCTCATCCGTTTCCAATTTCTTCATTGTGACAGCTCCTATAAGGCCAGCCCTTTCTACGGATGAGTGGGCCTGGAACATAAAATGTTATAATGAAAACCAAGCAATAAGCCTTGGACAAAAGTTATCAGACTGTCTACAAAGCGCAGTAAACCGGGCTAAAAAACACAACTTTAGTATTCAACATTTTGCTACCCCATGTGGTCGTCACATATGGAATCCTATGCAGATAATCATCTTTAAGTTCTGGTCACTTACCACGGGTAATGCCCTAATTTTTTCATAGTTATAGTCAATTTATACTCATTAAACAGGGATTTCTTCTTTAGTATAATGGGTTCAAGATACATGTATAATGATGCATGAGCCTTAACCATACATTTTTTTCCCATAAATATAATTTTATGAGTTTAAAACACTGTTTTTCTCAGTCAATGTATGTAAATAATGATAAACAGAGAAAGTCAAATGGAGCCACATGGGTGCAACTGACAAGTCCACAAAGAGTTCTGCTTACAAGCGGTAACATATGCATTCATGTACGATCTACTGAATTGTATTGATTTAGGTATTTACAAAACCTGGTTGCCAACACTTTTAATTTTCGTAAATTAAGGGAAAGTCTTGAAGGTTCTACGATGTAGTTGCCAAGCGTAATATTTTCAAAAAATACATCGTATTAATGAAAGTGGTGAGACCCCATTATCACACAAAATCAATGGTAGATTGTACTCCATTGGTGATGATTGCAGTATATTATAAAACATTTACTTACTTGATCCGAGCAGTAGGCGACAAGTTTTGACAGGACAGCTCCATCGTCATGGTGACCATCTCCAGATTTGTTGTGCTGGCGTAGGGTCTTTGTACGGGCTGACAGTAGGGTGACTAGTGTGGCCTCACTGGCTGTACCCTGTAACCATTCAACACCATAGGCACAATTAAGATGAAATGATCTCCATGTCATAGATATCTGCATGACCATTTAATGGCAAAACTTTTACAAATTGTAATTTTTTTTTTTATTTTACAACAATTACAAAACAGGCTATACCAACTTATACATTAATAATTTTTTTTTAAAAATTTTTGTTGGCCCGAATGGAAGTGTGCGTGAGCGGTCTTACTGTAGGAGGCCATCAGAGTACCATGTGGTCAGACTAGGACCCTTTTAACATCTGATCTGGGATCTGGGATCTTCAGCTCAGGTGAAGAGCGTGCGAGATAGCAATGTGTGTAATCCAACCACCCATGTAGTACACAATGAATAGGTGTTTTTTCTGAGGGCTTTTTGGGGCCTGTTAATGGGCCCAATTCCCAATTAGAATTATTTCATTTTAAAGCCAAATTCCCAAAATTTTCTGTTAACTCCTGAAAAAAACTTTCCCAATTCATCAATTTTCTTCCCAAAAGAGACAAAAAGACCCCTCCCAAACCAGTGAGGAAAAGCCCTGGGTGTATTAAATATTAACACCTTTTCTAAATTAATTCTGTTAAATCAGAGTAAATACTGATGATATTGTATTTCACAGAACAGCAAACCATTGTCACATCATACTTCTGATCATGAGTGATGATAATAATCAGGATTCCGTGTTCCTAGCAACTAGTGAAGAAGTATGAAAGAAAATTAAAAACAGAATCCAAATAAAAAAAAAACAAAAACAAAAGGAAACAAGGTTTTGTGCATTATTTGACTACAAACCTCTATGACGCCACCTCCTTTCCCTCCAGAGGAGAAAAGAAAGGCTGGGGGAAGGTCCAACATCTTACCGAGCCAGTCTAAAACTACAACCTCCAACTCTGTGCATGCTGGACTTGATGCCTGTTAACACAACATTACCAGTAACTCGTTATCTCAAGGTTAATACAAGTCAGATAATCATAAAGATGGTGATGAGTTTTACAGCAGATTTCAAGGAGGATAAACTATTTCTGTTACAGAAAAATGACATTAACATTTAGTGTTTCATGTTTGTTTTTTTAATGAGTGTTTTGAGGCATTATATGCCCAAATTTGTGTTGATTAGAAGAAAAACACAATTTACTGAATTCCATTCAAGTGGTTCATATTGTGTCTGGAGATGTAAATTGTGTACAAAATTCTTTGCTAACTATTGACAAAGAATTAAAAACATTATGACATCAAAGAGAAATAAAAGACCAATTTCAAAAGGTATTGTGCGAGCGGCATTCTCAATATATCAGTGTTCAAGATTTCCTCATCCCTAAATGTATACATTTTGTTGACTTCATCAATAACTGGAGAATTTCATTGAAGTTATGGCTGAGAATGAAAAACAAAGGGCAATAACTCAGTCAACAAGGCAAACAAGGAAGGGCAATAACTCTGTTAACAAGGGAAACAAGGAAGGGCAATAACTCTGTCAATAAGGGAAACAAGAAAGGGCAATAACACTGTCAACAAGGGAAACAAGGAAGGGCAATAACTCTGTCAACAAGAGAAACAAGGAAGGGCAATTACTCTGTCAATTAGGGATACAAGAAAGGGCAATAACTCAGTCAATAAGGGAAACAAGAAAGGGCAATAACACTGTCAACAAGGGAAACAAGGAAGGGCAGTAACTCTGCCAATAATTAAGGGAAACAAGAAAGGGCAATAACTCTGTCAACAAGGGAAACAAGGAAGGGCAATAACTCTGTCAACAAGGGAAACAAGGAAGGGCAATAACTATGTTAACAAGGGAAACAAGGAAAGGCAATAACTCTGTCAATAAGGGAAACAAGAAAGGGCAATAACTCTGTCAATAAGGGAAACAAGAAAGGGCAATAACACTGTCAAAAAGGGAAACAAGGAAGGGCAGTAACTCTGTCAATAATTAAGGGAAACAAGAAAGGGCAATAACTCTGTCAACAAGGGAAACAAGGAAGGGCAATAACTCTGTCAACAAGGGAAACAAGGAAGGGCAATAACTCTGTTAATAAGGGAAACAAGGAAGGGCAATAACTCTGTCAATAAGGGACACAAGAAAGGGCAATAACTCTGTCAATAAGGGGATCAAGAAAAGGCAATAACTCTGTTAATAAGGAGAACAAGAAAGGGCAATAACTGTCAATAAGGGGACCAAGGAGTGACAATAACTGTCAATAAGGGAAACAAGGAAGGGCAATAACTCTGTCAACAAGGGAAACAAGGAAGGGCAATAACTCTGTCAATAAGGGATACAATAAAGGGCAATAACTCAGTCAATAAGGGAAACAAGGAAGGGCAATAACTCTGTCAATAAGGGAAACAATGAAGGGCAATAACTCAGTCAATAAGGGATACAATAAAGGGCAATAACTCAGTCAATAAGGGAAACAAGGAAGGGCAATAACTCTGTCAATAAGGGGACCACGGATGGGGGATAACTCTGTTAATAATGGCACCAATGAAGTGCAGTCAAGTGCAGTCAATGAGGGAACCAAAGAAATCCTTTATGTATTTTGAAAGAACACTGATTGCAATTTTATTTTGTATGATTGTATTTCCTGATTTGTAACTTACCCAGGTGAAACCTATACACCCAATGCCATCTGAGAGGATGTCAGCTATAATAGCAGGGTAGGAATTGGCAGTCGGAAAAAAGGAATGGAACTGTGGTGAGTGCCAGTGGGTCACCTGTGGAGGAAAATATATGTCATAGATCATAGCAACTTACCAACCTGGCTTTTTGCACAGAAAAAAATCGAATTACCAGTACAGGAAAATGGAAGAGACACAAGCTTCAAAAACATATCACTGGTATGGGTTTTAAGTAGCAGTTTGTCAAGAAGAGATCTAAAAATGTGTTTTTCTTGAGCATGTTAATCTTTATCATGAGCAATCTCTGCGATGGAAGTTTCAACAGCCTGGCAAACTAAGTCTAGCAATTACTGGTGACAAAGTATTTTTTGTTCTATTACTTTATTTAATCACAAATAAGTTCCTGTCCAAAAATAAGTCCCCTTCTTCATTCGGAAGAATCTGTTAACATTATTTGTATATGCTTTTTTTTTAAATGAATATATGCAAATAAGCAGAGTACAATGTATATGTAATAAACTAAATGTGTATCACAAATAAGTCATTCCCAAAAATTCTACCATGTGTAGGGGGCTTATTTACAGATAGGCACAGTAGTGTTGGCCTTGAGTTCAGAGCTCCCAGGTTCAAGTCCCATCCTGGTCTCTATACTTACTCCAGGCATGATGACTCTTTCAATATCGGTGAAAATATCATCCCAGTTATCTGGGTCATCGGGAGCATGGTCTGGGATAAGTTCTCTGAGATATCCCGGGGCGACGGTGGGGAATGGACGACGCTCTCGTATATTTTCCAAGTAATCAGCCACATAGTCCACCATTTCCTTCCCTCTCTTTCGGAACTCCTCCACGTCCATAGTGTGTATTTGTCCTAACTGAGAATATCCTGCAATTTAATGATAAATATGTATTAACAGTATTTAGTCTATCAGTACCAAGAGATCTGAGAAGGATCTTGGTGTCGACCATCACACAATCTCTATCAGTAGTGTATGTCAGTAACGAGAGATCTGAGAGGGATCTTGGTGCCCACCATCATGTGATCTCCATTAGTAGTGTATGTTTGTCACAAAAGATCTGAAAGGGATCTTGGTGTCACCATCATACGATCTCTAGTCAGTAGTGTATATTATTAAGAGATCTGAGAGGGATCTTGGTGCCCACCAGTAACAAAAGAGCGGAGAGGGATCTTGGTGCCCACCTTCAAATGACCTACATTTGTATATTATTAACAACAGAGGTCAAAGTATGAATTGAAACTTGTACATGATCCTAAATATAACCCTATAGATATTGTTATGTAATATACTTTTTGAGTATTGTTACGTAGTGTTCGGCCAATGATCAAAGACAATCAAAAATTTGTCCAAAAAGAAAAAAAAAGAAAGAAAATAACCCAATCATCAATGATGATTACTACTTTGAAAAGACAATTTATCAGAAATTTCTGGAAAAGTGTGTAAATTTTCGGCTTCGTTCATTTTTGTAATGTTACTGAACCAAAAATTAGTTCATCTTATATTTTACAGATATATTCATTGGCCCTTTACAAATGATTAAGGAGATTTAAATATATTAACAACAATTAATGGCTTTGTGTTCAGTATTGAAAATTTATTCATACAAAGACGTGTAATAAAAGTACTTAGATGTTCATAAATTTTCTATAAAAGGGCAGTTGTGTGCCAGAAACCCGATTACATGTATAATTAATTGATATTCGATTGATTTTGAGTTTCCAATTATCCATTCTGAAAGTTAAACTGATTCCCATCACTACCATTATGTAACACGATATAATGATTAGTCATGTATCAATGGAGTTGTCCATATGAAAATCAATATAAAAAAAAATATGAAATGTCAAAAAATTAATCAAAAAAATTTCCAATTTCAAGGTTGAGTAAAATTGATTAAATGACTGCTGAGTTTTGGCCATTTTATAGGAAAACCTGTTTACAGTGACCAAGATTTACAGTAACCAAAATCTATTTTGACCAAACAGAAACCCAGCATCATGTTACCATGGCAACAGTTTTGACCACCTAATATGGCAAATGATGGAAGGGTTGTGGCCCTTTGTAGAAAATCTTGTTTATAGCACAGGTTCTGGTTAGTATTAATAGATAAAAAAAAATATAAGCCCTTCTCCTACTATATAGTATGAGTAGGGTCTAATATTTTTTGCTATTAATATAAACCAGAAGCAGACGCCTGTGTTTATAGTAACCAGTGGCAACCAAAGTATATTGCAAGATCCTTTATATTTGTATGAAGTTTCATCAGAATTCATTCACAATGCGTCACAAGTCACATCGGAAAAGGATTGAATCAAAATATTGCCATTTCACATATTTCATACCCATGTTGGGCTGAAGGGACACATAATTGTAATCAATAATGTTGAAAAGGCTGTGAGTTGGAAATCAGCTACAGGTCGATCACCATTACACACACAAATGTAACATTAGGATTACTGCTTTTTTGATGGATAAAATCTTAACAAGAGGATAAGCAATAGAGCAGTCTACTAGCTGTATCATCACTGGGTCAGAGGAAAACCTAAGCTGTTACTGTATAACACATCCAAGGAAGTGGGGACTTGCCTAGATATATATCCCCCACACCCTCACCAATAAAATGAATCTGAATAAACCAAGATCAAGATAGCATGTACACAACCAGTTTTATTTCAGAAGTGGTCAAGTTTGACCTTTGACCTTTAACCTTAACCTATGACCACCAAAATCGAGGCAGGTGTAGAATTTAATGCATACAGTGATGTGATATGAATTTAATGAACTAAATCCGCACCGGGGTTCACGAGTTATCATGTACACAAGCTTTTCATTTAAAAGTTGTCCTGTGTGACCTTTGACCCTCAACTTTGATTGGTGACCACCAAAATCTAATCAGGTGTAGACCTTGATAGTGTTATGCTATGGTGTGATTGTGAATAAAATCTGTCCAGGGGTTTATGAGATATGACATTTACACACAGTTTTCATGGACGTCTACACATGCCACATCTGACATTAAATGAGTACTTTACAGTGAAACGATTGAAACGAAATCATATCGTTGTAATTAATGCGGTCACAAAATATACATAATGTTTTGAATCCACAAAATACATATTCAATCAAAATTATACTGTTTATGTCTTAATCAACATAGCTATCAACAGTGTTAAGTAGATAAATTGATAATTTGGTTTTAAAATGTTCAAAATTGACATTAATGTTCCAGACTGAGAAAAACTGGCTTAGTTCATATTAGCCTGAGTTTCCTCTGGCCCTAACACCATGTCTGGTGTAAGCATTACTCCAATTATATTTGAGGTTTACACGACAGGGAAACTTTTGACAGGCTGTCATGTAACATATACGTATAGGAGTAGTGTAAGCATATGGTGTAGGGCAAGAGGAAACTCGGGCTAAGTTCATATCAAGCACCCCCTTCCCCTACATGAAAATCACTAGGAAATAATTGTTGAACTAATTTAAACTTCCTCAAAATGTTATTTTAATTATGGTTATGGTTTAGATATTTTTTTAAGATTTATTCTACACACACTATTATATGTGTCGAAACACACCTACGTGTACACGTTATCAATTTTACAAGCACCTGTAGCTGGACGTTGAGCACGAGCTCGTTGACCAGCGGATGTAAATTCGTTAAACAAATAAATACACGCATAAACTCCAAATGCCCCGCCTTCTCACTCACCCTCAAGTCCTGCGACGTCACGTCCTAAGGGTCGAACAGAATCAGAACCAACCTTACTTTCGTTGGTTAATATAAATTATTTCAATCCTTGCACAAAATGGTAACTATTACTAATCCTTTAAGAATGGGTCGGCTTATAAAACTTGCCCAGCATTTACAGGTACTGTATATAGACGAGGTTTTCTTTGCCTACACTTACCACCTAGATCCAGATGTATTCGCTTCACATGTGACCACGACAAATATAGATTGTGGGGGAAAACAACAGTGTCGGGCCTATTCAGTCACAATCAATAGACACCATTGCTGCGCCTATTGAGAATGGTCTGCGACACAAGCTCAGCTCCGTGTTGTACACTGTAACGAAAAACGTCATAGCACGTTTAATTAACAGTCCACCTTTTACGACAACAAACAGAATCGTGTTGTTCACACTAACGTTGAAGTCAGATCTATTTCCGAGCTGGTATCACGATAGCACAGCACCGAGTCGATAATATTTAGTGTTAGTGCTGATGACTGGTTAGCATAACGATTATTCGATGATTATTCAATGCATGAAAACGCTTAGTAAATATTTTCGTAGCGTGCTGAATATTTCTAAATAATTCATCACTTTCCTAAACCATATGTTTACATCTGATCGCTTGTACGCTAAAAATGAAGGCCATACTATATTTACGTCGTTGTTTGAAACACTGTCAAGTTGACTTTGTGATGTTACGTTTTCGGACGACGGTTAATGCCCTGTGCGACATTACGCCACTTAGCTCAATGTTGAAGATATTGATTAATCAATGTCTATATGAGGTTAGCTTAATAAACCTCGAATAAAAAACAAATTAACACAAGATGATTACACTAGGTTGCACTTAATTAGCATATGTCAATCGCTTGGTTTTTTGTTCCTGACCATTCCTGGTAATTCTTAGAGCTTTTTAGTTGAAAAGTCGAAAGGCCGTGCTATCGAGAGTAAAATCAAATCAAATAAATATATGTGAATTTGAACCAATTTCCCTCGAAAGCATTTGAGCTGAAGCAATATGTCAGAACAGACGAATTTTACCGATCTCGAACAAGCTCTAAAATACTTTCAAGCAACGCGTTGGATGCCATCCTGCTACATTTAGAATGTTGTAGTGAGTGGCAATTTAGGGACATTAACAGCTTAATCTGAACCTCTAACATTATTACAGCTAACGATAATTACAGATACAACTGTGTAACGACAGTTTTGTTAATGTCAACCTTGGTGTCGGGACAGTGGTGTTTTCCTTGTTGCAAGACTTAAACTCGTTTGCCAGTGGCAATAGACTGGCAAGTCCTGGAGTCGAGCCTTACAACACAAAATCTGGAACTTGCTTGAACCTGTGATAGTCGAATGACAACTGTCTTTACACTCGCATCACCGAATAACGAATAGTCGTGAAGGCTCTATCATTGCACTCTTTTTGATTTAAACATATTTTAGTTGCTTCAAAAGCATACAGGATTAGGCAAAAATTATAACAACATTACTAAGGCCTATATACAATACGATTTGAGAAATAGCATAATATCATCGCAATGAATACCATTTTTTACAAATAATTCAAAAAAGATGTATATCATATCATATTACCGAAACCTTTGGCTGGACTTTAAATAATTTTGCACAATTCTAAAAATGTTCGTGTTTACATCTACTGGCAGATATTCATTCCCTTTGAGCAGTAAGTCTAAATCAGTGACAACCTCCAGATTTAAATTTTCTAAGTTAGAGAAAAGGGTACGTCTTTTCTTGGCAAAGGAAACATTTTCGAAAGATCGTAAACAGTTTCGATCCGTCGTTTGTGCTTAAGATAAACATTTTTCCAAATCATATATATATACCAAACTGTCCAATTTTATTACGTACAATATTCATGGCGCCAGTTTTGATTGTTCAGTTGAACAATAGGCCTATATGATGAGATGGGCTGCACATTTGTTATTAAAACATCGTGATAGATGGCGGTATGCAAATTTGGCATTACAACGGATACATTTATATATGAAAAAAAAACGGTCTGAGTAAAATTGATGGCGGTATGCGAGTTTGGCGGTTTGACGGGTGGCATTATAACGGGACTAATATATATATATCATTTTTAACGATCCCCTGTGCCTTGCGTAACTGTGTACCAAAAGAGAAGACAGAACGGAACGGAAAAGATACGGATATTCAATATACATTAGTCTAAGATTGATTTAGTACTTTCTGAGTAGAAGAAGCATGACGCGATTCACAGTTCTGTATAGTCCACATTAGTCGCCTCTTGGCATCAAGCGGAAAACAAACGGTCTTATGCTTGGTTTCTGACTGACAAACCAATGATCGAGATATAGTTGTCAGCCATATTGTCAGATTGTAGCGTGGAGCTGTAGGGAACAGACGAGTGTGTCTGTCTGTAATCCTTTTTTATGGATCTCGCGTAGTTAATCGTAGTCGATCTGTTTGGACAAATGTCATCAACAATTGTCTGTATGCATGACCAATTGACAATGTGATACCAGGCTTTGTTTTGACATAATGTCAGTTTTCTTGTCTTTCTCGCGACAGAGTAATTGTCGTCGCAATCGTATAACACATAGAGTACAACCATCTTTATATTCTGTTTAATTTCACGGTATATCAAGCATGTATAGGTTTTGTGCTATCAACTTGTCTTTATTTCTACAATCAATAAAACATATTTTAGGGATGGACAAGTAAAATATTCCTATCTAAAATTTGATATGATATAGAATATTTATTCTCGCTTTCGTTTGCATGTAAAACGATTGCAGCTTAGTGAAATCCTCGACTTTAGTCTGCTTCACAGTGATTTGTGCGCTTCTAACGACACATACACCTTTACATGTAGGTTACACTAAAGTCGATGTTAACATATATGTTATTCTATATGGAAAATCTGTCATATATACCACAGGCATCTGCTTCTGGTAAGTATTGATAGAAATTTTTTTTATTAGACCCCACTCATTCTATATCAACGTCAATACTAACCTGAATCTGACACCTGTGCATATAAACAAACGCATTTGTTGTTTTCCATCTTCGTTGTTGTTGTTGTTGTTGTTATTGTTGTTGATTAAGTTATAATTAAGGCTGTGTGAACCAATGATATCCTAAGTGTTAGATAAAACTTTGTCGTTACAGATTGCTAAATGTTAAAACCTTCGAATGTTGATTACCTTTACCGCATAACGGTAAAAAGCAATCAACGATAGGATTTTGTATTGAATTGCTTGATGCGAGTCCGATACGAATCAACTCATAAACCTGACGCTGTACCAAGCTAAGCTCGATCGTGTTGTGTTTCAATTATGGTCTGGGAAATAAATATCACTTTAGATCGACAACAAAACAGGCCATTGATCTGTAACATATTGTCGATTAGCAGAGTGGGCGATGAACAAAGCTGACAGATACTTTCTATGCAAACAGCATAACACATCCTGATTCTAATGGAAACAAACACTTAACACGCTTGATTTCAATATTGATCCTATATACGGACTAACAGTATGTACGACTTACACGGTCACAGGTTCCTGTCCAATTGGGTGGTGGATGCATTGGGTGAGCTGTTGCCATGGTGCGGCGTCCGTCCTTCGTCCGTCAACATTTGCTTTAAATCGCTACTAGTCATTAAATTCAGAATGGATTTTGACCCAATTTTGGTTAAAAAGATCCTTGGGGGAAGGGGAACAGATTTGCATTAATGACGATTCTGGCCCCCAAGGGGAAAGTGGGGCGGGGTCCAATAGAGGTAAAACAGGTACAATGTAATTTCTTTAAATCACTGCTAGTAAAAACGTTACTGATGGATTTGAAACCAATTTCGTCAGAAAGGTCCTTGGGGGAAGGGGAACACATCTTGCGGGGTCCAATAGGGGAAATTTAGTTGGCCCGAAGGGCCGATGAGTTTATGCAATGGCGCGACGTTTAATAGTCGTCTGTTGTCTGTCAAGATTTGATTTAAATCGCTACTAGGCAAAAAAGTCCTAAAAGTCCTGGATGGATTTGAACTAAATTTGGCCTGAACAATCATTCGGGGGTGGTGAACAGATATTGCAAAAATGCTTGCTACTTGTATTTTTGAAACCGTTGAAACCCCCACCCTGTAACCATATACATGTATAGCATTGTGGGGCATCACTTGATAAAGCTATTTACGAATTGAACATGAACATTATTTTGATGCTTGGTCAATTCCAACCAGGTGAGCGATACAGGCCCTCTGAGCCTCTACAATCATGCACTATTTATACAGTTATCTATATATTAGTTTATCACTTTATCAGATTATCAGAATTAATTCAGTTCGTTTTTTGTTCATTACATGGTAACACTCCCTTACATTCAGTAAAAATGACATCCCATGTGTGATGTTCATCAGATTAAATTTCGGTTAAAATATATTTATATCTTTTTTTGCAATAAACAGTTTATTAAACACCAGGGCCTGGGTTGTCGTTACCGAATTTAAATCTAGCTCCCCAAAACGTCTGAAAATGTGCTTTAAATTCCACACACTTTGGTGGAAAATCGGGGATGAAAACAGCTACAGTGGAATTTCTTTAACTCTAACCCGGAACACTCGAATACACCGCTTTACTCGAAGTATTTCGTCATTTCCAACCGAATTCTCTCTTTATCCTAGTAAAAATAACTCGGAAAACTCGAAAAACTCGGATAATACGAAGTAAAAATTTGGTCCAAACAAAAACAATCCTACTTGAAATGATCGAATAACTCGAAGTATCGTTTCCCGATATTTTTCAACATCAAATTTCCGTTTGTAATACTGAAGGTATCGGCACTACAAACCTATCGATTATTATATGCTATTACAAATGTTTAATAAATTAATTAAAACAAATTGTCTGTGGAATCTTATAACAACAACGCTCGGTGATAAAAAGTACTGTTTTAATTACATCAGGTAATTTCCTAAGGCAGTCGCCGATCAATAAATGATTTTTTTTGTCTCTAACTCGGATCTAAATTGTCATTTTAATACTGAAAAATATATGAAATATTGTAATTATGCATTATTGATTGAACATTTTATTACATAATAAACAAAATTCAATAATTTTATAAAGACTTTAGTTATTGTACTCGCATTGTGATTATACACAAGTTCCTATGTCCCGAGATCAGAAATTTTGATGGACGGACCAACAACAGACCCTAAATATTATGACAGATATCTGTCTGTCAAAATGTCTAACGTTTGGCGTTGGGCCAGAGGAAACTCGGACGTATCAGAAGCACACATTGCGCGTGAAAACGTTACAGTAAAACCTACCTGCTCCGATGAAAGTTCCCGGCCAAAAACTCGATGTTTGCAATTTCAAAAATCCAAATTTTCTTACAAGACTTCGCTTGCCACATCTGCGTATGAACAAGACAGAGGCACCAGGCCACACAGACAATATAATTACAGAAGTATTCAGTCGTAGGCGTAGTCAAATTTAACATTCATGGAATCAGGCTGGATTTTAGTCCATAATGGAACTCGTATGGTAAATGTTCTTTAAATCTGCTATCCTTAAATATTTTCTTACAATACTTGATTAAAACAAATAGCATATTTAATAATTAGGAAAAAAAAGAAAGAAATGTATTTTTCACAGACTTATTCGTTTTCCGAATTATCTTTGAAAATGAATATATATATTCTGTAATCAAAGACGGTATCGCAATTAAAAGACATTTACCGTAAAACAATTCGATGCATAATCTTGTGTTGCTGGGTCCCATATTGACATCTGGGCCCAGTACGACAACACAAACATATGATATGGATATTGCCATGTAAATACCAACCATTGACGACTCTAGGCTGTGTTTCCGGGCAGGATTACTCCAAGTAGGAACAGTCTCATCAAAATTCCTATCTATGAATATAAATTAGCTGAACTCCCAGTCGTGGTAAAAAAAAAATAGCGCGAACTGTCCCAACACATTAGTGAACTCAAAACGAGACTCGTTGGTTATATAGCTAACACAATTTTAATAGAATAACAGATTAACAATAAAATCATAATAGAAAATGTACGATTTATCAAGGGTTTTAATGAATGAAATAAATGGTTGTCAATGTTATCAAAATCATATTTCATATTTCAGCGTCACCATAATTAAATTGTCACACACATTCTGACGTCACCAAAGGAAGTGAAAATGTGCTTAAAGGTTCGACGCCGAGAATGGACAGAAATAGATACAGATTTTTTTTTTATATTTACTTTGTTATTCTTTTGTTATGCTGTCAGCAGCAATATGATGTTTAGCGGGGCGAAATATGTCGGTTCGCTTTAAAGCGACATAAGTTACTCTTTTTTTCTTGCAAAAGCAGTGTTTAGCTGGACGATATAAGAAATAACGAAATAGCATATTTCCCAGGAACACAGGGGCACGTTACATTAATAATGTATACATGAAATGATTAAAAATTATGTGGGTCAATATAAACTTAACACATTTTTAATCATTTCGTGTATACATTATTATTGTAACGCGCCCCTGTGCTTGGAACAAGAGCCATAGCTGTCAAAGGTTCGACGCTCAGCAACAGAAATTGGAGACTTATTTATTTCATCAAATATTATCTAAATACCAACCTACATATCCATTGCTAGAACACAGAGTAAAGGTGGTATCGCAGACAGAACAATATATGCGCGCCCGATGCCGAGATGACGTTTAATAGTATGGAAATGCATGAAATACAAGAAGAATTATTCGGTAAGATTCTGCTTGATAGTCCATAATATAACTACATATCATAATGATAAAGCACGCCAAGTTTCAGGATTTCCAATATTTTACTTTTCACTTAGATACAAGGCGTGTGACTAGATTTCGCTCATACAACATATACATAGTTTCAGCACATGACAATCATACACAAATATTGGCTGTACATGATGATATACAAAAAAAAAAAAAAAAAATAAATAAAGAAATAAAAAAAAAACCATAATGTAATTGTCAACAGCTTTGCTGTATTAACAATACTAGTATTTAGAATTACGTAGTTCATAATATTATAACATATCCGATAGTTTTGAGATAAATAAGCTAATATTCATTGATTTAACAAAAACATGTAAATATTTCTTTCAATTTGTGTGCGTTTATGTTTTATTATGTGTATTTGGGTGTGTGTAGCAAAGATGACAAGACACGAGACAAGGAACTTATTTAACGTTGAATATATCAAGCAGAGAAGAAAATCCAACACAGGAAATACCATATCACTTCCGATATTGTTGTTTCTTGATAAAACTTTCGGACAAAACAAATTATAATAATAAATAAAAAGTTTTGATAATCGTATAAAACAGACTTCATGTTTTTCTCGCTAGGAAACAAGTACATAAAAGGAAAATCACAAAACAATATTGACCCCATGTCTATATCATTTACTTATCATTTGTATCTGCAGTTGATTTTAGCGAAATCAGCTTATCATATGTTAAAAAGAAGACGATTAATTTTAGAATGATAATATTAAATATAGCATGATTGTTAAAGTTTATGTGTTCTTATGAAAACAATTATTACTTAGTGTCTCATATAAGTCAATTTTATATATTGTTTTATGTTATCATATGTAGTTTATATGACCTGTGTGACCTAGATTTTGTAAATATATATTGTGTGACACCTTAATAAATAAAAAAGATTGATTGATTGATTAGTTTAAACAATATTTTATTCAGTGGAAACATCAATAAACATATACATATAATTCCAAATGAATAGGGATTTGACAGCAAGCTTAAAGCTTAGTATATGTAAGTCATCTCCCTTTGTTTGTGTTCAGCATACGTTTAGATGAGTCAGTAGTATTTTAAACATTGCAACCGTGAATTATATTAATTAAACATACAATTATACAAGTGAATGAATTGGTATTTAAACAATTGATAAACTTATTAAACTAAAAAAAACAAAACAAATGTTGCTCATAGATTAATTAAATTGATTGATTGTTAATATATCGAGATGTCTTCTCACTTAGCCAACAAAAAGATGTGGAACTAAAAAATTAATTTCCCTTGTTAAATAACCACAAAGTTCAATCAAGCAGGCTATGTACAGATTTGAATAAACATATGAAATGCATGTAGATGTAATTTTATTTTACTTAAATGCATTACATCCTTGACCTTGTAGACCGGATGCCCGACATTGCATTGAAAATGCTTCTCACAAAAAAGCCAACTAAATACAACTGGTTTTTCCCTTGTTGCTATTTAAATAAAAGCACATTGATACGTGTATTTAAACACACACTGTGTTAGTGAGCATTTCCGTTTAAAGTTATTATAAAAGAATCATAAAAAAAATCTTATGTACAAATTGTTCATCTGATTGTTATGAATACATACCACTACATATGAAATTCCCTGAATATATATATATATATATCTTAAAAGTTAGTCCTACTGTGGTCGAGGTGAAATATCTACGTGATATATCCTACAAAAATGGTAAATATAGTTCTAAACAGAAAAATAGAATAGACAATGGGGAATGGTTATATATATATACTGTTTATATTACTTCTTTGACCCATAATAATAATAAATAATAAAAAAATAATATCATCGGCGGAAATATCAAGAGTAAATCAAATGGATTGAAAATAAGAATAATAAAAAAAAAAAAAAAAGTCTGTTTACATTGAGTGGTAATTCTTGACGTCCTGCATGATGGTTGAAGGCATTCAGCAAAATATGCAATAGTCTGTTTTTGTATGAAATAGTTGATAATTGGCAATGGTCTGCTATACGTGTTTGCGTATCTTGTTTCTTTCTTACTTCGTATAGCATCGTAACCCTAGCCCGAGTCTGGTCAAGTTCTGACACCATGTCTGGTGTAGGGTGTCAGGGTTAGAGGAAACTCGGGCTAAATAATCCTAACTTCGTTGCGTATTGAAAATTGGTACGTAATGTATAGAAGATTACTGTCTGCACTAGATATAATTTTTTTGGTTCATTTTATGGAATAAAAATAATTTCAATAAAAAAACTGTAGGAGGTCCACGACTGTGCGTCGAACGGATGCAACCGAAATCCATTCCCGTGCATAAGTAGGTCATTGTGTCAGAGCCTCACTTTGGTAGCAACTTCGTACACTTCCGGTAATGAACCTTAGAGGAACCCACAATACAGGAACTGTAATTCAGCCGTATTTACCGAAACAAACACAATAAGAGACTTGAGGTATGTTTAGAATGAATGGTTAGAACGCATATCATCTTAAAGAAACACAAAATAACCACGAAGAAAGCTAGAAACGGACGAAAACACCGACTTTTCGGCTTACGTTCTGTGGATAATATGTGACACGATTCCAGACAAGAGCATTCATCGCAGAAGCCAGATCCGGTGTCAACTGCCTCGTTTAACTCACTTTAAGTAAACGTTATGGGTAAACCATGCTCCCATTGACTAAAATGATTCTTTGCTGGTTTTAAGAATAAGTGAAAAGTGTGGGAATCAAAGAACAATTGAGAATATAAACATTGGTAAACTCATAAACAAAAACAATGAGTTCTACAATATCGACATCAGCTGCCGAGAGAGGACTGGTGGATCACGGCCATCTTCTCGAGAAGGAAGGGGATGCTAGATTGAAATTTGACAGAGCTTGTCAACAAATAGCCTTATTAGACCAGAAAATAAGGGACTTGGAAGTGAGATACAAACGTGCTGTGAAACACAAGAAGAATTCGTTTAGATACAATTTAAGACTACGGTTGTCAGTAGTAACCGGAGTGAAAATGATGTATCATCACTATGCAAGTACGAAAGCAGAGGAGCTGAGCCGTATACGGCGGCAAATAAGCAATACTTCACAGAACCCAGAATTAAGCAGGGAAAGTCATTCTCGGACAAGAGAACAGAGGTCATCAAGTGCTGCAGCCAGCCATGACCAGCTGGACATTGACTGTTGATGAAAACTTTATCTAGGAAAGAATCAATTAACTTTTGTTGAACAAAATTGTGTTCTAGTATATTTTTATCATCATCATTGAAGTACAATATATTATTTCATGCAGAATATATAATGTTCAATTCCATTATGGATTTATCATATTAAGTGTATGTATATATACTCTAATCCTTGACCACAATCCATCTACACTGTCATAATGATTTATAAAGTAAAAACTCAGCAGAGTTAGCAGAATATGTGCTCAAATACTGAAATAAGATTATTGTGAATATAGCTGACTTGTACTGACTTCAGTTTTTATCGCCGTTCACAAACCAATCCTTTTATTAGTCCTGTATACATACAAGTACATGACCTTGAAATATTGGGTTGATTTGGACAATTGACATGCTAGCTTTCAACTTTATCCATTTTCATATACCTCAGAAACATTAATTTATTCAGTATTTTTGAAAATTTTGCAATTTGATTAACATAGCTGAATTAGAGGCTTAATTAATACATCTGGGTAAAGTACATTTTTAAAGAAAGCCAAGTAACAGATCATTTCAATCATATTGATGTACTTCTATAGGTGTGGAATCCATATGTTGTCAAAATTTGATAATTTGAGCATAACTTTTCAACATCTAGCTATTTCTGAGTCGTCAGATGTATTTATAATTAATAATTATGTGTGTGTGTATACATTGTATATAAATAAAGATATACTATACACATACAAATGTATAATTTTTGTTTAAATTTCAGGGGTTTCAGTAGACAGTAAAAATTTGTCTTGAACTTGCCTGAGGATAGCTATGACTCTTGATTTTTAAGACATGTCTATATAACAAGCCATATTTCAGGGAAAATTATATTCAACTTCTAAATCTACTGTATAATTTTTAAGGGCCAATTGAATCATATTTAATTAATAACAGAAAAATAATATATAAAATGGCAGTGTGAGCAGAGTAGCAGGTTTCCATTTGGCAAGTTTACAAAAAATGCTACCAGTTGGTTGATTTTCAATATATATTTTACAAATCATTCACCTTATAAATAGATGTAAATGGCAAGACCAAACATATTTATATCGTATCTGTATGTAGCAAGCAACTACTGGTGGATCCAGAGTGGTTTTATGAATCTACATACATGCAGTAATGTAACCTGGTAAGACTGTCTGTCAGAGCTTGTGTACATTTCAATATCTATACAGGTATTAACATGAAGATTGGACTGGTAAAATCAGCTGAATTTTTTATTGTTCTCAAAATATGAAAATATGTACAGTTGTTTTAGGACATCAATTCTGCTTCTACCGCTAGAAAAGATTTTTTTTAAAGATATAATGTTTCTGTAGCAATTACAACCACACCTGTTTATGTAGTAATTACAACTACATATGTGTTTATGTAGTAATTACATATACACATGTGCTTATGTAGTAATTTCAACTACACATATGTGATTCTGTACTAGTACTTACAACTGCACATGTTTCTATAGTAATTACAACTATTCGTTTATTTCTCTAGTAATTACAACTATACACGTGTTTCTATAGTAATTACAACTACACATTTCCGTAGTAATTACAACTACACATGTGTTTCTATAGTAATTACAACTACACATTTCTATAGTAATTACAACTACTCATTTCCTGTAGTAATTACAACTACATGTGTTTCTATAGTAATTACAACTACACATTTCTGTAGTATTTACAACTACACATGTGTTTCTATAGTAATTACAACTACACATTTCTGTAGTAATTACAACTACACATGTGTATGATTGGATGTAATTCATATTTTGATGCTTTTTCTGCGAGATAAATCATAATGTTTACTACTGTTGATTATTTGTTTTCATCCTAAATTCAGTCGGAGAAGAAAACTTTTTGTCAGTTGTATACACCTAAACATATGTATATCTCTTGTTTTAGTTGTTGGGTTGCTTAAGTCTGTAATAAAAAAGTGTTCTAAGTTTTCTGGTAGATGAATTTCAGAGTGTGGTAGTTGAATTTTGAGCAGTTACAGTTTGTGAAATATTTACCATAAAATAGCCAGCTTAAGTTGTTAAAAACAGGCTGTTTTTGCTGGCAACCAGCTTTTAACAAAATATATAAAAATGTTAGTTGACTAAATATAAAAAACAGGGAAATGTTGTTTTAATTTGGCAACTTTACATGTTGCTCACAAACGTAATTGATTTTTTTATGAAATTTTATATATATGATATTCTTTATATATATAATTACACAAAATTGTAGGAAATAGATATTTTATCAAAGCAGGCTTGCACTAATCTCAATGTTTACATTAAAATTGTAAATATATAATGTCTAGATGTATCATTTGTTATTTTACCATCTCTCAATTTTATTGGTTCTATGTGCAATTTGTTTCTTGTTTTGTTTGGTTATTGATGTCAGCATTAATTTGATTTGAATATTGATGTTGTATAGAATAGAACCTATTCAGATACACACGGTAATTTGATAATTTTCAGTGAAAATGTGAAACATGCATATTTATCCAAGATCTGAATTACCAGGATAATGATCAATCTTGTTAACTTCTTAGTAAGAATTTTCTGAATTTATATATAGAGGTTATATCTGTGGATATTTCGTATATTTCTTTGTTAATTTTATTCTAGGATGAATATTAATTATTGACATTAAAAGGTTAATATTATTAATACTGTTACAGCTATATTGTCTTTAAAAAGACACGACTCTGAGAAAGAAATGAGCTTCTTAATCAAATAAGATACAATTACAAATGGTGTTATTTATGCATTCTTTATGTGTAATAAAACTTTATAATGATGATTGAAAATTTCTAAATCTTTCAAAATGAAGAAGTGATATCTGCTAAAAAATAATCTTAATTTATAAAAACAATAGACAATTTAGTTACTTATCTACCCAAACTGAAAATTCCAACTGGAAAATGCTTATTTACATATTTTTAATTTGAGCCATGCATGATTTGGTAAGGGTAATGAAATGTCAAATCAAGTTTGCATGGTTTAAATGTGTAGAAAAATTTAAATGAAAATCACAATAAAACCAGTCGGTAGAGGGATTGATGCATGCAGCCATCTTGTTAAATCACTGGTATAATTATATATACGTATGTGTAATTTCTCTGCTTGGTGCAGCGATTAATATATATAGAGGCTGTTCAAGCTATTGTCAATGTGTGGCTTAATGCACAGCTATAAACTATAGGAATATATAACTTCATGAAGTAATTATAAAGCATACATACATATCGGGTTCATGTTTTTAACATTGCCGAGTCTGAAAAGTATTTCAATATTTGTTTGTTATGAAATAGTGTTGTTTATTATTCATTTCTTTTGAGTGTTTGTGTGTTGATCTGTTTTGCATTTACCCCATTATGTGAAAAGCACCATCTTCCCCAAAGTATCATTTCTCATATTAAATTGATGATATATTGTACATGTTTTTTGACACTTTACCTGTATGCAGGTAGTAAAAACTGAACGAATGTTAACTTATGATGGAGCCATGAAAATTTGAAGTAAAAAATATCATTTATCAAAAAAAGTTTTTTTTGTATTGTATGCACTTGTACTAAGTGATATTTCTAAAGTTGAGTTAAAAGGTTTGTGGCATGCTTGTTCTTTAAAAGATATCTTTGATGAACAAGTATCCTTGGCCCAGTTGTTCAAAAGATGATTAGCTAAAACACTTGATTTGTGAAAAACTATTTTCTCCTTTATTTCAAAACCTTAGTGTATGTATAGTGTATGTATTAATTAAAATGGACATGTAGAAAGATACTGATGAGTGTTATAGTTTCATGAAAATTTGTCAAGTTAGTTTTACCAGAAATGATTTTAAAAGATTTTGAAATTGTTGTTAAACTGTGATTAGCCTAATCGCCTTTTGAACAACTGGGCCCTGAACTTCTAAACTACTACATTGTCATCCAGTCTGGAACATCATACTTGAGGCATGAGTCATGTACCAAATGTAGGTCACTCTGTGTAATTATGTGAATTTATTCACATTTTGTTGAATACAGTGTGTAGAATTGGTTTCCTTGGCATGTAGTTTCACATCCGATGAGGAAATGTAATTTTCCATATTTCCAAGTTGCTTTACTAAAAAAAAATATAGAATTTCAAATTTTGATCTGCTGTCTGCTTGGGTCAATCTGGACAATGCTCCTTCATAGGTATTAATATATAAGAGATGATCAGATCCCAGAGGGATCTTGGTGCAAACCACTGAATGATCTTTTAGTATTTATGTAAAATTGATCTTTTCCTATCTTTCCTCTCTTTCTCTTAAGCATTTGGAGACGGGGAATCTACATCAAAGTTTTGAGAAAAATCAATAAGAATTTTAACTAAATAGTGATAACAAACCAATTAATGTCCAATGCGGGTATCCTATTAGCCAATTTACTTTTTCAGATCAGTGAAAAAGTTACATGGGCACAACTAGGGCCCAAGGGAAACTTATATATCAAGTTTCAGATATATATATATATCTTCCCTGTACTTTTCAAGAAATAGTGATATCTATTTTCAAAGTGTCAAAATCCAATATGGCTGCCTGTCGGCCATTTTGTTTTCCTGATCAGACTCCATATTTAATGTACACAACTAAGAATTCCAAGGTCTTTTGAAGTTTGAGAAAGATCCTTCCTGCACTTTTCATGAAATAAAAAAGGGTTATTTACAGACAGAAAAGCCCATGTCGACTCGAAAATATTTGGATAAGTCTGTCAATATTTCTTAAATTCTTGGGTATAAGCCGAAGTTTCCTCTGGCCCTGACACCATGTCTGGTGTAGGCCTACAACAGCCATGGTGTTAGATCCTGAGGAAACTTGGGCAACCTGGGTATACTCTTGAAGCGTGTTGTTGATCATGTGTAGTATACACACCTCGTAGTGTATGTGGTCACATACTTCACATTTCATAATAGTGACTTTGAAAATAGACCAAGGTCACTTCTATGCCAAATCTTTATAGCACTCATTCCTTGTTGCCTGTTGGCAAAAATATCAGGCATGAATCTTCTGGAACTTAAGTTTTTAACATATTTGACTCCTGTGACCTTATTGGTATGAGGAAACCTTATAACAGTCAGTTATATGATGGAAACTTAATGTACTTCCCCATTAATCTCCTGGCCAAATATCGGTTCTCAATATCTTTTGGTTTTCTAGAAAAAGTTAAAAAGTTGGCCTGTATCGCTCACCTGGTTGGATTTGACCAAATGCCAAAATAATGTTCATGTTCAATTTGTTAATACATATACAAAAATGTACTCTCGGAAAGACCATATGGATTATTTTTACACCATAATGGTGTTTAAAGAAACCAAGTCCCTTAGGGTGGGGAAAACCCTTTGGCCTATTTTTACATAAGAATTGTGTTTATCCCTTAATGCCCAGCGATACTATACATAGTTATGGGATTGAGGGTCACAGTAACCATTTATGCAAAATCTGTTCCCCCATCACCACGGATGTTTCTGACAAAATTGGGTTCAAATCCATTTAAAACTCAAATCTCTATTTCCCCTATTTGGCCCCTCCCTTCAGGCCCCTTGGGGGTCAGAGTCAATATTTATATAAACTCTCTTTCCCCCGCTCCTAAGGATATTCCACCACCAAATTTGGTTCAAATCCATTCATAACTTTATGAAAAATAGTGATTTAAAGACTAATTTCTATTTCCCCTATTTGGCCCCGCCCCTCAGGCCCCTCAATATTTATACAAACTCTTTCCCCCCTTCCTTTCTGGATGTTCCTGACCAAATTTAGTTAAAATCCATTCGTAACTTAATAATTAATAGCGATTTAAGGGATTAACCCCTATTTTCCCTATCGGACCCCACTCTTCAGTCCCCTGGGGATTCAGAGTAAAAATTTATACCAACTCGGTTCCCCTTCTCCAATGAATATTCCTGACCATATTTGGTTAAAATCCATTTAAAACTTTATGACTAGTAGCAATTAAAAGACTAATCTCTATTTCCCCTACTTGGCCCCACCCCTTAGGCCCCTAGGGGTACAGAGTAAAAATTTATATATAAACTCTGTTCCCCCTCCCCTCAAGGATGTTCCTGACCAAATTTGGTGAAAAGCTATTCAATACTTTAGGACTAGTAGCGATTTAAAGGAGTAACCCTATTTCCCCTATTTGGCCCCGCCCCTCAGGCCCCTGGGGGTTGAGAATAAAGATTTAAACAAACTCTGTTCCTCTTCCCCCAAGGATGTTCCTGACCAAATTTGGTTCAAATTCATTAATAACTTTATGACTAGTAGCGATTTAAAGGATTAACCCTATTTCCCCTATTTGGCCCCGCCCCTCAGGCCCCTGGGGGTTCAGAGTAAAAATTTATACAAACTCTGTTCCCTTTCTGCCAAGGATGTTACTGACCAAATTTGGTTCAAATTCATTCATAACTTTATGACTAGTAGCGATTTAAAGGAGTAACTCTATTTCCCCTACTTGGCCCCGCCCCTCAGGCCCCTGCGGGTTCAGAGTAAAAATGTATACAAACTCTGTTCACCTTCTGCCAAGGATGTTCCTGACCAAATTTGGTTTAAATTCATTCATAACTTTATGACTAGTAGCGATTTAAAGGATTAACCCTATTTCCCCTATTTGGCCCCGCCCCTCAGGCCCCTGGGGGTTCAGAGTGAAAATGTATACAAACTCTGTTCCCTTTCTGCCAAGGATGTTACTGACCAAATTTGGTTCAAATTCATTCATAACTTTATGACTAGTAGCGATTTAAAGGAGTAACCCTATTTCCCCTATTTGGCCCCGCCCCTCAGGCCCCTGGGGGTTCAGAGTAAAAATGTATACAAACTCTGTTCCCCTTCCCCCAAGGATGTTCCTGACCAAATTTGGTGAAAATCCATTCAATACTTTAGGACTAGTAGCAATTTAAAGAAAAAGTTGCCGGACGCCGGACGCTGCACCATGGCATAAGCTCACCGGCCCTTTGGGCCAGGTGAGCTAATAAAAAAGGGTTATTTACAGACAGAAAAGCCCATGTCGACTCTCAAAAATATTTGGATAAGTCTGTCAATATTTCTTAAATTCTTGGGTATAAGCCGAAGTTTCCTCTGGCCCTGACACCATGTCTGGTGTAGGCCTACAACAGCCATGGTGTCACATCCAGAGGAAACTTGGGCAACCTGGGTATACTCTTGGCCTGTGGATATTTTTCTGGCTAACTCTTCAACACAATTTCATAAAAACTTTCACAATGATTTGGCCACTTGCACTCACTGATGAAAGTTATGGACACTCCCAATGGATAACTTTATGATGAATAGAGGCCCAGAGGGCCTGGTCCCAGTTTCATCAATATTCCTTAAATCAAAATTTTCCATTGCAGAACGTAAAAGTTCTTTCAGATTTTTTTCTTTAAATCTAATAATGCTTTCCTATCGACAATTTTAAGTTGAGGTATTTCTTTTATGTGAGAGAATGTTGATAAAACTGGATCCAGAATCTCTGGCATTAGGACCAGTAAGGAATAATGACTAATGCCCTGTCAGTTAACAGTATTGAAAAACCTAGAGTAACCTCTGTTGGTGTTTTTGTTAAATCAAACATAACCCATACGAAACCCATTACATGTAGCAGTTTGAAGCGTGTTGTTGATCATGTGTAGTATACACACCTCGTAGTGTATGTGGTCACATACTTCACATTTCATAATAGTGACTTTGAAAATAGACCAAGGTCACTTCTATGCCAAATCTTTATAGCACTCATTCCTTGTTGCCTGTTGGCAAAAATATCAGGCATGAATCTTCTGGAACTTAAGTTTTTAACATATTTGACTCCTGTGACCTTAAACCCCAGCTGAGGTCATTGGTATGAGGAAACCTTATAACGGTCAGTTATATGATGGAAACTTAATGTACTTCCCCATTAATCTCCTGGCCAAATATCGGTTCTCAATATCTTTTGGTTTTCTAGAAAAAGTTAAAAAGTTGATGGACGCCCACTCCTATACCATAACATAATTTCTTTATGTATAAGCGTCCTGTGAGCTAACATTTTCTCCACAGTGACATTGAATAAAGATGATCTTTTTCACAATATTTCAACAAGAGGCCCAGAGGGCCTGTATCGCTCACCTGGATTTCATGAGATATGAAACAAGAATGATGATTAAGTATATTTGTCACTGGTATTGCTATGTCAATATATCATAGGCATTTTATATGGGTACGTGAGGTTTTTATGCCAAAAAATACATTAATCAATGAAATGAAATTGACTTTTGGCACAACCCCAGATGCAACCACACAAATGTGAGCGATATCCATTGCTTAGTTTCAGAAAAGAAGTTGTTTAAACCAATTGACCCCTTTTGACCCTGCCCTCTGCACCCCAGGGGTCAGTTCCTTCCGTTATAAAATTTTGAATCCCTACCCAAAAGGATGCTACCAGTCAAATATGAGCTGTTTCATAGAAGAAGTTGTTCATATCAATTTAGCCAAATTGACCCTTTTTGGCCCCACCCCTAAGTCCCCTGGGGGGTCAATCCCAAAATTTGTACAATTTTGAATCCCAACCCCATGACCATGCTACCATACAAATGTGAGTGATATCCATTGCTTAGTTTCAGAGAAGAAGTTGTTTATATCAATTCTGCCAAAATGACCCCTTTTGGCCCCGCCTCTTAGCTCCCCGGGGGTCAGCTCTGTCATTTATAGTTTTTAATCCCTACCGCGGGGGTTGTACAAGGCAAATATGAGCGATATCCATAGCTTAGTTTCAGAGAAGAAGTTGTTTATATCAATTTAGCCAAATTGACCCCTTTTGGCCCCACCCCTCGGCCCCACCATTTGTACAATTTTGAACCCCGGCCCCAAAGGGATGCTCACAGTCAAATATGAGCAATATCTATTGCTTGGTTTCAGAGGAGAAATTGTTCATATCAATTTAGCCAAATTGACCCCTTATGGCCCCGCCCCTCAGCACCGAGGGAGGTCGGCCCCACCATTTGTACAATTTTGAACCCTGACCCAAAAGGGATGCTCACAGTCAAATACGAGAATTATCTATTGCTTGATTTCAGAGGAGAAGTTGTTCATATCAATTTAGCCAAATTGACCCCTCTTGGCCCTGCCCCTCAGGCCCATGTGGGGTCAGCCTCACCATTTGTACAATTTTGAATCCCCACCCCATGGTGATGCTACCAGGCAAATATGAGCAATATACATTGTTCAGTTTCAGAGAAGAAGTCGTTTATATCAATATAGCCCAATTGACCACATTTGGCCCCGCCCCTCAAGCCCCCAGGGGGTCAGCCCCATCATTTGTACAATTTTGAATTCCCACCCCATAGTGATGCTACCAGGCAAATATGAGTGATATCCATTGCTTGGTTTCAGAGAAGAAGTCGTTAATATAAATATAGGTATATTGACCCATTTTGGCCCCGCCCTCAGGCCCCCAGGGGGTCAGCCCCACCACTTGTACAATTTTGAATCCTCACCCCATAGTGATGCTACCAGGCAAATAGGAGCGATATCCTTTGCTTGGTTTCAGAGAAGAAGTCGTTTATATTAATATAGCCAAATTTACCCCTTTCGGCCCCGCCCCGCCCCTCAGACCCCTGGGGGGTCAGCCCCACCATTTGTACAATTTTGAGTCCACACCCCATAGGGATGCTTCTGACAAAATTTCGTCAAATTCTGATCAGTGGTTATGAAGAAGATGTCAATTGTTGACGGATGGACGGACGACGGACAGAACGGTATGGCATAAGCTCACCTTGGTCCTTTGGACCAGGTGAGCTAAAAATGATGACCTTTGACCATGAATATTGGTTAGTCATTACTTTTTGTAGGATTTCATTCTTGACACTAGATCTCCTGGTTATAAAGAAATATCTGTGAAATGAAAGTGATAGTTGATGCTGAATGGACGACAGTGAAAGTGATGGTTGATGCTGAATGGACAACAGTTGCCACACCACAGAATAAGTTCACTTGGCCATTAGGTCAGCTAAACATAACAAAAAAGTCGAACTGAAATTCATAACACTTTTTAATGTCAACAATTTATATGTTTACTAATAAACAAGTTGCAGCTACTTGCTGAATGTATATTTAGTACAAGTTTTTATGGAACCAAAAACCATCACATTTACGTCGGCTTACTCACTTTCTCAATAGATTCATATCTCCATACAAAATTCTAGATACCATTTACACATACTTCTATCTCTCGGTCTTTAATTCAATCAAATCTAAATTAAAACCATTCACAAAATTTTAAAGTTTAATTTGATACAAAAGTAACATACATTGTAACTTGATAATCCTAACAAAATGCCAGTACTAAAACTATTTGTACAAGTTACTTACAATCCTTCCTCATCAAATTAAAAACAGTTCAAAACGTTCACATCGATGTTACAACGTAACACAATATTGCTTCCCCCTGGTCACCAGTAAGCATAACAAGCTTACCATGTATTTTTAAATCATTATATAGATAAAACATGAAAAACTTAATAATCATATATTCTTCTTTATCAAATATGCTGCAAACAACTTAAGTTTATACTTTCGGCAATCAAGATCACTTTTGTATAGAAACTTACATGAAACACAGGCGTCTGCATCTGGTTAGTATTCATAGAAAAAAAATATATAAGCCCCTACTCCTACTATATAGTAGGAATAGAGTAGGGGCAAATATTATTTTTTCTCTAAATATTTACAAGATGCAGACGCCTGTGCACTAAATAATACAAAATGCAACAAACATATCGCAGATGGCTATTTTGAATGCAGACAGTAATATTTTGGAATCATTTCATAAAAAGATTTAATGTTCAAAATGTCTAATACAATTGTGTATATTGTATTAGGAAGACTTAACAACACTGGTAACAGCTTTGACACATTTCTGAGGCATCGTATTTACAAGCACACCTTTTACATTCGCCATTTTTTTAACAATATTATGCAGCAGGCAAACAGTTGAGGTATACAAAGTAACGAGAACACACATGGGTATTGCAATACTTGTATGAAGCAGACAGCGAGTCTGTAAGTACACTTAGGCAATTTTCTACAAACTAATTACAGAGACAAACAGTGATTTGACAACGATATAGCATAATCAGGCCTGCCTTCAGCAGATGTCATACAATCTAATTTTGCAGGATACAGCCTATATATGTTTAGATGCAGGCATGGTTTTGATTAAGATACATATTTATACAGTGAAACCTGACTTTACTGACACTGTAGTGGACTACCAGCAAGTCAATGTGTCGGATGTGACAGAGCGTTGGTAAAGTCAGTGTCAGCAATGACAGTGGATTATGTCGCTGTTCTGGTGGATATGAATGGATGTAACAGAATATTTTAGATATATACATACATATATATATATTAACTAAATATAACCATAGTCGAGGAGTCAAATGTGTCAAAATTCAAGATACAATGTAGTTGCCTATTGGCCATTTTGTTTCCCTGATCAGTCTTAAAATTGAACATGCACAACTAGGACTAGAGACCAAGGAGTATCTACATACATGTGTGAAATATAAGAAAGATCCTTCAGGTATAATCCTGTATTTCTAGGAAACAGCGATAAAAGGATTGCTAATGACGATGAACCAAGGACGAAGATTGATTTGAATATGAATAGCTCATCATCAACAGATGATGAAAGTCTTGGCTAATAAGATGTCAAGACAGCCACTTTGATCTGCCTACATATAAACAATACTGTTGGTGGTCCTGTTAACTTTTTTGAATATTAAAACCTGGTATATTTCACATACTGATAAACTAAAAGTTTCATTGAAATCTATGCAACACATGAAGTACATGCAGTCTGGACAAACTTACATCTGAAGATGGACTGTCACCATGATGCTAGTAAATTCTGTATGAGAATCTGGATTTTTTTTCTAAACATCGCAGTAAATTAGGACTAAATTTATTTCATATCAAAAACATGGAAATCTAAGATTCATATTTTATGAGACACAATTTATAATCAATCATGATATTAGTATCACAGGTGTGAAAATTAGTCTAGAATAAGAATGTATCAAATTTGATAGTGAGTCTCATTCAAAAATTTAAATCTATTGTGATGAAAATTCCCCACATGATTACAACATGAACCAAAAATGAAATATCATTCACTCAATGGTGAAATTGGCTGTTCTTCAAAAGTAAAATAAAGGTATATTTAGTGAATTATACTTCTCAAAGTGATATGCAAAACTGACACATATAGTTCACCAGACTTGGAGAAAAAAAAATACATTGTACATCTTGATATGTTCCAACAACCTGCCATAGCTAAAATGAAATTGCTGTATGAAGTCAACAAGCTACACAACCTTAACTCAAATGAATTGTTGAACCCCTGAAATATTATCAAAGTGTCTTCCTCAATTAATCCATTGCATAACATCCGTACATAAAGTTACCACTGTTAACTGTTTTACTACTGTAAACGTACTTATTTTAGCGCAATCAAATTTTAGCGCATTTGCAGATTTTAGCGAGTTAGCGCATTGATGAATTAGCGCATCCACAGAACTTTCTATAGTAATAGAACGTACAAAAAGTAATTAGCGCAATAATAATTTAGCGCAAGGCTTCCAGCGCGAAAAGCGCTAAAATAAAATTACCGCTAAAATATGTACGTTTACAGTATGCGACGTCATCTAAAACCTGTTACTACCATCTCAACAAAATCCATCAATTATTAGTCATCCCAGGACAGACTGAAGTCTAGACATCTGACTTACAAGTAAGTTTAAGATTAAACAACCAGAATATTTGTAAATCAAAAGACGATAAACATAGCCTAAGAATTATGCTACATTCTTCTGACCTGGAAAACCTACTTAAATAAAAGATTTGATGACTTTTTATGTCCGATTCAAAATTATATTGTTTCTTGAAATATTACTGTCAAGATTATTTCTTATTTCCATTACTAACAGTGACCTTTACTTTTGACATTTCTCATCAAATAGCAATCCCATGCAAGCAGTGTTGGTAGAGAGGCACTGTTTGAAGATTGAGTTTATTTTGGTACCATGGAACTTTAGTCATTGGGCAGAAACTAATTATCTATTTATAGTAACAGTGACCTCGTAGTTTTATCTATTGATTCGGAAAGAAATCCCAAGTTTCCACTCCCACTAAGAATGCAATGTTTTTGATCCAAGGGAACTGAAGTTATAGTGTGGAAATGGTGACCCGGACATACAAAATAGATGGAGAGAGGTTGAAGGGTAATACATGCAAATGACTTCTATGTTTCTAATTACGACTTAAAATTAACACAGGCATAAAACAGTATTACAATTTGTGGGACATATTCACAGCTCGTTATTACAGTTCAAAATCGTGAGTATTCAAGTGTGTTTAGGCCAGGAACACAAACAATAAGGATCAAAATGTGTTTCTGACACTGATTCTAAAACAACATC
Source organism: Pecten maximus (assembly GCF_902652985.1). Lineage (NCBI taxonomy): Eukaryota > Metazoa > Mollusca > Bivalvia > Pectinida > Pectinidae > Pecten > Pecten maximus. The sequence goes on along the minus strand of NC_047016.1, from coordinate 40,792,055 downwards.
TACAATTATAACATCACAAATAAAGCACCATTTTAATCTATCACAATATTTCATAAAATTTTGTCTTTAAAAACCAAATTGTATTCAATTTTTACTATATAATCTGCTTCAGAGAATTTCAGAGATTTCATTCCAGTTCAGACTGTTGTCTTAATTTTCTTGATTTTTTAAAATACCAAATTCAACAATTAAAGCCACCAACTTTCATCACTGAAACAACTGATAAAAGATTCACTACCTACGGTAATATCATTTTCATGCAACTTCCATCTGCTTTTAGATTTGTCAGCACATTTACTTTACAACAGTTTTTACACAATTATTCTTTCTCAATGCTTTTCTATCTTGTGACTAGGTTTTTCTCACCAGGTTCTTTATATATGCACATTTTACTACATAAGAAATCTGACTTTCTTTCCTTAAGTGTTTCTTCCTGGTAATGACAGTATTTCTCTATATCCTACTTTCTGTCCTTCTCTGATAATTGTTGTAATTCTCAATCTCCTACAATCTGTCCTCTGATAATTGTTGTAATTCTCAATCTCCTAATTTCTGGCCTTCTCTGATAATTGTTGAAATTCTCTTTCTCCTATTTTCTGTCCTTCTCTGATAATTGTTGAAATTCTTTCTCCTACCATCTGTCCTTCTCAGATAAATTCTTTCTCCTACTTTCTGTCCTTCTCTGATAATTGTTGAAATTCTCTTTCTCCTACTTTCTGTCCTTCTCTGATAATTGTTGAAATTCTCTTTCTCCTACTATCTGTCCTCTGATAATTATAATAATTCTCCTTCTTCTTTTCCTTCTTCTGTCTTTCTGCCTGATTATTGTTGAAATTCTCCCCTAGACATTCCAATTTGATTCATTTGCATTTGAATACAAGTTTGTTGTTGGATTTCAATGACACTGCGATATACACAAGGTATTACAATACTGGTTACTCAATTCGTTGCATTCTTTAATTCTTGTTCACATTTTTGCGAGAACCAGAACTGTAACACATTTGTTCAATTTTGATATCACTAAAACTGCCTTTCGATGTAGCAACTCTCAGTCTGGTAGCAGATGAAGAAAGGTGAATAAGCTTCGGATCATATCATCCAGTTGTCGTAGGCCAGCCTTCAACATAGTCCTGGGTAGAAATCAAAATATATATATATCATTTATACACATTTCTAAGTACAATGTGTAACAGAGCACATGATTAATTAAATCTAATATCTCTGCCTCCGTTAAGGATCGACTGGATTACTAGTCTTATGCTCAGCCAATTGAGCTAAAGAGAAGTTCTCTCAGCCAAACAATATATTGATATATTAAGCAAATTAAATTTAACACCCTCTCTACTAGAGAAGAAAACACCTCCACACTTTTCAACTTCTTAGAACTTCCATCAGAAAAGAATACTTATACACCTCCTTTTGACAAATTTATACCTCAAAACCTATTTTGATTTTAACTCTTTGATGAACAATAAAGTAGTTTTATTGATATTTATAAATTGTGAGTCTCCAAATAGGGAGGTTTGTCAAGCACAAGTTTTCCTCAGCTTCCCTTACCTTCTTTCTTCACTTGCAAAGTAGAGTTGTACCTGTTCAACCTCAACGGGCTCACAACTATCCTGTTTTTGCGGAAAAAAAAACGAAAATAAACAACCTCTGTTTATAAAATCATAAAAGCTTGCAAAGGATTTATATGATTACCGTAATAAGTAATGAAACATGAAAGAAATACATCTTAAGCCATGTAATCATGGGAGCATACAGATAGATTATATCCAAGAAAGACCAATCCACGGTCAAATTACATTTGCATTTTTGTATAATTCATGCGTTTTACCAGTTTAACTTTGACAACAGTTGTGTAAGGTAGATAATAAAGTTAAACAAGCATACCAGGTATTGTTAAAGCAATACAAAGTCTCCTACTGGCCCCCGCTAAAAAGAGTAAGTGATCTTGACCAAAAAACCAGAAACTTAAACTTCCTCTGAGGTATGGTCGTATATTATTATGTGAAGTTTAATAAAAATTCCTCAAGGAATGAAGCCGCTAGATCACTGACAAACTTTGGCATTACGTACATACATACATACATACAAGATACGAGATGGATGGAGAGGGGATGTATAGCCCCCCCCCCCCCCCCCCCCCCCCCCAGTAGGGGACAAATAAACAACCAGTACCTGTAACTCCATGGTAGAGAAGAATGTGTTGAGCTTGATACACATATTGTGTACATAGGCCTGCTGGGATTTGATTTGTGTTGGAGAGAAGCTGAGAGTACTGAAACAAAATACATACAATACAATATAGAAAATGTTTAATTGTTAACCATCGCATTTACACCTAGATATGTCTGTAATATACAGCACAAAGGTAGCAGTCACTGGTGTTGTGTCTATCTAAAACAGCTGTAGAGTAGGCGACACCAACTGTGAAGTTATTAATGGTTGAGAAAAGGACTTACTTTTTTACTTAGAACTCATTTTTATTTAAAGCTAAAGGCTTTCTAGAATAAATTTGTGATGTTACATTTCTGATTTTTTCATTACTTACTATTCAAACTGATACCGTAGATCCTTGACGAACGGGACCAGCTTACTTAAAGTATCGTTCATTTCCTGCAGGTGTTCCTTAGCTGACGATTCAACCCATGTCTTCATAGTATCACTACAATCCAAAACAGAAAGTCAGGTAACAATCCAAAACAGAAAGACAGGTAACAATCCAAAACAGAAAGACAGGTAACAATCCAAAACAGAAAGACGGGTAACAATCCAAAACAGAAAGACGGGTAACAATCCAAAACAGAAAGACAGGTAACAATCCAAAACAGAAAGACAGGTAACAATCCAAAACAGAAAGACGGGTAACAATCCAAAACAGAAAGACGCCTACGGGTAACAATCCAAAACAGAAAGACAGGTAACAATCCAAAACAGAAAGACAGGTAACAATCCAAAGCAGAAAGACAGGTAACAATCCAAAACAGAAAGACAGGTAACAATCCAAAACAGAAAGACAGGTAACAATCCAAAACAAAAAGACAGGTAACAACTATCAATTGGACAATCCAGAAATTTTCATTTTTTATTTCAGATTCTGTATCCATTTGACTACCACTAGACTAAGTGCATCCGAGTAAAATATCAATGACGATTGAAATAGGAAACAACAAACTCCAGATTGCAGAATGCCTTCTTAAAAGGGAAGATGTGTGTAGTGTGAAGTGTATAGTGTGAAACAAAAAATGTCAAAAATATGTGTGCCTGAAAATGTGGTAGAAGTGAGAATTGTTTACTAGGTATAACTACTTATCTAGACAAGTTCACAAACCAGAGATTCAGGATGGTCTGCCAAATGGTGCGAAACCTGTCCTCCACAGGCTGCAGACAAACAACGCCATCATCAGAAACATGAGGTGATGTGTGGGAGGAGGCCATACTCGGAGGGGTTACAGAGTCTGGTCGGAGTGGCTGTGATGTATTCCCATCACTGTCCAGGGACAGTCTCTTCTACAAACAAAGTGTACATAAACTGAAACTCATAATACTAATAAAAGGAAAATATGCAAATTTCTTCCATTGTATAGATGATTCTTTAACACTAGTATTTACGTAGTTGACTGTAAAAATAGAAGGGTGTGTAAAAACACATAACCAACAGATAAAATGACCTATATACCCAAATATATAAAGTTCTCCAATTCATTAAGACGATTCTTTTTGGTTTTGCTATAAAATCTAAAGAAACTGAGCTCAAAGACACTGTTATCAAGAATAGCTTTCATCAATATCAATGATTGTATACTTATCTATTTATATATATTATCCCCTCAATAAATATTGAAGCCACAATTTAGTTTTAATTTCAAATGATTTAACATTATTACTGTAGTTCCCATTTTTGTGTTTCTGTTTTGAATAAGATAATTTAACACAATACATTCTGATTACTGTAAAAAGAACAATAATCTGATATGCACCTTTGACTTAGATATTGTTTTCCTTTTGAGGTAGGTTTCCAAACTGGTTCCACTGACCGTACCATCAACACATTCCCGTTGAAACTTCTGTACTTGCTTCAGTTCAGCAAAAGCCTCACTGAATAATAAACCGTAGCTGCAACACAGAATAAGTAATGTAATATCATGATGGATCTGTATAGCAGTATTTGTTGTATTTGGGGATTATTGTACTACCAGAGTTTTTGCTGTATTTGGGGATTATTGTTCTACCAGAGTATTTGCTGTATTTGGGAATTATTGTACTACCAGAGTATTTGCTGTATTTGGGAATTATTGTACTACCAGAGTATTTGCTGTATTTGGGGATTATTGTACTACCAAAGTATTTGCTGTATATGGGGATTATTGTTCTACCAGAGTATTTGCTGTATTTGGGGATTATTGTTCTACCAGAGTATTTGCTGTATTTGGGGATTATTGTACTACCAGAGTATTTGCTGTATTTGGGGATTATTGTTCTACCAGAGTATTTGCTGTATTTGGGGATTATTGTACTACCAGAGTATTTGCTGTATTTGGGGATTATTGTTCTACCAGAGTATTTGCTGTATTTGGGGATTATTGTACTACCAGAGTATTTGCTGTATTTGGGGATTATTGTTCTACCAGAGTATTTGCTGTATTTGGGGATTATTGTTCTACCAGAGTATTTGCTGTATTTGGGGGGAAACAGGCCAAGGCACTGATAAGGGCTATTCAAAGAAATTATCTATCCAATGGCACGACTCCAAACAAGAACCACCCATAGAGGCGAGTTGATTCAAACAGTATTGTATAAACCGCATTTTCTCTAGCACCCACCACATATAGAATATCCTTTTTTCTGAGTCCTTCTGTTTGATGTGTATTAACTGGATTAGCCCTAAGAAGGGGATCAAAAGTGAAGCTAGCAGAATAAAAATCCTATCTAAGAATGAAGGGATAATTTACTGAGATACTGGTGAGGTTCCAAAAAAATCTTTGATTGAGGTACAGATGAAGCGCTCAAGGTGGGTCATTCAAAAAGATACAAGTGAGGCACTTAAGGGATCATATATTGAGATATAGGTATACAAGGTAGGTATATATAGTTACTCTGACTATGAGTTATACTAACTTGCTGTGGACTTCACATTCCTCTAAAATGTTCATAGCATCATCTACTAACTCTCCTACGTTCTCCAGCGATGGTGTAAAACCTGCCACAGAAAACACATCGAATATTGGCACTAACATATTTATCGTACAAAAATTTCTGACAGAGCCAAACAGCAGAGAAGACAAACTAACACTGGGTTACTAGTGTTTAAGAGAAACCACCTACCTTTGAATGGTTTAAATTTCTCCACTAATCGATGAACCTCTTCCTTAAGTTTTCTACTGTATATCATACCGAACACTGCTATCCAATGTCTGTAAGAGAGTAGGTTACTATGGTAACATGACAATGCTTCACAATATTTTATTACTCTATTCTATGACACTCATTAAGCTAGTATATTAACTTCCTTCAGATATCCGAGTTAACATCAAGTTATCTCAAAGATCTAAAATCTCTTATTGCCAATATTTAAAAGTCCCATTCACCAACCACATATCTGAAATATCTTGTTTTTCTATATGAATTGCTTCTTAAATATCCCTTAATCCCCGTTCTCAATTTGGGCTTAGGACAGAATATTTAAACAGAGATTAATTTTGTAGATCATATAAACTAACTTCAATTTTTAATTTTTCAATTGCAACATTGGTAGTTTTGGCTATACATATCCTTCATGAACTGGTGTATTCATAGTGTCGATAAGCTTTCAATATTAACAGAAATCAACAAGTTTAAGTTTTAAAAATCTCAGCTCCAAATATACAGGTGTACTCTTTATGTATAAAACATCTTACTTTTTGAAGCAGTCCAAGATATCTTCCAAAGTCCATGGTGGCTTTCTATATACAATATCCATCCTGGAATAATAAGTTTATTTTGTCTCAGAGACTCAAGTATCCATACCGAACCTTTGTCTCAGAGACTCAAGTATCCATACCGAACCTTTGTCTCCGAGACTCAAGTATCCATACCCAACCTTTGTCTCCGAGACTCAAGTATCCATACCGAACCTTTGTCTCCGAGACTCAAGTATCCATACCCAACCTTTGTCTCAGAGACTCAAGTATCCATACCGAACCTTTGTCTCCGAGACTCAAGTATCCATACCGAACCTTGATCAACATTGTCTATCTATTCTTATTAATCAAAAAAAAGTTTGTTTTGTCTCAGAGACTCAAGTATCCATACCGAACCTTCGATCAACACTGCCTATTTATTCTTATTAATCAAAAAAGTTTATTTTGTCTCAGAGACTCAAGTATCCATACGGAACCTTCGATCAACACTGTCTATCTATTCTTATTAATCAAAAAAAAGTTTGTTTTGTCTCAGAGACTCAAGTATCCATACGGAACCTTAAGTCAACACTGTCTATTTATTCTTATTAATCAAATATCATTTAAATGATTTTTTCATCATGAACTTGAATATTTTTTCAACACTGAATTTATTTAGCAGTCTGATTTTCTACACTCTTTAGCTTGAATGTATACAGGTACTCATAACAGGGTCAACCCTTGAGAGATTTTGGATATTCCTTGTTGATAAGGATGAAACCAAGAGAAAATAAGCTTTCAGTGTAAGTTAAAAAAGTCTTCATATTTCGATCACAGATTGCACATATCCTCTTACAAGAGATACCGATAATCATTTCTAAGAAAGGCATCTACATACACTTTCTTAGATATGATGACCGGAAGATGTTATCATACGGAAACATTTAAAAACACTCTGAAACCTTAACCAATATTTTTGCTTAATCTAAACATCTTAGCTTTTTTATTTGCACAGTAAGATTGGATAAAGATGTTTTTAACTGTTACAAGTTGGACTGCAACTCATTGGTGTACATATAACCATCAAAATTTATCTGGAAGAAATATTGTCAATGTACAATGTTGTCAGCCAAAATTCTTCTATGGACACTAAAATCAGAATACATATGGAAAACTTACCAAATATCATCATACGCCACTTTCATCTCTCGCTCTAGTACAATGCTCAGTGAATTCTTTATCAGAAGCTTGGCTTTACACAGAATCTGGTCAGCCTGAAAAATCACATTTTTTTTTATCTTCTATGTTGTTAAGCATGTAACATGTTTCAGACTTGTTCCGCAACATAATGGTATTACAAATTCATTACTAAATTTCAGCTCATTATAGGGGAGTCATGACATGGAAGTGTTTGGCGGGTTATAATTGAAGGCAGGTATTACGTTTTGACAAAGTAAATCTGTTCAATAAGAACTGTTAGCAATATATGGCCCTATTAAGGTAATAGTGGGAAAACTTGTTATTTAAAGTAATTTGTCTACATGGAATGATGATGATTTCACTTGTAAATTAATCTACAGAAACATACCACATCACTAGACTTTCTCTTCAGGTTTGTTAAGTGTTTTGGAAGATCCAGGTGTTCCTGTAGAAGAGACAGAATACACAATATTTACCTTTTGTTAGTCAGTTAATCAACAGGAAAATCACAAACATTACATGACACCCCTCTCCCTTCCCCCAACCAGTCAAAACTTCAGTTGGAAAATGACCATATATCCGACCATATTCCAGGGTTGTAATAGATACAAGAGGGACCGTTGTGGCTACCATCTGATTTCACATTACATTAACTACAGACAAGCCTTCTTTCTTTACTATACTGAAACCTGTCTTTTAAATTACGTTGCTTATGATGAAAGTATTACAGAAAAGGAATGTTGAAATTTACTATCAAAACGATGCTTGACCTGCATCACTGGATGCCTCATTTTAGTACACAAAGTTTGCCACACAGAAGATATCTCGGAACGTGATCGGGACTAATTAGATATTAAGAAGATATCACATCTTAGCTGTACACCAGACATCAAGGCAATAGTGGAAAAACACAACATTCCCGATAGGAGCCATTAGTTTCAAAATAGGCAATGTAATTATATGCCCTGTGTTGACAATTATTCATAAAGTATAACATAATGATCAGTTAAGAATCTGAGTACACTAAACCCTATACTCGCAATGTGAGCAGGACTAATTAGATGTAAAGTATCAATTGGTCCAGAATCTTGTTACATTAAGTTTGATATTTAACAGCTTAGAATCTGAGTAACCTTGACCAGGTACTGACCAGTTGGGGATCTGATTGGAGATATGCGAGGATTCTTGGATGGTGTGAGATGGATCTCTGGACCTGCAGAACCTTCATCACTGGACAGAAGCCTGGATTGTGCATCAATGCCCGCGATCACTGTCTGTCTCGAGCAAGCTTTCACCTTCAGTATGGTAGCTTTGGAGCACAAGTTTTTGTCATTGGACAAGAGAATCACATGTGATTCAGGATCTGAAAGGGTTCAACATCAATGTATAGGAAAGATAGGTGTATAATGAATTACTATTGATCTCACAACTAATAGGTAGCATGTCATACTGTCAGACATAATGTAATAATTGTCTCGGTAATAAAAAATGTACCATCAGAGTCGAAATTCATTTCTTATACAGGGAAAAAAAATTAGTTTGACCTCTATTATTTTCTCATGAAATGAGTTATGTGATAAAGAGAATCTCGCATGGGTGTTAATGTAACATGGAAAATATCAAACAAGTTCAATTATTCTATATAGCTTTTCATATTATAGCTTTTTAAAGACTTAAAACAAGCTTATTTAATTATAAACGAACTTAGAGATTACCTAATGGATGTCTTGCTATGAAACACATATATGACTTTGTTATAATTGACAGTTTACAATAAAACAACTTACTTCTCTTTTTGCACTGGAGACAGCAGTGGAGAATACGATCATCGTTACACTCTGGTTTAAACTCCTTTAATGCCTGTTTAGCCTACAATGGAGAAAACACGCAGTCTTGAGGCAAAAGCTGACAAACATCTCCTACTTCTTGTAATATTTTCAGTATCGTGAAGTAATCAATGATACTGCTGTTGACATCTCTCATCACCTTGGTACCTGTAAAAACCTTTCATTTATCTCGATCCTGGGTGAATAGTCTTGATGGTGCATTTTTCTATATTTAATGAGACTGAGAGAGGGTAAATATTACACAATCTAGGAGCAATAATTATTTATTTCTCTTAAGTTTCATTCTGCGTGCCAGATATATGCATATAAAATATATCTGAATTCTTTCATACATTTGCAAGCATTTGAAATGACACAGAAATAACATATTTCATATATCACATCTGAAATGGCAATATTTCAAAGACTTCAGTTTTTCACCTAAACCATTCTGGAAAACAAAGACTTCATAAAGTATCAGGTCAATATCACGGTGTCCAATATAACCAAACATTATAACTATGTGATAAATCATATATGGATGGTTGGTAAGCGTTGTATTATTCTTTCTAAAAGGTCTTCATTGGCTTGTCTGGGAACTTCACATACTTCACTTAAAACATCTATGAATCAAATCTGCTTTTTCTTGCTTACAATTTTTGTTTCGTCAACACTTCTCACCTCGTCTGGAGTCTGGCCTATGACCCGAGGGTGTTGGATTTTGAAGGATTGGAATAGAAAATTTACTGGACCTCTGGCTTTCCTGGCAGTGGATAGTGACTGTAAATTCAATAAATAACCAAGGCTTTACTAGTGTAACAAATATTGTGGCTGTGCAATAGTCATTATCAATGTAAATCAAAAATAGTTTCTGGCACTCACTACTTACATTTGTACTTTAAATATATGTATATATATGTCTTAGAATGCTTCGTGTCCAAATGTCACTATAGCTGAACATGCAATTATTTGAGCTCCAGTGACGTGCCCAATATAAGTTTTATCTGTTATGGAATTAAATATATACAAATATTAGCATATTAGATACTTGAATCAAGAAATTATTATTTCTATCTTTGATTTGCAAATCTTACAAAATTGTTCTTGCTGTTTTTCAGAGCATCCAATTCTTGCATCACGACCCATGGAATCACAAGCAGTGGTTTTGAAAGTTCTGAAAAAGAATTGTTTAAATGACTATAATGAGGATAAATTAAGGGTTAAACTTTATAACTGTAAACTAATTAAAGTAAATTAAGCTTAATATCAATTAACAAACAAGCATACCAGGATGTCCCCTACCTACCACTCCCTGCTAAAAATAGTAACAGTGACCTTGAGCTTGATATCATGGTCCTTTATCATTGTGTGAAGGAATGGAGGCGCTGGAGCCTTACATACATGTATAAGACGGACAGAGAGGAAATCTATAATCCCCTGGTGGCACAGAAAGGGGACTAAAAATTTAATGTGTGTTTGATAACTACAGGATCTACCATACCTAGTCATATTGAATCAGTCACAAAATGAAAGAAAGTTATGGAGGTCTTTTATAAAAGTATTATTAGATCACTACCAAGAACCATCTTCATAAAATTAATACTAACTAACATATGGATGTTTTTTTAATTGACAGAAGTCATGATTTTTTTTTTTATCAAAAGAGATATATTTGCTACGATTTTCATCATTTTGAAGACAACTTCTGCTAGTCCATCTTTTACTGATATTACAATGGATTACAACCAATGTACCTTTAAATTCTTGGTCCCTGAGTTCCTCTACGAAGCTGAGGTTTTCTATCAAAACGTTGGTATCAACCACTATCAACAGCTTCTGTAAAAGAAAGTTTTGTAAAGACTTTTTATATAAATATTCAACCTACATGACATATTTTCACCTACTTTGTCAAAATAATCTATATAACACCATACAGAAAAATCGACAGCGGTGAATCAATACACCTTTCCAAGAAATTGGGTCATAGTAACCTATTTGTACTCAAATTCTTTCTTTGGTCCTTTATTCAAGCTACATGAGAATCTGTAGATGCCTTATGAAATCTAGAGTTCAAAGTTAACCATCCCACCTATGAAATTCAAGGTTTACTTTCTCAATTAGTAATCTAGTGCTTTGTAGGTGAATATAACGCCTGGAATTTACATACACATCTCGATAAAATGTTTCTGTTTATACATCCACACATTTTACAGCACAGCAAAGGAACCGTATTTTGCATACATTGTAGGTCAATTCTCAAGATATAAATGAATGCATGTATTGGCTATTAAACTATTTCAATGATCTATATTAATCTAATTTAATCTAATAAAGTTCATTCTTCTATACATCTACCGTTCACTTACGTACCTGCACATGGTGCAGATTGGCAAGACTTGATTGGCTGTCGGATGCTGACACACGCTCTGTGAGGGAACCAGTGACCTTCAAACAGAAAAAGCATAATTAATGGCAGGTGAAAATATGTATCAATTGAACTTATTTAACATGAAGCTGAGATTTTACATATAACCCCATCCAGATATATCTTTTCATGATATAATATAAAGGTGATCATTGTCCAGGTTTTAAATTATTGGAAAATTATCAAACTTCACACATAAATAGTTTTTGCCTCCAGATGTCCTTACCCACATTCACTGACAGTCTAAATATAGCTCCGTTTATATATATGTACAGAAATAATCTTCCATTAAGCAGTTATATGGGGTACAATCAAGTACGCTCTCACCCAAACTGTTCATAATGTTGCATCAAGAAGGATGATTTCTTCTTTGATGACATTCCAACGTTCCATCTTTCCTCTCGAAGATATCTTGGATGTAATTTATCATAATCACTTTCTCTTAAATAACTCAAATTTGCACTATCATCAGAAAATGGTCATTTGCTTCAGGGGCACCATATTTAACACTGTTAAATTAAACATTTCTTACCTCAGTTGGAATTTGTTTTTGTAATTGTTCCCGAACCTCTTTCAACTGTAAAAAGAGTATCAACATTTGTCACAGGTACAAAGAATATTGTAAATTTACATATTTTAGTGGTAATCTTATTTCAGTTCTTTTCGCATTGAAAGGTTTCTGTACGACATGAAGTTCCAATGTTCAACTTTCCCACAATTTATGTTTCAAGTGTTTGCATTGTGATACAAAATTCACTGTGAAAATAAAATGGAACATCAACTGATGAACGTACATGTATTACACATGTATACATAACTGTAAACCAATCTATTTTTGTACCTTTTCATACCTAACAACTTGTTCGTGGCAATTAAATTTCGTTAATTACTGTCATAAAAGGCCTACTGTAACCTGCGACTGTAATTATTTGGTGACTGGTATTGAGAAGAGCAATAAATTTCAATAATAATAACATACATGTACAACATGTATAAAAATATTCTTAAACTTTGAGTTTTTTTGTTTTTTTTTTAAATCTCTGATCAATGTATCCATTATAACAAAATAGAATTTGACAACAGCACTCTTATATATTTATACTATTGAATGTTCAGTATAAAACAACTCTCCTTGCCATGTCAGTTAGACACTTACTGCTATTTCGGAGACGTCCATTCCCTCAATCTGGCGGTTATCCATGGCTGCTGGTTCTGCCTGCCACTCGTCGATGTCCATGCTTGTCACATTACGATGAGCCACAGGAGCAGGTTTGGCATGTACACCTGTGTATGTTGAGGCAAAAAACTTTTAATATCGAAGAGTCAAAATACACCATTCAAAAGTAAAAGTTACAGATTATGTTCAGGAAAATTCATTACAACTAAAATGTGAAGACATGTATATTAGACAAACAGATATTTTATGGTTGCAGTCTGTTGAGTCATATTTGGCTATAGACAACAATGGTATTTTGTTTCTGCTCTGAAATGTATCACACAATCAAAGGAGGATAAATTTACATTGTAACTAAAACAAAAAACAAATCCTGGAAAGGTAAGGGAGATTACGTTGCTAATCCCAAAAATGATTCCTGGAAAGGTTAAGGGTATTGGAAGCTCATTAATAATTAAACCAGAAGCAGAGAGAAGTGTTGATATCTATTGTATGGTGGCTCGTTAGGGCCAAGTATCAAATCTCTCACTCTCGAGAGTGCAAGAATGCAAGAATGCAAGATTAGGCCTTAACGGCCTTCCTTGCACTCTCGCTACCTTGCATATATAAATATTGAACGTAATGTATATCCCTATATATGTTCCTCCAGAAAATAAGCGAGAGTGCGAGGGCGGCTGTTAAGGACTAATCTCGCACTCACAACCTTAGGTCGAAAACACGAAAACTCAACGGCGAGAATGCGAGATTAATTTCGTGTTTTCGCATTCTCGTCATCGAGTTTTCGCATTCTCGCTGTCGCATTTTCGACCTAAGGTCGAGAGTGCGAGAATGCAAGATTTAATACCTGGCCCTAACGAGCCACCATACAATAGATATCAACACTTCTCTCTGCTTCTGGTTTAATTATTAATGAGCTTCCAATACCCTTAACCTTTCCAGGAATCATTTTTGGGATTAGCAACGTAATCTCCCTTACCTTTCCAGGATTTGTTTTTGAGAATGGCACCAGAATCTCTCCGTGATTCCCCGCCTGATGGCTGCAGACCACTATCACCTGTTGTAGATACAGATAATTTGTCGTTTGCCACAACTACCCGTCGGCTATCAGGAGGATTTCTCTGCACTAGACTTCCCATACCAGAATCGTGATCAGGTGAGGAGAAGTTCCAACACGGTACAAGGATTTCACTTGACTTGTCGGATAGATCATCTTCTAATTCACAGTGATCTATCCAGGACTGGATGCTGCGGAGTTTCTCCGGATCTGTCAGGTGTCTTTTGATAGGTGTATGTACCTCGGAGGCATGCATACTCCCACTTGGAAATCTGTCTCTAGTAGCAGACACAGCATCCTGAAAATCACCTAACGGTAATGAACTTTGACTAGTATCAGACGATGATATCACTTTTCTCACATCACCACTTTTTTTTCCGTCTTTTTTCACTTTGTGTTTGCCAACTGCTTTCTTTTTTACTCTTGTTTTAGTGCTTTCTATTTCAGGTTTAATTGTTTTTGTATCATTTTTAATCACAGTGTCTTTCGGTGAATAGCACACTTTTCTTTTATCAATCTTTCTGCTGTCATCTGCTCTTAAACTTGTAGAACAATATGACCAACCCAGTCTATCCTTAACGCTCCTTTTCTGGCCAAGAATCACTTTACCACTATTTCTTTCTTCATGGCCACTTGGCAAGTCATATATTTCTGTTCCAACTAAAATGTCTGGGGGATTTGGAAGTTGTTTCGTACCTAGTTCTGAGTATTTAGAACTGATATTGTCTTTTGAACCAAGAACATATCTAGAACCAATTCCTGGAGTATTGCTGTTTGATAACAATTTGGCTTTTTTTGTTGGTGAATTTCCTAGGTTCATGACCCATGGTTTTCTGTCCTTTGTAAAGTCTGTTAGCATTTTCTATACTACTACTAGTGCTTCTTACACTGGCTGCTGATGATCCCGTTCCCTGGACTTTCTTTTCAAAGCTGCTGACTAAATGACTAGGCTTGCCATAACCAAATGGTTTAGGTAGTTCATTTGACACTGTAGGAATAATTTGCTTTGTAGTATTGAGAAAAGAAAATTGGTGTTTAGTCTGATGGGCTTGTTGATTGTAATAATTACGGGGTACAGATGCAGGATCAACATTATTTGGTTCCAAAGAAAGGTCAAAACTATCATCATCATCAGAAAACTCTGGTGAAAATTTTGCTTCAATAGGATGAAACTGACTTCCTCCAGGAATCGGATGGTTCAGAGCAGGAACAGGTTGGCTCACACCAGGATTTGGATGGCTGACACTGGGAACTGGTCGACTTACACTAGGAACATGTTGTTTCACACCAGAACCTTGCTGTTTAACACTAGTAGTTTTGTGGTGGTTTACATCTAGTTTTCTGTGGCCATGTTTGACATCTTCGGGTCTTTTGCTTGTACCGTGAGCACTTGGATTCTGAAAGTTTTATAAAATTTTATCTTATTTTATTAATTCTACAACTGATAATCATAGAAACAATTTACTCATTAAAAAGAGTATTATATCTTAAGACACATTTAATTTCATTGATTACTCCAAATCTAAACATACTTGATACATGTTGTTGCTTTTTCTTGTTAACATCAATGCAAGCTTTTTCCTAAAATGAATCTAACTTTCCAGCCTTATGCAGAAGATGGATGTTTTATTGAACAAGTATGATGGGTTAAAGAAAACTGATAAATCATTTTGCAAGACTTCTCTTGTCATCTGCCATCACCAAACCCTATCATATATTAGGCTGAGCCCTTAGTATGTTGAATCCTGTTCTTTAGTTTGAAGACTTTCGGAAAATATTTGGGAAAGTTATTAAACAGCAAATACCAATGTTTTACATAAATCAAGGGGCAATAACTGTAACTTAGTTTAATGATAATTGGATAATATTTGTGGGAGTTATTGGATGAAAACAGCAAAAATTTATTTTTCTAAGTCAAAGGGCCATAACTGTCAAATAAAGTCTGGCAAAAGTGGCAATCAAACTTAAGGCATTTAACCTTGTTGTCAAGTTTGAAGAAAATCTTGTTCATTTCATTTCAATGGTGTGCTTAATCAATTTTAAACTTTTTCTTGATTACATCCATTCATCTCATAAATACTAACATAGGTAAAAGTGATTGCTGCACCAAAATTTAAGATTTCAATACCATGAATATTGCCAAGGACCTAATTCAAAATACTACAGTCTTCAAGTTCTGTCTGCATTAATTTTGGCTTCATTTCTTTCTTTCTTTCCTCTCAATTGTTCCAAATACAAATATCATGCTTTATTGGTTAACTAGTCTATTTTTTGCTGCATTTTGTTTGGTTTCACTGCACCTCATTCCAATTTTTCATTTCACTGGTATGTATGTTTTGAGTGTGTTGTAACTTACCAGCCCAGGCTTCAGATCCTTCAGAAGATCTGGCATTTCCCATGTTGTAGCACCAGTATGCACGTTGAAGTAGTAAACTCGATCAGGGAAAGAGGAAGACTGACGAACAACCCAACCAAATGGCAATGTGGGTTTGCCTTTCCCCTGATCACTCATCTTTTTCTTTACATGTGAAAACGTGTTGGTTTGTCCATAATGAAAAAGCCTGAGGAAAAACAACATATCAGATGTAAATGGATTGAGCAATTGTATTTTTTTTTCTAATACTTTTAAACTTATTAAACATATGTATAGATAATTCATGAAACAGTTGATTTAAAACAAGAATAGAAAAACAAGTCCCAGTCTACCTGATCCTGGCATTGATCTTGACAGTGACTTTTGTCATGTGAACAAGTTTTCACCTTATGTATCAATGGAAGAAGTGATTTTGTGGTTTTTCTCCGGGTACTCCTGCTTTCCACCTCCAAAACCGGGCACGTCCTTAAATGACCCTGGCTGTTAATAGGACGTTAAACAAAAACAAACCAAATTTTTGAAATACCACATGCTTAGAGTTGGGTCTATATGGCTTGTATAGCCAGGGAAATGTGGTGATTGTATATAGGTGTATGGTGATCATGAGGTTATATTGGTAGTTGCACCAAGGAGAGCTGTCTTGGACTGAGTAAGTGTTTGGGGGGAGTGTTTGGGGGGAGTGTTAGTGGTGGGGGTGTTGGAGGTGATAGCTAAGTCAGAGCACTGGCCACGTAACCTGAAGAAACAGGCTAGTCTGTGCTGTCGTGGATGTGTCCTTTGGTAAATTAGAACACTTACCCTTATTGCTCTGGATGGCTGCTATATGCCTCCTGTATGTTGTTCACTAAGGTAATCATCAACTACTGCGAGGATAACCCACCTCAAAATGACCATAGCAATTCATGGGGCGACAAACACAGCTTGCCACTGTGTACAAGGCTTTGCCAGTCATTCATGCATGGTTATTTTAAACAAATCTTTATTTAAGCATAATACTAAATTCTCTAACTACTAATTATATAACTGCTGACATTCTCTCAATTGATATGGCCACCTCTCAGGGCAACCAGTCTCCTACATTGGGTCATTAACACAAACGTAAATCAATTCAAAGACATTTTGAAAACAGATTTTTGGCAATGGGGCCATCGCAAAATAAGCATGGAATTCTCCAACACGTTTTTTGGGGAGCTGAAAAACTTTAATTTAGTATGATTACCAGATGAATGTGTCCACAGAATTCCTAATTATCATACTATATCATACTTGCGGTGTCGGAAACTTGGAGTATGGAACATGGGATGGGGTATGCTTCATCTTGTAATATTCACCTTTCAACATGTTTTATTTTAGTTGACCAAAGTTTTTTTTAAACACACCACTACAATCAGCTAAGTGCAACAGCAATTGAATTACGAATAGATGTGACAAACGTGTGCTCTGGCAACCGATACTTTATCAACATTATTTTATGTACGACATCGTAAAGCTACATATATGTAAGTTATTTTTTTAATCTACTCACAAGGATGCATGTTGCAACGTTAGCTAAGTTAGGCATAGTTACCGAAGCCAGAAACGTTGGTGATTGCAGGATATATGTAACGAGGATAGGGTAATAACATTGAACTGAAATCAAACTAGCATTTTCTCGTACTCATTTGTCACACAGGATGGCGTGGCATATGGTATGCCCCATTTGTTATCATTTTTTTTAAAAATTCGGTTGTCTCCCTTGAATTCGCGACATCCCGCGGGAACATTTATTGCCAGTTTCTGCAACTGAACTGTCATTAAAGGGTAAACATTGCCGTGACAATGTTTCGCACTTATATAATACATTGTTATACCACTTTTAAAACGATGCATATTTCCATTTCATGCAAAATGTTGCACGATTACTGTTTGTTTTTACCTGCAAAACCTAAGTTAGCATCGTGGTCGTGGTTCCAGTACCAAGTAGTCTGTTGTATTGTCGTTAATGTTTTGGTAAATAAAATGTTATTTAATATCCTTTATTTAAAATAGTAATATTATTTAACTGAACTACAACAACTTTATCTTATTGTTATGATTGTAATATTACACGTCTTAATCTTGTAAAAGCAATGTCGTAAAAATGACCGATATTCTAATAAAATCATTTGACTTTGTGTCGGAAATATAATTCCGGATCATAAAAATGAAACAGTTCTATACAAAATTATTAGAGTTTTAGAATATTGCATTTTGAATGACATAGACAATTACGTGTAGTAATAAGTATAGCTAGATATGTCTGAGTATTATTATCTAATACTGTGTTATGTTATAGTACTTATTAAATATGACAAAATAACTACTAAAGTGATCTAAAACAGTGCCTTGTGTGTATCAAATTATATCATCATACCTAAATATATATATTGAATTAACGGTAACACAAGCAAACATATTTAAGTCGCAACCCCCTACAATCCGCCAGTGTAAAAATAATTTTAAATAGTTAAAACCAGACGCTATCTATTCAATATTTTATATGATAACAAGATTTTTTTTATATCAAGAATTACTTTTTTACAGTATCTGAAAAATAAGCTCTTGTTGTCAAAAGTTAATAAAATAAAATGAATAGAGCGCCGATTTAACTATTATAAACAATTACTAAAATTACTCAATTGTCGAGTGAGTGGTATCGCCTATTTTCAAACTTTAAAGTGGTGTCACGTAGTTCAACGTTTGAAAAGATGATCGCTTAATTGATTAATAGGTGAAATCGATTATCGAAAATAAACAATAAAACCGCGACCGATATATTTATGGACAGCAGATACATACTGTACACCACAACGATGTTGTCTGCGGAAAACTGACTTAACCCATTCGATTTGGGAGGGAGGCAATACGATTTTTACTAAAATTAAAGATGGCATTGATATCATCAGTTATAATGTTTTGTTTTCATGCATTCAATAATTGCTACTAAACGTTTTTGATTTGATTCATAATATGTTTCTTACGTTCATCTCTTTGGAAATTACTACTTCAGTTAACGAATCATTTGGTACCCTGTATTTGTTTTTATCTAAATGGAGATAGTTATAATCATGAAAGATTTGATGTTGTTGATAATTAAGTTGGCAAGCTTAATGCACTTTCACCAATCCCCTCTTTCCTGCTCACCCTTTCCTTCTTGTAGATAATATCAAGGTTTATATATGATCAAATCTTTTTTTTTACTCTTAGATTTCGTTAATTGCTGTCCATCTCAAGAAGGAAGGAAGTGGACTAGTAT
Organism: Pecten maximus; assembly: GCF_902652985.1. Classification (NCBI taxonomy): domain Eukaryota; kingdom Metazoa; phylum Mollusca; class Bivalvia; order Pectinida; family Pectinidae; genus Pecten; species Pecten maximus. The sequence continues at coordinate 40,772,846 of NC_047016.1, read as the reverse complement.
AAGCTTTCAAGCTTGGTTCCATATCCTGTTTCTGTTTGTTGATACATAAATGTTGTCATATACTCTATCAAAATAAACGAAATATACTTTACATTAATGTTTTGTCGTTCAGTCATTTTTAAGCTAATTAAAAATTAACACCTCTGGGAAGTCAAAATTTCATTTTTTTCCTCGTATAAATTTATTGGGAATGGGAGTTCATGGTTCATGTTATAGCAGGAAACGAAAAAAAAAATCATTTAAGTGTGCTTACTTTTTTTTATCCCGATCTAGTATTTGTCAGTTTTTTTCATTTTTTCGGGGTACAAATTTAAAGTGCTTTAATTGTGCTAAATGTAAAAATCAAATCCACACAAAATGTGCATATTTATTGTGTATCATAAAGACCTCATGTAAATTACAAGAAATTGACTAGTAAACGGACGAAAAATGTTTTTTATATGAATTTTTCATTTTCGCTATCGAATCCGGACCTATTTTTTTCTATATCCGTTTTCTATTCTAAACTTATACTTGCCCTCAATGGCTCTCTGGTCTAGGTCTATAATACGTGTTTGTCACAGAATCCTGCACAGCTTTTAACCGATATCAACGCAACAAGTTTACATCAACTAGACATGCAAATCATACGAGTTTTTCAGAATCACTAGAAATCATTATGTCTGGTGCTAAGCGAGACTTCCTTTCCATCAGTCTTGGTTTCGATGATGAACAGAAAGAACCACCAAAGAGGCAGTCTGTTTGGAGAGTAAGTCAAAACTAGACTCACTGTAGTGTGTCGCGATCGACTCATCTACAAGATTGATACATGCAAACTACCAAAACGATAGTGTTGATAAGAGTTTAACCAGTAGTGCAACGATTCTTAATTCGTAAACATGTATTATGTACACCACTGGTCGATAATTCTACAGTACAACACAGTCTTTCATTTTATTTATTATGACAGAGTTGTATACAAGTGTGGCAGGATGGTTTATACCTGTTCCTCAGACGCGGAATTTGGATTATATTTGCAAAGCGCTCGTGAATTGAAAACGATGACACAATTTAAACAGTTAAATACTATTTATAAATGACAACGAGACGATAAAGACTATAAACAGTAACGCCGACTTCCACACTCTCTCACACGATGCTACGGAGACATTTCTTTTTCCTACGTTATATTAAACATTATCCCGACCTAACCACAAGGTCACTACAACGAAGGTGGAAGAGAGAGGATGCACGACTGGTGCTCAAGTCACTCTCGACCCGATATCTGAAAAGCACATGCATTTATACAGATAGACAAAATACCTGCTCACACGAGCCAATCAAACCACACATGTAGTATACTTTCACTCACAACAGCCGATCAACACACAGCTCTCATTCACACAACAGAAGTTATCAGAACTAACTGCCCGTATAATAAACATGCAAGTAATCCATTCTCACCATACATACATACTTTCTTACACAAGCATTTACTGATATTTCTGTTTTAGGGAAGTCACACACTGATCATAAATCCTATTACTATAAGACTAAAAGGAAATGTGACCTTTTATCCTCAACTCTTATATTGGCCCATATTACTGGCATAACTGGCCAATAAACATAAAAAAATCATGATATGAACCTGAGAAGTCTTATAAAATAGGACTGGAAACTCGGGTTACTCTTGTATATACAATAACATTAATTGCTAGAATTACATGGCTATATATGTGTTCGGGAACTGGATCAAAGGAGACCAAATAGCTCATTTGGTAGAGTTTATTCTCATTAAGTAAGATCACTTATGTAGTATCACTTAAATGAATAGGTGATATGACTTATTAGTCAGTCTTCCACCTGAAACAGGGGGACTGTCAGACTGTTAGTTCCATCCTTCTTCATACCTTAGCTTGTCTTTGCTCTATATATATCATACTTTACTTGTCCCTAGATGTCCATACTTGTAGCATGTGTTGCACATAGGTGATGCGATTTGTCATATAACAAAAGTAGATCACTATGACCTACATTTTGACCTTTGACCCACATTACTGAATACATTTGTTCAGGCTGTATCTCTTGCACCACTTCTCACTAGAACTTCATACTTCGGGAATCCAAGTCAACCTATATAGCTAGGCATGGCAGTGTGTCATATATCGAAAGTAGGTCACTCTGACTCTATTTGATCATTTACACCTCCTTCTGCATGTAGCTTGAACAACTCATTAATATCACTTAGAAAATTAGAGCAGTAGAATTAAAAAATAATTAGTTTTTCCTTCTCTGCATTTGTAAAATAATGTAATTAGTTCAATGTAAATTGAAATGACTGAGAAGTTTTGAATTTGATATGACTTAAGGATCTCAGTTAAAAGACTAATTGATATCACCTATTCAAACTTGTTAAGTGATATCACTAAATGGAATTAAATAGTAAAACAGTGCTGAAGAGGCAATGTGTGGTTAGAGAAGGGTAACTCTTTTGGAGGGCTGCAGTGGCCGAGCCGGCTATCGCAAGTTCGAAACCCATGTAGGGCAGTTGCCTGGTGCTGACCGTAGGTCGGTGGTTTTTCTCTGGGTATTCTGGCTTTCCTCCACCTTCACAACCAGGCATGTCCTTAAGTGACCCTGGATGTTAAACAAAATAAACTAAAACTTGTTTTTATCCATATCTCTTTTATACTGTACTCAAAATTGAATACAATATATATATGCAATGTATACACTAATATCCATCAACCATAGAAATAACTTCACAAAACAAAAAATTGGTATTATATGACCATATGATATATTGAGTTAATAAATAATCATTTTTAACCATAACAGGTATGGAAGAGACTTTCAAGCCTCCAGAGGAGTGTGATTTGTCTGATTATTGTGCTAGGAGGATTGAGTGCATTATATATTTTGCCGGCTATTCACCATGGCAACCGTTTGTCAGGGGAGGATGCCAAATCAGTAAAGGACAGGAGGCAGGCAGTGGACAAAGTTGCCCATAATGCTGACAATGGAGGTGAATTCTTCAAGGACAAAATTCTGGGTAGACAGAATTTCAATGATAACCAACAGTTGCAGGCTCCACAACCTGGAATGCCTAGGCTAAATAAACAGGATGACCTTAAGAGAGTCGCTAAGCAACAGATTAATGAGTATAATGTTAGTGTTAGCTCAGAAAATATATATATATATTTTTTTATTATACCCCCCGCAACAAAGTTAGGGGGGGTATACTGGAATCAGGTTGTCCGTCCGTCCGTCCGTCTGTAGTAGACACAACGATGTACCGGCTACTCCTCCTAAACCACTGATCCGATTTCAACGAAACTTCATGACAATAATCCTTATACATTGTAGATGTGCGTAATCTATATCACGTCGTAATTTTTTGGTTACCATGGAAACCAGGGCACAAAACTTAGTTTTTTGGGCAAGTTTGTAGATGCAACGATGTACCGGCTACTCCTCCTAAACTACTTGTCCGATTTCAACGTAACTTCATGACAATAACCCTTATACATTGTAGATGTGCGTAATCTATATAACATCGTAATTATTTGGTTACCATGGTAACCAGGGCACAAAACTTAGTTTTTTGGTCTACTCCGCTTATGGTTACCATGGTAACCAGGGCACAGAACTTAGTTTTTTCATGACAATAATCCTTATACATTGTATGTGTGCGTAATCTCTATCACATTGTAATTTTTTGGTTACCATGGTAACCAGGGCACAAAACTTAGTTTTTTGGGCAAGTTTGACGCAACAATGTACCTGCTACTTCTCCTAAACTACTTATCTGATTTCAACTGAACTTCATGACAATAATCCTTATACATTGTAGATGTGCGTAATCTATATAACATTGTAATTTTTAGCTCACCTGGCCCGAAGGGCCGGTGAGCTTATGCCATGGTGCAGTGTCCGTCGTCCGTCGTCCGGCGTCCGGCGTCCGGCGTCCGTCGTCCGTCTTCCGTCGTCCGTCAACTTTTTCTTTAAATTGCTACTAGTCCTAAAGCATTGAATGGATTTTCACAAAATTTGGTCAGGAACATCCTTGGGGGAAGGGGAACAGAGTTTGTATACATTTTTACTCTGAACCCCCAGGGGCCTGAGGGGCAGGGCCAAATAGGGGAAATAGGGTTATTCCTTTAAATCGCTACTAGTCATAAAGTTATGAATGAATTTGAACCAAATTTGGTCAGGAACATCCTTGGGGGAAGGGGAACAGAGTTTGTATACATTTTTACTCTGAACCCCCAGGGGCCTGAGGGGCGGGGGCCAAATAGGGGAAATAGGGTTAATCCTTTAAATCGCTACTAGTCATAAAGTTATGAATGAATTTGAACCAAATTTGGTCAGGAATATCCTTGGCAGAAGGGGAACAGAGTTTGTATACATTTTTACTCTGAACCCCCAGGGGCCTGAGGGGCGGGGCCAAATAGGGAAATAGGGTTATTCCTTTAAATTGCTACTTGTCATAAAGTTATGAATGAATTTGAACCAAATTTGGTCAGGAACATCCTTGGCAGAAGGTGAACAGAGTTTGTATAAATTTTTACTCTGAACCCCCAGGGGCCTGAGGGGCGGGGCCAAATAGGGGAAATAGGGTTAATCCTTTAAATCGCTACTAGTCATAAAGTTATGAATGAATTTGAACCAAATTTGGTCAGGAATATCCTTGGCAGAAGGGGAACAGAGTTTGTATACATTTTTACTGTGAACCCCCAGGGGCCTGAGGGGCGGGGCCAAATAGGGGAAATAGGGTTATTCCTTTAAATTGCTACTTGTCATAAAGTTATGAATGAATTTGAACCAAATTTGGTCAGGAACATCCTTGGCAGAAGGTGAACAGAGTTTGTATAAATTTTTACTCTGAACCCCCAGGGGCCTGAGGGGCGGGGCCAAATAGGGGAAATAGGGTTAATCCTTTAAATCGCTACTAGTCATAAAGTTATGAATGAATTTGAACCAGATTTGGTCAGGAACATCCTTGGCAGAAGGGGAACAGAGTTTGTATAAATTTTTACTCTGAACCCCCAGGGGCCTGAGGGGCGGGGCCAAATAGGGGAAATAGGGTTACTCCTTTAAATCGCTACTAGTCATAAAGTTATGAATGAATTTGAACCAGATTTGGTCAGGAACATCCTTGGCAGAAGGGGAACAGAGTTTGTATAAATTTTTACTCTGAACCCCCAGGGGCCTGAGGGGCGGGGCCAAATAGGGAAATAGGGTTACTCCTTTAAATCGCTACTAGTCATAAAGTTATGAATGAATTTGAACCAAATTTGGTCAGGAACATCCTTGGCAGAAAGGGAACAGAGTTTGTATAAATTTTTACTCTGAACCCCCAGGGGCCTGAGGGGCGGGGCCAAATAGGGGAAATAGAGTTATTCCTTTAAATCATTACTAGTCATAAAGTTATGAATGAATTTGAACCAAATTTGGTCAGTAACATCCTTGGCAGAAAGGAAACAGAGTTTGTATAAATTTTTACTTTGAACCCCCAGGGGCCTGAGGGGCAGGGCCAAATAGGGGAAATAGGGTTAATCCTTTAAATCATTACTAGTCATAAAGTTATTAATGAATTTGAACCAGATTTGGTCAGGAACATCCTTGGAGGAAGAGGAACAGAGTTTGTTTAAATCTTTATTCTCAACCCCCAGGGGCCTGAGGGGTGGGGGGAAATAGAGTCACTCCTTTAAATCGCTACTACTCCTGAAGTATTGAATAGCTTTTCACCAAATTTGGTCAGGAACCTCCTTGAGGGGAGGGGAACAGAGTTTATATGAATTTTTACTCTGTACCCCTAGGGGCCTAAGGGGCGGGGCCAAGTAGGGGAAATAGAGATTAGTCTTTTAATTGCTACTAGTCATAAAGTTTTAAATGGACTTAAACCAAATATGGTCAGGAATATTCATTGGAGAAGGGGAACCGAGTTGGTATAATGTTTTACTCTGAATCTCCAGGGGACTGAGGAGTGGGGTCTGATAGGGAAAATAGGGGTTAATCCTTTAAATCGCTATTAATTATTAAGTTACGAATGGATTTTAACTAAATTTGGTCAGGAACATCCAGAGAGGAAGGGGGGGGGGGGGGGGGGGGGGGGGGGGGGGGGGAAGAGTTTGTATAAATATTGAGGGGCCTGAGGGGCTGGGCCAAATAGGGAAATAGGGGTTACTCCTTTAAATCGTTATTTTCATAAAGTTATGAATGGATTTGAACCAAATTTGGTCTGGAATATCCTTAGGGGAAGGGGGAAAGGGAGTTTATATAAATATTGACTCTGACCCCCAAGGGGCCTGAAGGGAGGGGCCAAATAGGAGAAATAGAGATTTGAGTTTTAAATGGAGTTGAACCCAATTTGGTCAGAAACATCCCTGGTGATGGGGGAACAGATTTTGCATAAATGGTTACTGTGACCCTCAATCCCATAACTATGTATAGTATCGCTGGGCATTAAGGGATAAACACAATTTTTATGTAAAAATAGGCCAAAGGGTTTTCCCCACCCTAAGGGACTTAGTTTCTTTAAACACCATTATTGTGTAAAAATAATCCATATGGTCTTTCAGAGAGTACATTTTTAGCCCACCATCATCAGATGGTGGGCTATTCAAATCGCCCTGCGTCCGTGGTCCGTCGTCCGTCCGTCCGTCCGTCCGTCCCTCCGTCCGTAAACAATTCTTGTTATCGCTATTTCTCAGAAAGTGCTGAAGGGATCTTTCTCAAATTTCATATATAGGTTCCCCTTGGTTCCTAGTTATGCATATTGCATTTTGAGACCGATCGGAAAACAACATGGCCGACAGGCTGCCATCTTGGATTTTGACGAGTGAAGTTTGTTATCGCTATTTCTCAGAAAGCACCAAAGGGATCTTTCTCAAATTTCACATGTAGGTTCCTCTTGGTGCCTAGTTATGCATATTGCATTTTGAGACCAATCGGAAAACAACATGGCCGACAGGCAGCCATCTTGGATTTTGACAATTGAAGTTTGTTATCGCTATTTCTCAGAAAGTATTGAAGGGATCTTTCTCAAATTTCCTATGTAGGTTTCCCTAGGTGCCTAGTTATGCATATTGCATTTTGAGACCAATCGGAAAACAACATGGCCGACAGGCAGCCATCTTGGATTTTGACAATTGAAGTTTGTTATCGCTATTTCTCAGAAAATACTGAAGGGATCTTTCTCAAATTTTATTTGTAGGTTCCTCTTGGTTTCTTATTATGCTTATTGCATTTTGGGACCGATCAGAAAACAACATGGCCGAGAGGCAGCCATCTTTGATTTTGACTATTGAAGTTTGTTATCGCTATTTCTCAGAAATTGCTGAAAGGATCTTCCTCAAATTTCACATGTAGGTTCCCCTTGGTTCCTGGTATTGCATTTTTGGACCAATCTGAAAACAACATGGCCGACAGACAGCCATCTTGGATTTTGACAATTGAAGTTTGTTATCGCTTTTCTCAGAAAGCACAGAAGGGATCTTTCTCAAATTTCACATGTAGGTTCCTCTTGGTGCCTAGTTATGCATATTGCATTTTGAGATCGATTGGAAAACAAAATGGCCGACAGGCAGCCATCTTGGATTTTGACAATTGAAGTTTGTTATCGCTATTTCTCAGAAAGTATTGAAGGGATCTTTCTCAAATTTCCTATGTAGGTTTCCCTAGGTGCCTAGTTATGCATATTGCATTTTGAGACCAATCGGAAAACAACATGGCCGACAGGCAGCCATCTTGGATTTTGACAATTGAAGTTTGTTATCGCTATTTCTCAGAAAATACTGAAGGGATCTTTCTCAAATTTTATTTGTAGGTTCCTCTTGGTTTCTTATTATGCTTATTGCATTTTGGGACCGATCAGAAAACAACATGGCCGAGAGGCAGCCATCTTTGATTTTGACTATTGAAGTTTGTTATCGCTATTTCTCAGAAATTGCTGAAAGGATCTTCCTCAAATTTCACATGTAGGTTCCCCTTGGTTCCTGGTATTGCATTTTTGGACCAATCTGAAAACAACATGGCCGACAGACAGCCATCTTGGATTTTGACAATTGAAGTTTGTTATCGCTTTTCTCAGAAAGCACAGAAGGGATCTTTCTCAAATTTCACATGTAGGTTTCTCTTGGTGCTTAGTTATGCATATTGCATTTTGAGATCGATTGGAAAACAAAATGGCCGACAGGCAGCCATCTTGGATTTTGACAATTGAAGTTTGTTATCGCTATTTCTCAGAAAGTACTGAAGGGATCTTTCTCAAATTTCATATGTAGGTTCCCCTCGGTGCCTAGTTATGCATATTGCATTTTGAGACTAATGGGAAAACAACATGGCCGACAGGCAGCCATCTTGGATTTTGACAATTGAAGTTTGTTATCGCTATTTCTCAGAAAGTGCTGAAGGGATCTTTCTCATATTTCATATGTAGGTTCCTATTGGTGCCTAGTTATGCATATTGCATTTTGAGACCAATCAGAAAACAACATGGCCGACAGGCAGCCATCTTGGATTTTGACAATTGAAGTTTGTTATCGCTATTTCTCAGAAAGCAATGAAGGGATCATTCTCAAATTTCATATGTAGGTTCCCCCTCGGTGCCTGGTTATGCATATTGCATTTTGAGACCAATCGGAAAACAACATGGCCGACAGGCAGCCATCTTTGATTTTGACAATTGAAGTTTGTTATCGCCATTTCTCAGAAAGTGCTGAAGGGATCTTTATCAAATTTCATATGTAGGTTCCCCTTGGTGCCTAGTTATGCATATTGCATTTTGGGACCAATAGGAAAACAACATGGCCGACGGGCAGCCATCTTGGATTTTGACAATTGAAGTTTGTTATCGCTATTTCTCAGAAAATACTGAAGGGATCTTTCTCAAATTTTATTTGTAGGTTCCTCTTGGTTTCTTATTATGCTTATTGCATTTTGGGACTGATCAGAAAACAACATGGCCGAGAGGCAGCCATCTCTGATTTTGACTATTGAAGTTTGTTATCGCTATTTCTCAGAAATTGCTGAAAGGATCTTCCTCAAATTTCACATGTAGGTTCCCCTTGGTTCCTGGTATTGCATTTTTGGACCAATCTGAAAACAACATGGCCGACAGACAGCCATTATCGCTCAATCTTAAATTTGTTATATAGGTTCCCTTTGTTTGAAAAGTACCAGAGGGCTATTAGTAAGACTTAGAGGAAGGGAAAAGTATAGAAAAGATCAATCTGACATGGAACCTATAAAGATCATTCAATGGTGGGCGCCAAGATCCCTCTGGGATCTCTTGTTGTATATGTATTGACAAATTGAACATGTACATTATTTTGACATTTGGTCAAATCCAACCAGGTGAGCGATACAGGCCCCATGGGCCTCTTGTTTGAATAAATCCCATTTTTACTTTACCTTTGTTATAAATTGATCAATTGAAAAGATTTTCTCATGTGAAATCATTTCATAATGTCATGTACAACAATTTATTCATAATATAGATAAAAAAAGAATTAGGGTAACCAAGAAAACTGAATACGACTAAGTGAGATTTAACTGTATATCTCGTTTATTGTATAAATGAACACATAGTAACGATGGGGGTTGCAGGAGCGGGGGGTATGAGTTGGCCCTCTGGACGACAGTTCTAGTTATTAATATTTTGTATACAGTAACCATATATATATTTTTTTTTTTTACACTTTGTCCATGCTTAATAATATATTCAAAATATATCTCTAATATGTACTTAAATAATATCTTCTTTCTTTTTTTGGTATAATGCATTTATGGTGTAAATATTAATTTGAATATTATTTTATTGAATCAATTGTTTAAATCCGAATTATCAAGTATGTGGGAATAATGTGATGAAGGTAAAATGAATGTGTTTAATTTAGATATGACTCATATAATTGGCAATTACAATTCTAGTACAGGTAACGTAAATAAATTGTGAGTTTGTGAATTATGCATCACAACATTCATCGATAGAATTACCCCTAGTACATATCTATTGATGAAGAAACTATATTAAATTATTTTCACATCTTTCAGAAACGGTTACAGAAACAAAGACCAGGTATGAGAAGGCCACCACAGCCCAAACTTGTTGTAGACCGACCGCCTAATGGGGGTGGGGAGGAGGTAGGTTTGCTTCCCCCTGATGAGAAACAAGAAATCCTTGAAAGGGATGAAAATGGTGACGTTGGAAAGGAAGATGACAATGAAAAAGACGACAATGTAGATGGTCAACTGGTGGGTTATTGTATGATTCAGTACAATATTCCCTGTTATAACAGTAGAAAATTGTTGTGTCGGTACATTGCTGGGTGGTTGGGCTGTTGGTTTCAGTCTCTATATTTTCCATTGCCCTGCCTGCTATGTCTTTACTTTTATGAATAGTGGGTGGTCAGGTGGCTCAGTTGTAATATCCCTTGCTTTTCAAATAGGCAGCTGGGGTTCGATTCCCCTAACAACCATGGAAATATCCGACCCCTTGCACACTTTCATCCGGAATTGTTTTGCAATCGTTGTGAAATAAATAAAGTTTACATCTACATGGATAGTGGTATGGCCGCGAGTTCAAAATATACACAAATTTTTATGCCCCCACCTTGAATTGGGGGGCATATAGTGTAAGGTACCCATGTTCGTCCTGTTGCGTTGTGTCCCATCGCACAGCGTCACGTCCCGATGCAATGTTAACTAGCTAATCTCAGGAACTGCTGATTCTATCCTCACCAAACTGTGTTTTGGGGGTGTCAAGGGGCAGTGGGGGCATTTATATCTTACAGACATTTTATGTTCTTTTTGAATTTACAATGTGAGGTTAGCATTGTATCAATAGTATACTCGTTCCAGAATTCTAGAGTGAGGTATAGTGACATATAATGTGAGGCTAGCTTTGTACCAATGGTGAACTCACCTCTAATTCTTGTGTGAGGTAAAGTGATATAAAATGTGAGGCAAGCTTTGTACCGACTACATTCTAGAGTGTTGTGTCATTTTATAAAAAATTTTATAACATTTTATAACATGTATATTATTTTTAGAACCAGCCAGATAAAGGAGCAGACCCGGATTTCAATGTGGATGCCGTACCACCTTATGACTACTTTAATCGTAAGTTCGCCTGGCTAATATCTATATTAAGAGGAAAAAAAGACATACGACCGGTAAGAATACCAATTGGTAAATATCTATCTTTTAATACATCCACTTTCAAACTTTTCGCAAATTAAGCTAGAAGCTTTGAAGAATGTCTTCTACTAAACAAAACCATTAGACTTGCACCTGGATAACATTTAGCTTCCTTAGAGGCTTAGAGGGGTGGGGAGATATTTTTTACAATACAAAACCATGATACTTGTATCTAGAAAATATTTAGCTTGCTTAGAGGCTTAAAAGGGTGAGAAGATGTCTTCTAGAATACAAAACCTGTGAGATTTGGATCTGGATAACATTATGTCTTCTACAATACAAAACCTTGAGATTTGGACCTGGATGACATTATGTCTTCTACAATACAAAACCATGAGATTTGGACCTGGATGATATTATGTCTTCTACAATACAAAACCTTGTGATTTGGACCTGGATGACATTATGTCTTCTACAATACAAAACCGTGAGATTTGGACCTGGATGACATTATGTCTTCTACAATACAAAACCTTGTGATTTGGACCTGGATAACATTAAGCTTGCTTTAGAGAGGTGGGGAGGCCAAAAGGATTAATTTTCTTTTTGTAAGACTTGCATGTAGATACATTTTTCCATTTCTGAGCAAGTCTCTTTGGTTAGTGTTAGATTACCATGGTTATGATGCTGTTACCGACTGATTTATAAGGTTTTCATTGATACACGTTTTGAAACCAGTTTTGAATCACCAGGTGACTATCATCCAGTTATGGAGTGTAAGCTATGTGCTTAATCATAATTACATATATATTTAATTAAAATAAGTAAACATTTTGAAGTTTCACAGTTAATCAGTTATATCAATAATACTATGTGTTCCCTGTACTTTATATAATTTAAGCCTATGAGACTACCATATATTTTAAGGTGCACATATGTTTGTGTCGGTGTCTGCATCAATTTGTCATTAATATAATAGTACCCTTCTCTAACAACTTTTCTTATCAAATTTACAGAGGAGGGTAAGAGGACAGAAAGACAGGAGGCTGTAGTAGATGCTTTCCGGTATGCCTGGAAGGCCTACAAAAAGTATGCCTGGGGACACGACGAGTTCCACCCTATAACACGCACACACTCGGAGTGGTTTGGAGTAGGTCTGACCATAGTGGACTCTCTGGACACACTGGTCATTTTGGGACTCAAACCAGGTATGGGTACTGGTCACTTGTGAACATGGATGTTAATGGTACAGTGGAGAATATATAACAAACAGGATTTCATGTAAAACCATATCATATGTAGTATCTCTGTGTATTACCGGGGCCACTGTGGCCGAGTGGTTAAGGTGTCCGGACACTTTATTACTAGCCCTTCACCTCTGGGTTGTGAGTTTAAAACTTGCGTGGAACAGTTGCCTGGTACTAATGGTAGGCCGGTGGTTTTTCTCCAGGTACTCTGGCTTTCCTCCACCTCCAAAACCTGGCACGTCCTTAAATGACCCTGGCTGTTAATAGGACGTTAAACAAAATAAACCATTAACCACAATATTACAGTATGTTGATGTTATGCTGATTTGTGAAAGGAATGGATGTTCTCAGTTATGCCCTTTTCTCGATTTTTGGCAAATATTTCTTCACTCTGGGAGGAGGCAACCAAATATGAATAGATTCATAGAGATCAATGATATTATATTCTCAAAGCACCAGCCACATATAAACTCTCCTTATATTTATTGAATTGTTGTTTCCATTGAAGTCTGTGGTTTAAATTCACCTTGTCCAAAGGAGCTTTAATATGCAATGGTGTAGCTTCTATCAGCATTTCCTTTGGTTTGAAGGAGGTTCATTGTTTTATAAATATGTGAAGAAAACTCAATTTTGAGGGAATGTAGAAATATTTGGAAAATTTTAAGTATAATTCCCATATGTCTGATGGATAAGAGGAATACTAAGGAAAAATATACTAATTCTGCTTTCTATGACAAAATGGCAGATATTTCTTCTAACACTAACACCAGTCCATACATTTATGATGTCTTGCAGAATATGATGATGCTAGAGAGTGGGTTGCAACTGAACTGACTTTTGAAAAGGACAAGGATGTCAACTTATTTGAAATCACGATCCGAGTCCTTGGAGGGCTACTGGCAACATATCATCTCACTGGGGACGACTTATTCAAGGAGAAAGCAGTGAGTTATATTCACAGCAATTTTGTTGCCTGCTCCAGATTTTGATATCTTTAACATTTTGTGATTTATGACGCTTGAATTGTAAATGTATTTTTGTAAAGACATACTGTAATGTACTGTAAAAGTGGATATTTTTGCGTGTGGAAATTTTCGCTTAGTCAGCTTCCAAAGTGTTCGCGGTGTGGATATTTTCGTGCCGTCGAGATATTTTTGCGCTAACTTGTATCTTTTATATTTAGTATTTTTAGCCCACCATCATCAGATGGTGGGCTATTCAAATCGCCCTGCGTCCGTGGTCCGTCGTCCGTCCCTCCGTCCGTCCGTCCGTCCCTCCGTCCGTCCGTAAACAATTCTTGTTATCGCTAATCCTCAGAAAGTACTGAAGGGATCTTTCTCAAATTTCATATGTGGGTTCCCCTTGGTGCCTAGTTATGCATATTGCATTTTGAGACCAATCGTAAAACAAAATGGCCGACAGGCAGCCATCTTGGATTTTGACAATTGAAGTTTGTTATCGCTATTTCTGAGAAAGCACTGAAGGGATCTTTCTCAAATTTCATATGTAGGTTCCCCTTGGTGCCTAGTTATGCATATTGCATTTTAAGACCAATCGGAAAACAATATGGCCGGCAGGCAGCCATCTTGTATTTTGACAATTGAAGTTTGTTATCACTATTTCTGAGAAAGTACCCAAGGGATCTTTCTCAAATTTCATATGTAGATTCCCCTTGGTGCCTAGTTATGCATATTGCATTTTGAGACCAATCGGAAAACAACATGGCCGACAGGCAGCCATCTTGGATTTTGACAATTGAAGATTGTTATCGCTATTTCTGAGAAAGTACTGAAGGGATCTTTCTCAAATTTCATATGTAGGTTTCCCTTGGTGCCTAGTTATGCATATTGCATTTTGAGACCTATCGGAAAACAACATGGCCGACAGGCAGCCATCTTGGATTTTGATAATTGAAGTTTGTTATCGCTATTTCTGAGAAAGTATTGAAGGGATCTTTCTCAAATTTCATATGTAGATTCCCCTTGGTGACTAGTTATGCATATTGCATTTTGAGATCAATCGGAGAACAACATGGCCGACAGGTAGCCATCTTGGATTTTGACAATTGAAGTTTGTTATCGCTATTTCTGAGAAAGTACTGAAGGGATCTTTCTCAAATTTCATATGTAGGTTTCCCTTGGTGCCTAGTTATGCATATTGCATTTTGAGACCAATCAGAAAACAACATGGCCGACAGGCAGCCATCTTGGATTTTGATAATTGAAGTTTGTTATCGCTATTTCTGAGAAAGTACTGAAGGGATCTTTCTCAAATTTCATATGTAGATTCCCCTTGGTGCCTAGTTATGCATATTGCATTTTGAGACCAATCGGAAAACAACATGGCCGACAGGTAGCCATCTTAGATTTTGACAATTGAAGTTTGTTATCGCTATTTCTGAGAAAGCACTGAAGGGATCTTTCTCAAATTTCATATGTAGGTTTCCCTTGGTGCCTAGTTATGCATATTGCATTTTGAGACCTATCGGAAAACAACATGGCCGACAGGCAGCCATCTTGGATTTTGACAATTGAAGTTTGTTATCGCTATTTCTGAGAAAGTACTGAAGGGATCTTTCTCAAATTTCATATATAGGTTCCCCTTGGTGCCTAGTTATGCATATTACATTTTGAGACCTATCAGAAAACAACATGGCCGACAGGCAGCCATCTTAGATTTTGACAATTGAAGTTTGTTATCGCTATTTCTCAGAAAGTACTGAAGGGATCTTTCTCAAATTTCATATATAGGTTCCCCTTGGTGCCTAGTTATGCATATTACATTTTGAGACCTATCAGAAAACAACATGGCCGACAGGCAGCCATCTTAGATTTTGACAATTGAAGTTTGTTATCGCTATTTCTCAGAAAGTACTGAAGGGATCTTTCTCAAACATTTTTATAAGTTCCCCTTGGTCTGTAGTTCTGCATATTGCATCTTGGGACCAATTGGAAAACAACATGGCCGACAGGCAGCCATCTTGTATTTTGACAATTGAAGTTTGTTATCGCTATTTTACAGAAGGTACTGAAGGGATCTTTCTCAAATTTCATGTGTAGGTTCCCCTTGGTCCCTGGTGTTGCCATTATCGCTAAATCTTAAATTTTATATATAGGTTCCCCTTGTTTGAAAAGTACTAGAGGGCTGTTTCTGAATTTACACAGATTAGTAAGACTTAGAGGAAGGGAAAAGTAGAGAAAAGATCAATCTGACATGGAACCTATAAAGATCATTCAATGGTGGGCGCCAAGATCCCTCTGGGATCTCTTGTTATGTGTTAATATATTCACGTGTGGAAATTTTCGCGGAGATTTACTGATAGCTAAATAAGCGAAAATTTCCACACTGCGAATATTTCCACTTTTACAGTATTACAGGAAGAATTGTTTTGATATAAAAAGTAATAAAAAAAAAAATTCAAATAGACTTTAGGTAAAGCTGACATGCATGGATATTGTACAGGTTGAAAGACATTGATGTGGATGGAATGTTTTTCAGGTTGATCTGGGTAACAGACTGCTACCATGCTTTAATTCACCATCTCACGTGCCATTTTCGGATGTGAACTTGATGACAAGTCGTGCCCATGCTCCACGCTGGGGTCCAGACAGCAGCACCTCTGAAGTCACCACCATACAGTTGGAGTTCAGGGACCTTTCACGTGTCACTAAAGATGACAAATATGAGGTTTGTTTAGAAACTAACCCTAAAACAGAATAAATCACAGCTTATCACAAATGATAACTACAATTCTGTATGTGTAAATTTTAAACACTAATGTTTTATAATTGAACGGGTATGTACGTTTTAGAGAGAAAAGTTTATAACTGAGTGAGGAGGTAGGCTTTAGAGATTACAGATTAAGATTTTAAACTGAATGAAGAAATAGGTTTTAGATAAAAAAAGTTTTTAACTGAACGAGGAGGCAGCTTTTGGGGAGCAAATTTGATAGGTGAAATATTGTAATCTGAAATGTTGATTTTACAGAGAAACTCATACTAGCTATAGTTAAAAAGGGCTAGTGATTTATGTCACATTCACATCAATAACATCATGTGGATTTATATAAAGAGTTTACTACTAGTATGACTCTATATTTCCTGTCAGATATGAGGTTCCATAACTGTGTAATCATATATATGTTTTCATAATTTACCAGAATTCTATAATGACTGTGAGTAAGCACATCCATGGCTTGCCGAAGAAGGATGGCTTGGTTCCTATCTTCGTCAATGCCAACACCGGATCTTTCAGAGGGACCAGCACCATCACATTTGGGGCTCGAGGAGACAGCTACTACGAATACCTTCTTAAACAATGGATTCAGACAGGAAAGACCATCAACATGTAAGTGACAAAACAGATATCTTATACAACATGATAGTTCATTAGCTGATAAATATAATAAAGTATGGTAACACCAGATTAAGATAGGAGGCCCAAACAATGAGTTTATTAGCTGATAAATATCATAAAATATGTTAACACCAGTTTGAGATAGTAGGCCCAAACAAGGGGATACGAAAGGTATTCATCCTCATTGTGTCTGTTTGGTATAGTATGGGATGATAACTTTTGAGTTCCTGCAGATAAGATCAAATTTCATGATGTAGTGTCCTCCCCAAAGGTGTTTGCTTAGGATAACTTATACTTGAAATTCCAGGGGTTCTCTTAACATGCAATCTGCATTTCAGGGAAACTGAGAATGATATCCTTGGTTTTCATTGATTGGAATTAATTTCCATGTCTACAGGTCAAAGTCACTGTAACTATAGCAATAGGATAGGAATCTCAACCATTTAAATGTTATTGCCTCTTTCTATAAAATAGCTTTAGTTCTGTTGGGGTGATAATATGCTAACTTCATGCTCTTCCTTTCTGAAAAGTTGCTGTTCAAGTTTGAAAGTCAAAAGGCAAGTTCATTTTTACAGTGGACTCTGTCAAAACCAGACTATGTCAAATCCAGATCTTTGTCAAAAGTTGTCAAAACCAGACTATGTCAAATCCAGATCTTTGTCAAAAGTGGTCAGATGCTCTAGTCCCGAAAATTCTTTTCTTTATCCGGTGTGCAGCTGTGCCTTTGTGGATTTTTTCCAGGATGCTGACTGAGGATAAAGGGGTCTCTTGCCCAGAGCCCCACTTGATTTGCACTCTTCCCCTTCTAGAATATAACTTCCTGTCACTCGATTTGTAGCTCTTCTGCTTTTGGAAGATCTTCTACCTCTTCGAAGCTGGAAGATTTATTTTCCATAATGTCGGCGACCATGTTTAAGTGTGCGAGTGATGAGTTTCACTAGAGAAGGATTTATGACACACACATCCACATGTTTGTGTCATAGTGTTTGAGAAAACTTAAAAACTTGTTAATTTTGGGCTATTTTCTTCCGGTTTACTCGATTTACATATAACGGAATGCGATCTTAGAAGGCTTCTCTTCCGAGAAGAGTGCAAATCGAGTGGGGCTCAGTGTACAGGATCAAGGTTAATTAAGTCTTGTAAAACTAGAGTTCAGCCAATAATCTAAATCTTGTCCAATATAACAGTATGTAATTGAGAAGTATGAGGAATTATTTGAAATAAGGCATTGGATGCAGTGGAAGTGGTCCTTGAGATTTGACACCGATTATTTCTTTTTTCCAGGTTTAAAGATGACTTTCTGGAGGCTATTGATGGAGTGAAGAAACACCTGTTAAGGGAGTCATCTCCATCTAAACTATTGTACGTAGGGGAGCTGTTGGGCGGTCGTACATTCAGTCCGAAAATGGTAAGGATTGTTCCAATTCAGTCATATTGTATCTCACGGCAATGGAGTGGCAGGATCCGTACTGACCTCTTAGCAAATTCTTGTCTACATAACATGAATAAATAACCTTGACCTTACAGGACCACCTTGTGTGCTATCTACCAGGAACAATGGCCCTTGGATACAAGAATGGTTTGCCAGACGACCACTTTGATATTGCCAAGCGTCTAACAGAAACCTGTTATCAGATGTATGCCCGGATGCCGACCAAACTCAGCCCAGAAATTGTTTATTTTAGCCAAGCTGCACAATCCAAAGAGGACCTCATTGTCAAGGTAAGTGCATTAAGTATAATACATTGTATTTCTCTTTGTTCATTGTCAAAATGTTTGCACTTTGACCTTTCAGAAAAAGGTTGTTGTTAATTGTTTATTTCAGCCGTGTATATTTATAAGATGAAATAATGATAAAGGAAATAATAAGAAATCAAAGCTTTCATGCTATACATTGTATGATAAATGCATGTTTATCACATAAGTGGCCCATTCTGCCATGTCATAAGGCCAGGTCATAAATATCGTAAGACACATGTGTAATAACACTATTGTGATTTCATAATACATATGTGACGTCATTATACACGTGATGTCGCACGATTGTATGGGTAGACGGAAACGTCCATTCCTAGCCAGATTTCGCCTACCTCATATAGAAAACACATCCTAACCAGATTTCGCCTGTCGTATATTCTCATAAAAAGTAGTTATATGATAAATAGAATCTTACACTCATGGCTATGTCATACAAATCTATTAAACTAAATCCATATGATATAGCCACGATTGTAAGATCCTATATTTATATCTGATAAGGGCTAAAATATTTATCTTGTATTTTCTAGGCGCCAGACGCTCACAATCTGCTTCGACCAGAGACTGTGGAAAGCCTCTTCTACATGTACAGATTTACAGGAGACAAGAAATACCAGGATATGGGCTGGACCATATTCCAGGCTTTCCTAAAACATACAAAAGTAGAAAATGGTGGATTCTCATCCATTCATAATGTTAAAGCTGGAAAACCAACGTTCAGAGATAAATTAGAAAGTTTCTTCTTAGCAGAGACATTAAAATATTTATATCTTTTATTTGGGGATGATAATTCTTTAATCCCCCTGGACAAATTTGTCTTCAACAGTGAGGCTCATCCTCTGCCTATTTATTCATCATGAGAAGCCTTGCGAGAAAGGTTGTGTGCAATACTTTGTGTGTGGTTTTAGAAAGGTTGTCGGCCTAAGTGAGGGTGGTGTGTGTTAGAAGTCCGAGGGGTTGACATAGCGTGTCTGATACAAATTAATTCATCTCTTTCTATTGTACTTCTGAAAGTGCTGTCTATTTCGAAGTAATAATCTTTCCATGTGTAAATGTAGTGGAATCTGTTTTGTGAGTTTAGTATTATGATGTGTATGAAAGGTTTCTATGTGTATGGCAACTACTAAAGATATTCAATAATAATTCACTGTGAAATTGTGATAGAGATTTATTTTTCATTTTTGAATGTGCATTTTTTTTGCTATGAAATATTATATGTTTTATTCTTCTTGTGATTCACTGTTTACCAAAGTCATGATGTTTAGAAATATACTGCTCAAAAAATGAAAAATACCATGGGTTACCGTTATAATTTATAATATATTTTAAACATAGTGTGTACACTCTAAAACAATTTCCAGAAAGTTATTTGAGAGATTTATGCAGCATATTAAAAAATATTGTTATACAACATATCCATAAAAATTCTTTACATTTATCTACTATCAAACTACATTATGGATTGGGGTTGGTATACACAAACATCATAGAATAAATTGGGTTACACATTGTCATTTTATGTTCATCTGTTGAAACTTAAATTGGATGTCAATCATCATTATATTAAACAATTTTCTTTTTTCTTTAAAATTTTTGTCGTTCAATAGCGTAAAAAATATCTTCAATGTTTTTAACAAAATACAATTTTAAGTTTTTAAATCTTGTTGAAAATGGTAAGATTATTTCTGAATTAAGCTGATTTAAGTATTAAGTATGCAAATACAAATATACAGAATTCGGAACATATAATAGTGTTAAGGACCTGCTACCTTCTCAAAAGAATTGTGTAAGAAATTTGTAAAAAAAATGCTTTATAACAACTTTTTGATTTTGACTTGCTAATCATCCTTACACAAACACATCAGGAACCCTCAAAACGTAGTCAATTCAGAGTGCACTCTTACCGCCACAAATCTCGAGTTGAATTACAAGCAGTTTGCTTATCATATATACAATATAATATATATAATACATGGAATATAGCATAAGATTGTGTGTTTAGTGAACTTTTCTTGCTTCTAAAGCAACCAGTAGTAGTTGTCAATTTTAATGTGATGAGTTGTCAGTGTATTAAATGGTGTTATGTGATGTAGTGAATGCTGGTAAATTAAGTGGTATGTGCTAGTAAGTACATTCGTAGTATGATTTCCATTTATAAGTAATTCCTTCTAATCATAGCTAGCTCACCTGGTCAAAAGGAACAGGGCAAGCTGATAGCTCATGCTGTACTGTGGTGTATGTCCGTCCGTCAAAACTTTCTTTAAACAAACATAAATGCTGAACCACGCACATGTATATAACATTTTATAGAAGGTGGGGTTTCAAAATTTTAAAAATGGAGAAGTGGACTCACTCTCTACCCAGATATCGTTCCTTACACTCTTAACATGTAGGGAAAAAACTGCTGTGGGTAGAAATTGAAGATGACTGCTGTGAAAAGGCAATACTTATTTTTTTTTCAGTAAGATTTCTTCTGCAATTATTAGATTGGTGCCAAGATTAATTAGTTTGAAGCATTCTACTGTTGTGATACAAAAATGCAGAGGATGACGGACAGTTGAGGTGGGAGTTAGGGCCCAGAATATATGGCGATGACATTTAAATGGTTGAGATTCCTATCCTATAGCTTATGTATCTAATTCTTGCTGGGCATGGGGAGACACTAACTACTCTTTTGGACTAAATGTGTGAGTTAGACATGGAAATATTAAGAGATTCCCACCCTGTTACAACATAGGCTAGACACCATGGTTATCATAATATCCAGGTGAGCAATACAGGCCCATTGGTCCTCTTGTTAATAATATATATAAATATATGATATTTCTATTAAAATAACTAAGTGCCCTCTTGTGAATGTATTATATGTATAATTTAGGAAGAGAATATAATAAAATGATTAGGTTTTGACATTATGACCCTCGTATTTATAGAAAAACTTTTACTTGTTTTCATTTTCTGATGATCAAAGCTGTTTTGTGAGCAGAGGATATAGCTAGCAAATACCCTAGTTTGGTTTGATTATCAATGCATGTACAATTTCATAAATTATCTTTTTTTTTTTTTTTATATTTTTACCAAATATCAAACAAAATGGAACTTAATTCAAAAACAATTTATTTCAACAAGAGTTCATAATGTTTAAGTGTATTGAATTAAGAAAAGCAACTCCAGGACATTTTCTTTCACAAATCTGTATACCATGAAACAATGGTGACACAGACAGTATTTAATTGATACATTTCCAGTATTACATAAACTTATTTCCATTACTGTAAAATAAATAGCGTCTCGGTTCCAATTTTTCTTAGCTTTATTAATTTATTTTGGCACAAAACATGTATTTGTAAAACTATTTCAATTCCATCATGTTTGCTACAGGTACATTTATAACTTAAGTGGCTGAAGATTGACTTCAATAGAATCATGTTATTTTCTTTGAAATTTCACACAGCACTTGAAAAGTTCAAAATCCTATGGTCAGGAGGTTAGCCTGTAAACATTTTAATCACATCTATTTCAGTGAAATAGAAATTCAGTCATTGTCAATTAATAATGCTGTCAACAAGTGTCTTATGTACGAGAATTGTGAACTTGCTGTCTAGTCATACAAATGTAAGATGAACAGCTTGGTATAGGCATGTATCATTTCTTCCAACAATCAGGTGAAAACTATGTGTAAATGCAATAAAAGATTGAATGATATTTTCTGTGGTAATAAATTGTTGTATACCTTGTACTCGATTTACTTTTCATGTCAAGCTGGCTGTACATTTTTAGCCCTTGGCCTCAATAATCCAATGGTCGGGTGTTTACAATCACCATCAATGCATCTGGTCTGTCCTTGAACTAGGGGGCCGAGTGGTTAAAGTGTCCCGACACTTTAACACTAGCCCTCCACCTCTGGGTTATAAGTTCGAAACCTATGTGAGGTAGTTCCCAGGTACTGACCGTAGGCCGGTGGTTTTACTCTGGCTTTCCTCCACCTCCAAAACCTGGCATGTCCTTAAATGACCCTGGCTGTTAATGGGACGTTAAACAAACCAAACCAAAAGTCCTTAACAGTTATTGTTATAGGCATTTCTCAAGAAGGATGGATCTTTCTGAAATTTCATATGCATATTCCCCTCGTTTTACCCATTTTATTAGGTCACCTGAGCAAAAGGCCCAGATACCCATGATTGGGCCTTCAGCATGTTAGGGTGAAGGACTATAAATAATGTTCAAATGAATGACCTTGACCTTCATTAAAGGTCACAGGGTTCAAATATGCTAAAATCTTTAAATGACTTTCTCACTAACAAAGGGGACAAAAGATATCATGCTGGAGTGAAGATTGTTCCTCGACTTTCTTAAGGGCACAGGGGTCAAATTTCCACTAAGAAAAAGTCTGAAACCGGACTTTTATCGAAAAATTCTCATGCCTGCACAATCTGATGTTGGGGTAAAATGCATGCAAATCTTAAAACTGAAGCAAGTCACTGGGTGCAAGGTAAGGTTAAAGGCAATGCAGAGATCTAAATTCTCCATGGCAACCAAATTCTGTATCAAGCTTGTTTCCCTGTGGCATTCCAATCCTTTTCAGTAAAGTGTTGTATATAACTTGCCAAGAGAATAGAATTCAAAGTTGTCAATATTCATAAATATAACCCGACAACATATGTATTCACCCTCTTGGACTTGCATCTTCAGCAAACAGGGTTTTATGTCCAATTCATGAAATAGAGAAATCATAAAAATACAGAAAATTCCCAGTGATGTTAGCTACTATTATGCTGGTAATATAATAGCTAAGATAGAGCATAATTATATAAATATAAACTAAACGTTGTTCTCCCAAATCCTTCATTTTTCAAATATATATACATACATGTAATTACACTAGAGTTATGCACACTTACTATCATGTCTTGTCTGTCCTGTTTTGTCAGAATGGTAAGTTTCTTTACCTTGTAGACATATGTAATTACTGATGTACATGTATATTTATTGCATAACAAGGAAATTTTGCAAAATACATCTAATATATTACAGAACTTGTTCCAATTCGACTAGAAACAAAATGTTTCCCCTATTAATCCAGTCATCGTTTCATTGCAGAGAAACGGCAACCATGACAACAGAGTAATTTTACTGTAGCTGACCATTCAATACATCCAATAATACTACTTAGGGCATAAAGCGGGGTCAGCATGTTCTCAACAAAAACTTTTCAAAAGGGAAGAAAAACATGTAGAACCGATAGAATCTGAGAGCAATATATATTCCGCTTTCCCAGTTTTGTAATACATATAAGGGGACAGCAAATCATATTCAGTCTAACATTGCCCAAGCAGATTAACATACAAAGACAATTTTACCTCAGGGTTGTCAAACTCTTGAAAGATTAATTGTAGATTGGAAGATTGATGGGTTCTTGTATTTACTGCACACATTATCATAATGTTAGCTCGACTTATCACCTTACAGTGAAGGACCTTTGAGGCGGTCTCCTTGTAGCTATCTCACAGACCTGTTGCATACTGTCTGGAGCAAATCAAGTCTTCATATTGCCAGGCAATAGGACAGAACTGATCAATGATTTAAGAAAAAATATGTTTCATCAGTAATAACAGAACATGGCTCAGACATCCAAGGAAGGTAGTTTGAACATCATAGAGCGGTGCTGCCCAATCTGTGGAAACCGCGAATGATGGGAAAGAGTTTTCATCATTGCCATGTTTATTAAAACCATTAAAGATCTGATCATGCTTACCAATACATAAGTGAATCAATATTTCTTCTTCCTCAAATAATCCCCCTTCCCTAGTGTCCAACTCTAGTACATGTACAGTATTTAAGTTTGGGGTGGGTTTATCCGTGAACAAATTTTGCCTTATATTTTGAAAATAAATGATTCTGCTAAAGGGAAGGAGACTTGTTAATTATTTGCAAAGGAACCAGTGATGCTTATTTCTCTGTATGAAATTCATGCAGGTGAATCAGATAGGAGCGAAAGACATGCATAGTATCTTTTCATTAGTAATCATATGAACTACGATATCATCACACTTCACCACTTGCATGAAATTTAAATGGGCATCATGCGTAAAAACATGAAACACATGACATAGCATTTAGAATCATTACAGGTATTTGTGGCAAGCCATCAAGTTCCTGTGAAAGTAATTAACATGATAACTTAATTAGTAACAAGTCTACCAAGCAAGTTTCATAAAAATTCTATCATTCCTTCAACCAATCAGGTCACAGAAGCCTAATTAAATATGCACGGAATATAACGATAATTAAACTTTAGCGAGGGGCTTAGCTTTATAGGTAACAGTCTACCAAGCAAGTTTCATCAAAATATGATCATTCTTTCTAAAGATATTGTGCGGAAAGCGGATCCGGACTGACAGAACCTATTTGTATATATATCCTGCCAACTTTGTTTGGTGGAGGATAATTACTAAAGAAGTCTGGTTTGTCATCAGCACACAGAATGTTTATACATCTTGCACTTAGTGCAATCAATTGTCCCTATCTGCGTTTAGTCATCATTGACAACCAGACAACTTCTCATTAATCCTCACACAAGATGTACTTGCAGGTTAAATTCATTAAAATTGAGAGACAATGTGCTGAGTATTAACATTTACTTAGAACACATGTGTACCCTTTTAAAACTGCAATTGATAAATATCAGACATGACGCACAGAACACTTGCCTCGTATACAATATACCTAAATAGTACATTTACATGCAAATAGTCCAGATGTTCTGGCAAAATAACATTTTTGTGACATCTAAAATTAATAATACTTGCTATGCATTACTGATATGACAAAACAATTTACAAAGATCAGGACATTGAGTGTAACATCATCAGTTTCAGTGGCCTGGACACTGATTTGGCGAAAATTTCATCATTTCTTTGAAATTGATTACCTAACAAGAATTCAGGTATTCTGTATACTATATATTACAGGTAGCAATCGCCTTCCAAAGAGGAAAATAATACTTTACTCAAAATTCTTCAATTTCTCACATTTCCCCCAATATACCCCAAGTTTTTACTTGACAAGAGTACACATCAATCATCCAGTTAAGGATATATAAAAACTTTTTATGTTAAATTAGTGACAAAAGCTGAGGGAGGACATTCCCACACAAGATTTAATGTGGAAAAAAATTCAAACAAAACAAGGTGTTGATCGTCCTTTCATTGGAGAACCTGAAAAAGCACTTATACTTTATTGTACAAATAGAATTTGGGATCAGATCTAGTTGAGTACATAACTAGGAAACAAGCCTCTATCATGAATTTCTCAGAGAGGGCAAGTTCAATCATCACCTCCACAGGACAAGTGTTAAAGTTAACCTCTTCCCCAGGGGTAAACCTTTTACACCTGGGTCATGAAATTCACAATTTTAATAAAGCATCCGACTTTACACGATGGGGAAAAGTTAACTATGTCACAAACATTACTAAGAGACCAACAAAATGGCGGATGCATCTCACGCTTCTCGGTAAGTCTGTCTTACTTTTTAATCTTATCCAATGATTTCCTATTTATCGACCTGGTCGAAAGTACATTTGATGCATCCAAGATTTATTCAAACACTATCCTCATATACTCGAAACTTTGACGTTGTTTTCATCAAGATAAACATATCAAATTGTAGCATTAATATCCATACAGAAATAACATTAATAAAATTTGCAATTTTTCCATTAAAAATGTTGATGCACTAGTAAATAGGGGAAACTTGTTTAAATGAATGGGTTTTTGACAGTATTCCATCTTACATTCTAGATCTGTCCAAGCTTTAATTGTCGGACAAAACATACTGAGGAAAACAGTCCAGTAAACAAGGATGGTCTTTGAATGTTTGAAACAATGCCAGTTAGGAGTGACTCAGTCCAAGGAAGGTATGCAACCATCAACAAGTTCTATAGAACTCTATGGAGCAAAGACACAAAATTTCATCATTATCACTCCTTCAGCACTGTGCAATTTTCATATTTTTCACATTTCATGAAATAAAATGGATAAAGAAGAGAAAAACAAGGCAACCCACACCTGTATCAAGCTGGTTTCATTCCAATCCTATTCAGTAAGGTGTTGTATATAACTTGCCAAGAGAATAGAATTCAAAGTTGTCAATATTCATAAATATAACCCGACAACATATGTATTCACCCTCTTGGACTTACAATAGAATCATACACAATTACTGATGATGTCTTGTCTGTCAAGCTTTGACAGTATGGTAAGTTTTATTCTCCACTTGATATGTTAATTGGCATACTGTATACCGTGTCTACATGTTTAAATTCTGATGTAAATGTACTGCTCAAGAAAAAACTTATTTTTGTCAAAATCACAAATTCTCAAAATTCACCTAAATATTTAATAGATAATTTAGCCCAAAAAATTCTTTTCCTGAAGAGCAAAATACATGTACATCCAATAACTACAGAACTGGTTTCAATTTGTCTTGAAACAACATTTGTTTCCCCTGTTAATTCAGTCAATGTTTCATTGCAGAGAAACAGCAACCATGACAACAGAGTAATTTTACTGTAGCTGACCATTCAATACATCCAATAATACTACTTGGGCATAAAGCGGGGTCAGCATGTTCTCATGATACAATCTGAAAGCAATTGTATATATTTAGTAGTGTTGTCCCGATAAATAATCGAAAGTCAATCGGTTGACCCGAACAGATTTTATCTGATCATCAATGTTGAAATCTGGCAGCTATATATATCGATTTGGATTTTCAAGCAGATTTACATATATTTACAAAGACAAGCTTCATTGGGGATTAAAAGTTGAACAGGTTATTGTATCACTGCACACATTTTCATCATGTTAGTTTGATTTATACTCTTTAACAGCGAAGGACCTTTGAGGTAGTCTCTTTGTAGCTATCTCACAGACCTGTTGCATACTCTCTGGAGCAAATTAGTCCTCATATATCCAGGCAAAAAGGACAGAAAGGGTCAATGATTAAGAATGTTAGATCAGTAATCACAGAACATGGCTCAGACATCCAAGGAAGGTAGTTTGAACATCATTGAGCGGTGCTGCCCAATCTGTGGAAACCGCGAATGATGGGATAAATATTTTCATCATTGCCATGTTTATTTAAACCATTAAAGATCTTATCTTAATTGAATCAATATTTATCCCTCCTCAAATAACCCCCCCTTCCCTAGTGTCCAACTTTAGTACATGTATTTAAGTTTGGGGCGAGCTCATGTGTGAACCAATTTTGCCTTATAATTCCAAAATTAATGATTCTGCAAAAGCATACCAGACTTAGTTTGCAAAAGAAAGCAGTAATGCTTATTTCACTGTATGAAATTCAAGCAGGTGAATCAGATATGAGTGAAAGACAATAGTATCTTTTCATTAGTAATCATATGAACTACGATATCACACTTAACTAGATACACAAATTATCATGTGTGGATTATTAAATGAAATTACTTCCGTCTGGTTCATCATCAGTACACAGAAAGCTTTTCATATTACACTTGGTGCAATCAATTGTCCCTATCTGCGTTTAATCATCATTGACAACCAGACAATTTCTCATCAATCCTAATACATGATGTACTTGTATGTTACATTATTTAGATACAAGATGTTCCAGGAATAATCTGCTTAACATTTACTAGTATATCACACGCGTGCCATTTTTAAAATTGCAATTGATAGATACATGTATTTCGTTTAGTTAATTTTGTTTAACGTAATATTAACAGCCAGGGTCATTTAGGACATGCCTGGTTTTGGAGGTGGAGGAAAGCTGGAGTCCCATGTGGAAAAACCACAGACCTACAGTCAGTACCATGGTTTCAAATGCGCAACCCAGAGGTGGAGGGCTAGTGATAAAGTGTTGGGACACTTTAACTACTCTACCAATGCGGCCCCCTATTTTTAAATATACATACCTAACTAGAGACATGAAACAGAACAGCTAACTTACCTAAACAGAATCTACAAATTCTGATATTAAAAATTTATAGGACTTTATACATCACTGGTATGGTAAAACAATTAACAAAGATCAGGAACTCGAGTGTAACATCATCAGTTTCAGTGGCCTGGACACTGATTTGGCAAAACTTTCATCATTTCTCTGTAATTGATTTCCATACCAGTAAAACAAGAACTTGGATATTCTCACTCTATGTACTACTGTATTCTTGTATATATATTACAGGTAGCCATCATCTTTCAAATAGGAAAACAGTACTTTCCACATTATTTTTGTAATTTCTCACATTTCCCCATTGAACTAAATGTTTAACTTCCCTTCATTCACAGATACTGTTCTAGAAAGTAGTCATAATGATGCATACGAGTACTAGCTTTATCTGGTAGACAAAAAGCTAAGGGAGGACATTCCCGAACAAGATTGAAATGTTGGAAATTCAAAGCAATGTATTGATAGTCCTTTCATTGGAGAACCAGAAGCAGCAATAATACTTTATTGTACAAGTAAAAATTTGGGATCAGATCTAGTTGAGTACATAACTAGGAAACAAGCCTCTATCATGAACTTCTCAGAGAGGGCAAGTTCAATCATCACATCCACAGGACAATTGTTAAAGTTAACCTCCTCCCCAGGGGTAAACCTTTTACACCAGGGTAATGAAATTCACAATTTTAATAAAGCACCCGACATTACACGATGGGGAAACGTTAACTACTGTATGTCACAAACATTATTAAGAGAACAACAAGATGACGGATGCATCTCGCGCTTCTCTTCAAGTCCGTCTTACTTTTTACTCTTATTCCATGATTTCCCATTTATCGATATGGTCGAAAGTACATTTGATGCATCCAAGATTTATTCAAACACTATCCTCATATACTCAAAACTATGGCGTTGTTTTCATGAAGATAACCACATCAAATTGTAGCATTAATATCCATACAGAAATAACATTAATAAAATTTGCAATTTTTCCATTAAAAATGTTGATGCACTAGTAAATAGGGGAAACTTGTTTAAATGAATGGGTTTTTGACCGTATTCCATCTTACATTCTGTCCAAGCTTTAATTGTCGGACAAAACATACTGAGGAAAACAGTCCAGTAAACAAGGATGGTCTTCGAATGTTTGAAACAATGCCAGTTAGGAGTGACTCAGTCCAAGGAAGGTATGCAACCATCAACAAGTTCTATAGAACTCTATGGAGCAAAGACACAAAATTTCATCATTATCACTCCTTCAGCACTGTGCAATTTTCATATTTTTCACATTTCATGAAATAAAATGGATAAAGAAGAGAAAAACAAGGCAACCCACATCTGTATCAAGCTGGTTTCATTCCAATCCTATTCAGTAAGGTGTTGTATATAACTTGCCAAGAGAATAGAATTCAAAGTTGTCAATATTCATAAATATAACCCGACAACATATGTATTCACCCTCTTGGACTTACAATAGAATCATACACAATTACTGATGATGTCTTGTCTGTCCAGCTTTGACAGTATGGTAAGTTTTATTCTCCACTTAATATGTTAAAGGCATATACCGTGTAGACAGGTGTAAATACTAAATTTTTGCAAAATCACAAATTTTCAAAATTCACCTAAATAGGATAATTTAGCCCAGAAAATTATTTTTCCTGAAGAGCAAAATACATCCAATAATTACAGAACTTGTTCCAATTTCACTAGAAACAAGTGTTTCCCCTGTTAATCCAGTCATTGTTTCATTGCAGAGAAACAGCAACCATGACAACAGAGTAATTTTACTGTAGCTGACCATTCAATACATCCAATAATACTACTTGGGCATAAAGCGGGGTCAGCATGTTCTCATGATACAATCTGAAAGCAATTGTATATATTTAGTAGTGTTGTCCTGATAAATAATCGAAAGTCAATCGGTTGACACTAACAGATTTTATCTGATCATCAATGTTGAAATCTGGCAGCTATATCAATTTGGATTTTCAAGCAGATTTACATATATTTACAAAGACAAGCTTCATTGGGGATTAAAAGTTGAACAGGTTATTGTATCACTGCACACATTATCATCATGTTAGTTTGATTTATACTCTTTAACAGCGAAGGACCTGTGAGGTAGTCTCCTTGTAGCTATCTCACAGACCTGTTGCATACTATCTGGAGCAAATTAGTCCTCATATATCCAGGCAAAAAGGACAGAAAGAGTCAATGATTAAGAATGTTAGATCAGTAATCACAGAACATGGCTCAGACATCCAAGGAAGGTAGTTTGAACATCATTGAGCGGTGCTGCCCAATCTGTGGAAACCGCGAATGATGGGATAAATATTTTCATCATTGCCATGTTTATTTAAACCATTAAAGATCTGATCATGCTAACCAAAACTTAATTGAATCGATATTTATCCCTCCTCAAATAACCCCCCTTCCCTAGTGTCCAACTTTAGTACATGTATTTAAGTTTGGGGCGAGCTCATGTGTGAACCAATTTTGCCTTATAATTCCAAAATTAATGATTCTGCAAAAGCATACCAGACTTAGTTTGCAAAAGAAAGCAGTAATGCTTATTTCACTGTATGAAATTCAAGCAGGTGAATCAGATATGAGTGAAAGACAATAGTATCTTTTCATTAGTAATCATATGAACTACGATATCACACTTAACTAGATACACAAATTATCATGTGTGGCTTATTAAATGAAATTACTTCCGTCTGGTTTATCATCAGTACACAGAAAGCTTTTCATATTACACTTAGTGCAATCAATTGTCCCTATCTGCGTTTAATCATCATTGACAACCAGACAATTTCTCATCAATCCTTATACATGATGTACTTGCATATGTTACATCATTTAGATATTTGATGTTAAATTTAAAATTGCAATTGATAGATACATGTATTTGGTTTAGTTTATTTTGTTCAACGTAATATTAACAGCCAGGGTCATTTAGGACATGCCTGGTTTTGGAGATGGAGGAAAGCTGGAGTACCCCGAGAAAAACCACCGACCTACAGCCAGTACCATGGTTTCGAATGCACAACCCAGAGGTGGAGGGCTAGTGATAAAGTGTCGGGACACTTTAACTACACTACCAATGCGACCCCCTATTTTTAAATATACATACCTAACTAGCAACAAGAAGCACAGAACAGCTAACTTACCTAAACAGAATCTACGAATAACGATATTTAAAACTTATAGTACTTTATACATCACTGGTATGGCAAAACAATTTACAAAGATCAGGAACTCGAGTGTAACATCATCAGTTTCAGTGGCCTGGACACTGATTTGGCAAAACTTTCATCATTTCTCTGTAATTGATTTCCATACCAGTAAAACAAGAACTTGGATATTCTCATTTTATATACTCCTGTATATATTACAGGTAGCCATTGTCTTTCAAATAGGAAAATAGTACTTTCCACATTATTTTTGTAATTTCTCACATTTCCCCAATGAACTAAATTGTCAACTTCCTTCATTAACAGATATTGTTCTAGAAAGTAGTCATAATAATGCATATTATGAGAACTAGCTTGATCTGGTACAGAAAAAACGCTGAGGGAGGACATTCCTGAACAAGATTGAAATGTTGGAAAATGAAAGCAATGTATTGATAGTCCTTTCGTTAGAAAAACTTAAGCAGCACTAATACTTTATTGATCAAATAGAAATTTGGGATCAGATCTAGTTGAGTACATAACTAGGAAACAAGCCTCTATCATGAACTTCTCAGAGAGGGCAAGTTCAATCATCACCTCCACACAATAATTGGTCCTTGATTCAAGGTTACTGAAGTACTAGTGCTGTTGTGAAAGAAAATTTGTACCGATTTGACAATTTTGGGATAATAGAGTCTTCATTTAAAAGTGTCATGTTGAGAATATTTGTTGTGGCTATGATAGAGGTATGAATTATGAACTCAAGCTTTTTGTTGCTTTCTGTAATAAATATTGTACATGCAATTGCATTGATAATAGGCTTTTTGTTGAAAGACATGGCTCAGACATCCAAGGAAGGTAGTTTGAACATCATAGAGCGGTGCTGCCCAATCTGTGGAAACCGCGAATGATGGGAAAAGGTTTTCATCATCGCCATGTCCATCAACAAATTTCAAATATTTATGACCAATTTGGACACATTAGTGTTTTGTGCATTCAAGTTTTTAGTTTAAAGCATTTTACTAAACACTGAAGCTCGCAAAAAAAAAAACCCCCAAAAGTTTCAATTATCCAGTACTAACAACAATTTTTGTATCTTGACTTAAATAAACCAGGTTTTTTTCCCACTATTGAAATCGTCATTTGTCATATAAATCTTTTAGTAATATTTGTAGTCAATCAGGCTAATTGTATGTAGAACATTATTCATAACAAGACAAATTATCATTTGCTATTTGTATAACCCAACAATGAGTTGGTATATATACAATGACAATATTAACACTTCTTGCTTCAAAACAAAGATGTACGATATAACATTCCATCTTTAACTTCCCAACATCAAAAATGTGTATGTGATATGCTGCCAGTTAGGAGCGTCTCAGTCCAAGGAAGGTATGATGCAACCATCAACAAGTTCCATAGAACTCTATGGAGCAAAGACACAAAATTTCATCATTATCACTCCTTCTTTCACATTTCATGAAATATAATGGATGTGGAAGAGAAAAACAATAGGTAACTCTCTCAAAGAAAACTAAAGTTTCTGTTTTTAATGGCACATGACCTTTACTTAGACTATCTATCTTGAATTCAGATATATAGAACATTGTTATGTATAAAGTATATACATTTGGGCCATTTTAACATTTTTTTTTTAGATGGGTAGGTACTAGGTAGATGAGGAAAATATGTAAACATTTCCAGTGCTAAAGCACCGTCAGGGACAATTGACAAGTTACACAGTTGAAAATATTTCAAGTCTACAAATGTGGATCAGATCTAGTTGAGTACATAACTAGGAAACAAGCCTCTATCATGAATTTCTCAGAGAGGGCAAGTTCAATCATCACCTCCACAGGAAATCTCTAATGAAGCAGTTGATTTTGTTTACTGATTGGCAATTATTTTGCAATGACTGCTCTTGGTAGCAGTTTTGCTCAGAAAAAGAAATTTAGAAATCTTTCTAATTTTGTGTCCTACAATGGACTATCATACACTAGACAGCTTGTAGCAGGAAGGCCTGGTTCAGTTTATACATTTCATAATATTTGATCATTCAAATCATGACAATATACAGCAAGGCAAACATGGCTCAGACATCCAAGGAAGGTAGTTTGAACATCATTGAGCGGTGCTGCCCAATCTGTGGAAACCGCGAATGATGGGAAAAGGTTTTCATCATCGCCATGTCTGCACCAGATTTGTAAATCATATATATTTTCATCCAATGTTTTGTCAAGTTCACAGAATTAAAATTTTAAAATAATTCAACATGTTTATAATTCCTCTGAACAGACCTTCAACACAAACTGGCTATCTTTAATTTAAATTCTGGTCGAGAAAAAACAGAAGTTTGTCTGAGGCTAGCAGATTTTGGCAAGTACAATTTTTTATCAGTTTTACAAAGATGCCAATAATTAATTGAACTACTACTGCTGAAACTTTACCATTTCTACCATGTATTTAAAAACTATTGAACTGATGCATTTCCATGATGGCTAGTGAAATGACTGAATCAAATCTTTTACTAAAGTTAATTGCAAATAGGTGAATCAGATAGGAGCGAAAGACATTGCATAGTATCTTTTCATTAGTAATCATATGAACTACGATATCATCATACGTCACCACTTGCATTAACCATTTACAGTGAATGTTTCAGCCATTTGAACTTATTGATACAGTTGTTAGTACACGAGTGATCAGCTAATATTTCACTGTTCACCACATACTTTTATATCCAGCTATGCTTTAGTTTTTTCAGTAACTTTGGCAATTGAATGACATGTTTTTTGACATATATCCAGCTACATATTACGTTTTTAGTAACAAGTGATCCAACCTTGACTTTAGGAATTGGGATAATACTACACGTGTAGTTTATTGATTTACTTAAACAAGATCTGTGCATTTTCAGGCAAGCTGAAGTTAGAATGTTTTCAAACCGGCTTCCCTTATTTTGAGGGTCTTCTGCTGCTCACTTGGACCAAGAGAACAGATTCCACAGGTGCCAATTTTTACAACATACTGAACATCACATGGATTCACCCTCTTGGATCTGTCGATGTAGACCAGTCTGTCCTGAAAATAAACAATCATATTTGTAAATGATATTAATTCGTTTCAAGGTCTATCAAATGAGGGTTGAGCAGCTGTCTCTCAAGACATGCGACATTCAACTGATCAACGTTTTTGCTATCTACATCAAACTGTCAAAAAGATACTGCTAAATTATGTCCTTGGTCAGAAACTTTTTGTCTACACATGATATTCAGTGAGAGAGTTCAAATTTTTCATCACACCAAGGTAGATGCAGGTAGTATAAAAATGGCTAATATTTGATATAACGCAGTGCAAATAGTGATGTAACGATTCACCGATGTATTGAATTGCAGAGTGGTGCACTGATGGGCGCATAGTCTTCCCTTGAAAATTTGTACTTATCTCCCTTGACCAACTGTTAGCTTACGTTTTGTAGTAAGCAACAAGGCCGTTTCAGATACCTACAAAACTGCCTGTTGAAGTTCTTTCAAATACAAATTTCTAAATTCAAGAACGCTTTGTGAGAAACGGACAAAACATGTTTTTGCAACGAATATAGACAAAGACTCAAATTTTCCAGAAATACCACAAACACAAACTTGATTATTGTATGAAGGAATACCAGACATCCAATAGGTCATCAGCTTCTCATATATTGTGAAACGCATTGTATGGCGATGCGAATCGTATTGCTACCCAGCTCCAATATATCTCATATCAAAATCCTTTGGATTTTTTTCAGTGCCGTTATATGAATTTGAATTAAGCTTCAAACAAAAGAGAAATTTTGAGACTTATTTGATTGTAAAGGTGATGTCAGAAAAGAAATCAACATTTTAGTTCAGAGAGATTCCCATTTTCTTGTGTTCATCATCATACATCACCTTCCCAATCAACTAAACTGCGATATTTTATGAACAGGATATTTAACACTCATTAATCTTGTTTAGAACCCATCAGTAATACAAAGACCAGATTAATTTATACATTTTTACATGTCTCTACAATGGGTTTTCAGTCTTAAATTTATCAGTCCCTACTCTTGCATGACATTCTGGTGGTACATCACAGTTTATTACTTGCTATACGGTATAATACTTATAATTTTGATCTCCTGAAATTTACGATATCTTGCAATTGTAATTAAGGTCTTTTTGGAGCGACTCAGTCCAAGGAAGGTATGATGCAACCATCAGCAAGTTCCGGAGAACTCTATGGAGCAAAGACACAAAATTTCATCATTATCACTCCTCAGGGCATCCATTAACCCGAGACCTCGGGTCAATGATGCAGCAAAATTTAATTTGACGCACGACTTTTACATGCCGTGCGTCAATCTGACGCTTCACATTTTGACCACCACTGTAATTAGTCTATGTGTTGTCCAATACCCAGGCTCAACAAAGGGTATATTTGCTATGGTCAGTGACACTAATTAGTAGAATTTCCCTAGGGGTCAATTAAAAGAGCCACTCATCTGTGACTAATCCAACTGCAGCTGCCGATTGCCAAATTGGGGTACAGGTGAAGTATCCACTGTACCTACCTGTAGCGGCCGATCTGCTCTTTGTTCTAAGCAATCACATTTTAATAATTTAAATAAGTAAGCTATAGTAGATTCCCATCCCAACAAATAAATGTAACATATGTTTGTGTTAACTTTAAATCATGTAAATAACAAGAATGAGATCGTAAGTAGGCCTAGTTTGCAGCATGCCAAAACAGGCGGCAGCCATTTTGTTGTTAACCTGAATAACCTTACATGTGCATGACCTCTGCAGTGCATATGACAGGATGGGAAGCGTAAATCATTCCTGTTACATTTTGGCGGCAATTATGAAAACGGGATTAGCATATATATACAAATAAAACCTCTAGAGGCTGAGCAGATTAAAAAAAAGAAATAAAAAGATGCTTTTACAAATTATGCTTAACCAATGTAAGACATTTAATCACAATTTCAGGAAGAAAACTGTGATACAAAAAAATAATTTCAGTAATTATTAAAATTAAACAAAAAAATAATTAAGTTTTAATTGTACTTTATTCAACAAAAAATATACAATAAAAAGTTTTATTTTTGGAAATACTTTTATTATCTATAAAAACAAATATTGGAAAATAAATTAAAATGAACTAATTTTTTTTTAATATTATTCTATTTAATTATAATTTAAAAAATGACACATTTCTCGGTTTACATTTGGAAACGATTAACCGTTAAGTTTGAGAATTTCATATTTTGACTCTCAGGATTTTGATTTGACTCTCAGGATTTCATAGCTGAGAGTCACTGACTCTTGAGATTTTAATCCTACTGGATGCCCTGCTCCTTCAGACATATTTAATGATTTTTTAAGTTGTATACATAAGAAACTTATTGGGATATTGATTGGTAGGTTTAATGGAAGATATGTGGAGTTGTAATGCAGTCACAAATATAAAATATTTATAAATACATAACACTTGTTCAATCAAAATTATACTATATAGTGTTTCAATTAGCATAAGTACCAATAGCGAGATAAATTTGATAATTTGGTTTTAAAATGTTCATCTCCCAAAATGAAAAATTGGTGTACATATATTTTTGTCCTCTTGCAGAAAACATGGCTTGGACACCTTAACGGAAACACCTTTTGAAATATCTAAACGAGTCTTTCAAGAACAGATCAGCAAATGGTTAACTGCAATAGGTGAATCAGATAGGAGCGAAAGACATGCATAGTATCTTTTCATTAGTAATCATATGAACTACGATATCATCATACTTCACCACTTGCATCAAGTTTAACCGGCGATTGCTTACTGTAAATTAAAATATATTTATATTAAACTCTTCCAATTCACTGATCAGAATTCATGCTTGCGCAACATTCTTTTTGCCCACGACTAGCATACATAGTTTGGTTAGTATGTATACACATCACCTCTGGTAAAATACTAGCCTCAATATATACTGCTTGGCTAAAGCTAACTTCTCCTGAGCACATTTGGTTGGGCTCAAGACGTGCAAGCCAGAGGTCTCGGGTTCAATTCCTAATTTTCTAGTGGAGGCAGTGATTTCAATATAATCAATCATTTGCTTATTTTTGGGAGGAATTTTACGACCACATATCTAGACAAGTCCGATATTGGCAACTGTATATTGACGATTTAATTCAAGTTTTTGGGGGGTTTCTAACATGATTCTTCATTTCCCTCAACCCTCCAAAAAAGACAACTTCTCAACATACATTTGGTTACAATCACTCTTTGAGTTTGACATGCCTCAGTAAGTTTTCAAGTCGTCATCCACACGTCAAGAGTAGCAAATATATTTTAACATCATTGGCATGACTCGAGTGTTTTTTTTTTGTGTATTTTTATGTAGGATTTCCGATTACACGAATTGACATCTCAATTGAGAAAAAAACGATAACAAAATTCCATTTTTTATGTATTATGCGATATAAAAAAATATATAATTTGGACGCACTCGACCGTTAAATACAACGTCGCGTTGTAAAATTAAGAGTTTCCAACTTAATTACAGCGAACAATATTCAAATATAAAGCATAGTGCAAATCATTTGATAAGCTTTTTTTCGTTTTGAAAAGAGAATGATAAGAGTACTCGGTGATGTTTAGCCGATTTGGAACTGAATCCCGACGCGAACACGTGTTTGTACGATCTTCGGCCCTTTTCGATGCAGTTTCAATCAATATTGATCAATATTGCTGTTAATAATGTGGGCAATATTGACTTGCACTGCCTAATGCGCAAATTTTCAATATTTAAAGCATACTTACAACGTAAAATTTTCTGTTATTTGTAACAACGGTTGGGACACCCACCTTTGCTTCCGTCCGCGGCAGAAATGAACGACTAACGAACCGAAATAGA
This sequence comes from Pecten maximus, assembly GCF_902652985.1. Taxonomy (NCBI): domain Eukaryota; kingdom Metazoa; phylum Mollusca; class Bivalvia; order Pectinida; family Pectinidae; genus Pecten; species Pecten maximus. The sequence goes on along the minus strand of NC_047016.1, from coordinate 40,734,266 downwards.
CCACGTGCTCAATATTCACCGGAAACGTTTGAAACACTCGTTTTCATTGGTCATTATATTTCAAACACACCAAATTTCATTAAAACACGAAATTAGAAAATGTAATTTTTACATAAAATGCATTTTAGATTTAAATATAACGGAAAATTTGTACTTACTTTGATCAATATTTTTTGTTAAATCTTCATGAAAAAATAACGACCAATCACGTACATGGTTACTAAAATGTCAATCTCTGCTTTTTTCCTTCGATGAAGAAAAGTATTTTGATTATTATACATGTTTCATATTTCCAATAGAAAATAGTAAATGATAAAATCTAACTTAAAAATAGGCTGTGTTGTTATGAAGGAACTTTTACTTTCGGGATTTTTCCGAATGACGTAGACAATCCTACGTACTACGTGGCCTTGACAAATGAATGACAGAAATGTCACACGTTGTCCAATCAGCTGCCTCCTGATCGCCGTACTTGGACCAATCAACGTCGGACACGATTGGGAACACGGGAAACGATATAACGCACGCGAGTTAACCATACGGCACAATCTGTCAGAAACACAAATCTAAGGAAGGCACACTTACACGGAGGCACTTTTTAGTTTATATTAACTGAGAAGCCGGACAAGCCATAAGAGAATTAAGTGAGTATATTTCTTATTCTATTATAAACGTAGTTTCAATGTAAAATGTCACCGGTTTGCCGGTAAATGGGATTCACGTGTGCCGGGCTTTTCATTTTCGCAACACGTCAAACCACCCTGCTAGGCTACAGTACAGTACTATGACTATGAAGTTGAGACGCACTAGCCTTACTGTTATCTTAATCAATGAAAAATAAGTCTTAAATCATTTTGTATGAAGCTATCCATTGCCATAGGTAGTTCGCTCAATACATTTGGCGATAATCTGCGTTTCACCAATGTGACGTGTGAGGCAACATACCCCACCCACCTGCCCAATGCAGAAGTGATTTGTATAATTTTGTGTTTTTATAATTGATAATTATCAGATCAGTACTAATCAAATATGTTTTTATTTTCACTTTTCACTGTATTTTAAATTTAACGGTTGTTAGTTGTTATAAAATCTACCGGTGAAATCAGAATTTGAACGATGTCTTTTTGTAGGATGAAATTGAAATTAGTGGTGCCAATTTGTTTGGCGGTGTTGTTGGCGGTCCAAGGAAAAGATGACGACGACAAGAAGAAAGACAGTGTAGGAACAGTAATTGGAATTGATCTGGGAACTACTTACTCCTGGTAAGCATATTGAATAGTTTCATGATACTATCATATTGATAGGTAATTGATTTTTCTGTAAGTTCTAAAGTTGAAACTGGGATACCAATCCTCCCTAAGTTTTTGACGATATTGCTACATTATAAATGCAGATCTATACATATGTCACAAGACAGTTTTTAAAAGGTGATATTAACGTCAGAACCGGTTTGATAATGAGCCCAAGAAAGTTCCATGTTTCAGCCTTGAGCGATTTCGGGATATTGACTATATGTTTTGATGTAATTCTTTTTACAGAATGAAAGTCTTTTATTTTAACAGATTAGTTTTAAGCCTTAATGACAGTCATTTAACATTAATTTGGTGCTCTTTTACTTTCAGTGTCGGAGTGTTTAAAAATGGACGTGTAGAAATCATTGCCAACGACCAGGGAAACCGTATCACACCCTCTTATGTAGCATTTACCAGTGAAGGCGAGCGTCTGATTGGAGATGCAGCAAAGAATCAGCTGACCAGCAATCCTGAAAACACCGTCTTTGATGTCAAACGTATGATTGGTCGTACTTGGGATGACAAATCTGTGCAGAGTGACATCAAATTTTACCCTTTCAGTGTTGTCAACAAGGCTAATAAACCCCATGTTGATGTTGACACTGGTTCTGAAAGGAAGAATTTTGCCCCTGAAGAAATCTCTGCTATGGTTCTTGGAAAGATGAAGGAAATTGCTGAAGGTTTCTTGGGAAAGACTGTCACCAATGCTGTCATCACTGTGCCTGCTTACTTCAATGATGCTCAGAGACAGGCTACAAAAGATGCTGGAACAATCGCTGGACTCAATGTCATGAGAATCATTAACGAACCGTGAGTATTGTTCATTTTTAAACTGATGATTAATATATATTAAAGAAGTTTTATGGACCAAAAAAGCAATGGTGATGATGACTCTTTATAAATCATTATCTTGTATCTTCTGTTTTACAGAACTGCTGCTGCAATTGCTTATGGTCTTGATAAGAAGGAAGGAGAGAAGAACATCTTGGTGTTTGATCTTGGTGGTGGTACTTTTGATGTCTCTCTTCTGACCATTGACAACGGTGTATTTGAGGTCGTAGCAACCAATGGTGACACCCATTTGGGAGGAGAAGACTTTGATCAGCGTGTCATGGAACATTTCATCAAACTTCACAAGAAGAAGAAGGGCAAGGACATCAGAAAGGACAACCGTGCTGTTCAGAAACTGCGACGTGAGGTGGAGAAGGCTAAGAGAGCACTGTCATCCCAGCATCAGACAAGAATTGAGATCGAGTCCCTGTTTGATGGAGAAGACTTTTCTGAGACTCTCACCAGGGCCAAGTTTGAGGAATTGAACATGGTAAGAGATTAATTCCAATAAGTATCATTTCATGTGATCAGCTTCTAAAGTTTTATGTAATTGTATATCAATATTTGATAAAAAAAATCAGGACTTCGGGTTCAGAGTTTATGTAAAACTAGGGGAGGTAATCCAAGTAAGCAAAGTCTTCAATCACAATAAGTAAAAATAGATGTTCTGTTATTTCATTTGAAGCATTATTTATTTTTCAGGATCTTTTCCGATCAACAATGAAACCAGTACAGAAAGTTATGGAAGATGCTGATCTCAGAAAGAACGAGATTGCAGAGATTGTGCTTGTTGGAGGATCAACCAGAATTCCCAAAGTCCAACAACTTGTCAAGGACTACTTTGATGGAAAGGTATGTATGAAATATCTATTGCTACTGCTAACACATCAACTATTATATTTGGTTACGCTAGAAAAATGCACTTTGGTCATTTATCTTATAACATTAATAATTGTTCAGATTTTAAAAAGATTTTAGAAGATTTTAAGTGCATGAAAGATCATTTGAATGAAACCAATGGAAGAAAATTACTAAAAATTGAATTTACAAGTGAATAAAATAGCTAGGTCTTTATGCCATTGGATATTGATTAACATATATGCTGGTCCAGTGAACTCAAATTTGAGAAATAAAAATTCATAATTTGTGCACATATACACAAAATTGGTTTCCACCTTTCAAAAATATGTGTGGAAATGCATGCCTTAAACGTCTGGAGCACTGGTGTGAAACAAGTAGTTTATTAGCTGGTAAAATATTTATTTCAAGCTTGACTAAGATTCATTTATCTCCATAAAATTGTAGTAATTTAATATGTTTGTAACCAAACTTTTCTTGTTTCATTAGGAGCCAAACCGAGGTGTCAACCCAGATGAGGCTGTTGCTTATGGTGCTGCTGTTCAGGCTGGTGTTCTCGGTGGAGAGGAGGATACAGGAGATCTGTTGTTGCTCGATGTCAATCCCCTTACCATGGGAATTGAAACAGTCGGAGGAGTCATGACCAAGTTGATCCCACGTAACACTGTCATCCCGACAAAGAAATCCCAGATCTTCTCCACAGCTGCCGACAACCAGCCAACTGTCACCATTCAGGTATTTGAAGGTGAGCGACCTATGACCAAGGACAACCATTTGCTTGGAAAATTTGACTTGACCGGAATCCCACCAGCACCCCGTGGTGTTCCCCAGATTGAGGTCACGTTCGAGATTGACGTCAATGGTATCCTGAAGGTTACTGCTGAAGACAAGGGCACTGGCAGCAAGAACCAGATTACAATTCAGAACGACAACGAACGTTTGTCACCCGAAGACATTGAACGTATGATCAATGATGCAGAGAAATTCGCTGATGAAGACAAGAAAGTTAAGGAGAAGGTTGATGCCAAGAATGAGCTAGAAAGTTATGCTTATTCATTGAAAACACAAATTGGGGACAAAGAAAAATTGGGTGGCAAATTAAGTGATGAAGATAAAACAACAATTGAAGAAGCTGTTGAAGAAAAAATTAAGTGGTTAGACAGTAATGCTGATGCAGATACTGAAGAGTTTAAAGCACAAAAGAAAGAACTAGAGGAAGTTGTTACACCTATTATGAGTAAACTTTATCAGGGAGCGGGAGGTGCTCCACCACCAGAGGGAGAAGAGGGAGAGGATCATGACGAATTATAAAAATTGTGGAATCTAGATTTAAATTATTTTGTTCATTTAAGTTGGTTGTTTCTAACAGGTATCATTCTATTAAATTTTTGATCGGTTTCTTGGAATTTGAAACAATATTCACTAATTCACATTCAAATGTTTGGTTTAGGACTATGAGCAAAGGGAAGAAATTTCACCACTTTTCTGTCTTTATTTCAAGTTGGAATAACAATTACAAATGTCTCTTTTTTTTTTTTCTTTTTTTTTCATTAAAGTGCACGTTTCTCAATCATTTGACATTCATCCATTTTTAATGTAAATCCATGTCATTCTATGTAAAAGAGCAAAGTACCTGGGATATGTATGGATGCATGTGAAGTGCTTTTATTTGAATGTTGGGGGTATTCCTGCTAGCTCTGGGAGGACTAGTTTATAGTGTGATATTATGTTTGTATGCTTGTGTATAAAAGTGACTGATCATTTGATGGTAGCACTTGGTTCAGTTCAGAACTTCATAGCAGCTTGTGTTTTGTTCTCTCTTTTAAGATATTTCCCCAAAAATGTTCCTTCTGTTCATTTTTAGTATCATGTTAAGGAATTTCAATATATGTTAAGGAAACACTTGAGAATTTTGACACTTGTTTTTGTTAATTCATTTAGTTCGAAATTGGACCATATCATTTCATGATGTACAACTTTAATACTTTGGTGATGCAAGTATAAGTGAATTATATTTATGTGAGAGAATACAGTGGACTTTGTTTGGAAAACACTGAAACTGCCATCCTACCTTCAAAGATGTAGACAAGTTATAATATTTGGAGGATGGTTGGTTAGTGTGAAAGCTTTCCTGAAAATTTGATCTTTAATGCTTGGATTTTTCAGTATACATGTAGTATCTTTTATTTGAATGCTGAAAATGAAGAGAAAATATCCATATAAAGAATTTTATGGTAAGCTTCTGACCAGTTCTAACCAAGCAATGTTTCTGACATTTTGATAGTAATTGTGAGATATGAATGGCATTGAGTGTATTGTGAAAATGAGTTAACTGCTGAGTTTGGAATGAGTGTATGTATGATTTGTACATAATGTGGATGTGTATGACTGAATAAAAAAATGATTTTTGTAAAGAAACATGTCTTATTTTCTTTTTTGATACGTTCTGACATGAAAACACGAAAGAAATTATGCAACAAGCTTGAAAATTTTCAGTACTGAATTTAAAGTTTTGGAAATATTTGTCCTGTTATATCCGTTTGCCAGTCTTTCAAGGATCAGATTCCTTCTGCCATGACATAAACATGTTCTTGAATAATAAATAGGAAAAGCTTTAAATTTATTAATGCTGCTCCAAGAAAGCCAGAGGAGTTGTAATCCAGAAAATGATTTTATACATATTCTTACAACTTGGACTATGTTGGACATTAGAGGAAGGAATATATAGTATTTACCCTGGTAGTAATCTCAGAAATGGCACTTATTAATTGTTCAATTATTTCGTTCCCTAATGTTATACATCTAATCTAATGGCCCTCTGGATGTCCTCTGCTATTTCATTTCCACAATGGATGCTGCTTATAATTTTGTTTCAATAGTTTGAAAAAGCTTGTCCTTTATTTTATATTCATAGTAGATGCTTTTAATTTGAAAATAATGATGTAAACCTGGCTTAACAGAAAAACACAAACCTGGGAATAAATCGGCTCGCTTTTGATAATCAAATGTCTGAAGGCATGCAATATGGCAGTGAGTTGACAATTGGGGGAATTGTAGAATCACCATGAAGCTGGTGTTAAAATATTTTAGTATCTTAAATGTGTACCGAGTGGTGATATTATAGGTATGGTTGTGGTTTAGGGTACCTGGTAGTATTTTTCGTAATAGCCCCTGCAACAAAGTTTGGGGAGTATGCTGGAATCCGTAAAGGAGATGTACCCCAGAAAGGATTTTGAATTTTCACCCCTTTTTCAGAGAGTTATGCCCCTTTTATAAGAAAAATTGAAGACTCCTTAGACAAACTTTGTCTGGATAAGCCTTCGGTCAGTTTTAAGCGGGTCTTTTAATGTAAAAGATGTTCCCTGGGAAGGATTGTGCATTTAATGTGAAACTTGAATGCAGCTCTTCCTGTTGAACTGTCATTGTAAACTTATTCATGAAAGTTGCAGGAGATATTTGTCAGCCATCCTGTCGACAGTTCTGGTTTAGACTGTTTTGGACTGCAAACTTTTGTTTGGTCTCAGTTTTGTTGCTAGTGCTGAAATACTCTAAGCCTTGGGTAAGGGTATTTTTGGGTGGAATTTGGAGGATCTTACAATATGGAATTTATTAATGGTGATTTGATGTACCACGAGGATGTTAGGCGATTGGCATATAGAATTATTTAAGAAGTTTAACCAATTTCATATTACATATCCAAGAATGTAAGATTCTATTTATCACATAACCAGACCTAACCCCCTGGGGGCCAGAGGGGCGGGGCCAAAAGGGGTTAATTTGTCTATTGATATAAAAGACTTCTGAAACCAAGCAGTTGATATTGGTCATTTTTGCCAGGTAGCATCACTATGAAATGGGGATTCAAAATTGAACAAATAGTTTAGCTTACCCCCGGGGGACTGAGGTCTTTCCCCACCCCTATAGACTTAGTTACTTTGTTATATGTTTGAAACCATTGAGATCCCCACCCCATAATCATATTTAGCATTCTTGGGCATCAAGAGATAAACAAAATAATGACGAAAAAATAAGCCCTGGGGTCTTTCCCTGCACCCTAGGGACTCCGTTTTTTTTTTTATTGGATTATGTTTAAAACCATAGAGAACCCCACCCCATAACCATATATAGCATTGCTAGGCATCAAGAGATAAACAAAATCCTGTAATAAAAATAAGCCCGGGGTCTTTACCCACTCCTAAAGACTTAGTTCCTTTGTTATATCTTTTGAAACCATTGAGATCCTCACCTTATAACCATATAAAGCATTGTTGGCCATCAAGTGATAAACCAACCACATTGTTAAAAAGGGGCCCTGGGGTCTTTCCCCACCTCTTGGGACTTAGTTCTTTTGTTATATCTTTGAAACCATTGAGATACCCACCCTATAACCATAAATAGCATTCTTGGGCATGAAGAGATAAACACAATCATGTTGTGAAAATAGGCCCTAGGGTCTTTCCCCAACCCTAGGGACTTGGATTCTTTGTTATATCTTTTGAAACCATTGAGATCCCCACCCCATAACCATATATAGCATTGTTAGACATCATCAAATAAAGCTGTTAACAACATTATTTTGAAGTTTGATCAAATCAAACAGGTGAGCGATACAGGCCCTTTTGTTTTTTTGTTTTTTGTTTTTATTTTTGACTTATTGAAATATTTTGGGTTGTTCAAATTTAGGTGCAATTGAATATGTATTCCTGGATGTTGATAATTAGTATGAATGTAGTTTTTAGCCCACCTGGTCCGAAGGACCAAGGTGAGCTTATGCCATACCGTGGCGTCCGTCGTCCGTCCGTCCGTCAACAATTGACTTATTTGACTTCTTCTTCATAACCGCTGATCGGAATTTCACCAAATTTGGTCAGAAGCATCCTTATGGGTAGGGGACTCAAAATTGTACAAATGATAGGGCTGACCCCTGGGGGCCTCTGGGGCGGGGCCAAAAGGGGTCTATTTAGCTATTTTGATATAAACGACTTCTTCTCTGAAACCGAGCAATGGATATCGCTCATATTTGCTTGGTAGCATCACTATGGGGTGGGGATTCAAAATTGTACAAATGATGGGGCTGACCCCCTGGGGGCCTCTGGGCGAGGCAAAATGAGGTCAATCGGGCTATATTGATATAAACGACTTCTTCTCTGAAACCAAGCATTGGATATCGCTCATATTTGCCTGGTAGCATCACTATGTGGTGGGGATTCAAAATTGTATAAATGATTGGGCTGACCCCCCAGGGGCCTGAGGGGCGGGGCCAAATGTGGTCAATTGGGCTCTATTGATATAAACGACTTCTTCTCTGAAACCGAGCAATGGATATCGCTCATATTTGCCTGGTAGCATCACTATTGAGTGGGGAGTCAAAATTGTACAAATGGTGGGGCTGACCCCCCGGGGCGCTGAGGGGCGGGGCCAAACAGGGTCAATTTGGCTAAATTAATATAAACAACTTCTCCTCTGAAACTAAGCAATGGATATCTCACGTGTTTGCCTTGTAGCACCTACTTGGGGTAGGAATTCAAAATTGTACAAATGGTGGGGCTAACCCCCTGGGTGTCTTAGGGGTGGGGCCAAAAAGGGCCAGTTTGGCTAGATTGATATAAACGACTTCTCCTCTGAAACTAAGCAATGGATATCTCACATATTTGACTGGTAATATCCCCTTGGGTTATGGATTCAAAATTGTACAAATGATAGGGCTGACCCCCCTGAGGGCTGAGGGGCGGGCCAGAAGGGGTTAATTTGCCTAAATTGATATAAACAACTTCTTCTCTGAAACTAAGCAATGGATATATATATATATCGCTCATATTCGCGTGGTAGCATCCCCTTGGGGTAGAGATTCAAAATTGTACAATTGGTGGGGCTTTCCCCCGGGGAGCTGAGGGGCGGGGCATTTTTAGAATTACAATAAAAACAATGTTCATGTAACCATATAAAATGCCTATGATATATTGACATAGCAATACCAGTGGCAAATATCTCGTGAAACCAGGTGAGCGATACAGGCCCTCTGGGCCTCTTGTTTAGGACTATCATTGATTAAGCAGAGTAAAATGAATCACATTTTAAACAAAAAATCTCCAGTTTGATATGACTTTAATAAAATACATCTGCAAGGATCAACATGCATTGAACAGAATAAGATGTGTATATCAGGATGCTAATGAACCAATTCAATAATGTTTAAGTTGATTTTTTTGTCAAATTTAAGAATTTAAAAATCTAACATGATTTCAGAGTTTAACTTTTTATTTCCTCTTTTCCCCAGTACTAATAATGATCCTGATGGCAATTAGACATTCATTACTGATAAATGTTACATTAAGAAAGCAACAGGCCACCAATGCTGTTCTGGACACCTATTGGTCAGAGAGTACCCAGTATAGAGGGATTTTCTACACTTAGATTTCAGGTATATTTTTCCCATTTATCTATGAATGACTAAAATAATTCATTATCAATGTTTGTACTGTAGTGAATTTTGTTGGATCACTGCTGTAGATTATTGGACAAGACTTGAGAAAAAAAGAGAATTTATAAGCAAATCATGTAAGATTGATTTAAAGACACTATTTAAAGTTAACCTCAAATCATGTTACAATATGCATGGCCAAATACATAACTTTACCCTATAGTTACAATATGCTATGAACTCATTTTATTCTTTAAAATGTATGATAAATCTGTTTAAAACACATAAAAAACTAAATTATCATTCACAGCATGTAACAAAATGGTGCAATATAAATTTTCATTTATCTTTATAGTAAGAACTGTAGCAAACTCTCTATATAAAAAATACAACTTTTGTATCCAATTTCCTCAAAATTCATGTTTCTGTTACAATCAGCATTTCCCGTGAAAATTTAAGATTCATGCCTAATTGAAAGACAAGCTAATTGGAAGAGGAACATAGATTAGTGAGAAAAAACGAAAGAAAAAAAAAAGGTCGCGCAATATCTCTACATAGATATATATGAAAATTATCCATTTCACATGAAACTAATGAAATTAAATTAATTTAGATTCATATTATCACGAGCGTTAATTGTTTATTTAATAACTCGGCTATTAATTAATACCATTTCAATGCAGCGACGATTGTGGGAAGACACATTTTTCATTACCGAGAAGTATATACGGTTGTCACGGTAACAAGGCTCATTTGCATATTTATTAACGGAAAGTGACACACGTTATAAATATTTCTAACACAAATAATAACTTCTGAAATGTAAGTGTAATTAATCATGCTTGTCATTATATGAATACAAGGATATTCCCCCGGGACATTATAAAACCTGAAGGAAAGGGGCTTTGAAAAGGGTGAAATGAAAAAAAAAGAAGACACTGTATAGGACGGGTCGACGGATATGACAGTGTGTCGGTAAAGTCAGTGATACCAGGGACATTGGGACATCTCGCCATTCTGTTGGATATGGTCGGATACTACAGTTGTCATTAAAGTCAGTGGTCGGTAAAGTCAGGTTTCACTGTCTTGTGAGCAAATATTTCATTTATTCCATAAAACGATTAAATTTTAAATGGTGATATGGTAATTTTTGACAGTGTCCTATCACAATTTCTTTATATAGATAATACAATCGGCTTCATGACGTCATAAAAAAAAACAACCGTCGCCTACGTATGTTACTACTTAATGATAAACTTCAACTTATTTTAAAGCAATTAAAATCTATTTTTTTTTTCGAATTGAAAAGTATCACTGTTTCAAATCAACTTGTAAAAAAAAATCATGTCAACTCTGGATTTTGACAAACAGATTATATATTGAAGTTGAGACCAGTACATACATGCATAATACTATCAATGGCGCAGTTATCAAAACGGAAGATCATTGATGAAGTTCAATTTTCGTTTTTAATGCACGGCAGCAGATAAAAAAAGAACAAATGCTGAATGTTTATCCAATAACATGTACTAATTTCACTCATCTTCAATACGAAATGAAATGTATTTGGTTGTTGAATAACTACTTGTAGAATAGTCGGGAATTAGGGGTGCACGATATATACTTTATTCAAGTGTAGACTTAATTTTGGCTTGTGAACATAACCCAACTTTATTTGACTCGGATCGATACATGAGTCACATATACATACTAAACAATAGGTAGAGCACTGGCATACATTAGTTAGCACGGGGACTAAAATGTTCGCAATATATACCGAAGAAAAGTAATTAGTCTGAACAATTTCTCATCAGTTGTACAAAAAAAATCAGAATATTTTTGTTATGGTTTGTATTGCAGACCTAAGTTTGATTTGTGTCATGGTTCTAGCACATCAAGGTATATGTGCAGCATTCATAACATGTCATGTACGTATTTTGGAAATAGGTAATTGTTATTATGGCGTGTATATGTAATTATTATCATGACGTGTATATGTAATTGTTATTGTGACGTGTATATGTAATTATTATCATGACGTGTATATGTAATTGTTATTGTGACGGGTATATGTAATTGTTATTGTGACGTGTATATGTAATTGTTATTATGACGTGTATTGTTATTGTGACGTGTATATGTAATTGTTATTGTGACGTGTATATGTAATTGTTATTATGACGTGTATATGTAATTGTTATTATGACGTGTATATGTAATTGTTATTGTGACGTGTATATGTAATTGTTATTGTGACGCGTATATATAATTGTTATTATGACGTGTATATGTAATTTTTATTTTCGCGTGTATGTTTTGTAATCATGACGTGAATTGTTACGTGATATATCTTATGTATATATACATGTATACAGATTGTAGATGTAGATTAACCCTTTTTACTTTTTTTAAGTGATATATCAGCTCAACGTTTTGTTAAAATTAAAACGTCGCCCCAAAACAAATACATTGTGTGACTCGAACTTGACGGTAAATATATCATCTAACATCGTGACTTTAGAACAATGCACTTTTCATAAAATCATACACATTGAAGATGATGGATATTCCTACCTGCACGAAACTCCTCTTCGTTAACCTCTTATGGATTTACGTCCTAGAAACAGCTCTTTTTCATATAACTTTAATAACTACTGGAAATATTGTTTATTGTTAGTTTAAATTTATTCCATTCCGCCAGTCGTAGATCTTCAACACTACACGAATATATCTCCCTCCACATTTTATCATTTCAAGATGTAGGTTAACAGTCAAAGGGAGGTAATCCTTTCAGGCAAACTGATTTCGGTCTGACGCAATAACAGACGAAAGGTGGACATTTCGATAGGACAACGTGTACATACTACATTGGGTACATTCGTACAATGACTACCCAAGGAAAATGTATACACAAACCGTCAACATTCTTCTACGCAGAATACTTATCCACCCATACACGCCCATTTGTTTAATCTGAAACGATAAGAAACACTACATTTCATCACTTTCGCGCGATTTGGCCAATCAGATAGTCACTAATATACCTAGTACATCATCCACAGAGTAAACGACACGACACACATGTTGTGTATTATTCAGGGATAACAATGTATAAATACAATTATTTTGTGTGTAGAGACACATCTACGGAACTGACGAAAATTCATAAAGTACACAAGCGAATATTTGAAGATTTTTTACCAGACGGTATTAGAAGCCAAAGAGAAAATCAACACGGCCATTTCTGGATTATATTGGACGAACTTCAGACAGGAGAGAAAAAAGAACAAGCCAAGAATCTGTTTAAATGCTAGTTACCGTAATCAATAACGAGGTAATTTTTATTGATTATTTATTTTATATATGACTCAATCATTTTTGAAATAATCAATTTTGTTACAAATTAAGGTACATTATGTATATTAACGAGAAAAGATTGTTATTTCAAACATTTAGTGAAGTATTTTTTGTTTAACACTTACATTTAAAAAAAAAGTTGACGCATAATTCAGTAATCCGATTAATGACCATATAAAAACATTGAGTTTATCTTATCGTGTTGGTGTGTACCTCTGCCAGGACTTTGCTATGAAAATATCTATTAATGTTTATACAGAAATTCGCATGTTATGTTTGCATTTATACAGAAGACATCAATCTGTCATCAAAATGTATACCTTCACGGTTAAACTTATATGTTATAATTATTCCCTAACCTACAGAAATCCAGAGCGATGAGTGACAAAATCTTATGTGTCGGCCTAGGCCTGGTGATGATGCTAGTTGTGTCAGCAGCTGCATCGAATGGCGGGAAAACGGCCGACGTGGGTACTGTGATCGGGATTGATCTCGGGACTACGTACTCATGGTAAGTAAAACTTTTTACTGTTTTTTTTTATCAGATTTAACAAATGCGTAACACCACGAAAGTGAAATAACTGTTAATAATAATTATTAATACAGAAAAGGATATTCTGTTTCCTCCTGCTCCCATTCTCTTTAAAAAAAAGAAAGAAACTGTCTTATACGGAAAGATAGTTATCCCCTGCCAAACGCCATGGACATTGTGACCTAACAAACTGATAACTTGTTTTATTCTACTGATAGATGTCATCTTATTTTGATGTAGTACAATTGTATGTTGTTGTAGTGTGTAAGTGTATTTGAATAAAATATTGTTTAAACTAAAATATATAAAGGCAATTTGCTTGATATTTCCTACTCTAAAAAGGTGGCTTAGCCTCTGGTTTCATCAACATGCCTTTACTTATTTTTTTATCCATATGAAAACATTATGGGGTTTAAGGGAAAAATCTTAGTGAATGAAGCTCGCTTAGATTTTGTGACGCTTGCCTATGGAAAATTTCAAACTGTAACTGGGAACTGATCCGACGATTTGGCATGAAAGCAACAAACAAACCGTATTTTTGTCATAGTAATAAATATCTTATTTATGTTTTCGCTTAACGCTAATCGAAATCGAGTAAAGTATAATTCAATATGAATGTTTAAATAATTTTTTATTTGCAGTGTCGGGGTGTTTAAAAATGGGCGTGTAGAAATCATTGCCAACGACCAGGGAAACCGTATCACACCCTCTTATGTAGCATTCACCAGTGAAGGCGAGCGTCTGATTGGAGATGCAGCGAAGAATCAGCTGACCAGCAATCCTGAAAACACACTCTTTGATGTCAAACGTATGATTGGTCGTACCTGGGATGACAAATCTGTACAAAGCGATATCAAGACATACCCTTTTAAAGTGAGTTGTTATTTTGTCAAATCTCTATTTCAACTATAATCAACCAGAGATGAAGAATTATACGAAAATTTTAGACCAAAAACTTTCACCATCATGAATCATATCGTGCAGTATTAATGAGCCGATCGTTTCAATGTTCAATTGAAAACACAATAGTTTACTAATTTCATGTCAAATATCTTATACTGCAACTGTATATATTTAGAGGTAATATTATTTTAGCGCATTTTGGGTGCCTTTCCCTAACTTGTTATTGCTCTAATTGAAGTTTCTTTATAATAGTTGTTTTCTACGACAAGTACTGCGTGTGACCAATAGCTCTCACCTATCTTTTTAATTATGCCTAAATGTGAGACCGCCAAAATACAGTACTCTTACATTTACATTTCTATAATATAATACAATGTAACGAATATCTGACTATTTGAAGGTTCAAGTTTTATTCAAAACTTTAGGCTATTGGCCCATCAGCATAACAGAGCAAAATACAGTAGAGATTCAATGCAAAATAATGTACACTTGTATAGAGAATATATCCCTTATGGCATACAACATACAGTTATATCAGATCAAAACATATCTAAACAGTTCTTACCTTATTTGATTCCAACACTTATATTTACCTAATGCACATAATTTCAGGTTATTAACAAAGGTAACAAGCCCCATTTGCAGCCAGTCGTATCAGACGCTGACAAGACGTTTGCCCCAGAGGAGATATCAGCAATGGTTTTGTCCAAGATGAAGGAGATAGCCGAAGGTTACCTTGGCGAGACTGTACATAACGCCGTGATCACAGTTCCCGCCTACTTCAATGACGCCCAACGACAAGCCACGAAGGACGCCGGTGTCATAGCCGGGCTCAACGTCATGAGGATCATCAACGAACCGTAAGTAGATATAGGAATACCAGTTTTAACAATTACTTAAAAGTTTCCATAGGAAAGTTTACAGAATTTAAGAAGGGTTCTGTAACTATGATTTCCCCTTCTCATGTGCATATTGTCTTCTTCCGGTCAGTTTCTCCTAAGATAAAATACAGAAATGTTTCCATAGTAGCAGTATTCAGTACAAAATAACACTGAAGAGACATATATATATATAGTACTCAAAGATAGTACATTTTATTTGTCAACAGGCATCCTTCTCATGTGCATATTGTCTTGTTCCTGCCAGTTTCTCCTAAAATAAAATAAATCTTTCCATAGTAGCATTATTCAGTACAAAATAACATTGAAGATATATATATAGTACGCAATCTTTTGTTAATGTGTTTGTATCTCTACTTGCTGTGTTGATATGAGGGAATAAGATGTTGTATGATTCTATGTAGCAATTTTTTGACAATGTTCCTTTCTCAAATATTAAGTAAATTTCTCTTCAGTGTGATATTGTTTACCGATATGTAAAATATCAGTCAGTAATGTATGTTAGCTTTACTATTCAAACTAGATTGATTATTTCGCCACTAAAAAACGAATATCTTTTTTCATTTTTCACCATGAACACATTATAAAACAGATAAACCTAATTGGTCATTACAGAACTGCTGCCGCTATCGCATACGGTCTGGATAAACAGGACTCGGAGAAAAACATCCTGGTGTTTGACCTTGGAGGCGGAACGTTTGACGTGTCAGTACTGACCATAGACCAAGGCGTGTTCGAGGTCCTGTCCACCAATGGCGATACCCACCTAGGAGGGGAGGACTTTGACCTCCGCGTAATGGAACATTTCTTCAAGGTCATTAAGAAGAGGACCGGTAAAGACATTAGGCAGAACTCAAGAGCCGTGCAGAAACTGCGACGTGAGGTGGAGAAGGCTAAGAGAGCATTGTCATCCCAGCATCAGACAAGAATTGAGATCGAGTCCCTGTTTGATGGAGAAGACTTTTCAGAGACTCTCACAAGGGCAAAGTTTGAGGAGCTCAATATGGTAGGCACTTCAGTGTATGCAAATCTTGATAAAACATGCAATAACATGTCGTTAAATGAGTAAAAGAAATACCTGAATTCTGATTTTCTTATTGTTTATATCATTCGCGTATGCTATGCTTTTCTTGATCATTGATTCTGATAGAATGATAAAAAATATATTCAATCTGTAAATCTCGTCATGAATGAAATTATCATTGTTCCCTCGTTTTGTTGCAGGATTTATTCAGGAACACACTAAAGCCGGTAAAAATGGCTCTGAAGGACGCCAATTTGAAAAAGAACGAGATTGACGAAATAGTGTTAGTGGGTGGTTCCACGCGAATCCCAAAAGTCCAGCAACTGATCAAAGACTTTTTCGATGGAAAGGTACGAACACACGAACACACAACGTCTATCATAAAATGAGGAATCCCAAATAAGAACCAAAAAGTGTTAAAAGCATAAATTGGTTTAACCTATTTCGCAATTGCTGTAAAAGAAAGAAAGATGATAATCTTTTCGAGAATTGTTTATTTTGAGACAATAATACGATTTTGAGGTATCATCATGTGTATTGATAATCTATAATTATTACTAATTAACATTTTACTGTGTTTACCAGGAGCCGAGTCGTGGAGTGAACCCTGACGAGGCAGTGGCTAATGGCGCGGCTATCCAGGGCTGTATCCTAAGCGGAGACGGTTGTGGCAGTAACTTGGTAGTGGTGGACGTTAATCCACTTACCCTGGGCATCGAGACAGTCGGTGGTGTGATGACCACTCTGGTACCCCGGAACAAACCAGTCCCCAATAAAAAATCACAGATATTTTCGACCGCCGCTGATAACCAACCTACCGTGACCATTTCCATATACGAAGGCGAACGACCCATGACCAAGGATAATCACTTATTGGGAAAATTTGATCTTACTGGGATCCCACCAGCTCCGAGGGGAATTCCTCAAATAGAGGTCACGTTTGAAATCGACGTTAACGGGATTTTGAAAGTCACAGCGGAGGATAAAGGAACTGGAACCAAAAATGAGATCGTAATTCAGAACAATAACGATAGGCTTTCACCCGAGGACATCGAAAGGATGATTACAGATTCAGAAAGATTTGCCGAAGAGGACAAAAAAGTTAAAGAACGAGTAGACGCTAAACACGAACTCGAAAGCTACGTATATTCATTAAAAAATCAAATTGGCGATAAGGATAAACTTGGTGGTAAACTTAGTGATGAGGATAAGGCAACGCTTGGAGAAGCCATAGAGGAATCAATGAAATGGTTCGAAAGTCATTCGGATGCCGATACCGAGGAATTTAAATCCCAGAAAAAGGAGCTTGAGGATATTGTACATCCAATAATGAGTAAACTCTACCAGAAAGAAGGAGGAGCCCCACCGCCTCCAGAGGAGGACAATTACCATACAGATCTCTAAACAGGTCACTGAAAGATTCGATAGTATCATTGTGTTCATTTGAATGTGACTTTTCTTACCACATAATACAAGTAAATTATATATTATATTAATTTCATACCTCCATTGCATTGGAATATAAGAAGTGATAAATGTGTGAGTGAATGGGACATGCATTGAAAATTATTTAAACATGTTTATCATTAATTTCTAAAAGAACTGTGATATTTATTTTTGTACTTGAGGGACACTAATGGTGATTGATTTTTTATGTTATTTATATGTATAGTTTCTGATATGAATTCATGTGAATTGAGAGTTATCGTTAAGTATATATCAATAAGGCGTTTTTTAAATATTGTTATTGGATTTTGTACCTGAGGGATCGATACTAATACGGATTGATGTGACTTTTGTGTATAGTGTCTGATATTCATTCATGTTAATTAGTGGTTACCGTTAATTATCAATATTCTGTGTCTCATGTATTGTTATTGGATTTGTGTACCTGTTTACTTTGTAAAAGTTTTACTATGAAATAAAACAAAATATCCAATATTATCAGCGTCCATATGATCTGTTCTCGAGTTATGATATATATTTAAAACATTAACAGCATTCTAGAAATCTATAAAACCACTATCGACTTTATCATTATTTTTACATCAATACGTCAATGGTAACGTCGTTTGTTAGTTATATCCTCCTCGGTCGTGAACGCAATCCCTGGAATTTTGAGGATGTATGGCATAGAAAACCTTTATTGACTCACTCATCCTATATCAAAGCGTTGATAGTGTAATGCATGCACACTTATGGGAGTTGAATTCAATACCTGACATACAATGGTATTCACGGATTAACGTGAAGTATTCACGTATTAACGTGAATATATATCTTACCATGTGGAGCTAAAAGAAAACCCCCCATAAAATCGGATTGTACTCTAAATAGAGAGTAAATTTGTTTTTGATGTGTTCACACTATGGGTTTTGTTTTCTGTCACTCTTTATAATTTTATTCACCCTACACAATCCCTGCGGAAATCTACTTTAATTGAAGATCTCTTTTCTCTTCGAAATCATTACGCCCTTGTATTAGACAGTCAAAAGCTACGTAACGGGCGGCGACGTCATTTTTACGTTATGGGTTGATATAAATTTCTAAGCCAATGAAAATGCTTTTTACGAACAAAACTATATTATTTGACATTAAAATTGGACGGGATAGCAAACACACATAAAAATGAATATATATTTTGACAGCAGTTTATTTGATAGTAAAATTACAGATAAATGCATGATTATGAAACTCACAATATACTCAGTATAAGAAAATTGATACTAACTACAAATGTATATGAAAAAGAAATTGATATTCTGTTATGGATAAAAAAATATCCTGGAATGTAAATACTGATATTCAACCCTTTCATAATGAGGTAATAACAAATGGCAACTCAATCAACGTTACCTTACAAAAAGTTATGGGCATATTAAAAAAAAAAGATATATCAAAAACACAATGAAAGATAAGATAAACCACTTCATGGTAAGTGTATCGATCATCAATGGAGTATACATATGCGAGGGGGGGATTTACGCTCATTACGCCTTACGCCCTTTTGATCGCGAAAATTCCCCCCATGGGTATTATTTCGATATCAATTTGCCTAATCTCGAGCTGCAAATGGTTGGATCGATCGCAAAAATTACCCCAAAAGTTTACATATCGAAATCGCAAAATTAACCCCCACGAAAACAACCACGTTTGCAGTTATTCATAAAACAATTTGATTTGTGATAAGCTACTAAATTATTAAGTAATTACCTATACTACTTTTATTTTATTGCATATATTCAAATGTGTGATCACTTAACATGTTTTAATACGTGTATTTTAAAATGTAGTCAACGTCGTAGAAATATTGCTAAAATAGATTCTACATAAAACTGTGTCGGTAAAGAACATTTTCATTTGTTAATGGCTTATGATTACCAAAATGTTAATTTTAACTTATTGTTCTCGATCATTGTCAATTGGATTTTTTAAAGTTTCGGGTTGACAAAGATTTGATTAGTTTATATCCATTTTCATCTTTTATGCCATTTGACATGAAAACACCAATTAAAGGTTTCAGGGAGCAAACACAGCAAATATAATGCATTGAGTATGTTTTGTAGTATACATACTTAGTACTGTATTCGCTAAATGTCCGATTACGCTTAAAAAAAAATGATAAAAACACAATCTGTAGAAAACTGTACCAATATATTATACTGTGTATCAATCAAATGAAAAAAATACACGTACACTTGAGTTCATATCGGAATCGTTCATCAGAAAATCCATACAAATGTGTAGTACGCCGCTCCACGGGAAAATCCAAGAGAGCACTCAAATGTCTTGTTCATGAAAAGTACGTATACAATGTACATGGTGTGGAAGAAAACTAAGAATAAATAAATATCATATACACAATGTATGTCATTGTTATTATGTTATTATGACGTGTATATGTAATTGTCATTATGACGTGTACATGTAAGTAATTGTTTTTATGACGTACATGTTATTGTTATTATGTGATTAATATTATGACGTTTGTTTGTTTGTTTGTTTGTTTGTGTTTTAAGGCCAATCAACAACTAGAGTCATTTAGGGCCAAACAGTATACTATCATTTTGTTTAATGACTTTTAAAATCAGATAAAATTTGTTATTGTTAAAAGCATTTGTATTGTATATTTAGATCATTATGATAAAAAAGTTAAAATAGTAAAAATTTATGTATGTATATATAACGAATAGATTATGTGAACTTTGTGATATATATTCAATGTCAAATAGAATCAGGTAAAAGACACCAAAGTCTATAGAATAGATCGATTTCTTTCAAGTAGCAAAATATTGTTTTCGAATCCACGGAACTGAAAAGAGTTTTCATATCCCGGACTCGAAAGTATTTATCACGAATGTGCTTGAAATCGAAACAATCTATTCTAGAAAATACTCCACTGTGAATTGAGTGTCACATTCATGGCATATCGGTGGATCTTCTCGTTTTAAAAGGAACGAATGAGTAGGAAACGTGTGCCCGATAAGGAGCCGAGAGAGGACAATATCCTCTCTACGATCTTTCCGACTTGGAGTGGATATTTTAAGTTTCGGTTGTATTTTATAAAATTTGTTGCTCATCTCGAGAGACCAGCGTTGCTGCCATTTACTCTAGGTGGCAGTACAAATTACAGGTTTGAAATCTGTATATGTTTTTTTTGATATTTGCTTGTTGCAGATTTAAAGCATGTTTTGCTTGGCGGTCAACAAGCTCGTTGCCTTTAATTTCTCACGTGTATATGTAATTGTCATAATGGCGTGTACATGAAAGTAATTTTATGTTTTTATTATGTAAGTAAGTGTTTTTACGACGTACATGTTATTGTTATTATGTGATTATTCTTATTATGACGTATATATATAATTGTTGTTATGACGTGCATAATGTAATTGTTACCTTTTGATATCACTTCGAAGTTGGAATAGGTGATATCACTTAATCTTTGATATTACTTAAGGGCAATAAATGTGAAACGCTCACCCCCATAATAAATATAATTGTGACTCGAACTTGACGGTAAAATATTTCATTTAACATCGTGACTGTAGAAGAACGCATTGTTAAACCACCTGCATTGTACAGTATATCTACATCAATATATCCTCAGTATAGAGTGTACAAAACTTATTCACAATTAACACGGTGAAATGTTTCATGAATCTTATACATTGAAAATGATATTATCCTACCTTCACGAAACTCCTCTCCATTAACATAACATCTTATGAATCAACAATTTTACGTCCTTGAGAACGCTCCTTTTCATATTTCCTTTAATAACCACTGGTAATGAACACTGCATTGTTTATTTGTAATTTTCATTCAACACAATATAAATAATTTCCCTCCATATTTTATCATTTCAAGATGAAGTTAACAGTCAAAGGGAGATTAATCCTTTCAGGCAAACTGAATTCGATCTGACGCAATAGCAGACGATAGTTGGGGATTTCGATAAGGCAACGTGTACACACATATCGTAAGCATTCTTCTACGCAGAAGACTTATCCACCCATACACGCCAATTTGTTTAATCTGAAACGATAACAAACACTACATTTCATCACTTTCGCACGATTTAGCCAATCAGATGGTCACTAATATACCTAGTACATCATCCACAGAGTAAATGACACGACACACTTGTAGAGTATTATTCAGGGATAACAATGTATAAATACAATGATTTTTGTATGTAGAGACATATCTTCTGAACCGACGAAAATTCATAAAGTACACAAGCGAATATTTGAAGATTTTTACCAGACGGTATTAGAAGCCAAAGAGAAAATCAACACGGCCATTTCTGGATTATATTGGACGAACTTCAGGCACGAGAGAAAAAAAACAAGCCGAGAATCTGTTTAAATGCTAATTACCGTAATCAATAACGAGGTAATTTTCATCAATTATTTATTTTATATATGACTTAATCAATTTTTAACCATTTATTTTGTTACAAATTAAGGTACATTATGTATATTAACATTTAGTGAAGTATTTGTTTTTGTTAAACACTTCCATTAAAAAAAAAACAACTTTGACGCATAATTCAGTAATACGATTAATTACCATATAAACAAATTGAGTTTATCTTATCGTGTTGGTGTGTACCTCTGACAGGACTTTGCTATGAAAATATCTATTAATGTTTATACAGAAATTCGCATGTTATGTTTGCATTTATACAAAAGAAATCAATCTGTCATCAAAATACATATCTTTACTGTTAAACTTATATGTTATAATTATTCCCTAACCTACAGAAATCCAGAGCGATGAGTGGTAAAATCTTATGTGTCGGCCTAGGCCTGGTGATGATGATAGCTGTGTCAGCAGCTGCATCAAATGGCGGGAAAACGGCCGACGTGGGTACTGTGATCGGGATTGATCTCGGGACTACGTACTCATGGTAAGTAAAACTTTGTTACTGTATTTTCCCCCCAGATTTTACAAATGCGTAAAGTGAAATAACCGTTCCTGGTTTTTTGAATAAAGAAAAGGATATACATTGTATCTGTTTCTGTCTTTTTGTTTTCATATAAAACTATTTTCTACGGAAAGATAGTTATCACCAGCCAAATGTCATGTATATTGTGACCTAATAGTTAATATGTTGGGAGAGGAATAAATACAAACTTATAGCTTGTTTTATTCTACCGATAGATGTAATCTTATTTTGATGTAGCGAATTGTAGTATGATGTAGTACGCAAGTGTATTTGAATAAAATATCGTTTAAACTAAAATGTATAAAGGCAATTTGCTTGATGTTTTCAACTCTAAAAAAGATGGCCTAGCCTCATGTTTCATCAAATGCCTTTACTTGATTTTTTATCCATACAAAAAACATAATGGGGTTTAAGTGAAAAATCTTAGTGAATGAAGCTCGCTTGGATTTTGTGACGCTTTCCTATGGAAAATTTTGAACTGTAACTGGGAACTGATCCGACGATTTGCCATGAAAGCAACAAACAAACCGTATTTTGTCACAGTAATAAATATCTTATTTATTTTTTCGCTTAAAACTAATCGAAATAGAGTAAAATATAATTCAATATGAATGTTTAAATCAATGTTTATTTTCAGTGTCGGGGTGTTTAAAAATGGACGTGTAGAAATCATTGCCAACGACCAGGGAAACCGTATCACACCCTCTTATGTAGCATTCACCAGTGAAGGCGAGCGTCTGATTGGAGATGCAGCAAAGAATCAGCTGACCAGCAATCCTGAAAATACTCTCTTTGATGTCAAACGTATGATTGGTCGTACCTGGGATGACAAATCTGTACAAAGCGATATCAAGACATACCCTTTTAAAGTGAGTTATTATTTTGTCAAATCTCTATCTCAAACATAATCAACCAAAGATGAAGAATTATACGAAAATTTTAGACCAAAAACTTTCACCGTCATGAATCATATCGTGCAGTATTAATGAGCCGCTCGTTTCAATATTCAATTGAAAACACAACAGTTTACTAATTTCATGTCAAACATCCCATACTGCAACTGTTTATATTTAGAGGTAATATCATTTTAGCGCATTTTGAGTGGCTTTCCCTAACTTGTTATTGCTCTAATTGAAGTTTCTTTATAATAGTTGTTTTCTACGACAAGTACTGCGTGTGACCAATAGATCTCACCTATCTATTTAATTATGCCTAAATGTGAGAACGCCAAAATACAGTACTCTTACATTTACATTTCTATAATATAATACAATGTAACGAATATCTGACTATTTGAAGGTTCAAGTTTTATTTAAAACTTTAGGCTATTGGCCCATCAGCATAACAGAGCAAAATACAGTAGAGATTCAATGCAAAATAATGTACACTTGTATAGCGAATATAGCCCTTATGACATACAACATACAGTTATATCAGATCAAAACATATCTAAACAGTTCTTACCTTATTTGATTCGAAAATATATTTACCTAATGCACATAATTTCAGGTCATTAACAAAGGTAACAAGCCCCATTTACAGCCAGTCGTGTCTGACGCTGACAAGACCTTTGCCCCAGAGGAGATATCAGCAATGGTTTTGTCCAAGATGAAGGAGATAGCCGAAGGTTACCTTGGCGAGGCTGTACATAACGCCGTGATTACAGTTCCCGCCTACTTCAATGACGCCCAACGACAAGCCACAAAGGACGCTGGTGTCATAGCCGGGCTCAACGTCATGAGGATCATCAACGAACCGTGAGTATTTATAGTAATACCAGTTTCAACAATTACTTAAAAGTTTCTCTGGGAAAGTGTACAGAATTTAAGGAGGGTTCCTTATCTATGACTCTCCTTTTAATTCTGTAATACTTTCCTATTGATGATTTTAAATCAATGAATATTGATAAAACCGGGTCCTGCCATGTTTACCATCAAATGGGCCTCTTCTCAAAGGAAGAACATTTTATTTGTCAACAGGCATCCTTCTCATGTGTATATGGTCTTGTTCCTATCAGTGTCTCCTAAGATAAAATAAAGACATGTTTCCATAGTAGCAGTATTCAGTACAAAATATTGAAGATATATATATATAGTACGCAATCTTTTGTTAATGTGTTTGTATCTCTTCTTGCTGTGTTGGTATGAAGGAATAAGATGTTATATGATTCTATGTAGCAATTTTATGGCAATGTTTCTTTCTCAAATATTAAGTAAGTTTCTCTTCAGTGTGATATTGTTTACCGATATCTAAAATATAAGTCAGTAATGCATGTTAGCTTTACTATTCAAACTAGATTGTTTCTCCACTAAAAAAACGAACATATTTTTTCATTTTTGACCATGAACCCATTATAAAACAGCTAAACCTGATTGGTCATTACAGAACTGCCGCCGCTATCGCATACGGTCTGGATAAACAGGACTCGGAGAAAAACATCCTGGTGTTTGACCTTGGAGGCGGCACGTTTGACGTGTCAGTACTGACCATAGACCAAGGCGTGTTCGAGGTCCTGTCCACCAATGGCGATACCCACCTAGGAGGGGAGGACTTTGACCTCCGCGTAATGGAACATTTCTTCAAGGTCATTAAGAAGAGGACCGGTAAAGACATTAGGCAGAGCCCAAGAGCCGTGCAGAAACTGCGACGTGAGGTGGAGAAGGCTAAGAGAGCACTGTCATCCCAACATCAGACAAGAATTGAGATCGAGTCCCTATTTGATGGAGAAGACTTTTCAGAGACTCTCACAAGGGCCAAGTTTGAGGAACTCAATATGGTAGGTACTTCAGTGCATGCTTAAATCCCGAACATGCATTAATACCATAACATGTCGTTTTATGATCAAAAGAAATACTTCTGTTGTATTCTGATTTTCTTAATGTTTATATCATTCGCGTATGCTATGCTTTTCTTGATCATTGATTCTGATACAATGATAAAACATATTTTCAAACTGTAAATCTCGTCATGAATGAAATTATCATTGTTCCCTCGTTTTGTTGCAGGATTTATTCAGGAACACACTTAAGCCGGTAAAGATGGCTCTGAAGGACGCCAATTTGAAAAAGAAAGAGATTGACGAGATAGTGCTAGTTGGTGGTTCCACGCGAATCCCAAAAGTCCAGCAACTGATCAAAGACTTTTTCGACGGAAAGGTACGAACACACGAACACACAACGTCTATCATAAAATGAGGAATCCCAAAGTAGGACCAACAAGTGTTAAAAGCATAAATTGGTATAACCTATTTCGCAATTGCTGTAAAAGAAACAAAGTTGATAATCTTTTCGAGAATTGTTTATTTTGAGACAATAATACGATTTGGAGGTACAATCATGTGTATTGATAATCTATAATTATTACTAATTAACATTTTACTGTGTTTACCAGGAGCCGAGTCGTGGAGTGAACCCTGACGAGGCAGTGGCTAATGGCGCGGCTATCCAGGGCTGTATCCTAAGCGGAGACGGTTGTGGCAGTAACTTGGTAGTGGTGGACGTTAATCCACTTACCCTGGGCATCGAGACAGTCGGTGGTGTGATGACCACTCTGGTACCCCGGAACAAACCAGTCCCCAATAAAAAATCACAGATATTTTCGACCGCCGCTGATAACCAACCTACCGTGACCATTTCCATATACGAAGGCGAACGACCCATGACCAAGGATAATCACTTATTGGGAAAATTTGATCTTACTGGGATCCCACCAGCTCCGAGGGGAATTCCTCAAATAGAGGTCACGTTTGAAATCGACGTTAACGGGATTTTGAAAGTCACAGCGGAGGATAAAGGAACTGGAACCAAAAATGAGATCGTAATTCAGAACAATAACGATAGGCTTTCACCCGAGGACATCGAAAGGATGATTACAGATGCAGAAAGATTTGCCGAAGAGGACAAAAAAGTTAAAGAACGAGTAGACGCTAAACACGAACTCGAAAGCTACGTATATTCATTAAAAAATCAAATTGGCGATAAGGATAAACTTGGTGGTAAACTTGGCGATGAGGATAAGGCAACGCTTGGAGAAGCCATAGAGGAATCAATGAAATGGTTCGAAAGTCATTCGGATGCCGATACCGAGGAATTTAAATCCCAGAAAAAGGAGCTTGAGGATATTGTACATCCAATAATGAGTAAACTCTACCAGAAAGAAGGAGGAGCCCCACCGCCTCCAGAGGAGGACAATTACCACACAGATCTCTAAACAGGTCACTGAAAGATTCGATAGTATCATTGTGTTCATTTGAATGTGACTTTTCTTACCACATAATACAAGTAAATTATATATTATATTAATTTCATACCTCCATTGCATTGGAATATAAGAAGTGATAAATGTGTGAGTGAATGGGACATGCATTGAAAATTATTTAAACATGTTTATCATTAATTTCTAAAAGAACTGTGATACTTATTTTTGTACTTGAGGGACACTAATGGTGATTGATTTTGTATGTTATTTATATGTATAGTTTCTGATATGAATTCATGTGAATTGATAGTTATCGTTAAGTATATATCAATAAGGCGTTTTTTAAATATTGTTACTGGATTTTGTACCTGAGGGATCGATACTAATACGGATTGATGTGACTTTTGTGTGTAGTGTCTGATATTGATTCATGTTAATTAGTGGTTACCGTTAATTATCAATATTTTGTGTTTCATGTATTGTTATTGGATTTGTGTACCTGTTTACTTTGTAAAAGTTTTACTATGAAATAAAACAAAATATCCAATATTATCAGCGTCCATATGATCTGTTCTCGAGTTATGATATATATTTAAAACATTAACAGCATTCTAGAAATCTATAAAACCACTATCGACTTCATTATTATTTTTACATCAATACGTCAATGGTAACGTCGTTTGTTAGTTATATCCTCCTCGGTCGTGAACGCAATCCCTGCAATTTTGAGGATGGATGGCATAGAAAACCTTTATTGACTCACTCATCCTATATCAAAGCGTTGATAGTGTTATGCATGCACACTTATGGGAGTTGAATTCAATACCTGACATACAATGGTATTCACGTATTAACGTGAATATATATCTTACCATGTGGGCTAAAACAAAAACCCCCAAAAAACCGGATTGTACTCTAAATAGATAGTAAATTTGTTTTTGATGTGTTCACACTATGGGTTTGTTTTCTGTCTCTCTTTATAATTTAATTCACCCTACACAATCCCTGCGGAAATTTACTTTAATTGAAGATCTCTTTTCTCTTTGAAATTATTACGCCCTTGTATTAGACAGTCAAAAGCAACGTAACGGTCCGCGACGTCATTTTTACGTTATGGGTTAATATAAATTTCTAAGCCAATGAAAATGCTTTTTACAAACAAAACTATCTTATTTGACATTAAAATTAGACGGGATAGCAAACACACATAAAAATGAATATACATTTTGACAGCAGTTTATTTGATAGTAAAATTACAGATAAGTGCATGATTATGAAACTCACAATATACTCAGTATAAGAAAATTGATACTAACTATAGGAAAAAGAAATTGATATTCTGTTATGTATAAAGAATTATCCTGGAATGTAAATACTGATATTCAACCCTTTCACTATGAGGTAATAACAAATGGCAATTCAGTCAACATAACCTCCAAAAAAGAAAAAGTTATAGGCATTATTTAAAAAATTCTATATATGAACAACACAATGAAGGATCAGATAAACCACTTCATGGTAAGTATATCTAATATCAATGGAGTATAAATAGGCTACTGTGAACTGGAAATTTGCGCGAGTTGGATATTTACGCTCATTACGCAGAGTCATTTTGAACGCGAAAAGTTCTCCCATAGGTATTATTTCGATATCAATTTACCTAATCTCGAGCTGCAAATGGTTGGATCGATCGCGAAAATTACCCCAAAGCGTATAGTTTACATATCGAAATCGCGAAATTAACCCCCCGCGAAAACAACTACGTTTACAGTATTTCATAATACAATTTGATTTGTGATAAGCTTCAAAATTATTAATTAATTACCTATACTAATTTTATTTTGTTGCATATATTCAAATGAGTAATCACAAAATTAGTTTAAATACGTGTATTTTAAGATGTAGACACCATCGTCGAAATATAATCAAAATAGATTCTACATAAAACTGTCTTTAAAGAACATTTTAACGAAATTTTTCAATCATGACTTATGATTACAAAAATGTTAACTTTAACTTATTGTTCTCGACCAATGTCAGTTGGATTTTTTTAAATTTCTGGTTGACAAAGATTTGATTAGTTTCCAATAATTCTATTCAAAAATTTTACTCGGTTAAAAATGTATTTTTTATCCTTAAGTTGCTCTAATCATACAAATGTCTTTATTTCGGACTTATAAAAGGTGATTAATTATGTGATTGAATTCAATTGATTAAACATTTTGATTAACTGTGTTGATTTTTTCTTAAGAATAATTATTCAAAATACTAGTAACAACTATGATTTACCGTATTTCATAATGGCATCATTAGAAGGAGAGTTATGAAAAAAAGCTAGTGAATTGGTAGTGACGTTTCGATAACAGTTCTGTTATCTTCCTCAGACTTGAATGACCAATATAGGTTATGTACACTAAGGTGGTAAATGTGTACGAGATGGTAACAATAAGTGTGTACGAGATGGTAACAACAAGTGTGTACGAGATGGTAACAATAAGTGTGTACGAGATGGTAACAATAAGTGTGTACGCGATGGTAACAATAAGTGTGTACGAGATGGTAACAATAAGCATTTAAGAGATATTAACAATAAGTGTGTACGAGATGGTAACAATAAGTGTATACTAGATGGTAACCATAAGCGTGCATGTAATGGTAATAATAAGTATGTACGATTTAGTAACAATAAGTGTGTACTAGATGGTAACAGTAAGTGTGTACGAAATGGTAACAATAAGTGTGTACTAGATGGTAACAATAAGTGTGTATGAGATAGTAACAATAAGTGTGTATGAGGTGGTAACCATAAGCGTGTATGAGATGGTAACAATAAGTGTGTATGAAATGGTAACAATAAGTGTGTATGAGATAGTAACAATAAGCATTTACGAGATATTAACAATAATTGTGTACGAGATGGTAACAATAAGTGTATACTAGATGGTAACAGTAAGTGTGTACGAAATGGTAAAAATAAGTGTGTACTAGATGGTAACAGTAAGTGTGTACGAAATGGTAAAAATAAGTGTGTACTAGATGGTAACAATAAGTGTGTATGAGATAGTAACAATAAGTGTGTATGAGATGGTAACCATAAGCGTGTATGAGATGGCAACAATAAGTGTGTATGAGATAGTAACAATAAGTGTGTACGAGATGGTAACAATAAGTTGTATGAGATAGTAACAATAAGTGTGTACGAGATGGCAACAATAAGTATGTACTAGATGGTAACAATAAGCGTGTACGAGATGGTAATAAACTTATGGTAACCATCTCGTAAACACTTATTGTTACCATCTCGTACACACTTATTGTTACCATCTCGTAAACACTTATTGTTACCATCTCGTACACACTTATTGTTACCATCGCGTACACACTTATTGTTACCATCTCGTAAACATATCTTTACAATCCCATACACATTTACTACCTTAGTGTACATAGCTATACTGATCATTCAAGTCTGAGGAAGATAACAGAGCTGTTATAGAAACGTCATCACTAATAACTTAATTTGTTGTGTTAGATAACATTTTATATGGCTATCCTTACCAACCTGAAGAATGTGTTTCACAAAACAAAACTATCATATTTGTGTTTGTAAGATAAGGCTATCAACAGGCATTGGGTTTCACTTCACCACATTTTGTGACCCCTCTGCTGCAGTAATCATCCTAATTTCAATGTTGCCATATTGACATTCATGACTGTTCACAAATTTCAAGTTTTTAACCCTTATCACCTCTTATGCCATGTGACATGAACGTACCATTAGGGGTTGGGGGCGAACACAGCAAATATAATGCATTGAGCGTTGTTTGTAATATACGTAGTACTGTATTCGCTAAATGTCCGATTTCGTAGTAAAAAGTTAATAAAAACACACTATGTAGAAAGCTAAACCAAATACAATACACTGTGTATCAATCAAATGAAAAATGTACTCGCTTGCTTGAAATATATTTCGGAGAATATGACGATCTCTGTGATCTCATTGACCGTTCGGACCTTCGCATTTTGAATGACCATTGTCCCCTTCGAATACGCGTACACATACACTTGAGTTCAGATCGGAACCGTTTATCCGAAAATCCATAGATAACCGGATCCGCAGCCGTATTAAAGAACACCATCCATACAAATGTGTAGTACGCCGCTCCACCGGAAAATCCTAGAGAGCACTCAAATGTCTTGTTCATGAAAAACGCGATGGCAAGTACATGGTGAGGAAGAAAACTGAGGATAAAACTTAGGGTAACAGCCAAAAGTGTCATAGTGGATTTTCTAGTAGAACGATCGAGCATTTCTGCCGGAATTGGGCAAGCTTTCCTGGATTTGATTGATCCCTGAGCACCAATGAAGTATTTCCTATGAGTGTACAGGCCTTTGACGATTAAACTGTACATCAATGTAAGGGTTATTGTAACACTCAGTGCTATCGTTGACATGATGACCTGGAACACCTTCATATAGCTAGAATCGGCATACTCGTCTTCGACTAAACATCTGTACCCTCGAATATCGTTAAATCCAATCTCAACTGAAGTTTTACCAAACATCACGAATGTTGGCCATGATAACAATATAGAGAGTATTAACCCAACAAAGCAGCAAATCTTAGCCTGTTTGCCAGAAAGCTGCCTCTTGCTTGGGGTGCAAATCTTACGGTATCTGTCCACAGCAATCACAATTAGCAACAAAGCAGACGACAGCGTTACGACGTAACTTCCGGATCGTCCCATCTTGCACACGTACTTAGATCCCAACAATAAAGGGAAGCACAGATATGTAAAGTAGAAAGGCATTACTCCCAAACAGTTGACCATATCTAACGAAGACAACCAGATAATGTACGTCCTGTAATTAGACTGTCGGAATCGTACCAGATAAATCCACAAAACTAGGGAATTTCCAATTACCCCAAATACGGTCAGAATACCAATTAGAATAATTCCTCCGATATTCCTTAACATAAATGCGTTATTGACGTCTTCAAGATCCGTGTTGTTATCGAAGTTGAAATCAAGAAGCCATCTGTGGCAGGCAATCACTGTTAACTTTGTCACATTAGATTCCATTGTATTTCACGTCCCAAATTAAGTATCTTAATAAATGAAAACTGATGATATCACAAACAGCTTGTTTAATAATAAACTTCGTTTCGAAAAGTTATTTCGATGATAACGTTTATTTCTTCGTTTATTACAACATGAATGGTTTCACTTTTTGTGACGCCAGAGCCTTTTCATCAAGGAATGATCAACTTTGCCAGGTCTAAAACATGCAAATGAGTTACCATATCCAGCGTGGCTACTTAATCTCCCCGCTTGTCTCCTGTTGTCTTCCACTCCTAAGTAACAACCTGTCCATCAATGATTTAATCATCTTGTTGTAGAAACACGAGAGAGCACATAAATATGGACTTATTAATACTTTGTAATCATTGCAGCGATACTACAATGGGGTTCTTTGTTGAAACCAAAACGCACAACAGTTGGAAGTACTAGTTACGAATCTTCCAAGTATGTCCATCTTCAGTGCCACTAGTGGTACGGTATACATTTACAAGACCATCTGTTGGTAATGATTCACAAGACACTCGGCTATTGGCTGCAATGACTGGCTAATAAAGATGATGAAGTATTATATCGATGGTATAACGAGAAAATTTGGCACAAATGAAGCTTGTATGATATCACCTTTGTATATGAATCAGCGTTTCGCAGCCAAAGTTGATTCACCTTTCGTAATATGGCTCGCACTCACAGCTGCTTCATTTCAGAAACCAGCAACTCGGTAGTTATTTCAAACACAGCTTTTTCTATCGTTCATACCTCCCGTGTAGATTTCAGAACAGCCACTTTTGAACAGTCTCTTTTGAATGAAAATATTTCAAATATGCATCACATTAAGTCCTCATCAATTCATTTAACTTAATATGAAGTTTGTACTGGACAACATGTACTTAAGTCTGCTACATTATCTCTAAAATACGTGTTATAGCTTGCTGTGTCGATGAAGATACAAGTGTGTGGTTTCAGGTCATACCTTCAACTCAGGAAGCCGAATGTCGTGACGGGAAGTGGACAAGGGCTAGCACTGTTAGTAACTCCAGCTGCATTTACGCCATGTTTCGGGCGCAATATTATCTAATTATTGTGATACACACAGTTAAATACTTTCTTATTATGTATAACTGTTAAGTTGCTAAGATACAGACCCTTCAAAATTCCACACATTTATAGGAAGGTCACAAAACAATAAACAAGGAAACATTGGTATTTTGATTAATATGTGTGATGTACATAGTGAAACATCTTAAGCGGATTTATCTAATGTATCACATGTCGATTAGGAGAGATATGATCGGGGTGAGACGATATGCAATTACCAGCAATGTTTTGGAATAGAGGCGCCCATATATATACAAACACAGGTCAGATGCCAGCAACAACATCCGGACTGATCACTTACTCAAATGTTTTAGGAAGAAGAGAAAATAGAACACATTGAAATATAGAACATATGTTCTTCCTCAAATGATTCACATTATGTACATATAACATACAACGTACATATGAAATCATCGAACATAAAGATACTTCAAAAATAACATAATATGTCTATGTAAAATGTAACAATCATGATGATTATAGCACTGCTAGATATCGAATTGTTGTGTTAATGGTAAAGCCGTGGCCACATATTACGGTCAGCCAAGTAGTTGTGACCACAGCTTAAAACATGTTGAACAATGGTAGGATATAGTCATATTCACTCAGTGACCCTATTGCACAATCTTGGTTCAAGGACTTAGGTCAAATGACATTTTTACCGTCACCTACACTAATTAAACATAGTGTTTACCTTTGATAGCAATTTCATTAAACAAATGTAGGGTTATCGTGTAATGTCACTATAACAAATGTTATGTAGGGTTATCGTGTAATGTCATTAATGTTATGTAGGGTTATCGTGTAATGTCACTATAACAAATGTTATGTAGGGTTATCGTGTAATGTCATTAATGTTATGTAGGGTTATCGTGTAATGTCACTATAACAATGTTATGTAGGGTTATCATGTAATGTCATTAATGTTATGTAGGGTTATCGTGTAATATCACTATAACAAATGTTATGTAGGGTTATCGTGTAATGTCACTATAACAATGTTATGTAGGGTTATCGTGTAATGTCACTATAACAAATGTTATGTAAGGTTATCAAGTAATGTAACTATAACAAAGCTATGTAAGGTTTTCATGTAATGTCATTACAACAATGTTATGTACTTGATAACATTGTATGTTCCAACAGCCAGAACAAACTATTTCAAACGTTCATTTGTATATACATGTTCAATTTTATGGAACGAAGCTAATGATACTATTAGAGACTCAGTTAGTATTGGGATTTTTAAAACTAGATACCTGCAGCTTTACTTCTCAAAATCTTAGCTATATATATATACCGCAATATTTTATAAATTACTTCAACTAGTCTTGTTTTAATTTCTAAATATTTCTTTTGTGATTATTAATAGAATATACAGTTATATCTGTGATTAATTCCCTTACAATGATATTTTAGTATAGTAATATTCAATCTTATTCCATAATCTTCCTTTCTAAATTTAATTTTAGATCACCTACTTCATTGTCCCATTTTAATTCACACTATATTAGTGTATACATATGTATTCTGTCAATTTTTACCTTTTTGCTATATTAGCATTGTATGTATATTCGACTCCTAGTGCTTTAATCATGCCCTTCAGCAACACTTGTGTGATATACAAGCGTTCATTTTAAAACCATATTTAAGCTGTGATGATAATTATATATCTATTACATTGTTATATTATATCGTTATTTTAAATTATGTCATGCTTGTGTAAATATATTTGATGCAGGGCCATGTTGTAAACTAGACATCGTCTAAATATGTTACCCTGTTTAAATAAAAAAATTAAATTATATAGGGTTATTATGCAACGTCATTATAGCAAGATTACGTAAGGTTATCGTGTAACGTCATTTATGTTATGTAGGGTTATCGTGTAACGTCATTTATGTTATGTAGGGTTATCATATAACGTCATTTATGTTATGTAGGGTTATCATGTAACGTCATTATAACAAGGTTATGTAGGGTTATCATGTACATTGTAATGTCATTATCATGTAATGTCATTATAACAATGTTATGTAGGGTTAATATGTAATGTCATTACAACAATGTTATTTAGGGTTATCATGTAATGTCATTACAACAATGTTATTTAGGGTTATCGTGTAATGTCATTACAACAATGTTATGTAGGGTTATCATGTAATGTCATTATAACAAATGTTATATTGGGTTATCATGTAATGTCATTATAACAAATGTTATATTGGGTTATCATGTAATGTCATTATAACAAATGTTATATTGGGTTATCATGTGATGTCCTTAATGTTATATTGGGTTATCATGTAATGTCATTATAACAAATATTATGTAGGGTTATCATGTAATGTCATTAATGTTATGTAGGGTTATCATGTAATGTCATTATAACAAATGTTATGTAGGGTTATTATGTAATGTCATTATAACAAATGTTATATTGGGTTATCATGTAATGTCATTATAACAAATGTTATGTAGGGTTATCATGTAATGTCATTATAACAAATGTTATATTGGGTTATCATGTAATGTCATTATAACAAATGTTATGTAGGGTTATCATGTAATGTCATTATAACAAATGTTATATTGGGTTATCATGTAATGTCATTATAACAAATGTTATATTGGGTTATCATGTAATGTCATTGTAACAAATGTTATGTAGGGTTATCATGTGATGTCATTATAACACGTTATATTGGGTTATCATGTGATGTCCTTAATGTTATGTAGGGTTATCATGTAATACCATTAAAATAAACGGCCATTCAATCTACAAAAAAGTGATGGTTTATTGTCTAAATTGCACAAATTGGCCAGCCTGGCTGGATATGATACATACTATTTAACATTGATCAATCTATAAATTGAAAAAGAAGATTTATTTAGCAAATACAACATTTAAAAAATATATGAGTCTATATTATCACAGGTTAACCTTATAACCGAGTATACAGTATTAATACTGAATATTAATACACAGCGATAATACACGTACGCGTGTCTCTATACCTTATGTATATCATGGCCGTCTCTTAGAACTATACCACACCAGCTAAAATTACCTTGTATACTTGTCAATAAAATAACCTCTTCCAGTTCTTGATTTTACACAGGAGAAGCTGTATTATATAATTTTGTCTATAAATTAATATTTTAATTTCTGCTGAATATTCTGTAAACAAACATTACTCAGAAATATATACAACGGTAGAGGTATCTAAGTGTACATATATATTACACGCTAATGTATCCGATAGGCGATACTCGAGCTCCTCTGTCATACAATCGGGGTCAACCATATCCTGACGTCAAAATTAAACTCTGACGTAATTTCGGGGATGGTTTCCGTTTGACGTGTATCGACTGACGAAAACGATAACATAGGGAAACGCATCCATTGGTTAAAGTTTGGTTTGTGTGAAAATTAGAACACGTGAAATGGAAAACAGCGTTTGTTTTGTTCTTCTTAATTAAAAGTGAATTGATATTGATGTATATTTCTTATTCAAGTGAATGTTAAGATTTGATTTTAGTCATTGTAAAACTTCACACTAGCAGCATATATGGCTAATATCACTGCCGAGGATTATTGGTAATTCAAATGAATTTGTTTAAAGATTACACAACATATATTTGACCTCTGTGACTTTGAAAGTGTGTTTGGACTGTTCATTTAAAAACATTCCAAACTTAAGGAATGCCTTCGTGCTCTTTTAATGAGTTGTCTTTTCCTAGAAAGGCGAACAGCAATATATGGACATAGTTGTTAGTTCGTTTAACGTATGACTAAAGCTCATGGATAATACACCGAAGATGAAATCGTGAGAATGGTTGGATTTCTGATCGACAACATCTTTATTAAGTTACCAAACCTTTCAACAGACTATTGGCATACCCACTGGAGGAAGAAACTGTGCCCCCCCCCCACACACTCTTGGCCGTTTTTTTTCTCATCCAACCTGGTTACATTGTAGAGCTTATAAGATTAGGTAAATCTGCTATAATAGTCTATGTCGACGGAGACAAATTCTATGTAAAAAGTAATTAATTGTGTTATATTATTAACTCATAGTATCTCATAATTCCAATGTGGAATGGACGTCAGATTAAAGTGTTGTTTGTAGAATGTGCTGTGTTTACACGGACTATTATTTTACTGTATATGTATCGTGCTTCTGATGTGTAACACTTAAATAAAAATATTTGATAGATTGATTGATGTCGATGGGATACACTCTGTAGAACTTGGAATCAAGGACACTACAGACTCTTCAACATCAGCCAATTACCTCGATCTGTAATTAGTAACTGTTTTACCACCTACATGAAACACCAAGAATCTTTACTTACAACGAAACCAACACGGACAGCTTACATTTAATACGATATATCATGAATGCAGGCTGTAAGCCTCTATATCCAAATCAATAAATATTACAATATTTAGTACTTATGGTGCAATTGAAATGTCCTTTGCCTCTAATCAAATATGGCTCAATTTCCCCCAATGATTGCCCAGTAGAATTTCAAATTGCTTTACATTTGTTGCGTCTATAGAATGTTGTGGCAAGTTGTTTCAGGCGTCTTCAGAGCGGAAGCTAAAAACGTTTTTTCCTTATATTTATAGTGAATGTCCGCTTGTTCTGCTGTTCGTGGTATCTATTAAGAGCAAAGATGATGCGACTCGTTCATCATAGATATTTTTTCGTGATATACATTGATAAGGTCCTCTCTTTTCCTTCTGTGTTCTAAGGTTGGCAGGTTTAATCTCTGTAAGCGTTCAGGACACGTTAAGATTTCAAATCCAGGTAGGAGTTACAGCTAAGCTATATGATATAAGTGATGGTTTCACTCTCCTAATAGTTAGTTTTCCATTTCTAGATAGTAGCATCCCCGCTTCTCCTTCCTGTGCTGTTCACATGTCCCAGTTGATTCGATATTCAAGGACGTGTTGTCACTTTCACGATTCCCGTGACAGATACCACGAGAAAGTTTTATGATCGACAGTAGTTATTATGCCTAGTGGTTCCGTTGTCACTACCCTAACTAATCTGTATGGCGAGTGTCGGCGCTGACGACGATTACGATTCCGGAGCACCTGTTCTTTTCTCATTCAGCAGTCTACATACAAATATATACACTGTATTTTTGCTTATATTTTGAAATTCAATTATTGTTTCGCTTTCATGGCGGTATTCTTTGGTTTTTTTTTAGACCTCAATATCATGAGCATTAATTTCTTGGCTTTTCAAAACAAGTATTTTGGACCTTTAGGTTAAGATAGTTCAAACGCACAAAGTTGATTATATTTTATCCCGTGCACCAGTAAATATAGCTTCTGGTAGCTCGGTTACTCCTCCAATGTTGTCTCTTAACACACCTGACCCTTATGTAAGCACCGAGTGCAAATGGGCAAATGTAACTAACTTGACCAAATGTTATATCAATTATCTGTAAATAGTTCTGACCAAATATCATAAATCTGACCCGCTTTACCGATGAATCCGAAAGTGGGTCAAAGCCAATCATTTAGACATAATTTGGAGTCCTTCATCTTGGTATGCTACTGGTCAAATAAAATGACCTCGGACCTGATGGTCAAGTTCAAGAAAAGGGGCCTCTTATATAGATCTATTCTACATCTATTCTCTTGATTGGTCAAGGCCATTGGTCTGGATACATACAATAACCATTCATATCAACAAGCTACTAGCTAAAGATTACGACCATTAATACTGAAAAAGCATCTAAAAATGCTAACTAAAAAACGACGCACGCCTCACTGGGGCATGAACTAAGACCTATATCAGTTTCCGTGCAATGTCAATCACACCGGAAGCAACATAAGAGTAGATGTTCACACTCAACATTTATCAGTATAGTATGTATAGGTAATTATATTGATCCCAGTTTGTGGTGGAGACGGCGTAACGTAAACAATTTCGGCTAGAATGCGGCCAAGCATCATAAAACGCGAGCCAAATAGTCGCCGGATGTATTTAGAAACAGAATTAATCAAATTTAAACAAAATTTTAATAATTATTAGAATGTAAGTGACACACGTTGATTGCTTATTGATAAATTTCCCAGTACATGTTTGTATTGTAAATTTTCTAACACTCCGGAAATCTCCCCGGGATGTTGCGATTGGACTCAGCTATCACTCAGCGGCCCTCGACATCATACATATGACGAAGTTTTATCTAAACAAGAATGTTGGTGCGGATGCAAGGATTGGCCTTCTGTCGGCGGTTGCCAAGTAGACCAGGAATTATGCATAAACTATGCCTACCGTTCGTTTGAATGTATCCAATATTAGTTAACATTCAACAAAGAAGTACATATTTGATACGTCAAAGGGAACCACCGGAAGTTATCGAGTTATCACAATAAAGCAATGAAGATAGTTCCATAGAAACCCACTGTTGTAATTTGTAGAATCTATAGTTCTGCATGGGGAGAGTCCGCGTGGGCAAATGTCCAAGCCTAATAGATCGAATACCCTGAAACTACAAACGTGCTGCTCTTTCTTCCGGACTGATTAGAATTAATAAAAATATAATGAAGAAAGAAAAAGATTTAAGGATAATCGATATCTAAATTTTGGGTTCAAAATCCGGAGTCTCTTTCCCAAATAGGAAGTGTTAGCAATATGACTAGTGCAGATACATGTATTTAGTTGTCACAATGACTGCCATATTTGGCGTACAGCAGAGCCAGCGAAAGTGTCGTTCTTTCCTACAACACTTTCTTTCGTATGTTAACTTCCCAAGGTAAAATAGCCCTGATTTAAATTCAATCAATCAAAATTTATTTAGATTTATTTGCCTCTGTCACATTTTTCTCTACGGCAAGGATACGATTGTCATAGATCACTGAGATACTTGCGGCGGCCTCCGAACGTACGGCATATCCTTAGTTCGATGGCGTTTTAGCGGTAGCGTCAGTCTAGCTGCACAGTCGCCGTATGGTTTCCTGGGGGCCGAATTTCGGGTGAAGTACACGTACGACTTCCTTGTTGTTTGTGAAAAACCAACGGCCGTCTTCTTGCCCTACGGCGACCGGGTTTCATCACTTCTAATGCCGTGTGGCAGCTACGGGTTTTCTTTGAGCGCTTAAACCCTGCGGCGGCCGTGTAAATTGGCCTAGATATTTTGGACAGCACGGCCGCCGTGAGCCGCTCGTCAACTGAAAGGCCGCAAGGCTGTTATGGCGGACGTAAAACCCGTTAAATAAATTAATAGATAAATAAACCCTTTAGCAACAATAAATATAAATCGATATCTCGTTTTAGCGCAAAAGGTTAACGTTGTGTATATTCTTGCTAAATAAGGTTCAAAGAAATAATGCTTGCTGACAAAATAACTGTCATAGGAGACGTAAATATGTGTCTAGATATCGTTATGAAAGACCAACTACATTTAAATTCCATACATTATTCAATTACGTAACTTAAAACGAACTTATTTCATTGACTAAAATGTATTATTGATATAAATGAGATAATTAATTCACAATACTGACGTCCATCCTGTTTTAACAATGCATTATTGTTATCCATTTGTTTGTGTTCATATTCTCTCACTGTACTGTTTACGAAAATAAACAATTGTCATTGCTGGACTTCTATTCTAGGTATCGGATACATGTGGGTGAGACTATATATATAGCTAGCTGAAAACGAATGAAATACGACAACAAATCAGAAATTAAAAATTTTAATGTAATAAAATGTATGAAAGACAACTTAAACAAGAGAAAAAATACTAAGTATTACATATGAGGTAACAACTTTTCAAGGTCACATACAGTAAGATTACAGTCCAGAACAGGTTTTAGTAAATAACTAGTAGACATTTCATTAAATCTACAAGTATTCTAATCCGAGTTCCATTATTACACATATAGCATTAATTTCTGGTTTATTTTTTCCATTTATCTAACATAAGGTTACTTTTTAATTTCTTGAACATAAATAAATACTCTACTTTGTCATAAGTTAAACTGATATGAAAATATGAATGATGTCAAATTATGCATTGAATGAGTTACCCTTTAATTAACCAGCTATGTACCGAGTAAGGACATATGACATAACATTCATAGTGGAACCATGCTCCAGTCTTCAGTAGTTCAAAATTCAGCATCCAAATAACAGCTAAAGATATAAAAAAAAAAAATGAAATTCTACAAAATCAAACAGGAAAAGCCAAATAAGACAATTACAGTAGATATTTAAGTATCAGACACTTCTGAGGGATATTTATAAGTAGTATATTCAACAAATAATACAAATCTTTTTCTAAACAATACATATACATGTATTACATGTAGTAGTAAGTATGGATAATAACAATTTATCAAAAATGGATCATTTTCCAGAGAATACACTTTAAGGCATAAGAACAACGGCAAAGTTAAGCAATCTACAGCTAATATTCAATGAGTTGTGACAAAGTACTTCTATTTATAGAAGACGAGGTTCACACAAACATACTGACACAGCACGCACAACAGGAATAGATGGACTTCATGTAATGAAGTTATACTATTGGTTGATTATAGTATCTGTTAAAATTTACATTTTATAACATTAAGATTCTGTATCAAGTCAGAAATTGAAGATTTATTGCACTATGTATTTTAAAATTGACCGTTTAAGGCCATTTTCAAATCCTTGGAAACAAAATAGAATTTTTTATTTTTAATTATATCAATGTCCTTCGATTTTGAAAAATGAAAAAAAAGTTTTGTTTTCTCCAAAATCCCAAAAGGCAATAGAACACCAAATATCTTGTGAAACATTCCAAATTAATACTACAGTGTGTATCACAGAAAAACTTAGAAAACAAATATGCTTACACTATCATAATTAAATTTTGTGTAATCCAAAAGAAGATTATAAACAAGTGTTTTTTTTATTTAAGAGCATTGCAAATATATCTAAGTCTTTTTTTAGGCCTCTATAGATGAATGTCTATAAACTGACTTTATCCATATTTGAGTAACACAACATTTCCACAGAGAATACACATATGTACATTTATAAATATTTTTTACAGAGTAAATGACAAGGCAGCAACTGCTTGATGATTTAAGTCACTTTGAAATTATTAACAACATCAACTGGATGAACGAAATTAATACAAGGCTCTGAATCCATTTCCTCCATAGCCAACATTCAGCTCTATTTCCATCTTATATGGATGTTTTAGAAATATGTTTTATTTCACCTAGGTACTTAGTTTTACACTGATTTTATATTTTTTAAAAACAGAATATCAAATTTATCTCAAATTCAAATTCCATGAGACTTTTGAACTTCAGCTCACAAAACATTAATACAAGGTTTAGTGTTTTCCACTTTATCTTTGAATTTGATTTTCATTTCTATCAGATAAATGCCAGGAATATTCACTCTGTTTTACAAAGCCAGGGAGTTCATTTGACCTGTTTAAGCAGCTTCACTCTCTGGTTATCTTATATACTTGTGACCAGATATTGCTGTCGACTGGTCTGCAGGTCATTGATACCAAGCGATTCTGGCCCACAGCGATTCGCTGGGTCTGGACCAGTGGCCCCTTGGGCCCCGACGACTCTGGATCGATCCGGTCCTTGTCGATTGGTGAGGTTTGGGCCATGGACTAATGTATATTCCGAACTGTTCAAAAACAAAATTGTTATAATTCAAAAGTTCTAAGATCAATTATTTCACTAAATGCTATTTTTTTTTTATCCAACTGTAAGGTTTTTAGGCATTATGATTAGTAAAGAAAAAAGGTGGAAGAAAAAGAATAAACATATTTATGATGACATATTTTTCTTAAGCTATAAACCAGCTGAGCTAAACATGAAACTGAACAAAGTCAAACTTAGATCTTAATGCAAAATTTCACCTTCAATATTGTTGTGGTGCATGAAAACCCAGATTTTCAAACAGGCCTTAACCCTGTAGCAATATATGCATGTTATATACCTCCATAGACAGAACCAAGTGTTTTGATCAGATAAAAATAACTAAGCTGGGACATGGAACAGTGAAATTGATATATTCTAGCTAAAATGAAATTAGCTCTCCATGTAAATTTCGGGTTACTGTCTGGTCACATCCTATAGCTATAGGTAGTGGGGCCTTCTATAATGTAGTGTACCATGTGACTTACAGAAGAAGTGACTTGTCTGGTCACATCCTATAGCTATAGGTAGTGGGGCCTTCTATAATACAATGTACAAGGTGACTTACAGAAGAAGTGACTTGTCTGGTCCCATCCTATAGCTATAGGTAGTGGGGCCTTCTATAATGTAGTGTATAATGTGACTTACAAAAGAAGTGACTTGTCTGGTCACATCCTATAGCTATAGGTAGTGGGGCCTTCTATAATACAATGAACAAGGTGACTTACAGAAGTGACTTATCTGGTCACATCCTATAGCTATAGGTAGTGGGGCCTTCTATAATGTAGTGTACAAGGTGACTTACAGAAGAAGTGACTTATCTGGTCACATCCTATAGCTATAGGTAGTGGGGCCTTCTATAATGTAGTGTATAATGTGACTTACAAAAGAAGTGACTTGTCTGGTCACATCCTATAGCTATAGGTAGTGGGGCCTTCTATAATACAATGAACAAGGTGACTTACAGAAGTGACTTATCTGGTCACATCCTATAGCTATAGGTAGTGGGGCCTTCTATAATGTAGTGTACAAGGTGACTTACAGAAGAAGTGACTTGTCTGGTCACATCCTATAGCTATAGGTAGTGGGGCCTTCTATAATGTAGTATACAATGTGACTTATAGAAGTGACTTATCTGGTCACATCCTATAGCTATAGGTAGTGGGGCCTTCTATAATGTAGTATACAATGTGACTTACAGAAGAAGTGACTTGTCTGGTCACATCCTATAGCGATAGGTAGTGGGGCCTTCTATAATACAATGTACACTGTGACTTACAGAAGAAGTGACTTGTCTGGTCACATCCTATAGCTATAGGT
Organism: Pecten maximus; assembly: GCF_902652985.1. NCBI lineage: Eukaryota > Metazoa > Mollusca > Bivalvia > Pectinida > Pectinidae > Pecten > Pecten maximus. The sequence goes on along the minus strand of NC_047016.1, from coordinate 40,690,317 downwards.
AGTGGAGCCTTCTATAATACAATGTACAAGGTGACTTACAGAAGAAGTGACCTGTCTGGTCACATCCTATAGCTATAGGTAGTGTGGCCTTCTATAATGTAGTATACAATGTGACTTACAGAAGAAGTGACCTGTCTGGTCACATCCTATAGCTATAGGTAGTGGGGCCTTCTATAATACAATGTACAATGTGACTTACAGAAGAAGTGACTTGTCTGGTCACATGTTATAGCTATAGGTAGTGGGGCCTTCTATAATACAATGTACAATGTGACTTACAGAATAAGTGACCTGTCTGGTCACATCCTATAGCTATAGGTAGTGGGGCCTTCTATAATGTAGTGTACAATGTGACTTACAGAAGAAGTGACTTGTCTGGTCACATCCTATAGCTATAGGTAGTGGGGCCTTCTATAATGTAGTGTACAAGGTGACTTACAGAAGAAGTGACCTGTCTGGTCACATCCTATAGCTATAGGTAGTGGGGCCTTCTATAATACAATGTACAATGTGACTTACAGAATAAAGTGACCTGTCTGGTCACATCCTATAGCTATAGGTAGTAGGGCCTTCTATAATGTAGTGTACAATGTGACTTACAGAAGAAGTGAGTTGTCTGGCCTCATCCTATAGCTATAGGTAGTGGGGCCTTCTATAATACAATGTACAATGTGACTTACAGAAGAAGTGACTTGTCTGGTCACATCCTATAGCTATAGGTAGTGGGACCTTCTATAATGTAGTGTACAATGTGACTTACAGAAGAAGTGACTTATCTGGTCACATCCTATAGCTATAGGTAGTGGGGCCTTCTATAATACAATGTACAATGTGACTTACAGAAGAAGTGACTTATCTGGTCACATCCTATAGCTATAGGTAGTGGGACCTTCTATAATGTAGTGTACAATGTGACTTACAGAAGAAGTGACTTATCTGGTCACATCCTATAGCTATAGGTAGTGGGACCTTCTATAATACAATGTACAATGTGACTTACAGAAGAAGTGACCTGTCTGGTCACATCCTATAGCTATAGGTAGTGGGGCCTTCTATAATACAATGTACAATGTGACTTACAGAAGAAGTGACTTGTCTGGTCACATGTTATAGCTATAGGTAGTGGGGCCTTCTATAATACAATGTACAATGTGACTTACAGAATAAAGTGACCTGTCTGGTCACATCCTATAGCTATAGGTAGTGGGGCCTTCTATAATGTAGTGTACAATGTGACTTACAGAAGAAGTGACTTGTCTGGTCACATCCTATAGCTATAGGTAGTGGGGCCTTCTATAATGTAGTGTATAATGTGACTTACAGAAGAAGTGAGTTGTCTGGCCTCATCCTATAGCTATAGGTAGTGGGGCCTTCTATAATACAATGTACAATGTGACTTACAGAAGAAGTGACTTATCTGGTCACATCCTATAGCTATAGGTAGTGGGGCCTTCTATAATGTAGTGTACAATGTGACTTACAGAAGAAGTGACTTGTCTGGTCACATCCTATAGCTATAGGTAGTGGGGCCTTCTATTATACAATGTACAATGTGACTTCCAGAAGAAGTGACTTGTCTGGTCACATCCTATAGCTATAGGTAGTGGGGCCTTCTATAATGTAGTGTACAATGTGACTTACAGAAGAAGTGACTTATCTGGTCCCATCCTATAGCTATAGGTAGTGGGGCCTTCTATAATGTAGTGTATAATGTGACTTACAAAAGAAGTGACTTGTCTGGTCACATCCTATAGCTATAGGTAGTGGGGCCTTCTATAATACAATGAACAAGGTGACTTACAGAAGTGACTTATCTGGTCACATCCTATAGCTATAGGTAGTGGGGCCTTCTATAATGTAGTGTACAAGGTGACTTACAGAAGAAGTGACTTGTCTGGTCACATCCTATAGCTATAGGTAGTGGGGCCTTCTATAATGTAGTATACAATGTGACTTACAGAAGAAGTGACCTGTCTGGTCACATCCTATAGCTATAGGTAGTGGGGCCTTCTATAATACAATGTACAATGTGACTTACAGAAGAAGTGACTTGTCTGGTCACATGTTATAGCTATAGGTAGTGGGGCCTTCTATAATACAATGTACAATGTGACTTACAGAATAAAGTGACCTGTCTGGTCACATCCTATAGCTATAGGTAGTGGGGCCTTCTATAATGTAGTGTACAATGTGACTTACAGAAGAAGTGACTTGTCTGGTCACATCCTATAGCTATAGGTAGTGGGGCCTTCTATAATGTAGTGTACAAGGTGACTTACAGAAGAAGTGACCTGTCTGGTCACATCCTATAGCTATAGGTAGTGGGGCCTTCTATAATACAATGTACAATGTGACTTACAGAAGAACTGACCTGTCTGGTCACATCCTATAGCTATAGGTAGTAGGGCCTTCTATAATGTAGTGTACAATGTGACTTACAGAAGAAGTGAGTTGTCTGGCCTCATCCTATAGCTATAGGTAGTGGGGCCTTCTATAATACAATGTACAATGTGACTTACAGAAGAAGTGACTTGTCTGGTCACATCCTATAGCTATAGGTAGTGGGGCCTTCTATAATGTAGTGTACAAGGTGACTTACAGAAGAAGTGACTTGTCTGGTCACATCCTATAGCTATAGGTAGTGGGGCCTTCTATAATGTAGTGTACAATGTGACTTACAGAAGAAGTGACTTGTCTGGTCACATCCTATAGCTATAGGTAGTAGGGCCTTCTATAATGTAGTGTACAATGTGACTTACAGAAGAAGTGACTTGTCTGGTCACATGCTATAGCTATAGGTAGTGGGGCCTTCTATAATGTAGTGTACAATGTGACTTACAGAAGAAGTGACTTGTCTGGTCACATCCTATAGCTATAGGTAGTGGGGCCTTCTATAATACAATGTACAAGGTGACTTACAGAAGAAGTGACTTGTCTGGTGACATCCTATAGCTATAGGTAGTGGGGCCTTCTATAATGTAGTGTACAATGTGACTTACAGAAGAAGTGACTTGTCTGGTCACATCCTATAGCTATAGGTAGTGGGACCTTCTATAATGTAGTGTACAATGTGACTTACAGAAGAAGTGACTTATCTGGTCACATCCTATAGCTATAGGTAGTTGGGCCTTCTATAATACAATGTACAATGTGACTTACAGAAGAAGTGACCTGTCTGGTCACATCCTATAGCTATAGGTAGTGGGGCCTTCTATAATACAATGTACAATGTGACTTACAGAAGAAGTGACTTGTCTGGTCACATCCTATAGCTATAGGTAGTGGGGCCTTCTATAATACAATGTACAATGTGACTTACAGAAGAAGTGACCTGTCTGGTCACATCCTATAGCTATAGGTAGTGGGGCCTTCTATAATGTAGTGTACAATGTGACTTACAGAAGAAGTGACTTGTCTGGTCACATCCTATAGCTATAGGTAGTGGGGCCTTCTATAATGTAGTGTACAATGTGACTTACAGAAGAAGTGACTTGTCTGGTCACATGTTATAGCTATAGGTAGTGGGGCCTTCTATAATGTAGTGTACAATGTGACTTACAGAAGAAGTGACTTGTCTGGTCACATCCTATAGCTATAGGTAGTGGGGCCTTCTATAATGTAGTGTACAATGTGACTTACAGAAGAAGTGACTTGTCTGGTCACATCCTATAGCTATAGGTAGTGGGGCCTTCTATAATGTAGTGTACAATGTGACTTACAGAAGAAGTGACTTATCTGGTCACATCCTATAGCGATAGGTAGTGGGGCCTTCTATAATACAATGTACAAGGTGACTTACAGAAGAAGTGACTTGTCTGGTCACATCCTATAGCTATAGGTAGTGGGACCTTCTATAATGTAGTGTACAATGTGACTTACAGAAGAAGTGACTTATCTGGTCACATCCTATAGCTATAGGTAGTGGGACCTTCTATAATACAATGTACAATGTGACTTACAGAAGAAGTGACCTGTCTGGTCACATCCTTAGCTATAGGTAGTTGGGCCTTCTATAATACAATGTACAAGGTGACTTACAGAAGAAGTGACTTGTCTGGTCACATCCTATAGCTATAGGTAGTGGGGCCTTCTATAATGTAGTGTACAAGGTGACTTACAGAAGAAGTGACTTGTCTGGTCACATCCTATAGCTATAGGTAGTGGGGCCTTCTATAATGTAGTGTACAAGGTGACTTACAGAAGAAGTGACCTGTCTGGTCACATCCTATAGCTATAGGTAGTGGGGCCTTCTATAATGTAGTGTATAATGTGACTTACAGAAGAAGTGACTTGTCTGGTCACATCCTATAGCTATAGGTAGTGGGGCCTTCTATAATACAATGAACAAGGTGACTTACAGAAGAAGTGACTTGTCTGGTCACATCCTATAGCTATAGGTAGTGGGGCCTTCTATAATACAATGTACAATGTGACTTACAGAAGAAGTGACTTGTCTGGTCACATCCTATAGCTATAGGTAGTGGAGCCTTCTATAATGTAGTGTACAATGTGACTTACAGAAGAAGTGACTTGTCTGGTCACATCCTATAGCTATAGGTAGTGGGGCCTTCTATAATGTAGTGTACAAGGTGACTTACAGAAGAAGTGACCTGTCTGGTCACATCCTATAGCTATAGGTAGTGGGGCCTTCTATAATGTAGTGTATAATGTGACTTACAGAAGAAGTGACTTGTCTGGTCACATCCTATAGCTATAGGTAGTGGGGCCTTCTATAATACAATGAACAAGGTGACTTACAGAAGAAGTGACTTATCTGGTCACATCCTATAGCTATAGGTAGTGGGGCCTTCTATAATGTAATGTACAATGTGACTTACAGAAGAAGTGACTTGTCTGGTCACATCCTATAGCTATAGGTAGTGGGGCCTTCTATAATGTAGTGTACAATGTGACTTACAGAAGAAGTGACTTGTCTGGTCACATCCTATAGCTATAGGTAGTGTGGCCTTCTATAATGTAGTGTACAATGTGACTTACAGAAGAAGTGACTTGTCTGGTCACATCCTATAGCTATAGGTAGTGGGGCCTTCTATAATACAATGTACACTGTGACTTACAAAAGAAGTGACTTGTCTGGTCACATCCTATAGCTATAGGTAGTGGGGCCTTCTATAATGTAGTGTACAATGTGACTTACAGAAGAAGTGACTTATCTGGTCACATGTTATAGCTATAGGTAGTGTGGCCTTCTATAATGTAGTGTACAATGTGACTTACAGAAGAAGTGACTTGTCTGGTCACATCCTATAGCTATAGGTAGTAGGGTTTTCTATAATACAATGTACAATGTGACTTACAGAAGAAGTGACTTATCTGGTCACATCCTATAGCTATAGGTAGTGGGGCCTTCTATAATGTAGTGTATAATGTGACTTACAGAAGAAGTGACTTGTCTGGTCACATCCTATAGCTATAGGTAGTGGGGCCTTCTATAATACAATGTACAATGTGACTTACAGAAGAAGTGACTTGTCTGGTCACATCCTATAGCTATAGGTAGTGGGGCCTTCTATAATGTAGTGTACAATGTGACTTACAGAAGAAGTGACTTGTCTGGTCACATCCTATAGCTATAGGTAGTGGGGCCTTCTATAATACAATGAACAAGGTGACTTACAGAAGTGACTTATCTGGTCACATCCTATAGCTATAGGTAGTTGGGCCTTCTATAATGTAGTGTCAATGTGACTTACAGAAGTGACTTATCTGGTCACATCCTATAGCTATAGGTAGTGGGGCCTTCTATAATGTAGTGTATAATGTGACTTACAGAAGTGACTTGTCTGGTCACATCCTATAGCTATAGGTAGTGTGGCCTTCTATAATGTAGTGTCAATGTGACTTACAGAAGTGACTTGTCTGGTCACATCCTATAGCTATAGGTAGTTGGGCCTTCTATAATGTAGTGTACAAGGTGACTTACAGAAGAAGTGACTTGTCTGGTCACATCCTATAGCTATAGGTAGTGGGGCCTTCTATAATGTAGTGTACAAGGTGACTTACAGAAGAAGTGACTTGTCTGGTCCCATCCTATAGCTATAGGTAGTGGGGCCTTCTATAATGTAGTATACAATGTGACTTATAGAAGAAGTGACTTGTCTGGTCACATCCTATAGCTATAGGTAGTGGGGCCTTCTATAATACAATGTACAAGGTGACTTACAGAAGAAGTGACTTGTCTGGTCACATTCTATAGCTATAGGTAGTGGGGCCTTCTATAATGTAGTGTACAATGTGACTTATAGAAGAAGTGACTTGTCTGGTCACATCCTATAGCTATAGGTAGTGGGGCCTTCTATAATGTAGTATACAATGTGACTTATAGAAGAAGTGACTTGTCTGGTCACATCCTATAGCTATAGGTAGTGGGGCCTTCTATAATGTAGTATACAATGTGACTTATAGAAGAAGTGACTTGTCTGGTCACATCCTATAGCTATAGGTAGTGGGGCCTTCTATAATACAATGAACAAGGTGACTTACAGAAGTGACTTATCTGGTCACATCCTATAGCTATAGGTAGTTGGGCCTTCTATAATGTAGTGTCAATGTGACTTACAGAAGTGACTTATCTGGTCACATCCTATAGCTATAGGTAGTGGGGCCTTCTATAATGTAGTGTATAATGTGACTTACAGAAGTGACTTGTCTGGTCACATCCTATAGCTATAGGTAGTGTGGCCTTCTATAATGTAGTGTCAATGTGACTTACAGAAGTGACTTGTCTGGTCACATCCTATAGCTATAGGTAGTGGGGCCTTCTATAATGTAGTGTACAATGTGACTTATAGAAGAAGTGACTTGTCTGGTCACATCCTATAGCTATAGGTAGTGGGGCCTTCTATAATGTAGTGTATAATGTGACTTACAGAAGAAGTGACTTGTCTGGTCCCATCCTATAGCTATAGGTAGTGGGGCCTTCTATAATGTAGTGTACAATGTGACTTATAGAAGAAGTGACTTGTCTGGTCACATCCTATAGCTATATGTAGTGGGGCCTTCTATAATACAATGTACAATGTGACTTACAGAATAAAGTGACCTGTCTGGTCACATCCTATAGCTATAGGTAGTGGGGCCTTCTATAATGTAGTATACAATGTGACTTATAGAAGAAGTGACTTGTCTGGTCACATCCTATAGCTATAGGTAGTGGGGCCTTCTATAATACAATGAACAAGGTGACTTACAGAAGTGACTTATCTGGTCACATCCTATAGCTATAGGTAGTGGGGCCTTCTATAATGTAGTGTATAATGTGACTTACAGAAGAAGTGACTTGTCTGGTCACATCCTATAGCTATAGGTAGTGGGGCCTTCTATAATACAATGTATAATGTGACTTACAGAAGAAGTGACTAGTCTGGTCACATCCTATAGCTATAGGTAGTGGGGCCTTCTATAATGTAGTATACAATGTGACTTATAGAAGAAGTGACTTGTCTGGTCACATCCTATAGCTATAGGTAGTGGGGCCTTCTATAATACAATGTACAATGTGACTTACAGAAGAAGTGACTTGTCTGGTCACATCCTATAGCTATAGGTAGTGGGGCCTTCTATAATACAATGTACAATGTGACTTACAGAAGAAGTGACTTATCTGGTCCCATCCTCAAGTCTGAGTTAGGACCATTAGTCTGGGTCCTATATGTGGAGTCCGTCCTTGGTTGGTGGGTGATAACCTGTTGTCTTGGCCGTGTGTGTCTATAATAAAACAAAGAGCAATTTAATCATCTAAAAATAAAATGTTTTACTCATCTCAAGGATATTTATGAATACCTGTATTACAACTTGTAAACATTTGCTGCTGTTTTTTTTTTAGTTTGGTTAAATCTATCTGAAGACTTTACTTAGTTTATCCGACTGGAAGTGCTAACAATAGACAATATGTGTCTGGAGATGAAGTCAATAAGTACATATATATTAAAGGAAAAATATATTAAAGGAAAAAAAAAATCACCATGGTCAAAAATAATTTTTTTTACTCATGTCTCCCAAATAAGCCATGGATTCCTTGTAGATAAAAGTATTTTGATAGAAAGCCATAAACTTTCACTTAGCTGGAGGCATAACTTCCATGAAACAAATAATGAAGTTATCAGTCACATGAGTCGTGCATTTTCCCTAAAGCCTACAAGTTCTGATGCAGAATGCCTACCTTTGACAGACTGTTTGAAAAGTTTTTCAAAATCGAAATAATTTTCGATTCATAAAATCTTAATACTTTTGTATAACTTTTACCTCATTGCATATTTAAGAGAAAGTAAAATGTGTTTAGGCACCATGGCTTGGAATGTTGCATACCTAGAGGTTACTCTGTTTAATCAATGCTTTGAAAAATATGTCACAAATATATCTAAGAAATAAGGCATGGAATCTATTCCAAGTCTCTGCTTATTTTCATCATTCCAGGGGCGTCCCATCCACAGCCCCAGGTGAAAATTGCACTATCGCTTATTTAGATAAGTAGGTAAATAAGCGAAAGTGCAATTCTCACCTGGGGCCGAGGATGAGGGCATGTTTACAGATACCTAAACCTGTTTGGTATGAGAGTAAACTTAACTATTATATGTAATTATTATAAATGTGTTTTTTTCAGAAATTCATCTTTTTAATTAAATCATCAATGCTATCAAGAATCAGATATTGTTTGCTTTACCAAAAGTACGCTTCTTTACACTCGTCACTTAAAATTACATACAATTTTATGCCATACCGCTTTGACAAATACCATTTGTTGATTCATCATAAATATCTTGTGACATGGATTGATCTACGCAATGGAAATCATAAACTCATTACAGCAATTAGCGACCCAGAATTTTCAAACTTGGTGGTTTCAGAAATGGCAGAATTTCAAGATGCAACCGTGGTGCAGTAAAATGAGACGCTGCCTGACACAGTCAGTGGTATTTTTGGAAATTAAACCAGCTGTAAACAGTGAAAAGGAACCAGTTCAGATTCTGCAAAAATAGGGCAGCCGCATGGTGAAACTGAAAATATTCATGCCACTAAGCTAAAGGTTGCCATATGATGATCTGAATCCCATAAATATAAATTAAAAAAGACATAAAGCAGCACTTTATAAAATGCATTACAGAACTTTTGACTGACATCTAAAAGGTTACAGCTAAAGGTTGCGAGACAATATGATTTTAATCCCATAAACAAAAATTGAAAAAAAAGAAGATATTAAGCATCACTCAAAAAAATGGATTACGAAACACTTGACTGCCATGCCATAACACTGGTACACTAAAAAAAAAGCAGAAGATGATCGTATCTAAATAACCAACAGATCTATATATGAGTACCAATCCATCCAAGTTCTACATTATTCAACATATACTGTATCTGTATTAAGCACTGAATTCATAAATAAAGGTGCTATTAACAAGTGTGTTGTATAATCATTTGAGATAACTGATGATAAACTCTGCCGGTCACATAGACCTGTGGGTCAGTGTTACCCTGTAGGATATGGTAAAATACTTATGTAAGTGACATCAGTTCAGAATACAAGCCTCTTTTGTCCTGCTCTTTCTAGATCATCAAGTATCTAAAATTTTCAAATTATTATCAATGATTTAATTATGGTGATAGGACCCCCCTCTTTCTGATTTCCTGTCTGGATTTTTACATTCCACTAGCCCTAGAAGGACAAAACAGTTGAATGATGTCCCTAGCATCACTGAGGAGTACTAGAGGGACGAAACAGTTGTATGATGTCCTAGCGTCATTGACAAGTCCTAGAAAGATGAAACAACTGCTACAGAGTATAGATTAATGACAATGGCATTTTGATAATGGATCACATATCTCTAGTATAATATCAATATAAGCTATTTTGGAGTTGATTGTCAACCCTCATTTAATGAATTTCTTTGAGAACATCAACAAAACCAAGGTTGAAAAGCAGACAACAGAGAGCACATGCTTCTAGCCATACAACATTGCCCTGACCTGGGAGAGCTAGCTCTGGGCATATTCTGACAGCAGACGGTCACTAGATTTGTGAGAATGTTGGCCCTTGTTAATAGTCTCTCACTCATTCTGAACAGTGAGGCAAAAAAGCATATTTGTTTTAATACCTGTTATAAACATTGTGATTTGCAGTTTTGAAAATATGGCTAGATCAACATGGCATCACTGACAATATGAATTCCATTGCCTCAGGGCCTAATTGGAAATGCAATTTAGTATTCATTGTGGATGATTTTGTGTTCGGAATTAATGTTCAAAAACACCTTGTACTTTCGTGAGAATTAAAATTAAAAAAAACAAGAGATCCCAGAGGGATCTTGGCGCCCACCATTGAATGATCTTTATAGGTTCCATGTCAGATTGATCTTTTCTCTACTTGTCAAAATCCAAGATGGCTGCCTGTCGGCCATGTTGTTTTCTGATTAGTCTCAAAATGCAATATGCATAACTAGGCACCAAGGGAAACTTACATATGAAATTTCAGAAAGATCCATTCAGTACATTCTCAGAAATAGCGATAACAAACTTCAATTGTCAAAATCCAAGATGGCTGCCTGTCGGCCATGTTGTTTTCCGATTGGTCTCAAATCACAATATGCATAACTAGGCACCAAGGGGAACCTACATATGAAATTTCAGAAAGATCCCTTCAGTACTTTCTCAGAAATAGCGATAACAAACTTCAATTGTCAAAATCCAAGATGGCTGCCTGTCGGCCATGTTGTTATCCGATTGGTCTCAAAACGCAATATGCATAACTACGCACCAAGGGGAACCTTCATATGAAATTTCAGAAAGATCCCTTTGGTACTTTCTGAGAAATAGCGATAACAAGAATTGTTTACGGACGGAGGGACAGACGGACGACGGACCACGGACGCAGGGCGATTTGAATAGCCCACCATCTGATGATGGTGGGCTAAAAAATGGTAGAATTAAGTCTTTGTACTTTCATGAGAATTAAAATTTTAAAAATGTTGGTAGAATTAGGATGTTGAAAATTCTTTTGCTATAACAGTGATCTCATTTATGACAGTAGTACTAAAATGTGTACTTGAGGGATGGTTGTGGATAATGTGAGCATTTCATGACTATCAGGTGAAAAAATTGAAAAAATCATGTTCAAAACATAAGAATATTGGAAATTCTATTTATAGTAAAAATGACCTAATTTCTGAACCCAAACAGTGCAAATGAATGGTTCATCATTGTCTTTCTCCTTAGATCTGACAGATTCAAACATAAGAATCTATAAACCTCTTGCTCCTCTGTTAGATTAGCAATTTGAAAAATATAACAGATAAACTCCATCTCTTTTACTTTTCGTATAGATCTTATTTGAATTTCATAAGGTACCATTCTCTTTTGATTCTAAATTAAATTACGTAAGTATTGTAATATAATGTATTTTTGTTGTATTATTAATGCACAAAAAACATAAATAGGGGTTAAACATAAGAATGTTGTAATAAGTATTATTGAAGACTTACTGAGTAACATGTGTTGGTTTCTTGTTCCTTTTCTGACCCTGATGGCTTGTCACGACAGATTTTGTACTTGTGGGATTAGTTGACTTTCTGGCAGTATTTCTCCTGTAAATAAACACACACAAGATGACAGAACAATTGTATTTGTACTGTTGTAATTGAAAGCGAATTTTTCATTTACTTACAATACTAATTCAAATGGATTTTCATGGAACTTGAAATAAATCATATTTTAACCCTGAGCTTATCCTTCAAAAAAACATTTGATTTAGAAAAGTTTTACGATGGATTGCAATTAGTCCACAAAACTACTGAATTTACACCATTAATTTATACTAACACAGGTGAAGGTCGTTCATCATAGTCAAAGACAACAGGTTCCAGAGATGTAGATGCAGATGGCGTTGAAGCTCTACTTGACCTATAATATAAAATATGACAAATTTCAGAAAGTCAAACATTATGGACAGCATTATTTTATAAGCAACTTAACCCACATGTCAGAATTTATAAATTGGACAATCAGCTTTCCTAGCAATCTTTGACTTTTACCGTCTTGCAGGTAAGATGTTAGAAATGTACCTGCCGCCCCCATTGCATGACCATAAGAGGCGACTCAATCTGGGATATTATCTTTTTTTTCTTCATTTAAACAATACAACTTTCTTCTCTAGACATTGCCTCACTCTTGGCCTTTAGTTGAGCGTTTGCCCTGGTGCGGAAGGCTTTGGGTTTTTTCTTTACCACATCCAATCAGATTTTCGTGTTAACACCGTACCACCCGACCACCTTTTGATTATATCTTGTATGGCTTGAAACAGATTGTAATATTTGACATCCCGCTATCATCATTATCTTTAAGCTTTATGACTCTTTCATCATGTGTGTATCTTAAAATAGAATATATTATATTTGGATGACTCAGTACTTACATAGGACGTGTTTGTGCCTTGTTTTCTGCGTCTTTAGTTTCACCCCAGCCCTTCAGTACCATTCTGGCCTGCGACTCCTTGTATTCACAAACATCCAGTGCCATAGTCACTACCACACTGTTCAAATCGGGAAACTCTGACTTCAGTTGGGACACAACTATCAGAAAAAGACAATGAAATTTCCTATTTACATGGCAGAAACATGTCTATGTAATAGCTTAATGTTTATCAAAATTTTATTTTGGTACCTATCCTCTATCCGTAATAGATATTTCAAAACTTATACATGAATTGAAAAGTAAAAAGTAGAAGATATGTTATAATAACATCCATCAGCTACTTAAAAATATCAAAACTGACTTAATCTATCAGATGAAAAATACACTACATGTAAAAAATATGTACTTAACCAAGGGAGGTAATTGAACTATTAACCAATATTTTGAGGAGAAATAAGTGGTAATAATGATTATTTTGCTTGGTCCTAATCATATAATAGTTTCAATTCAATGTGTTATATTCAAGATATTATATGAAAATCATTAAACAATTGGCTTGGCTTTAATCGTCATCTTCTTTTAACAACGTTTTGAAATTCAGAACCAATATAACCCATTAGAAACAAATTGTAGTCAGTCTTTGTCAAAATTTAAGAAACATTGCATATCACTGATTTGTAATTTGAAGAACATAATGTCAAAATTTGATTTTTTTTGGTTGAATTTTGTTACAAATTAAATGCTAACTACTATTAATGTTGCTTTTTTTTCTGACACAGGGGTCATCTCCCTTGTATTGGATTTGAGCTGGAGTAATTCACACCTTTGCTTGCCAAGTGTGTTCAATATGATACTTTCCTTTTTAAGAATAGGAAGGTACTGGATCGAAATCCTTGGTAATCGAAGATGCATAACTTATCCCTTCTAGAGTTACTATAGAAATATTTTGTTTTTGTTTAACGTTCTATTAATAGCTCGGGTCATTTAAGGATGTGCCATGTTTGGAGGTGGAGGAAAGCTGGAGTACCCAGAGAAAAACCCCCAGCCTATGGGCAGTACCTGGCAAATGCACCACATAGGTTTCGAACTTGCAACCAAGAGGTGGAGGGCTAGTGATGATAAAGTGTTGGGACACTTTAGCCACTCGACCACTGCGAACACTTTTGGACATATATAAGACATACCCAAGTCATACATTATATACTTATTTGGAAGAAAAGAAAAAGAGAGAAAAAAGTGGGATTAAGATTAACCACGGCTATCATACTGTAAAATACATTGAAAGTTATGATTGGCATGGATCCATTTTGAACAAAACAAACAAATATTTTACAACATTATATGTGGTAAAAACAGCATCAATAGTAGTAAAAGTGTTCATACTTCTCTTCTTCTCAGCCTCTGATACTGGGGGTGAAGGAGTCGGAGTGGGAGCAGGTGAAGGTGACCTTGCGGGTGACCTTGATGGTGATTTTGCCTTGGCCTTCCCTTTAGCTGCTGATTTGGGCTTAGGTAGTGAATCATTGGTTCTATGAGGTGACTCAGTGGCCCCTTTTTGGTATCCCATTCTTGTGAGCATCACCCTTGACTCCTGCTCATCGAAGTTACACCTGCATGGCCAGGGTGATGTAGATAAAAAACATAATTTACTGATTATCCATGAAGACTAGATAGCTTATAAACAAAACAAGTGGTCATTTTACTTGTACATTAATTTATGATTTTATATTCATCAAACTAAGAAAAATGTTTTGTCTGTTTTAGTGAAACCACTTATATTGTGTACCACAAATTAAGTTTGTTCCTGTTTCACTTTTTATCAATAGTTTACATAGGTGGAGATAACTCTTCAATTTAAAAAAACCCCACTAAAAATCATAAAAAAAAAAAAAAATCAGACTTAGTCAATTTTACTTATGGAGGACAATGTTTATGAATTTTTTTTACCACAAATGAAGTTTGTTCTTGTTTCACTTTTTATCAATAGTTTACATAGGTGGAGATAACTCTTCAAATGTTTTTTTAAAAACTAAAAATTGTTAAAAAAAATAAAAAAAATATCAGACTTGGTCAACTATACTTAAGTATAGAAATTTGGAAATTTGACTGTATTTGCTGTTGTAGAGACAAAGACTGGACAAGTATTTATGGACCTCTTGATGAAGGGTTTTAATTAGAATGGTCCTATACTCTAAATGTTTTATACATACGCGCTGACAATGTCTTTGATAGTGTCCAAAGGAACTCGAGGATAGTCCTGGTGGATGTTTTCAGCCATGTTGTCATCCTGGAAAGAAATACAACAGAATCAAAATGTATCATGCTATACAATAATATGTCATTGTTATCACACTTGGAATATGCAAATACAGAAGAATCCATTACTAGTTGGCCAATCAATGAATAAGGTAAAAAAAACAAAACAAAAAAACTCTCTTTTTTTTAATTAGCGCCCCTGTGCACCCAACACCCAAACACACTCCACATAATCGTCATTATTGACGGAAGGGAGTCATTATAAGAAAAAGAAAACTCTATAGCTATATGTCAATTATTTATTACGACAGTAACAGGATCTGAGTGAGGCCTGTATTTTAATTCACTACGTATACATTCGTGTCAAGGCTTATCAGCCCAGGCCCCGATCATGCCATATTAAACAAGTGTATACCAACACTAGTACTGTATTCTGTATCTGTAGGTATCATATATAACGTTAGCCATGTAGCAATACACATGTAGTTAGTACATACAGAGACTGTCATTAGTTTGATTACAGCGACAATGTTACACTAATGTAATAAATGTATTCATGAACACAAATAGTTTCCAAGGACTGAAATCACATATGTAAACCTTTAATTCGAGCATGACCTATGCCCTGTACATACATTTATTAAAATCTAGATATATAGGAAAATTAACATGGCAAAACCAATGACACAACTCTCACTGCCATACTTACGACAACAAAGGTGGGCTCAGGCGAGATTCCCGACAACGCCCTGTTTTCATACAGGTTCTTTTGGGGAGGGAAGGCTGGTTGATTGGTCACCTTTTGGTTGAAGCGAGGATCCTGCCATGTTGTCTTTTTGGTTGCATGGTCGATGAAGAAACTGTAAAGAGAAGTTCAATTTCAAATTCCATGATGTATGCGTCGATATTAAAGAAGCTGCGTTCATGCTGCACATATAACTAAATTATAGAAATTAAGGACAAGATGGAAAGACAGATATTTTAGAAGATACAATCGTATTGTGAAATACCTGTACCGTATGTACGTAATGTTTTTGTTGTTTACAGTGATATTATAATTAGCATTACAGTAAATTGGTGGTTGCCATTAGCAAATGTTCATAAAAAGCAGTCATGTAGATTTGTGTTTGGTAGCCTACTTACTACGCCCGTTGATTGGCGTCCCAGCGACCTTCCCATCCCGGGGGTAAGGGTGGAATCCACTTGGTGACATTTGGGTTGGCCATCTTGTTACGAAACTGTAATGATAACACGTCTTTAGATACATAACAATCTGTGTGTCAAACGGAGGAATGACGACTACGACTGGGTTCATGTGGATGTGGTCATACTGAGTGCATTCGTACCGCGATACAAGGGAAATAACTCAAATGCTTTAAAATGTTTAATAAGGATTTTTTTGACGTTCTATCAATAAGAGTTTAAACAACATATATTACAAACTCCTGCATGTAGTCTAACATTTAATAAAATGATATAGACTAGCCTTGTGGTGCAATTAATTACATGCACGTGAGCTAACGGACAGGCATGTGGTACTATCCTGTAAAATCTTGTCTTATGAAGTTACTGAATGGTAGCCACACAGGATATGTGTCTTTAAAAAATATTTTTGTAAATTTGATAAAAGTTGATATGAACGCAAACTGACCTATTTATGTTCTTCCTCCCACCCACCAGCTCTATCTTAAAAGTTTCATAGACTAAGCTTACGGAGCTGTTCGTTTATGCGGACAAACCGATTCGTCATTTTTTAAATGTAATATTTCAAACATATATCTTGACGGACCTGTAGATGTTAATACAGGTTTTGGAAGTCTTTGTCAAGGCTCGTCTGAAAACAATATAAAATCACCAGGTTCGTCTTTATTTCATAAACGAACAACACCGTTCCAACTGGTCCAACCGTTTGGACCTCAAAAACGAAAACGGCCCAAGGGTAAAATAGCAAAGCAGTAAACTCAGTTGCACAGTTTCAATGGCTGCCTACACCACTTCAGTTTAAAACAAGAGGCCAAGGGCCACGTAGTTCTCTGGGCATGCTATTAGTATTCAATTCATTGTTGTCAATTTTCTTGCATTTGGTAATTATAGTTTGTTTGTCTGAACGCTGCAGCCTTATAGTTGACCAATGAAGAGGCCATTGTATAGGGCCTAGATACTTTTGCAATTGAACTTTAATCCAGCATTTATTATACTTTCATTTAGGGCATATGCGGGTCAAAATGGCCTTAGAAATCGACAAGCCGTCAAACAATTTTGTTTTAATGCGCAACGAGGGCTTGTCGTTGTTTCTTTACTCATTTTCCTCCCCTGTAGGTGCATAGGTGCATGTAGCTATATAGGGCGTGATAATTAATATGCCCGCTGCCAACATTTCATGATTGTACAAGAGGCCCATATGACCTGTATCACTCACCTGGTTATTTAAGAAATTACATTTTAAATGATTTAAATCAAAAGTTACCTAAAGTGCATATAATCTGTGCATCTAGACCCATTTTTTGTAAGTATATGACTAAATGGAGCCATTTTGGCACTGCCCTTGGGGCCCTTAGGTTGTCGACCCCATTAAATTGAATCAGTCACCTAGTGATGTTATCTTTGTAACATGAGCGATTATATATGGTAATATCCATAGTCAGGAAAGTGGTGTGAAATTCCTTTCCGATTAAAACACACAATCTGAAATTTACTGAAAATATCGCTGTTGAGATCTTGTCGTGTGTGCTATTCATTTAATGTGATGACACAATCTAATTCAGATCCTTATTACCACTCCGTTTTTTAAGAGGATCTGACGACATCCAGGTAACCTTTACGATTAACAAATCAAATTACTGCCTTCATAATCTTGAAGATAAATTTAATATGTGCGAACTAGCATGACTAATTTGCATAACTTGCGTACGCAGATCTGGTACAACCAACATCGCAACTGTAAACGATCTTTTACAGTGCAGCCCTTACGACTTTCTCAGCTAAAGTTCCAAAAAAATTAAATATTGCCTAGGCAAAAATAATTTTTCCTCGATTTTTGCCTAGGCAATAATCGAAACAAAATTATTTTTGCCTAGGCAAAAATCGAATACTGCCTAGAGTGAAATATTTTTGCCTAAGCAATATTTTATTTTTGCCTAGGCAAAAATATTTAATTATGACAGCCTTCCCGCGCCATAAGAAATGAACACAATCTTTCCCAACTTATCACAGACCTTATCTTCAATAAATCGATTTGTATGCGATAGATTATAATATTCTATCTAGGCATAGCAAATTTAGTCAAACCGATTGTTTAGGCAACTGATATTTATGGTCCTCGATCATGGCTGTAATTCAGGGAAATATAAGGGACATACACGGAGAAAATGACGGAACTTTCTAATAAAGGACAAACATGTACATAGAGAAAATGATGTAACTATCTTATAAGGGACATACACAGATAAAATGATGTAACTATCTTATAAGGGACATAGACGGGGAAAATGATGTTACTATCTTATAAGGGACATACATAGATAAAATGATGTAACTATCTTATAAGGGACATAGACGGGGAAAATGATGTAACTATCTTTTAAGGGACATAGACGGGGGAAATGATGTAACTATCTTATAAGGGACATAGACGGGGGAAATGATGTAACTATCTTATAAGGGACATACACAGATAAAATGATGTAACTATCTTATAAGAGACATACACAGATAAAATGATGTAACTATCTTATAAGGGACATACATAGATAAAATGATGTAACTATCTTATAACGGGGACATACATAGAGAAAATGATGTAACTATCTTATAACGGGGACATACATAGAGAAAATGATGTAACTATCTTAAAAGGGACATACATAGAGAAAATGATGTAACTATCTTAAAAGGGACACACACAGAGAAGATTTTAAGAGACTTTATACTTTATACAAAGACAATGGGGTACAAATATTTGCAGACATTTTCACTTCCAATCCCCCATGTATGCCACAGTTGACACTCTGTTGAATGTCTTGTAAATGTCACAGAAAACTAGACAGTAGCGGTTTCCCACATTCTGTTATAGATTAACAGTAATATTCCCTGATTGGAAACCTGACTGATATCTATATAAATGGGAAATGCCAACGAAATAATTCTGCAAAAGAAGAGATATTGTGTCGGTGAAGGGTTTGTACGATGTACATCAAGGTATTGTTTTGAATATGGTTTCGGTGATTTTAAGCTGATGCCCTGTTTTTCTTTTTTGACTAGTTGCAGTTAACGTGAAAATTCAAATAAAATGTAAAAAGAATAGAAATAATCAATACTACATACATTGAGTGCTGACTGTAGTTCGTCTCCGTTTTCGTGGGGCGGTTGGAGTGTCCGGCGGAGATAATTGTCGGGATTAGTATATAGAGGTACTGACTTGGGTAGGGATTAGTACTGGGGAGGGGTGAACTGTACTTAGTCTACCTGAGGGGACAAAACAAGAGTTATCTCCTACATTTTTGTCAGGGAATGAAGTAAAATTCAATTCATCCCAGTACTTCACTTTTATTTCTTGAAACAAAATTAATATATGAATGTTTAGAATACTCTGAAACGTATTTAAACAAATTTGTTGAACATGAAACGGCTGCAGCGATATAAAAATATATCGAAAATATATGTACATATAGGAAAATCGATTTCCTTTGGTATAAATGTGTAGGTTTTTGCAAGAACAACTGCACTTTTATTTTCAAGCACAGGTGCGAATATGTACCGCTGTGTAATCAAAGGTCCCCTAAGCCCTAATTGGCCTTTCCTATGCTTGACGTGATGCAAATGTAAGGTGATGCAGTGTACTAACACTGTGATACAGTATTGGTACATTGTATCACAGTGTTAGTACACCGTATCATCTACAATCTACTTTTAC
Organism: Pecten maximus; assembly: GCF_902652985.1. Lineage (NCBI taxonomy): Eukaryota > Metazoa > Mollusca > Bivalvia > Pectinida > Pectinidae > Pecten > Pecten maximus. Next base: position 40,670,723 of record NC_047016.1, on the reverse strand, counting down.
ATATCATCCATTGAATGAAGGCAGCCATTGGAGTTCCTACTTAACTATTAAGTGGGTGTTTTTATTCATTGGAGATGTCCTGTAAGGAAAGGATGAGGATAAGAGTGTGAAACAGTCGCTGTTCGTTTGACAGTGACATTTATTATTTTCAACTCGTGTAACAAGAGGTACTATATACAATATATAATTGACGCCAAAACTTTCTAAATAATTTGATATTTCAAACAATATAGTCATAGTATACAGAAACAGCATGACATAATTATCACCATATTAAACAAGGCATAATCATACCTACAAATAACGGAATTTTTTTCACTAAAAATACTGCATATCCAGTCGAACAAGATCCTGGCGCGGAAAATGGACGACATCTCCAACCTCCGTTTGCTTTACTTTAACTTTTACTCATTTAGGATTCAAATTGCCTTGAAACTGTGAATTCCATGTATACATGTACATTAAACCGCATTCATTTAAAATGTTTTGTATAAAACCTAAAACTGTCAGGTTAATTAAGTGATTATCTATATGGTATGTAATCAGTACCAGCATAACTGGAAGGTCAAATGTTATTAGCAAGCTTTATACATTTACCAAAACTTGTCAATTCTTTAGGGCTATTTGTATAAAGCAATTCCTCTCATTTGTACACACTTGGATTTGTTACAAAATAACTTTTGGAGAATGTATTTCTTGAATTTGCAAAACAAGGCCACACTAATACAAAAAGGAACTCGTCTTCAATATCATTCATGTCACCTATATGACAAACTCTTTGGTGTCGCTGAATGTTATATCTACCCTTTTCAATATTTAGAGTGTGTGACGATAGTCGAATTTTAGTTATTTCTCTCAAGTATTCAACTGATATGGACTTTTTCAGATAATTCTGTAAACTACAACTGTTGTAAACATGTTGATATAAAATTCCTTTAGAGGAAAATATATTTTTTTCTACACACTCTTTCATATAAATCAAAACTTCTTTCCTTGAAGTTTTTATTTATATGAAAGAGTGTGTAAAATCTATTAAAGAATTAAACGATTTTGCACAAATATCTGGGCTCATGATCAATACACATAAAACACAGGTAATCTGGATTGGGAGTAAAAAATATAGTAATGAAACATATCTGCCTGATCTAAACCTACAATGGGGGAGGGAGAAATTTACACTGTTAGGAATATATTTTAGTGTCAACCTACATGAAATACCTAGACCTAATTTTGATAAAAATCTTATTAAACTAAAATCCATAATTAAAATTTGGAATAGAAGGATATTGACTCCTGTAGGTAAAATACACATTATTAAATCCCTCCTTATTTCTCTATTTAACCATTTGTTTATTTCACTCCCAAACCCCAGTACGGCCTTTTTGAAACAACTCAATACCATTATTTTTAATTTCTTATGGAATGGTAAAGCTGATAAGGTGAAGAGAAAAGTAATAACTAAGGAGTATTCAGAGGGTGGGTTGAAAATGATAAACATCTATGCCTTTGTTGATTCCCTTAAACTAGGATGGTCAAAAAGATTACTCCATAATACATGTATAAGAAAATGGCAGGTTCTATTCAACAATCTGTTTAACTGGAACTATTGCATAAATTTTGGGATTGATTATATACGGTTATGTCAAAAACAATGTAAAAATGAATTCTGGGCCGATGTTTTCAAAGCTTGGGAAAGATTATTGACATCAGAAACTAATACGAAACATCAACAACTCTCTTTTCTAAAAAGTCCACTATGGCATAATCCACATATTAGTACTGGTGGGCACTCTGTTTTCTATAAAGACTGGTTTAGGAAGGGTGTCCAAGTAGTTAATGATGTGTTAAAAGATTCGAATACTCTTTCTTTTCATACATTCAATGAATTTACTCAGAAATATAATATACGAACAAACTTTCTTAAATATCAGGGTGTTATTAATTCTATCCGTAAAAACTTCCATTTACAGGAGATCATAGATAAAGACCTGATATTACCATATATTCCACATAATATATATTTATTTCTCAAATCACAACAGGACCATAAAATTATATATAAAAGTCTTTCAAAAAATACAGAAATTGCTACAGGAAAAAAAAAGTGGAATGAAGTGTTTGATTTTACAGATTCAACATGGGCAAATATCTTTTCCATACCTTTTAAAGTAACAAATAACTCAAAACTTCAGTGGTTTCAATTTAGAATCTTGCACAATATTTTAACTCTAAATTCAGTTCTTTTTAAAGCAAACATTGTTACAAGTCCGTTGTGTACTTTTTGTAAATTTTACCCTGAAACAATAATTCATATTTTTTGGGAATGTGAAAAAGTTCAGTTCTTTTTGCAAAGTTTTGAATCACATCTCGATGCACTAGTTATCCCGTTCACTTTTTTTTTTTTTTTCATTTCAGAAATATTTTATTAACAATACAAATATAAATAAATACAAAGTATTGTCAAAAGAATAAGACAACAGGCGCAATGCCTATATCAGTCTTCTTCTATTACTTCCGGTTAGGCTTGGTAGAAAGATGATATGTTTCACTTTATTATTTCTACAGAAATTATATATCATTACATGTATAGTATCTAATTCAAAAAGGGATTACTGTAAGGAATCATATGTTCATCATGAAATTAAATAGAATAGGTGTTATAATTATAGAGATAACTACTATTCAAAATTACTTAGTAAGAAAACAAAACTATTATTTGATAAAGTGAAAACACAACATATTTCCACCAAGCCTAAAATGAAAAGTTATATGTAATGTAATAAACAACAATAACTCACTCACACACATTCATTCATACTTTCATACTAGAATGTTATAAGGATGAGTATTTAACATAACAAACTTGCTATAATAGTTGAGTAAATGTATATAATTGTATTACTACTTAAGACAGTATTACATATAGTTTCTTATTTATACACAGAAAAACGTTTTGAGGATATAATATATAAGTTTACATGATATAGAATAGAGATATTTAAATGATCAGGAGCATTAATGATGCCACACACTAGGCATTGAAGATTTATATAACCTAACAAGTTGTAGATGGATAGAATATGGTGCCTAGAATTGGAATACATGGGACATTGAAAGAAAAAATGCACTAAATCTTCACTAGGAGCACCACATACACAGGATGGGTTATCAATCAGGTGATCAAAATGTTTATCATAATTAAGGTCACTTTTAAAATTTCTAAGTTGGCATAAAATTATGTTAAGTTGTCTGGGAGCAGAATTAATGAAAAGTTCAGAAATAGTTATATCATTAGTAGTTTTTAACTTACATTTAAAAGAAGAAATTGTAATAGAGTCTCTAATGGAAATATCAAGTGAATTCCACATAGTCATAGTTGAAGGAAAAAAACTTTTCATGTAGCTATTAGTTCGTGACTGTGGTATATTAAATACTCTGTTATTTCTAAAGGTGTATATATTGTTTACATTTAAATATGGTTGTATAATATTAGAGAGATACAATGGAGTATAGTTATTAATAATTTTGAACATTAATACAAGTTTATGATTCTGTCTTCTTTTACTTAAAGGATCTAGTTGAGTTTCATTATATAAGATATGGTGAGAAGTACCTCTTCTGAGACCTGTTATTATACGCATGGCTTCCAGTTGAATAGATTCAAGAAGATCAGATTCGGCTTGAGTGCAATTGTCCCAAACTACATCAGCATATTCTAATATTGGTCTTATGTATGAAGTATATAAAGTTTTCAAGGTTTTCCTATCAACTAATTTTTTTAATACACGAAGTAAACTTAATCTAGAGTTAGCTTTTTGATACACATTAGAAATATGGTTCGCCCATGTTCCTTTACTATTAAAGGTTAGCCCTAAGTGATTATGAGATTCATTTTGTACAATTAGATTATTATTAAACAAAAGATGTGGATAATCAATGTTTTGTCTACGACTGAAGTTCATAGCTATTGTTTTATTACGATTGAAGAGAATTTGCCATCTATATGACCAGTCAGAAATAGAGGCTAAGTCATTATTAAGCAGTGAAGAAGGTGTATCTAAATCATTATTATTTTGTATTATTACATATAGAGAGGTGTCATCAGCAAAGAGTTTTATATTGCTGTTTATATTATTAGTAATATCATTAATGAAAAGAAGAAACAAAAATGGACCAAGGACAGATCCTTGAGGGACTCCTGCCGATATAGGTTTAGTGCTAGACTGATACCCTTCAAAGATTACCCTTTGCTTTCTGTCAGACAAGTAAGCTTTAAACCAATTATATAATTTACTTTTAATACCGTAAGATTTCAATTTATGTAATAGACCTAAATGCCATACGCGATCAAAAGCTTTACTTATATCACAGAAAACAAAGCGCAAATCTTTGCCTTGATCTAATGTACTACTTATAGTATTATATATATCAGTTAACTGGTTAACTGTAGAGTCGGTGGGTCGAAAACCTGACTGATGTTCACTTAACATATTATGACTTGAAATATAATTATATGTATATTTAAAAATAATTTTTTCTAAAATTTTAATAAAGACAGATGTGACCGCTATGGGTCTATAATTATTAAGGTCACTAACTTCACCTTTTCCTTTATAAAGTGCAGTAACATTAGCAACTTTTAGAATATCAGGGATTTCTCCAGTAGATAATGTTTTATTAAACAATAATTTAAGTGGATATACTAAAGATGGCGAGATATGTTTAATAATAACTGGTAAAATACCATCTGGTCCAGCTGGTTTGTTTTTATTTAGAATGTGAAGTTGATCAATTATATCTTGTTCAGTTATAATAATATCAGATAGTTCAACATGGGACAGGGGAGGTAAGTCGGGTAGATTAGAGTCAGTAATATCAGAGCCAATACTAGTTCACTTACAATAAAGAATCATTTATTTTTGGATTTTTGCCACCTGGAAAGTATAACAGTATTGATAATGAAATTACCATGGTTATTAAGCATTACATATATAAAACTAGATGTTCCAGTAGCTCTTTAAATGTACATGCATTAATAAATGTAATTAAGGACCACCACAATCTGAAAAAAATATATAGCAACATCAAAGGGAGTTTGTTTTCTTGAAAAGTTTAATCTGGATTGGAATAAATGGAAAAACATATTATCTATTTAAGACCTCTAAAAGCTTAAAAAGTGTTTATTTTCTGTTTTATCAATATGTATGTTTAGTTCTATTGATTTATGTGGGTTTTTTTTTTTTGGGGGGGGGGGGGGGGGGGGGGGTAAACATAGGAAACTTAAATTAAAAGAAAAAAATAGAATACATGTTGTAATTCAATAATATTTTTTGTAACTTTACTCTACTAAATGATTATTAACTTGATTCCGGTTTGGTGTCCTCCACCTCTCTTGTCTTGATCAATCAGTCTATTTGGTATTGTACCTTCAAAATAGAGCAAATTATTTTCTAAATTCTCCTAATTTTCTTCTGTTTATCTCTCCTACCATTTCCTTTTACAATACATATTTATTTTATACAATTCAGATTATCTTTTTTATACTAAACATATTATACTTTTAAATATGTCTCAAGTACACGTATTGGCTTTTTTGCAGTTAGACGTACATGTAAAACCATTTCAGGTAAAAGTAGATTTCAATTGATTCCACGAGGAAAAGGGGTATCTGAAAGCTCTTTTACACATGTCAGACAATCTAACAGCTATATTCAGATAGGTGCTGAATGTAAACTATATAGCATTGTTAGATCTCCTATCCCTTAAAAATGTATTTATTATCTTATATAAGATATGTTATCATGATAATATGCTGAAACACAATACAACATAGAATTATGATTTAACTCATTCCATTATAACAATTATACACAACGAGAAAAACTTTTTTTTCAAATAATTTTTTATGTGTGTGTATTTCGGCACAAATAGCATGAAACTTGAAGAAAAAAATAATCTGATACTTTCTCAATTAAGAAAAGTAAAAAAAGCGCCTATATCATCTATTGTTAAACGTACATGTAGTGAATGAGCGAATAGTGAAAATTGGAGATAATATCTCATTTACATATTTAAATTGCTCATTTAAATATGATTTAAAATTTGGGCATAGCAACATTTAATTTTTTTTCTGGGGTCTGATCTAGCCCACCATCCTCCCTTTGGTGCCATTCCTATAAAGGACTACTTACAACCGGAAACCAGGGTGAAGTCTGATTTACATATTTGTTACTGTTAATCTTAAAACGAATTATAAAACATTAACCAAAAGAACAGGTCCGGAGTTATATATGCGCATAGAGTACAAAATTCACTATTGGAATTTCCCTCACTACATGACAGTTGGTAAAATGCAGAAATGAATCAATAATTTTAAGAAAATCGTATGCTTTCAAACGTTAGGTGAACGTTACTATACGTATGCTTAAGAATGTTATTGAATATAATGAAACACAGCTTTCTGAACGCAGATAGACACTGAAATCTAATTTTCAAATGTACACATTTTGATATGATATATGTACCCTTTGTCTGATTTTCAATGAAATTAGTAAATTAATGTATTTTTAAATCATTAGGTTTGCACACCAATGCTGTCACGAATGTTTTGCCTTATATATGAAGGCTGCTAAATAGTGGGATTAACGTCTCCAACCGAGACCAAGTGTGGTTTTCCTGGCTTGCCTGGGTTGTCACATCAAGTTCAAGTTCAAGTTCTTTATTTCCTTGAGCCTTACGGCTCATCGGTTCAACAAATATATACATGTACAGAAATGATACAATACAAAAACCACACACTCGCATACACACACTCACACACAACCGGACTAGCACATACATTGTACAACAGGTAGAGTGTAGAAGGACATTTTTTTTTTATACTAATAAAAAATCTGTTCTTTGTTTATTACTGTATTTAATATATTTTGCTAAATTTGAAAGATCTTTTTTGTTTACTGTTTCTAGAAGTTGAATAAATTTGTACATACTAGGTTTATTATAATAATATTTCTTAATAAAACGTTTTCTTAGGTCTAAATGAAATACACATTTAATAATAAAATGAAATTCATCTTCAATGTCTCCACTGTTACAATAGGAACAAATTCTTTGATTTCTTTCTAAGTTATTAAATCTACCAATTTCAATATTTAATTTATGTGATGACAATCTAATTCTAGTTATTTCTTTTAAATTAGAAGTACCTATTGGTTTTGATAAATATGGCTGTAAGTAGAACTTTTCACTAATAAACTTGTACAGTGAACACTTGGAAGATGAATTGATTTTTTCTTTACATTCTTGTATAAATATATCACATAGTCTGCATTTAACAATATTCATAATATAATCAGCTGTATAAATATCCCCATTTTGCCATATATACCCAACACCCATTCTATACAGTTCTTCTTTTACTTCATTCAACCATTCATTCCCGTTTTCTAACATATCTTGATAACAAGCATTTAACACACAGTTATTGGTTTGTTTTAATTTCAACCAATATTTAAAAATTCTAAATTTCCTCACTATTACAAAAGGTAATCTCCCTAATTCTTGGTAAATCATACAATTAGAAGTACTTTTCTTAACCCCCAATAATCTTTTTAAAAACTGTAAGTGGATTTTCTCTATATCCGGTGCTTTATGAAAACCCCAAATTTCAGCCCCATAGTTAAATATACTACAGACGTATGTATCAAAAACATGTAGTTGGGTTTCAACGTTAAAAAAATTTTTCTTTGATACTCCCGAAATTGAAAATAATGCTTTTCTTCCTTGTTCAGCAATTTTTTGTTGAGTTTTCTTAAATTTACCATTAAAATTCATTTGTATCCCCAGATAATTAAATTCATCTACGGTTTCTAATACACATCCGTCATATAACCACTTTTCTTCTTTTCTTAATTTACCACCGTTTCGGAAAACCATTACTTTAGTTTTGGTAGTGTTTACAGTAAGGTTCCATTTCTTTGTGTAAAGTAATAAAGTATCTAACATTTTTTGCAGTCCCTCGGGAGTTTCTGCCATTAAAACCATATCATCAGCATACATAATTAAAAACAAGTTAATAGTATATAACTCAATAGATGGACATCCTTCTGTTAGGAAATTCATTTCACAGTCGTTGACATACATGGAGAACAATAATGGTGACATTATTTCACCTTGGAATAACCCATTTTGACATTTAAAAAAATCGGACATATTATTATTATATTTGACACAACATTTCACATTTTTATAAAGTGCTCTTATAATATTCAACATTTTCCCTTCAACACCTTCTTTAATAAGTTTGTACCACAAATTTTGTCTGTTTATAAAATCAAAAGCTTTCTTGTAATCAATAAAACAGCAATATAGTCTTTTCCTATTTTTTAAAATTTTACTTATTAAGGTTTGTAAAACAAAAATGGCGTCTACAGTAGATAAGTTTTTCTTAAAGCCAAACTGAGCGTCACTTAATTTAGAATAATCACTATCAAATTTCATTAGGCGCTCATTTAAAATTGATGTAAAAATTTTACCTAAACAACTAACTAGTGTGATGCCCCTGTAATTATTGGTATCATTTTTATCACCTTTCTTGAAGATAGGTATAATATTGCCTAATGACCATGATGAAGGATAAAAACCAGATTTAAAGATATTATTGAACAATTGGACTAAGCAAGGCAAAAGTACCTCTTTTCCTTTAATAAAATACTCATTTAATAGTAAGTCTGGCCCACAAGCCTAAGAATTATTCAAGTTTCTGATAGCTTTAAGAACTTCACTATCAGATATCTGATTATCTAATTCATGAAACATATTATTTGGTACATTTATGTCATAATCATTTAAAAAATCATTGACCATTAGATTATCCACAGGTTCTGTTGTTGATAATTCACTAAAATAATTGTAAAAATCTTGTTCGTTAAGATTACCATGAACAATATTTTTCTTTTTCCTGAATTTACTGTAAAAAGCTTTAGGATTACTTTTTCTCAGAAAAGCCATCATATTTCCCTGTTGAGCTACATATTCACGTTTTAATTTAGCTTCGAGTTTTTTATAAATACGCTTTTTAGATGTAAAAATGTTTCTATTTTCTTCTGACTTATCAGAATTGAAAATAAATAAAGCGTTTTTGAAATCAGTATATCTTTTCTTACAAAGTTCATTAAACCATGGCTTGTCCTCTACTCGAGTTTTTCTAGTCCGTCTTGGTGTACCTGTAATAGTATTTAAAGGCAATAACAATTCATTTAACATATTTGTAAACTTATTGACACTTTCATCTATACATTCTTGGTTATCTCCCCTTATGTTACAAAATTGTAACAGTTCTATACTATGTTCCTCTAAACAATAAAGCGACCTATCTGCATGGTCCTCAATCCATTTTGCCTTAGTATATGGACTTTTTGCATTTTCAACAACAGGTATAATACTAGTTTTTACCTCATACAAATCCACTGTAAAGCTAACTGGAGAGTGGTCTGAAAACACATTAAAAATGCCACTTTCAAAATAAAAAAATTTCTTTAAAAAATCATCGGACGACAATACATAATCTATTAGACTGGACCCTCTACTATTTAAAAATGTTATATTGCCATTAATATCATCTTTATGACGCCCATTTACGATTCTTAAGGACGTGCTTTTACATAATGTCAATAGGTGTCTACCAAATTGATTAACACAGGTGTCAGAGTTGGCTCGTTTTGGAGGTACAGGATCACTCGAATAATTAACAATATTTGAAACAACATGCTCAGGACCTTGTCTAACAACATCATCAGTAATATAGTCATCACAAACACCAGTTCTACTATTAAAATCTCCAACTATAATCACTTCACCTAGTGCTTTATATTCATATATCATTTCTTCTAGACTGGCAAAGACATCGATTTCACATTTGTGATAGAAAGTGCTATTTACTGGTGGGAAATAACAAGCAAAAATGTACACATCACTACCTTTGGTTCTGGAATTATTACATAACTTTAGTAAAACAATATTATCATTAATGTTATTTATTACCTTACAAATACCACAAAGAGACGATTTAATAAAAATTACAATTCCACCACCCTTACCATGCGTTCTAGGAAACACACAACTGACGTACCCTTCCAATTCCACTTCATCGTCTTTTTCAACCCATGTTTCATACAAACATATAATATCAAACTTATTTATAATATTTACAAAGTCTTCTATGTCTAATTTGTCCGTGATGGACCTACATACATTCCATGAAATAATGGACAGTCCTTCCACACAATCCTAATAGGAAATGTCGTGGTCCCTACTGGGTGGCTCTTGTCGCGAAGATGGGTTTCTCCACCGACCTCGTGCCGCGTGTTGATATCGTGTATGCAATGAACGAAAATCATTACGTCCTTGACTTGTCGTTGCGTTATTCCATCCTGATTCTGCGATCCCCGACTCATTACCAATGAAACTGTCACTATGCTGTACCAGCCGCGGTGAACTGGTACGAGCTCGAGTCGGAGGCGGCTCAAAACGCTCCTCTCCATCTGGAGTAGACGGCACGCGATTACGTTTTTGATCCTCGCGACGACCAATAGCTGGAGTACCAAGATTATTTTCCACCGATCGCGAGGGCTCCCGTTGCTGCGCGCCCGCGTTACGGACAACGTCGCTATGTGGCCGCTGTTGATCAGATCGACGTATAGGGTCACTCTCTGGCACGTAAAGCTCCCCGTCAATATAGAGACGGTCTCTGACGAGTTTGGCATGGCGACCTTCGCGCTTATAATGTCTCATGACAGGATATAACTGTCTCCGTCGCTCCTCGACTGCATCAGGGAACTGCTCGTTTATGCCGAACCGCGTACCACGGAGCATATATCCGTGACCTTTCACTTCTTGTTTGTCCTCGTAGTATAGGAATCGTACAACTACCGGGCGGACTTTACCACGTACGAATTTCTGGAAACGATGAACGTTCGCGAATTCCAGATGTCGTGATATACCAAGCTGGCGATGAAAGAATTCCCTCACTTTGTCCCCTATAACCTCATATCGTTGTTCCATTAGACCTGTTATCACCAAATTATATTTCATGTTCCTGCACTTTTGGTCTTCAACCTCTGCTGTGATGTCGTGACATTCCTTTCTTAGGTTCACCATTTCTTCCTGTAGTTTTGATTGGTTGTTAGCAATGTTTCTATTTTCTATTTTCACTCCTTGCATTTCACCCAGTTCCCTTGTAGTTAAGCTTCTGAACTCTGACCCCTTTCTGAGAGAGTGTCCTAGGCTCGGCTATAACCGGAACAAGGACATTAATTCTCGTCAATCAAGCCCTCTCTGAGTATAATGATGATCGTTATAATTGCAACTTTTAACTTAACTCTAGAACAAATGTCGTGCTATGTTATGACCACCGATACAGTTGAAAGTTTCATTTACATGTATATTAAATTCAATTCGACTTTACTGGAATCGAACTTTTATAACTACAACTGTATTTTTATATATAAATGTATTTTACCTACACATATCGTCATGAAAACATCACCCATTGTCGCAATGATCATCCCAAAACGTCGTGTTACGGTAACGCGACTTAAATACAAGGTTGATCCCAGGTTTTTTGTCTTGGTTCCTTTCTTTTACAGCCCTTCCCAAAGGAAAGGTATTGCTTTGCCCAATGGACTATGGTTATGTACGTATGGTTATTGAACACATATTCGGACATTATGTAAACGTGTTCCAAGCGTGCAAAATAAGGTAAAGTCAACATAACTTATCATTCTAAATGCTGTACAAGGCTCGTCGTTTCAAGAAAACAGGACAACGTAACCATTCGGGCATACGTTAAATGACGGACTTAAATTGTCCAAACACTTAACTTAACTCATTCACCCCTCGTTTCATTTCTCTGCATACACATACAAAATAACTTGGCTACGCGCATGGTATTATCACCAAAATGATTCAACTGATATCATTTTGTTATCTGTGCTGAAACACACATTAGTTCGTTCATTTATTTCACCAGCAGTTTTATATTATAAACACCAGTATCTAAACTATGCCGTTTGTATTTTTTTAAAAAGATATTTCTTGTTTTATATACAATATACCATTGAAACGTTCTTTTTTAAGAACGCGGAGATGGCGCAGCGCTATAAGCTGCGGGTATTTCTGGCTTAGGCGATTGGGTGCCGTAAATCGTGAGTTCGAGGCCTGGTCAGGGCACGAGTCATAAAATTGTCTTCCTTATATACATGTATATATATATATTTCTTGTGATTTCGACTTCAAATTCAAAATTCCAGCAGAGACATATTGGGAAATATATTCAAGTGATTAGTATTTCAAATATATGATTTCTTCTTAATATAACCTGTCCATTCTGATCCTTAATTTCACTTGGCAAACAACAATCAAAATGAACATTTCGTAGGCTTTCATTTTTTTTAATAATTTCGAGAATGTGAAACAGATATATCCACCTCACCAACTGATCATGATTGTCTTTTTAGTTATTTGTTGTAAATAATTAATTGTTATGTATATATCATCTCATTTTCATTCTATATATTGTGAGAGTGACGAAGTACAGATTTGGAATTAATTAGTTTTAAGGCCATATTGTTTATCTGAAAACAAACCAAACAAGTCCAGCTCCAGTATCCTGGCTGGTATGTGTCTGTCAACGCTGGGGCAGAGTGTATAAATAGCCCCAGAGAACTAAAAAGGCATACAAATCAACTTTCGTTAAATAGTGATGGACTGATAAGAAAAAGATGAAGACTGCATCAGCAGAATAGCACACAGTTTTATGAAAACTGTTGGAGGATATATCACCAAAGCTGACCAGATATGGACGGACGGACGGACGGACGGACGGACGGACGAACGAACCAGAGGCTGATTGCAGTATCCCTCCTTGCGGGGGTATATAAATCAATTCAACTTTATTTTTGGTTATTAATTACATTGTAATTTGAGTTAATAAGATACAATTGTAGTTATATATAACTTCACTTTATCGAGGTCTTTTGAACACACAAAGTGTAATGACAGGCGTCTACTTCTGGTTAAAATAGCCCCTACTTTCTACTATATCAACATTGTCTATTTTTTCTATTAACACAAACCAGAAGCAGACGGCTGTACGTGGTGTAATAAAGTAAATTTTTACAGGTATATAGAACATGCCTGTATATACTTATCTGAAACAAAAGGAATGGTAATCGTGATATCTAACAATTTTATTCTTCTTATAGGAATCTATTTACGTACACTTTTATGATATAGATTTATCTATACAAGTTATGAGTAAGCCAAAAACAGAACAAACGTTAAATTTAGAACTGTCAGGCCATGAATGAATGGTAAAAATTAGTGCTTCATATAATTTGGAAACGAAATCAATTTCATTCATTCATTCATTCATTCATTCATTCATTCAGTCATTCATTCATTCATTCATTCATTCATTCATTCGTTTACAACAATGCTACATCAGATTATATTTCTATAGCTTACTTTTTTCATATCGCGTTTTGAAAATTTGAAAATGCTGTAAGTGATTTCTTCTTTTGTTACCTTTATAATGACTATGTTAATAACATCTATCTGTGTTAAATTCGAAGTATTGTATCGCGTGATTAGTTGTGACACAAGTTTCAGGTGACCTCGAACTGACCAATATAATGTCGCAAACATTTGATACGTCTAGTGGTCAGTAGCCATATGCATTTGCAACTGACCAATAATACCAACACAACGAACCTTTATACTCTGGGGCACTGCTGGTCGATACTGGCCTTTTTTTTTTTTTACAAAAGCTACTAGGATATATGGGCATAACTAACTATTGATAAAAAACCCACAAGAGGTCAAATGCCTTTTCATGCTATTGGTATCTGTCAGTCTCGAAAGACTATTAGTATGAAGTTGATGCAGTGCCGATCTGCCACAGTCGCCGTCGGTAAACTTTTCACCTGTTTTGTTTTCTCTTCAGGCATTCTTCTTTGATGCCGGACTTAACGATGTGTGCACAACCTTAATATTGATCCACAGCCAGTTCGCCACACAAAACGTCGTTTGGGATGCACCCATCACCTGTGTGACACACATGGCGGAGCCGGTGCAGACGTCTCTGGCTGAGCATGGCGAACATGATTGGCATCCGGACTTGGACCAAGGCATCCTTGTTGATGATGCAGTCCTGTTAGGTGATTCAAACTGCGTTCTTGGCAAGGATACAGTGTTCCCTCTTTGTTGCCATAGAGAAGGGTATTCAGCTTGGTATTCCTTCATCTTGGTGCTGGCTGTCAGCTTGCTGTTGTTCAAGACTCTCCTTGACAGATGGGCCATGACTTTGGCTGTTTGTAGATCAGCTTGGTATCTAGCCTTCAAAGCGAGTGAATTGAGCGCCGAGTGCGGCGTCATCCGCTGACAGCATCTCCCAGAGGAGGAGCATTGCACACTTCGTATTTGCTCGGAGGAGGCCCAGATTAAACTGGCGTCCATCATATACCTATTGTGAAGGGAACGTCTTCATACTGCCATGAAGCGCACTGTAGCAACATGGAGAGGAAGATGCCGAATAGTGTTTGGGCTAAAACATCGAGATAAAGTTAGCAATACAATGTGGTAACATTATAGATGGTGAAATTGTGAAAAAACGAAAAAAAAAAAAAAAAAAAAATGGATGTGATCACGATGCCGCGCAGACACAAATTGATGACATCACCATTCCATCATCAACATTGCCATTTACGAATGCTGAAAACGAATCTTCAACGGAAAGAATGATTAATCAAATAACATTTTTATGCCATAATTGGTCCACTCCTCGCTTCATCATGTATTTGACACAAAATCACTTTGCTTATTGGTGAATGGTAATTCGAAATCGATTATGATCGTATTGAATTTGTAATTAAATTGAATTTAAATTCCGTCCAAATGAGGGAAAGGTTACTACCGAGTGCGGAAGAGTTTGTCCTCCCGAGTAGGAAATAGACAAACCGCGAACAATGGGACCGGCAGTGTCTCCGAGAGACGAGGTTATGTATATAATAAGATTTGACGCTGAATTCAGTGTAAATAGCGCCACGTGTTCCTCCTCGAAATGCTCTAAAACCTCTTCCTCGTCCAGTAAAGGCGATTCCTGGGTAGTTTTAAAGTCATCTCCATGGGGAATTATACCGGTTAAACAGGGTTGGAATAAGTTCACGTTTTCTTTATATATATCCTTCGGCCAAAAAGGCGGTCATTGGACATTTCACAGCCATAGATAAACATACAAGCGAGGTCATTCAGACAGTGTACGTTGTACATTGACCCTTTTGTATCAAATATGAGACGCTTTAAACGGATGATCTTATTGTCTAGGCCCTTTATACTTACAACAAATAAACAAATTATATTTGTTCACATCTAAAACTGAGAACGTCTACACAGAAACGGAATCTCGATTTCAACCCAAATTCGACAATATTTAAACATATACACTGACATTGCGAATCTTGAAAAAAGTATTAGAGCAATACCCGGTGTTTTAAAATCATTTTGCAGTGGACAGTAAACCGTAAGTGACACTTATATTATAATTTTCCAACATTACGCAAAGCACACAGCCTTGATTGTCCATCCGGATTTCTTTTGGCCAGTTTCGCCTTTTAGTCGCCTCCCTATAAGCATCCTTGCCGTGTTCTAGAAGGACAAAACAGCAGCAAGTCACAGTTTAATTCATTTTAGCTCTGCTGTACCTAACTCTAATTAATTTAGAAAGGTACTGATATTTTGTATGTCCTTTGTAAAATCCTCTCAATAACCGCACAAAAACATCGAAACCTTAAAATCGGAAGATATATAGACACTGAAAAAATAAGATTTCTATGTTGCGGGATAAAAAAATCTTTTGTAGGGAAAATGTGCAGAGATAATACATAACTACGATGGAATCTTATGCGGTAAGAACAACCCTCTCTGTATTGTAAGACTGATTTTGATTTCACCCTTTTCTATCCAGCATCACCGGAAAAGGACGAGGAGGTTGTATTATGAGCTCCATATTCATTATCCGCTATGTGTTTTGTAAACCCGTATTGAAAGGTTCTGTTCGTCTGATTTTAAGACAATCTCTATGCACATTAAGACGATTCAACAATTGACGCAATTTAATGATCGCGATCGATGATATTCGTCAGTTTCAGTTTGGTTTACTGATTTAAAGCAGGATCAGCACTTTTTGTCAGTAGGAATAAAAACCGGCACTCTATAACCCATGGACCTGTTGGCCATATACCAACACCCACCATATACCCACCATACACCAACCATATACCAACCATATACCAACCATATACCCACCATATACACACCATATACCAACCATATGCCAACCATATACCCACCATACACCAACCATATACCCACCATATACAAACCATATACAAACCATATACCAACCATATACCAACCATATACCAACCATACAACAAACATATACCAACCATATACCCACCATATACCCACCATACAACAACCATATACACACCATATACCAACCATACAACAAACATATACCAACCATATACCAACCATATACCAACCATACAACAACCATACAACAACCATATACCAACAATATACAAACCATATACCAACCATATACCAACCATACACCAACCATATACCAACCATATACCAACCATATACAAACCATATACCAACCATATACCAACCATACAACAACCATATACACACCATATACCAACCATATGCCAACCATATACCAACCATATACCAACCATATACCAACCATATACCAACCATATACCAACCATATACCAACCATATACCAACCATACAACAACCATACAACAACCATATACCAACAATATACCCACCATATACCCACCATACACCAACCATATACCAACCATATACCAACCATATACCAACCATATACCAACCATATACCAACCATATACCCACCATATACCAACCATATACCAACCATATACCAACCATATACCCACCATATACCCACCATATACCAACCATATACAAACCATATACCAGCCATATACCAACCATATACCCATCATATACCAACCATATAGCTTCTGCAATGTTCCCTGTTTGTTGGACATTAAAGGGACCAAGAGTAAGGTATCTGTATGTTGATAGTGGACGACGAATAAAACTAGGTCCCCTGTAGAAGTTTCAGTGTATTCTGCTAGGTCTGTTGCCCCCTCTCTCCACCCCCTCTTTCCAACCCTCCACCCCCTCTCGCCACCCCCTTTCTCCTCCCCTCTAGGAAACCAACAATCATAACGCAACAATTATATGTAGACAATTCCTTTCTTTTTTCTGATTGCTCTTTGTTTTCTGCTGTTTGAGCCTCTAATGCCGTCGAAAGTCGTTTAACCCGGTACAGACAAAGGTAGTAACACACACTTAAAACAACAAAAAGTGTATTGATATAATTTATGTCTTGTGGAACCAAATGTAAATTATAAAACATGTTTTATGGGCATCGTATAATTTGCAACGTTCAAAAGGTTTATATACAAAACCCCAGCATGTATTCAAAATATATACGAAATGTAAAAATCCATAGGGAAAGGGCTGAAATAGACATTAGCTATTGCCGAATACCCAATCAATTCATTCAATAAAATATTTTGAGATAAAAACAAGATAGAAAATTGTTTACTAGTCTGACACCACGAACTTTTCATATTATCCACCACATCTTTCGCCGCGACAAATTACACGGTCAAATGGCTGTCATTTCGGACACAATACACGGTACTCGTGTCCACAAGAGTAAATTCTGTCTGGTCACTGGTGCGTCTTAATGATTAGAACTAACAGGGAATACAAAGGCAACAATAGATTTTAGCCATGATAGTTAAATCAAGCAAATCGATAACATTTGTACAATATACCTCTTATTTCTAGACATCATTTCGGTTCAGTTTAACACCAGCAGTTGATGGACAGGTAAGTGTAGTATAGATAGCATATAATTGTATTCTTGACTGCATAGAAGGTCCATGAAAAAGGTGCAGATTTGCTGCAATAGTTCGTAACTTCATGAACGTCAAAAGCGTCACCCAATCCTTAAACATCTACCAATATCTCTATTTAATCATAAAAAAGTACTACAATTATGCTAACATAGTGTTTTTTCTTTTAGGATTCAGAGCTTGTTTTATGTACAATTCCCGTAGAAGTTATGACGTCACGTCAGTTGTACCGGGCACTTGTCATTCTATACTTCGTGACGTCAGTGAGCACGTGTCCCCACAATGACGCCACTTTATCCCGATGGAGTGACGTCACTACATGGCCAGATAACAAGGTAATGGACGTTTTTAATATCAAAGATGCTTTGCACTAAACTGCTCAGAATCATTTTTTTAAACGAACAATTTTGGGAGACAATTTACTGCAAAGAAGTTTTCTTTTGCTCAAACGTTCACGGTTTTGCCTTTTACCAAATGTTGGAATCAAACTGATGTATTTCCACTGAAGTCATTAAACGGACTGTGATTCTTCTTCAATGTTGATATTTTTCGAGATTTTATTTTCCTGATTTAACAAAGCATAGGTTTAAACCTCGTGGACATATCAATATTTAAAGTAAGTGTGTCCGTTTGATTAAACCGCCAAAATAAGTGACTGCCTTTATAAACAAATATCATTTATAAACAACATAAACTTAAATATCATTTATAAACAACAGAAACTTAAAGATCATTTATAAACAACAGAAACTCAAATATCATTAAAAACAACAGAAACTTAAATATCATTTAAAAACAACATAAACTTAAATATCATTTATAAACAACATAAACTTAAAGATCATTTATAAACAACAGAAACTCAAATATCATTTAAAAACAACATAAACTTAAATATCATTTATAAACAACATAAACTTAAATATCATTTATAAACAACAGAAATTAAATATCAATATAAACAATAGAAACTCAAATATCATTTAAAAACAACAGAAACTTAAATATCATTTATAAACAACAGAAACTTAAATATCATTAATAAACAACAGAAACTTCAATTTCATTTATAAACAACATAAACTTAAATATATTTTCGTAGGGAATTGCATAAGGGCCATAACTGTATAACCATCTTTCAAAGTATTTAAGTTAAGATAGTCACAAAGTCAAGATTCAAGAAGAATGTTTGATCCCTACCAGGGACGGTTTGAGTTTCTCACGGAAGCATGAGATCACACACCATCTTGTGATGTCGTTTTTTTCTCCTAAGGCAAGACATTGTACACCATTTGCTTAGTAATGCAACGAGTCTCTCATATATTGTTCAGTGATTCAGCCAAGCTACTTCAAGGAAACCCCCACCGTCCTCAAAATGACCGTGGCTGTTCACCGGGCTCTACATCTTACAATAGATATTCATGTTACATTGTAGCTTCCAGAAGCCGGAGCTAACGTCAGCATCGCCGGCAATGTACTCTTGGACATGTCACCTCCGTCATTGTTTGGAGTAACGGTGGAGACAAATAGCAAACTCGTGTGGAGTCCAGAGGGAGATTTTACGTTGATTACAAACTTCATTCATTTGAAAGGAGAGCTCCACATTGGTTCCGAGACCTGTCCATTTGAGGCAAACGCTCGGATTTCTTTGACGGGTATGTATGTTAATATACATTTTTTAGATTAATATCAGTACGGTCAAACGTATTTTACATTGGTGAGATAAGCGGTATGTATTTATTCAGGGAATGACCAAGACATTGTTCTACAAGTTATGTAATATATATGTGCATCTTGCACACAAATATATATAACTATACCTTTGTCAAACTAACATTGTACACTATTGTGTAACCCTTCAAATTATGTAAATTTTGTTATTATGATGGCGAGACATTTATCAGATGTGTTGAGATATTGTGTTTTACCACATTACATGTACTGAACTAACAACAGGACGGGATTATTATTTCGATAGCAATGCATACAGACTTTGAATAACAAAACATCGCTAAAGAAATAGCACAGGCCATTTACATTGATGATATGTTACTATAACACTTATGTGGTTTAAGACAAGCAATGAATGTGATATAATGATAAATTTTAATGATTTATATAAAATTATGATAATAGCATAAGCTATCTTTAGGTGATCGACAAGGATACTCGGTACCAAATTTTGGTCAGAAGTTTGTGGGAGTTGACGATGGAGGAACACTAGAAATCCACGGTAAAAAGAAACAAGCATGGACCAAGCTAACACACACCGTTCCCAGACTACAGAAAACCAATGGCTTGGTCTTTTTCTCTACAGATGATCGTGTAAGTAAATACAGTAAACATTGTATTTGCAGGTGATGCTTTTTGTTTGTCAATACTAGTAATACGTGGAAAGTGAATTGATCTCCGCCCCATCTGTAAACTCTACTGCGAGAATAGTAAGGATATACCTTTGCTTTGAAAAATCTTGTTCAAATCATCTGGGATGCCAGAATGTCTTGTATGTACAGATCTTATAATACCTTTAAGGTTATGGATCGCCATATATTTAAATTGTGCCAGCTTACAGATTTATAGTATGTTCTAAATTAGGATAATGAATTTACCCCAGGTTTGGGACTATGGGCTGTTAAAGTGCTCATTTTGTTTTCCTTGTTTCACAAATAGTTTCAATTATTTATTTCTTGTAACTTTGTGATATACTTTAAATAATAATAAGCAAATAATTGCATGTTTTCATAGTTATTTCAACATGTTGTACCTAAATTGATAACACCATTGTTTTACGCCTTTAGCATGTACCTGTTGACATATGTTTTCGTTAAAGCCACCTCGACAGCAACAAGAGGGACTGGCCATTTACACGTTTAACCCTGATGGCGGACTCTTCAGTAATAAAATGTACTCTACCAGCGGAGTGACGTCTGCTGAGGCGACGGCGACTGTAACCGAGATCGTCTCTCACCTGTCGGGTAAGCCCTGCTACAAAATCATCAAACCATTACAGATTTTAATGGAAACTCGAAGAAATATTTTGTTTAGAACACGTCAGAGGTAATGATACAGAACTTATGTGCTTACTGTGAAAGATAATGCTATGTAACCAATATATTTGATATAACTTAAAGCTATGGAGTATATAAGGTTTAAAGTAATGACAACTCGAGCTATGCGCCTTATACGTATAATACCTTGGTACAATATGATTGGTTAAAATGATAAAAAAATCAGGCCTCGTTGGGACTGCTCTTTCATTTGTACTTATTTATGATAAATACCAGGTATGTTAAATCAAATTAAATATAACACGGCCGATCAAATATATCAAAAGCTTTCGAAATGTAATTTGCCCTTGGCTTAAGTGATCAACATAGCCGTGGACTGTGGTGAAGCTAAACTATGTGTTAGAAGAAACGATCTGTATTGTGATTATGAATATCACGGCCAAATCCGTAAATTTGACATATATATATTGCATGATTTGATTTATTATCAATCACGGAAATATATTTCATAATTCATTTAACACCAAATCATATCACTTGCTATTTTACATATTGCAGGTATTCCCGTTGGCAAAGTTGTCATGATTGGGGTTCAGTACACAATGGTTTCGGACCAAATACAGACTGATTTCTCTCCTGTCTATGATGCCATTGAGACAATAGCTGGTATTCAGCAAGGTCAAGGTCAGATAAGACGTATTGGGAGATTCGACGCTTATGCTCTAGCTACTGTAAAAGGTAAAATGATAATAATAAATAAATGAATGAAAAGTAAAAAAAAAAAAAAAAAAGTTTTTTTGAAATTTAAATTAATCTCGATAATTTACTATAACAACGAGAATAATTGTTTCCCTGGCGATGTTAATTATATTCTTGAATTTAGCATGGATCGTCAGCGTCCAGTTAGCTCAACTGGCTTGATTGACTGTCTGAAGTTTACAGGTCAATGTACAATAACTGTCTGGTTTTGTCATTATCTTATTGATAGTTGAAGTATATTTAATATACATGCATAAACCATCTAAATGAATCTGGTGTTTAACAGCTGAATAACTTTTACTTACAAATTAACAACAATCAATTTATTTTAAAAATTAAGGTGACCCAACGAAAACAATGGAGACACTGACCCCTGTCAATCACTACTATCAAACAGCAGAGGCCAGTGTGGAAATCAATGACCTTAAGATGGTAGCAATAAGTAAAACTACGTCGAAAGACATAACGGTATGGCAAAATCACAGGGTCGAGTTTAAGGTGGTGACTAAGACAGCTAGCATTCTTCTTCTGGATCTTGTTGATGACGTTAGTTCATGGCAAGAAGGTAAGGGTTTTAAACATTATAAATCACTTGGAGTTTTTGAAATAACCGTTCTTTGTTTATTAAGTTCTTTAAAATCGAAGACTCTGTCCCACTTTTTAAAATTTGGTATGTGTTTATATTTTTATCATGTATTCAAGAGGATTTGGCCTGTTTCTAATACTATACATATTTTCTAATCCCCTATATTCAATACTTCGAAGAAAAAATGCTGTAGCAGTTTTTGAAACTGAATAAAATAAATTACACTAAACAAAGCGCGTTTATTCATCGTTGAACACATACAAAGTTATATCACGATCAAATTGATAACAGTGCACATAGTTTCAGTTTGCAATTAGTTTTCGTACCGAGTGGGGTAAGTAAATGTTTCCCCAATGATACTAGAGCAGTACTTTGATAAATATAGCATATTTACAGGTGATCGCCTGTTACTGACCTCGACTGACTACAACATGGAAAAAGCGGAAGTAGCCACAGTTGCTAGCTGTAATGACTGCACCAGTAAACAAGTCAAGGTTGAATGTAAGTTGTTACTATCGATGTAGCCGTACGTCACTGTTATATATTGTATAGGTCATTAAGGGACAGAGCAGGTTTCATCCTTTTTCATTGAACGTGTTTTTATGACAATTACGATTATTAATAAATACGTCAATACAAATAATAGGTTACTGAGTTTCCAATGAAATGTTTTGAATACTGTTTATCATATTAATTGTGTAAAATGCAGTGAGTGCATATCCATTGTATTTATGTGTATCATTTTGATGTCTGTATTAAGGAAACGAAAATGATGTCTGGACAAAAATAAAACGAAAAATAACTGCAAAACACAACTGTTTCGTCCTTCTAGCATTCTTCATTACAGGGGAAAATTAACTTCATAAAAATATGGAGAAAAGGATTGATTTCCATTTGGTTAGTTTTGAAAAAATATAATGTGTGTATATCATAGTGGCTGATAGAAAAACCTGTTCAACCCACCTAAATACATCATAATGGACCATTTCTGAATCGAGGAAATATGTTCAACGAACACTGTCAGGTATAATAAGGTACATATCGACCCCGTTTCGATTGTTTTTCGGACATCATTGATATTTACACCTAATTGTACATTATGTCTTAATCAAATTTTCGTTTTTAGAAAGCTATTTGTTATTTCGTACAATATTTGCAATATGAAACTTCAAATTAAACTTTATTGAAATCCTGCAGTCCTTCCGAAATATATGCACTACGGCGGGGTGGAAAATAACGTCGATATGAGAGGCGAGGTGGCGCTACTGTCGCGAAATATCGTTATAGAGGGCATCATGAATTCATTTTGTCCTACTGTTAACGGTAACTGTGACGACTACGCATACGACACATTCGGTGGGCACGTGAAGGTAGGCTTATTTAACTTTCTGAAAGCGAATCATTGGTATAATTTCCTGCTTAATTGCAAGTTATTTGATGTCTACAAAATGGACCAGTCACATTTCGTTTGATCAACTTTCGTATATACATGGTATTACCGATACCAATATATTGCCATTTAGCGTTATCCGTGACAATTGTAGACTATTTACACAGAATATTACCATAATTTACAGGTTCTTAAAGGATTTACCAACGTACATATCGAGGGAGCCGAATTCTACCATTTAGGCAAACAGACGGACCTAGGTACGTAACGTTAATGTATATTTAGTGTGGCATATTGTACGAATATAAATTAAATATTTCGGATTTGTTCGCACAAAAAATAAAATCCCATAGAACCCCAATATCGAATTAACGGAACTGTCCCTTTTGCAAATATTATTTAAATTTGCATTTACACTACATTAATTTGTATATAACTTGTAAAATATTTGCTTTGAATGAAAAATGTCTCGATGGTTTAAAATGATACGTCCGATTCAGGTCACTACCCGATCCATTTCCACATGTGTGAGGATGTGGATAGTCCGGAGTATCCCAAGCCAACCTATATCCGGGATAACTCTATCCACCACACCTTCGGTAGGTGTGTCACGGTCCATGGCACACACGGTCTTGTGGTAAGATTATATTTTGCTTACGCTCTACTGTAGTAAAATAGGGTATTTAATGTTTCCTTAATCTATTATCATGTGTTTTTCAAAGATAGCGATTACTACAGATGGTATCCTGGACAATATCCTTATTGAATAGAATGTATGACACAAGTAATGACATTTTGTTGTCCTCATGTGACACTGGCCGTTACGAGGACGTGACACTCTCTACATTATGTAATAGTTACGTATGCAAGTACATGCCTCATTGTATCAAATTCGAAGAATTTGAATGTACAATCACACTTTGATATGCATTAATGAAACAAGGTTCATATCTACTAAATATCTTTTTTTTCTTCAAAATATTAAAATCTGCTGTCATATATTACTGATACTTGGCTTTCTTAGATATAGAATTCAACTAACCAACGAGCAAGACTCTGCTTATGAAACAAATTATTACCATTACACCATCAGTTAATGGACAATGTGGGGTACGAGTCTCTTGGTCACTGCTATTTCTTGGAGGACGGCGGGGAAAAGAGAACACTTTTTGATGGAAATCTCGGAGCCAGTACCAGAAAAGGCTTGCTTATATCATCGGATAGGTATGCATGCTATAATAAGTAATTATAATTTCGTTTCCTGTAGAATACCGGAAAAAAAGTCGTATAAAAAATATTCAGTTTTTTAATCAAAGTTGCACAAATATACTTATGTACATGTATTTAAAGTACACGCAATTGATATTTCTTCACGCAGTACACTACATTAACCATATTGACTAAATTCTAAGACGGCTGATTTTTTCAGGACATCTGAAAGCAAATCTATAGAGAGTGATAACTATACTTGGTGGTGAAATGTAATGTAACGTAAAGTGATTCTTTAGTATGAGGATATGTTTTCTAAATTTATTTTCTAACCAAACAGCGAACCAACCACGTACTGGATCACCAACCCCAATACAATATTACGGAACAATGTCGCCGCCGGAAGTGAGGTAATAAACAACAATATATCCATCATTGCTAAAAATAAATGAAGTATACCAATGGTAGTCATACGTATTCTGAAACGCTTCGACAAGTACATTGGATTCATCGGACACGACGTATAATATTTAAAGATAAACATTTCAGTATCGGTCTGTTATGGAATCACCTGTTGTGCTAAATAAGTAATTATCACTATAATTACTCATCTACAGTTCTATTTCAAGTATATTAAATATTTACATGCTTAAGTGTTCCCTCGAGATTGAAATCAGTGAACCTTTACTCAATATATAATCACTGAAAGGAAAGGCTTTAAATATGCTACTTCTCCGACAAAGAGTTATGATTATTGATTGATAGTGAGAGTAGGTTATTGAATATTTCTATACACAATCCTAAATGTTACATACTCTACCCTATTACTATCATTCAAAGAATGGGCTTCTCTTAATTGCAATTCAAATTAATTGCATCTTGATGACATTCAATAACTCTGTCTCAATACTTGGTACCTAACATCTGGTTAATATTCGGTCATATTTAGAACACTGTTATTTTTTTCCCTTGTTGATGTTTCATATATGTATTGATTTTTATACCGTTTGTACTATTTGATATAATTTTGTTACTCCCGGTGTCGGATCTTATCTTTAATGCACTGATACTGTCACAGATGATAATTATACTTCCAATGTAAATATGTCACATTTGTTTATGTTATTAATTAATCTTTACTGCACTAGGATAAGGGGTACTGGTATCTTTATCCCGATGTCCCACTTGGTCTGTCCGCTACCAAAGGTTTCATGCAGAGAGAGGAGGCTCATTATACCGCCATCACGGAGTTTACCAACAATATCGCTCATTCGAACAAGGTATTGTGTATATATACAAATAGAATATATTGGTATGATGTTGTTTAGACGATGCGTTTTTACATCGACCTCTTAACGCAACATGTTAGTGAAAGACGACACGAAACAATGAAAGTCATTTACATCCAAGACTAGGACTGTGCATATGGTCAGACGTCACGGGTTGATGTAGAAAACGATTATTGATACACATTACAATTGTATAACATATTGGATGATCTGATTGTGTACCTGATGTTTCTTATATACAGGATGGCCTTTTCATTGATAACAGCCTGGATGAAAATACCGGTGATATCGTAACAGCTCAATTTTACCTCCCGAAGGAAAATCCTCTTGATAAAACATCTGCTGACAAACACGTCATCCTCGACAGACTTACTGGTAGGTAGACAATGAAATAATCTGTAATATATTCAAGATATTTTAATAAATGCTATTTCTATTAATATTTCAATATAATTGTATTACGCTTTATCTTTCCCAGTTACATCTGAATTCTCCACATTCATGTAACTTACGGATAAATTAAGCTTGTAAAGAACAATTTTGTTCCGACAGGAAATGTGTATCGTAATTGCTTTTGGTCATGAACAATTGTGAGTTAATATCATTAGGTATCCAGTGATATCTCAAAATATGCAAGATTGATTGATTTTATCAAAGGACAGGGACATATAGATTCGAAGGTGATCACTACAGGACTGTTATTTGGGTTTTATGTATCCAATAGCGAAATAATTAATTTGAAGACTGTGTCCAACGTTTACTTTTTCACTCCGTATGTAAATGAGCAATCTAAATGGGATCTGTAGTTTTCATAGATTATTGTGTTTTGGATATAGATATTATATATTGCTTGACAGGGTAGGTTAAAAACTAATCTTTCTCGACACCGATCGAACACCGTGTCAATTTGGATAAATGTGTTAGTCGATTGAAGTGATTGGTGGTATATTCTCGCACGAACTGTCAACATTGCGGATATCATAACATAATTAAAATTAACTTTTTATATTAACGCATCATCACAGGAAAAAAAGTTCAATTAACCGGGTTTTTTTACTGCTTATAATATAAATGCATGTAAACAATACATTTTCAGCTTACCAGAACGGACGGAATGCATGGATCAAGGGAGGCTGGCTCACTCTGCAAAGGGCCTCGTGAGTAGTATCCTATGATTACCAGACAAAATTAGATATGACTAAAAATAACAGATAACGTTTTGTAACTATATATATAGTAATAATTAAAATCAAACTTACAATATCTCCATGCGGTAATAATCTATGTACTTGTAAATTGAAATGTTTTCTCAATTTATTTGATGAATTTGATTATTTATTTTTACATCCCCAGACTAGCCGGGAGCGTCACATCATTAGTTCTTGTCGGGTAAGACCATTATTTAATCTGGAACTTCAGTTTTTCTTTTGGATTCTGACATCAATTTTAGTAATTTTAAACTGAATAACTTAACTTTATAGGGAACAACGAACTAATTGAAAAAAATAGACTTTTTAAACATCCCCTGTGTATAGAAAGATGAACCAGGGATAAAATGTCTGGCAGCCACTGATTGGCCAATATGTTATGAAGTAGCAAAAAAGATGTGTAACCTGATAGGTAACTATCCATAAGAAATGTTGATATGAATTTCGGAAGTCCGATTGAATTTGTTTTCCAAAAGTTCAGGTCATAATAATGAACAGGTAAACATTTAAGATTTTTTAGAATTTTCACTGCGAAATTCACCCAATTTCAAAATAGCTACCCTGGAAAAGTTTGAGCTGAAGGACCAAACATTTTTTTTGATTACGTTTATATGAGACCCTAAACTTTTGTTATAAACCATAATTGCCATTTTGAATTCAAGAATTTTAATGATATACTCCAAAACGTTAAAACTAAAGTCTATCGAAAAACAATTGGTTGGTTTGTTCCTATAATACGCTCTTGTTTGTTGATAATGATTGAAATATGATTAGGAGATAAAAAAAATAATAAATAAATAAATTGTTATAACCATGAACTCGCACTACAGAATATTTTGGTTACCAAAGTTTTGACGTTCAGTTATGGAGTGAATGTTAAATAAAAAGTATTTCAATGAATATATTTCCGAATGCTCCAGAGCGATTTTAATAGTTTTCATAAGTATCCGTACAGTTAGCTGTCCGGTTCCGGAGTATCTTTATCAAATGAAAGGCCATACCACATTACTTGAAGTACACGCGACACTTAAAACAACAAGGGCTGGTTCCACTGTCCATCATGTTAATCCATTGTGGTTTTCCAGGGCGTTTAATCAAAAACAGTTCCTTTCAAAAAGCGTGGTTCTGGGGGAGACTGAGAACGTCGGCGACCCAGAATGGGGGTTTGGTATTGAAGGGAAACGAATGCTACAGCGGTCTGTGCCACGGAGATATGATTAGTAAGTGAAATATATTAACTCATAGCCACTTCAGATATCTTTATTATGCATTTAAACAGTGTCTGTTATACATGTGTTTTTTAATGCTTCGCATCTTCTTCATTTATAATAACCATTTAGAAAATATGGTGACCATACGGATCTAAAAATCAGACCCATATTTACTCTACCACACACACATATATATCGTAATTTCATTTGAGTCCTCTTCTGAAGGGACATTGAAAATTTAAACCAAAGCTTGCTTTTCATTTCGGATGTCTCACCATTTATTCCAATGCTCTTTCACCAACCTCTTGGTGTATTCACCTCTCATTAAATTCTGTTCCGACAGTGATGATAAGTACCTTGTGACCCTTTTTCATTGATTCTTGTTTCCTAGCAACATGCCTATTCAAGGTGTGGCGTTCTATGTTGGACCGTCATATGTGTTCGATACGTTCTTTGGGAATTTTACATCGGATCAGTACAGGAAGGCGGGTGCCCTAGGTTACAAGAGACACAACAAAGTCAGTACCTCACCGATCAGTGGCAGCAAAAACGTCAAATTTGGATTCGCTGACTCGGTAAATACATTCTGTCTTTGGACTGTAAACCAATAATGTATTATGTTCTTGTCGTAGATGCTATGGTGTCATCGACAATAGTAAAATGAATTAAATCAGTTACCGTATAGCGGGAAATTTTAGCGGGGCTTTAATTTGACGATTTGGCGGGTCCGTATATAGATCGCCAAAATTTAAGCCGTCAAATTTTAACACCGCCAATTACAAAGACGCGAAAATTTCAATTTTGCCAATATTTCCGTTCCGACCGCCTTTGATAACTCCCGAGAGCAACGACTAGTGCGTAACGTTGGTTGTTGCCTGGCACCTGTCGGCCAAAATGCCGAATAGGTATAAATAGCTAATGAACAACTACTCACGATACATATATAGCTATACAAGTATGACATATATGAGATATCGCATCATAATTAATTTTTGTGAAAACAAAGCCATCTACCTATAACATCCAATGGACTGGTGTTAACACTTTACCTGTAGACTCATTGTTAAACTTACCTGTATGTAAAAATATCATACAATAGATGACCACGTCGATATCATACGGTTGATTAAATTCTCTTTGTCTGTTGCTTGTACACATACTCATATAAACACTAATTTGACAAATCTACATGTATGTGTTCGTCTGAAATTTTTGGGTAATAGTTTCCGGTTTCGAGACAGAGGATTGATAATACACAACACTCTTAATCAACCCGGATAGGATGTATGGACATAACATAATTATATATACAGTATTTACCGGTAGGTAATATTTATGCTCAACGCCAAATTAAAACCCTAGATTTAAGGAAAATCGCTAATTTTTAACCCGCCAAAATTTAACTTTCACTTTTCATCAACAAATCGCCAAATTTTATGACCGCTAAAATTTCCCGCTATACGGTATATGTTTCACATCAGGTTAACTTAATAGCTTTATCGAGTGTTACTGGCGAAGGATAATACAAAAGTACAATTATTGACATCCGCGCCACTCATCTATTGAGGAGACACTATCTTTATTTTGCAGTATACGAGTTATAATCTTTTTCCAAGTGTGTTTTATGAACTATATGTAACGTCACATCGCGCAACGTATTTCATACTTAATTTCCAAACTGAATAAAAATCAGTTGAGAGTCTTCAAGGATGAACATTGAAATAATAAAAAACTACAGCTAACAACAATGAAGATATACCATCTATACTTACTTTTGTACTGGTTATTTGGTAATATTCGTTACTTAATATAGCGCGAAAAGAAATGCCCAACGAATATTTATACCGCGAGTGGATATTATACATGCGTATATGCAAAATGTATATATAATCGCTTTTAAAGTGCAAAATATTTACAAGGTAGTGTTATGCGATATTTAATACCGCGAAGTTACTCCGACGGTGATAACCGCGAAATAGACCTATGAAATTTAGCAACTATACAGTATTCTTTCACAGAGATTTCTCAACATAATATGTTTTTCCTTTTTCCTTTTTCAGCTCCTCACGGGTAACAGGGTGTATGATGGTAACAGTAGCATACACGGGTTCGACGATCTAGATGGCGACCTTGCCTCCAAGTTTGTAGATATAGACGGATCGGTCACGTCACTCGCCGACAGTACTGTTGTTAGGTCCGACCCGTATATGGTAACACCCCAGTGCATATTCCGTGATTCATGGAACCTGATGATGTGTCCGCACAGGTATATAGAGGTAATCACTTTATCATTGCATAGTCTTATTATGTGTCCCGTTTTTAGAGTAAACATCTATTTGTCAAACTATGGTAAATTTTATATACAGGTGAGTCGGTGGATGACATTTATATCAAACCATTTATAACAAACTGTGTACTAGGGCAGGACCATTCCGACAGATTATAATTAATTGAAATCAAAGATAGGCTGTTTTTCATGTTTTTTTTTTTATTTTCAAACCTATACCCCTTCAAAAGTTGGAATATCTCTTTTAAATAAAACATAAATGATTTTAATTTTATCCCGCAATCTATATACCGTAACCCGCCTCTAAATGTTTGGACACAATTGTCAGTGTGAAATGCAAGCTGTTTTAAAACTGTTTTTGTTTAATTTGTTGGTGCGAATTAGATGCTATTTCAAACGATCAATGCCGTTATATTTAAATATGTGAAAAGCTGACAAATCGTTTTTTTATGAAATAAATTTAAGCGACTAATCTATTCTTATAGATGAAGTTTTCAGTCAGGTCTACGGGGGATAAAGCACTGAGGCCGTTTGCATCACGTGACGATGTACCTGAATACCCCAGACATCTGACGTCATCTGCAAATGAGTTCACAAATAGTTTCTCAATGATTGCGGACGGACAGCACAGTTACTCAATTCACTGGGCTGATAGATCACCCTCAGAATATCAGATAACGATGCGTGGAATGGTAAGGTGAGTAGTGTATAGAATTTTATATTGAGAAAATATGAAACAATGTTTATAAATAGCAATTTCTACTTATTCCGTTGGATGGAAATTTGTACCAACTTCTTGTGTCATTTTCAATCCATATTGACGATTTCTTCAAACATATCTGCGTGAAAAATTTCAAAGCATATCTACATGTAATATATTTTCATGTATGCATTTCAAATCTCAAACAATGACCTTGTTAATGATTTTTACGGAAGTATACTTTCTGCAGCTGAGGTTACAGAAAACATATTGTCACATGCTTTTTCCTATTCTTTATAGATGTAGTAAGATCTGTTCAAAATATATTTTTCTTTTCTTTCAATGCGTTACAAAGATTCAAAACAAACTTGACGTTGAATTTGTCATTAAGAAATGCAAAAGCGAACATGCTATATCAACATGAATGTCATCGATATAAATCTCCCTTTAATTAACACAAGCTTCCGCCATATGTTGAATACGCAGTGATTTCCCGATACGCATTGGTTTCTGTCTGCCACGTGACGCTAATTTCAACATTATGTCATGGTATCCTAAAATCGCCTGGGGTACAGCAGCCTGGACCAAAGTTAACAGCATACAAGATATAGATGATGATACTGTAGGGGCAAAGTACTACTTCAACAGCAACACAGGGTACGTAATGATACAGCTTTAATGTTAGGTATCACGTATGTTAGCATGGAAAGCCGTATGGGACCCCGACTCCGTTCAAGATTTTTCGGCATAGCCGTATTATTTTCTTTTGGCTCCGGATATGACGCGACAAGTGGCGTTACTGGTCAAGATGAAGTATGTGATTGGTCAATGTAGCGGTAAATGCAAAATGCAGAAATGCAGTTAAAGACGAAACAAAATTAAGATTGAATGCAAGCTGAACAAGTGGATGTATCTATTCAAATGACACATTAATGGAATTATATTCTTGATTCAAATGCAGTCTTATTATAACCAAAAATGATTCAAACTGATATAATTTTGTTATCCGTGCTGAAACTGCGCATTCATTAATTAGTTGGTTAATTTATTTCACCAGCAGATTTACATTATAACCACCAGCATTAAAACTATGCCGTTTATCTTTTTTAAAGATATTTCTTGTTTACTCATACGTACGTGTTTTTTGTCACATCAAATAGCAACTTGAACAGTACTGCATTTATAAATATACCATATTTCCCCACATTATCAAACTTAAAAATATATTTGGTATTCGATATTTACTGACATAAAGTTTTGTTTATACTTTCAGTTGCAAATGTAAGTTGCATAGGTACCTATCAACAGTGTTTTTATAAGAGATTGATTAAAACTACAATATATGTAATGTATGGCGTGATTACATTCAACTCACATGTGTATACACCCTGTCTGGTATATAAATACCATCTTTGATATTGAAAACTAACATTAAGAGTGTACTGTAGGATGCTGTATGTGAAGATGATGACCTTGGAGGATCGCGCGACAAGAAACTACTACGATTGTACGAGTAACACGTGCCCTAACTTACGTATACGTATCACACAAGGGAATCTGTCTGACGCAGATTGCAGCCAACGAGATACACCCACCCCACCTGCCCAGGAAACGATCGCTAACCCATCAGATCAGGTAACATTTAAACACTCGGTAAAACCCACTCAAAATTGAAAAGATAAACTATAATCAAAACCAATCTCAATTAAGATCATAAACGCTACTGTTACTTTTGGCAGATATCTTAATATAGCTATACTAGGTGGGTAATATACAACTGAATCTCCATAAATTATCGATATAAGGTAATATCATGGTTTTGGAAATTTTATCAAATACGTCAGCGATATTGAGACAAATCACTTGTGTACGTTGCATACTCCTAAGTTCCATATTCTAATCAGTAGGAAGGAAGTACTTTTACTTTATTAATGATATTTATTTGTTGTTTTTTTGTTTGTTGTAGACGAACAAATTACAAAATCCAATGGACACGTATTACAGCGGACCAGACCAGGTCAGTAAATCATTAGGCTGTAATGCTGCATTTTCTACAACACGTCTTGAGTATTGCAACTGACAAAAAAGATAATAACTAAGAAAATGTAATTTTTATCAAAGTAACTGAAAATTATCCAAAGGATTGGAATGTCATTTGCTCGAAATAAATAGGAACTCATAGTCAACTCGTATTATTTATCATTGGATACTGACGATGATTTCCTTAAGTTCGTTAACTGTGTTTTTTCCCCATACTAAGGACTGGGGAGCAGGACTTACTCATCCCTTCACCTCGCGAGAAGTGGTAGACGGTGGATATAACGAGTGGACTGAATGGTCGGAATGCAGCGCTATGTGTGGAGGTATGCACAATAAGCTTAATCACAGGCACAAGACAAGCTTTTTGATTTGTGTCGGGAGAAAAAATTCTGATCAGCTGATTTTTTCGAAATACAAAGCAATTCATTGTAACTGTAAGGCGACCTCGATATTCATTTCATGTTCATCAAAGTATCGAACTAGTCATACGGTTTTATCCGCAAGATTGCGGTGACAGAATTTTAGATTTTTCCATGAGAGCGAAATCGAACGTAACCCCTGGAGTATCAAGGATAATAAAAACACGTTAAAAATATATATACCAAACCATATTGCATATCACCTCTTTCTTTTGTCATAGTATATAGAGGATATTCCTTGTTTTGTGATGAAAAAATATTATGTCGAATGGGGTGAATAACTGATATTTATCAAGAAACAAGAAATATTATATTATGTTTTTTTATTTACCCATTTCATTTTTAATATGCAGCTCTGTTAATTTACTAACTGTATTATTAAAAACATAGTTCCATCAAGAGCGATATTCACTCCAAATATTGCGCTTTTGTTGGTCAAGAACGAGGGTACATATCACTTATATTTTCACCATAAAACCATATAATTATTTCATTGCTAAAAAATGTAATGAATTGGTATCTATCGTGGCTAATAGGTAAAGCTCACTAATTGTTATGATCACTGATGGGAAAATGTTCTTTAGTTAAAATTCAGTCGACCGTCACCCCGCTCGACTCTGCATGCTTTCAGCAGATTTTTCAAGAAAGCGTATTTCCGGGGTACTTGCGCCATATGTGCTAGTGGTCAACCATTACAAATAAAACATTGGAAAAGTACATATCAGTTACACAGCATTTCTTTTCGAAGCAATTGTATATCGAAATGCCGCGATTGAGTGAAATCGATAGGGGTAGGGTTATTGCTCTGATAATGCCGGGCCACAAGCAGATTTGGTGACCTTTCCAAGAGAGGACGCCCGCGCATTACGCGGCGACGTAAAGATAGAGGCATATTTATCTCGCATCTTCGAAGCCAATTTCTCACTCATAATCGGCAAGTGTGTCCAAGAACAGTTAGGAATCGGTTGCGGGAGTTTCAATTAAGGCAATGACGTCCCTTCGTTGGTCTACCACTAACGCAGATGCGAAACAAACGTCGATGCAGTGGCTGCTTGTACATGCACCCGAGTTTCGTTTGGTCTATTGGAAACGCATGTTGTTCAATGACGAGTCTCGCCTTAAGCTTTACAGGTGAGATGGACGCCAACGTGTCTATCGACGTCGTGGTGTTATCGTCCCGTATAATGTCGTTAAATTCATGCAGGCCCTTATTCAGAAGTATACCTTGTTGATGGATGAAGGTTATGAAGAGAAGGAGCAGCGACTGATGCCTAGGATTGGCACACATGCTACTTATTTGGATCAGGAAACGGCGTAGGGTACCCTTGTTTTAAAAGTAGTCACGCAAGCACCGTCTGTGATAGGACAGCAAAAATCTTCAAAATGTATTCAGTCATAATAAAATAAGCGAGAGACATACACCACGAACACATTTGCAAAGAATCATGTAAAATAATAACTATCGAAAATAAAGTTGCGTTTCTTTTTGCCGTCACTATATAACGTATAAAATGGAACGTAGATGTGGCGCAGTGGTATAAGTTGCGGGTATATCAGTCTGGGCGATTAGGTGCCGTAAATCGTGAGTTAGATACCAGACCAGATCAGAAATTGCCTTCCTTTGTCATTTGTGTTACTATGTTATATTTCGTCTATACATTAGTTTCTGACTATAAACTTCTCATCAATAGGTGGAAAGACTGGTAGGAATCGGGCATGCGACAATCCGAGTCCAAAAAATGCAGGACATGACTGTGTCGGTCCTAACCAAGAGTCAAAAGACTGTAACATGCACCTATGCCGTGAGTATTTTTTTACATGTCGGGAGAAAAAAGGTTCATTTCAAAATATTGTTTAATAGAGAATCATTGTACGTGAATTATATCCTTTGTATTTATAGCCCAAGTTTAAACACGCTTTACTTACAAAAACTTATTGTTGCTGAACCTAATTTCAGCGTTGTTAGTACGATAAGGAACATATTTATATAACGAACATGTTGTTTAGATAAGATATTATACCATTTCCTATTTATTAAGATAACAAAGAAAGGAAATTTTGTGAAAATATGATACTTGTTACTGTTGAAAATGAAACATAAATGAAATCACGGATAGAAACGATGTCACCTTAATTATCTTCCTTTGTTTTTCTTTCTGATGAAGATGAAGAGTCGCCGAGACCGTTTCGGTATGATGAAATTACGCAAACATTCTCTATAGTTTCGCATGGAGTAGTTGATCTTAACGTTTACCTTAACACGTAACATCATCACCTATATTTCATAACAGTTAACAAAGCATATCCATGCGTAATCTCTCATTACATGACCTTTAGTTCAATAACATTAAAACAATACTTCACCCATCATAATCATATCATAACCAAATGTAGCACTCATTGATTTTATAGACATAAACATAATGTAAAAGAACATGTATATACACATACACATAGTCTTCTAAGTTCTTTGCTGAGGAAAGAAGTGATTTCCTACCATGTGTATTGTACTTCAGTTAATATCATGCTTAAAGATAAGAATCGAAATTAAAATGAAATAGAGGTTACACAACGAGTGGTTGTTGGATATGGAATTCATTTCACACGAGTAAGTTATTTTTTTAAAGTTACAAAAACACGACCTTTAGCGAGTGTTTTTTGCAGCTTTTAAAAAATAACTTACTCGTGTGAAATAAATTCCATATCCAACAATTTCGAGTCGTGTGACCTGTTTCTACCACAATAATATCGGCTTGAATCAAAGGGAAACGTGGCCAAGTATAATTTCGCGTATGCAAATAAAGTGTACCGGTGACGTCCGGGACCCGGTGATGTGACGTCATTAGAGTATTGATGACGTCAATAACAATTGCAGCTTGGGTCAAAGTTCACCGTGTTAGCCAATCAAAATGCGTACAGAGTTTATACCACGTGTGGTATAAACAGATTGTTAATCAACAGCTGTAATGATTAACTGATGGTCTGAGAGTTGAATAACACAGGGTATTGTGGTAGAATCATATTTAATTTACGGTATATTTAGTAACCGTTTTCATTATGTTAATTAAACTAATTGTTACTCATTTCTGCTATTTAATCATTCCTAGATATAGTTTTCTGCCTTCATATCAATTAATAATTACATAATTCTGATATCCGGTTTGGTTAATTGACCCTATTAATCATTAACTTGATATTATTCAGGAAGTCATTTAAATGCTACCTTTTATTGTTCACAAAATCAATTGTTACCTGTTATTTTTGGTCATGAGATCAATTAATTATTACCTGTTATTGTTTATAAAATAAGGTAATTGTTACCAGTTTTTGGTCATGAAATCAATTTATTGCTACCGATTATTAGTCATGATAATAAGTAATTGTGACCTGTCTTTATTAATGGAATCAGTTAATTATTACCTGTTATTATTCATGAAATTGATTAATCGTTATACGTTTGTTCAACAGATTTTTCGGGATTTTTGGAAAATAATTAGTGCACTCAGCTGGAAAATTCATCATTTGTAACGGCCATAATGAACGATCACGTCTCCAATCACGGCGTCAACTGGGCGATAGGAAATCACCAGGAACATGAATCAATATGGCGGACACGGCAATATAGTTATCAACCTATCAATAAAAGAAATTGCATACGATGTCATGTCTTTGTTATATGTTATAAATACGATACGTATATACTTAAGATGTTGGTGTATAAATAGAAGCAACCTTTGGTGAACAATGGCAAAAACATACACATACACGGTTATGTTAAAGATACACGGGTTATGTTAGAGTACACGGGTTATGTTAGAGATACACGGGATAAGTACTAATAATTTACCAACGGACTCTTCAAGCAAATCATTTTATATGAAGTGAAAACAAAACAACTCATGAGTAATGCATAATCTGCAAGAATTCATGTTCATGAATACATGTATATAGATGTTCATTAGAGTTGAAAATCTTTGATTCTTTTGGCAGGTACATAGTTAAATTATTACCTTTAGTAATACAGCGCTATGAAACGAAACGGCCCTGCAAGGACATTAAGGGGAAAATCTGGTTAATTTTCGTTGTATACGACCTTTGTATCTCCCATTTTATGATTTATATCATTGATATCTTAAACAATGAAATAAGCAGATGAAACCGACAATAAAGTAACATCTACATTAAATTTACAATATAGTGATTTGGGCACATATTGGTACTTACGTACCTAAGCTTATTGCTGCCATATGAGTTATTATATCAAAATTAGCCTTAGCATCTTAAAATTTCGGAAGGGAAGTCGAAATTTCGATTTAGCATATCAAAATTTCGAGTTATCTCAAAATTTCCACTTACCATTTCAAAATTACCTATTAGTAAGTTTAAATTTCGACTCAATCTCTAGTAAATTCGAGTTATCTCAAAATTTCGACTTACTATAAAAAATTCCAGATAAGTCGAAATTTTGACTTAGTTTCTGAAAATTTCTATTAACTATCGCAGAATTTCGAGTTACAGTAAAATACGGATATTGACTAATCCGGCGATTCGACATAACCGTGTTTCTATATACGGACATTTATAATGATTTACATGTGCGATAGCATGGTGGGGCAAAGCAATATATGAAACCAAACATTTCATTATTACAAGGATAATTTTTTAATGAATTAAGCATCAGATGTATAAAATGTAGACAAGTACAAGGGTCGTGTAATTAGTACAGATAATTTCACACACGTACGAATACACACGCAAAATCGGGTTGACATTCTTGGGATGAATGCATTTCTGCCATGCATGCACATTTCGTCTTATAACATCTAAGTGTTATACACAAATGTAACTGTTATTGGTAATATAAGATGAGTGGGCGTTTCCTCGACAATGGATAACATTTTTAACATGTAAATGGAGGCGACCATCAAACGCCAACCGGATGTAAATATATATTTCATTTATGATTTCATGCCTTATACAATGATGTAGGTTTCTTTCATCAGACGGAAATACGCGTCCGTTGTAGAAAAAAATCCAAATTTCACACGAAAATAAATAAATAAATAAAAATGAAAACTGAATTATAATGAATTGTTCTGCCAAAAAGAAATAAAAAGCAATTGTAAAAATACTTTTCCCAAAAAGTACATACATTGACTTAATTGTCGGAGTCCTATAGATGTTATCGCATCAATAACAAATGCAAGCTGATGCGTATACTCTGAGTAAGCACATTCAAGTCTTGTTAGCTTGATTTGCTTATTTAAAAAATAGTAGCAATACATTTTTTCCCCTAATTTTTAGAAATGAAAATAGCAATGACATTTTCTATGATAAAAATTATCAACGTTTCGAATAATCTGAAGTTTGGATTAAATATTTATCATATAACGGATTTAATTATTTTACATTAAGATGACAATTATTTTAGTATACTTTTTTTCTTTATAACAAAAAACAAACAATGAATTTGGATTTAAATGACCGCAGTCTCATTTAATATGAAACGTATACAACCTCAGAATATGGCGAGCAGACTTATCAATTTATGAATTTAGTATGACAATGGCCGTAGCCAAAACTTATTATTACAAGTGCATGCAAAGGCAAGGACCCATGCTAAATGTCTACCCGCAGGTACCCGGACATAAAGCCCCTTGCCCTCTGACCTAGCAGATTTTGCATGCACTTGTAAAAAACCGAAACCACCTCTCGCAAGAGGAACCAACCTCTCCAGCCTGGAGAAAACCATAATCCTGCCTTTAGCTCCCAGGATACCACGTGGCAAGCATTACAAGATCAGGATTATTACATTTAGACTTGGCACTGGCCTGCCAGAAACTCTTAGGATACCTCCGTAGCAAGATTAAGTCCCCCAGGGTAAACCATAGCAAGACTATTGGCCGACCAGAGCACAGTCTAGTATAATTAATACCACCAGAATTAAATAACATGACGCACAAATGTATAATTATATGCCTGCCCGCCATATCCTGCCCAGAAATAAAGACTGCAGCATAAAAGTATAGCACTCGCGGTCGTATTCCAATACACAATATTCCGAAACCGCTGACCCGCGTTCCAGTCCTTATATGCCTTAATATAATTGCCTCCTTTCACCAAGATTCAAAGTCACTCAAGATACACAGATCCAATATGGTTGATGATTGGAGACAGTTCACAGAAAATGTTGTTACACTCAAAGCTCATGTCCACCTTCTGTTGCGTCCACAATAGTCAAGTACTGAAAGAGATAAACTCGACAGCAGAAAAGTGGTAATAAAACACAAAAGCGTTCAGTTTTCAAATGCATAAAGTAATAATTAAATATCAACTTTGAATATATGCGTATAGCTTTGTATCTGTACATCAGCCACAGATACGTATATACCATCAGCGGTAAACACATTTATTAATACAACATATGAGACCTTATTTTGAATACATGTACTCTTTACTTTAAAATCAAAATACCAAATTATTTGAAACAGGGCGGTGTGAAAGGGGTGGATGGTGGGAAAATTTTAATACTAAAACCGGTTGTTATAAGAGCGCTGCTAGTGAACGTGTCAAGTGCTACGAGATCTACTGAGAACTGATCAGCTTCATGCAGGATACTCCCGATATACCTTTACATGAAAAATGATTAATTAGCAATTATCAGATGCAATAGGCATGAAGCTAATTAGTTGTGCCTCCCTTACCCCGGAGGGGTCATCAGTTAACCTTATCTGACATATACAGACGGCCACCGAGACCGGTGCCCTGACAGCAATAAAATTTATATCCCCCTATACTGACTAATGGCAAGACCATCTGTAATTGAGAGATAACTGAACAGCCATTAAATTAACCTTTGATATACGGGTCATTATTTCACTCTTAACACTCGCCCTTTACTCAAATCTACTGATCGGAAATCCAAAATAAATTTGTTTAATTATATATTATTAATTAAACTGTATTATTTTAGTATACTTTTCTTATTTATAACAAAAAACAAACAATGAATTTGGATTTGAATGACCGCAGTCTCATTTAATATAAAACGTATACAACCTCAGAATATGGCGAGCAGGCTTATCAATTTATGAATTTAGTATGACAATGGCCGCAGCCAAAACTTATTATTACAAGTGCATGCAAAGGCAAGGACCCATGCTAAATGTCTAAAATACCCCTATCTGTGAACAACGTTTTAAAAACTTCTTTTCAAAAGCTATCAAATCAATGTCTTTTATTATTTATTAACACGATGGAAAAACAAATAAATTAATAAGTATAGAGAATTGCTAGTGATAAAATGCTCTTTACTGGCCATTTGCAACGCTGCTATGGAGGACACGTACTTTTAAGTGGATGTCAGCAAGCATCGAGCAATTTTGGCAAAATATGGAAAGTGTCAAAATGACCAAAATGCTTCAAATTTACATATGTTGGTTTAAATGTAATATCATGCAAGAAAATAGGTATCAAGTATCAAAGTTATCACCGTTGCCATGGAAACCGACAAGTCTTTAAAAAACCCAATCAGACTCAGTGGGATATTACAATATTTAAAGAAAGTTTATAATTACTTAGTGCATATCATATAATAATTTTAGACTGAAAAGTATAACATCTATCAAGACTTTTAGCCCGTATAATATAAATTGTCTCATATACTACCTATTTAAATAGGGATATCAGGTGATCACCTGTAAATGGATACTATCATACATAAATATGGACTCAGGAGGTAGAGTCTGGGATTATTTTCTGGGTACTCAGCAGGAATGCTTTTCTGTTTTATACTGTTATATACACTTATAAATTTAGAATGTTCAAAATTCAACCAAAAGTACTTCTACAGCAATTCAAATTAACAATCACTGATTAATATTTTTTTAAGCTTCTATATACTAGTACTTTTATCACCGAATGATAATGTTGACCTTGACTTTAAGGTCAAATGCCAAATTAATGTGAATTTCTGTCCAGTGACCACTGATGGCTAAACAATACTTTAGTTTTTGACACATTTGAGGTATATCTGAGATAAAATCACTTTATGATTCATGTAATATTGGGTTTTACTCTAATTACAGGATAATGAATGTCTTTTCTATCTCTAAACAAAAACCAATACTTCACAACCATGGATGCAGTCATTACAATAAAAACTATCATGCCTGAAATCCATTCCATATATAATTCACAATTTTGGTTGACCTTTGATCATGAAAGCCATATATAATTCACAATTTTGGTTGACCTTTGATCATGAAAGCTTCCTGCCTTTGGCAGTTTTGGAGAAGTGGAAAATGTAGCTTGTTTACTGTTGGAAGACGGACAAGGACAGCAAAAGGTGATTAGAATACATGTAGGTCACTAGAGACTTTGTCTCAGGTGACCTAAAAATAAAGTGTGGTATACCTCATTACCTCATAAAGGCAAGGACAAGAAATTTTGAAGTTGAAAGCCATACTATATAGGTATACTTTGTCAATTCTTATACTGTTTCTGGGAAAAGGGTGGAGAAACAGAGTATGCATGGCCAGAAATCCACTGAGAAGTTGTTCAAAAAGGGGGATAACTCTTATACAATTGTCACAAAGGTGACTTGTGTCTTTAATACCACAGTAGGCCTAATTTGTCAACATTATAAAGTCTGTAGAAGAAATCAACCTTACATATCAATTTAGTTAAGTTACAGTCATTAGGAACAAAAATCTACAGCAACTCTCATAATGACACTTTTGATTTCAGCGTTGTGTTCTTTCATTTTCTTCTATGCTAAGAATTACTATTTTTTGTTAATATCTGCAACTTCAATATTTTTGGTGACCATATCAAAATGTGTCAAAGTAAAAATT
This sequence comes from Pecten maximus, assembly GCF_902652985.1. Taxonomy (NCBI): domain Eukaryota; kingdom Metazoa; phylum Mollusca; class Bivalvia; order Pectinida; family Pectinidae; genus Pecten; species Pecten maximus. The sequence goes on along the minus strand of NC_047016.1, from coordinate 40,627,733 downwards.
GTTGAAGTGTTCAACATTGAATCAGTGAAAGAAGAGTTCATTTCTTTGATTCAAAATTATAACAAAAAAGAATTGTAAGTGTTTTTTTTCTAATTAAATAAGTGGTTGCCATGGCAACCAAAATGCAAATAAACCATTTTTTTTTAATTTCATAATAATTGTATCATTGAAAATGTCCATTCATTACTTCTTTTTTAAGGAGATGAATTAAAATGCGGTTAAAAAGTTCAATTTATATATATATACATTGTTTTGTGAGAAAAAATGTGCTGAAAATGTCAGAAATCATGAAAAAAATGGGAAAGTTCGAATCATTATACCAAAAGCGCCTTTAAGTTGCCAGCCAATTTTATTTTTTAAACTTACCCTGTAGACATCTAATGAAAAGAAAACCATATGCAATACTCCATATATGGTTGTAGATTCCAACTAAGGTCAACCAAACTTTGTCATATTTTGATATTTTTTCAGTAAGAATTCCTTGCTGTATTCAGGTTACCATAGCAACAGTTTGTAAATATTGCCAATTATATTTTTTTAATCAAATGATTAGGGGGGGGGGGGGGGGGGGTCACCGTTATTAAATTTTGGCTGTAAATACTTTAATCTCACTGTTATTAAGGATTCAGAGATACTCTAAATTCTAAAAATTTGATGTAGGCGATGTGTTATTTGAGCCCGTAACTAAGGAAGTCATATTGCTTGGATACGGAGCCACAGACATGATTGAAATTCCATTTTTGTTATTCATATCCACCAATTATAACATAATTTAACATTTAAGGTCACTTTTTCTAAAATCTATTTTTTTCACTTTCCACCTAATGCTCGATGCTTGCTGACATCCACTCTTTAAAACAAACAATAAGGTGCATGTTGTAATTTCGAAGAATCGATTCTTTTCTGTTTGATATCAAGTGCAAAGCAATGATTATTATTTCCTTTACCCAAACGTATACAAAAAAAAGGGAATTTTAGAGATAGTGCGTAGGTGTGTAATGAGTTTTTCATGTATTTAATTAAGCGTTGCATATCGTGAGAAAAAGACATTTGTTAAGTGTTTTGGTTATTGACTTTGTCAAATCGTTGTTAATGTTAATCGTAGATTAATGGAGGTAATTATGATTTCCTAACAGTGAAATATTCATAGTTATTGGCAGTAAAAAATGGAGAGGAACTAATTGTCATGGTTCAGCTATATTTTTGCAATTCATTCTCAATATTCTCCACTTGAAGATGATGTCTGTGCTCTCGAAACGTTGCGGAATATTGAGTAAGTTTTGCCTAAAGCATGGCCTACAACGCTGTTGTTTTATTTTCAAATGTAATCCATACGAATGGTTTGGACTCAAGGCAAGTTAGACGACTACATATTTGTGTTGGCATGTGGACTTGTAGACGAGTGCAACAGCAGCGAGAAACGAGTCTGAGGATGTAGATTCAAATATTCACATGACAGGCTCGCGTGCATCCTTTTGTCATAAACTGAAATACTTATTGTCATTTTAGATATCGTACAATGTGTCCCTACAGTGATCGATTCAGTGCAGTTGGTGTTAATGTATTAAGACCTCGTCAAGACAAAGTATAAAACACACATTGAGATGAAGTTCTACAATAATAGGAGATGATGAATGGCGCAACACTGTCGATAGCATTGATCGTTAGATGTGTATTATGTGACTATTGTTTGTTAAAATGGAGTACCAGTGGTTTATACCACGAAATTATTACTCTTAAATTACCTTGAAACCACTAAAGCAAAAAAGCCAGTGTGTATAATATGGTTCGAGCACGAAAGTATAATGATACATGATAAACAGTGAAAATATATGCAAAGTTATGTAAACCTAATCACATATATGCTGTTTAATAGCATAAAGAATGAATGCATGGTAAAGTTGTTATCCGGTTGGATATTAGCCTATTATTGGTGAAGTACACTCTACCCTAACCGGAGTCTGTCTAGTCCGGATCTTCGAACAATTTGGCCCCGAAATTTCTTTACCTGTAATAGTTTTACTTTGACTAATCCGGTCTATTCTGTAATCCGGCCCAATTTCAAGGTTGCATTCCTTCTTTACACTAGTAAATCTACTTTGAAAACCGGCGTCGAATTCGTTCTGGTCCAGTGGGCAGCGATGGCTTTGTGGGCTCCTGATAATTGATTATAGCCCAACATGATAATTAACAATTGACCAATTAAGGTAGACCGATCCTCTTCATCGTCGTAGAAAAGGGAGTTTCAGCATTGCTATTTCATGGGTGTCTATTCTGGCTTGTTTATGTCAAGCGTTATTTCACAGTTGAGTTTCTTTTCGTATGGCTGCAAGCTTATCAGGGAACACATGTGTTTGTACAATTTAGTTCCAAGCGATTTTTGTTTACAAAAAAGGTTAAATGAAAATCATAATAGGTCTGATATACAGCAAGGTACGGAATACACCTTCACTATATCAATCCTACTAGTTAATATTGTAATTACAACAGGAAAGTCGTTAAACATCACGAAGTCGAGTAATTCAAAAATTAAACAACTCTAGGATATTATCAATATGATTCTAAACAATTCTAGTCTCAGAGCTCTCTAGTTCATACGAGAAATGCAATTCAAATTTCAAACATCGAACCAGTTTTGTATTTCAAGTGTTAAATATATCGGGCTTTTATCATTTGTATACAGGAGTAAAGTGGAAATTTGACCCCACTGAAAATCGTAATCCTGTGAAAATTTCCACATTGGATTCAGAATTGCTAGGTGAAGAATTCAAACCAACAAAACCCCCCCCAAAAAAACCGAAAGACACTAAAGTATGACGTCATATGATAATCTCAATTAACTTGTCGAATGCATCATACAATAAGATGTCTAATTGTCTCACTGGTGCTTTATACACTATGTGATCTAAGTCTCTCCAATGATAGTTTCTACACTAATAGGTCTGTCTCATTAATGGTTCATACACTAAGAAGTATAAGTGTCCCCACTGATGGTTCATACACTAAGAGGTCTAAGTGTCCCACTGATGGTTCATACACTAAGAGGTCTAAGTGTCTCACTGATGGTTCACACACTAAGAAGTCTAAGTGTTTCACTGATGATTCATACACTTAGAGGTATAAGTGTCTCCACTGATGGTTCATACACTAAGAAGTCTAAATGTTCCATTAGTGTTGGTATTATAAAAGTGTCCGCTAGCGACCCCCCCATTGGTGTTAACCGTCTTCGAATGACCAAGCAGACTGTATAATTTATAGTCATTCATTAGGATTACATATCTTAAAGAAGTCTCCAAATTTTCAAGTCTGACGATTGTGAATGTGTTTACGGATATTTCTAACTCTTAGTTTTTTAAAGTTCAAGATTTTAAATTAAATGTTCTTTCTTATCTTAATATTTCAGTAAAATATTGGGGATATCTCTTCTACATAAAACAAGTGATTATTAATATTAATCATGCATACAGCCGATGTATACACAAAAAATACTATTGTAATACTACACAAGTAGTATATACTGTATATTTGCGTGTATGTCTTTCGCAACATAAGAATGAATGATAAGAATAATGAAATGATCTGCTATACATTTTATTTATAAAGAGATAAATCATCGAGAGCGACATGTCTGTTGTACTAGTTCACTCACAGCCAATCTGGGTACACCTTTGTATTTCCTTTGAGTACCCTTCACAGTACTCCCCGCCAAATTCTGGGACAGGAGAGTTACAGTCACGTGATCGTTCCTGATAGCCCTTGCAGCTAATGATTCCTTTACATAATGACCAGGATGACCACTGTCCAAATCCACCATTAATAGCTGCAAAGGAAAAGTATAGTCCAATTCACGAGTATAATGCGATGTGATATCAATTTAGTTGCTTAAGTAAATAAATCCGAAACTGCACAAAATGTACATATGAAAAAAAAATTCTCTGTTTTAATTTCTTCCAATTAATATTGAATTTATCAAACGGAAATGCCTTCATTTTCAAATATGTTTTTACAAGGAGCTGTCTGATTGGTTCATTAAAATAGGTTAACCAATCAGACAGCTCATTGCAAAACCTGATTTGAAAATAAAGACACTTAAGTCTCACAGAACAGACGATATCTGCTTCAGAAATATATGAATTCAAAATGTCTTTTACTGGAAAATACGCATGTATTATGTTTAGGACGTTACTTAAAGGTTAGGTGAAACTGTAAGTGATCAACGTAATATCAAAAAACGACAAAATTGAAAAAGATTTTCTATTTTTACGAGGGTGTTCGACCGGTTTTCCGAGGATCTCGAGCAAAAGCTGAATACCTTTCTCTATATAGTACATATCAAGGATATTGGATTTCAACTCTTGGTGTCAATTACCAGATAAAAGTGCCTAAGGTCGAACCATGACGTAAGATTTTCGCTTCTATTGGGGCCGATGCTGTGTTAGCGCATATACAATTTATTGACATTTGGTGTTAAAGAATGTTAATGTTTTATCTCAACGTCACACAAGATGTAATTTACTTACATTTGCAACATTGTGTCATGTAGCTGAAGCGATAACACATGTCTATGGTGTCTATTTCTGTCTATTTTTATCAACACTCATTGTCTCGTTATCTAACTGATCCGGTCAATAGATATGGTTGATATCTGTTCTGTTTATAATTTAACAATTCTTAGTTATTCTGTCAGCATTGTAAGTGTGAAACGTAACTAGCTGATATCTTTAAAGATTCTGTGACCGCACTTTTTTAAAACAAAAATAATTCAAGTTCTCGAGTGAATTGAAAAGTGTAACAGTGTCATATATGAATGAGATGAGTAACAAAGACTAATGCTATCTTGGTACCGTTGGCGTCTCTATAATATACATTATAGTTTAATTACCATCGAACCATTAACCAGCATGCTTATGTAAACTTATTATTAACTTCAGCTTTCATAATTTCATCAATAAATCTGACATCCATCACAATCAAGCCAAGATTTAATGTCACCATCCAAACCATGCTGTACGTAAACAATTCGAAAGCATGCAAAACTAAATCGTGCAGTATAACATTATAAGGTCATGTTGTGTTATATTATAAAACCGCGAGTCCGTGAGCCCCCTCATTCCGATTAAGAAACGGCTCATAGACCCTCGCACGTCCATAGTAAGGTTTTAAAGAAAAAGTAGCCAAATTGACATGTAAACTGTTTCCAACAATAGTGAAGTAAAGACCCTTGCAACCCAAGATATCTGTCAATTCAATTACAATTTCGTATACTTCATTCCTCAGTGTACATGAAGTTGACTTGAGTGTAGTCCCCGAGACTTCAAGTCTAACCCTAACCCAGATCCAACATTGATCTTGATACTAGACATCTATTCAAATAAACATGCTGTGTTACATTATTTGGCCTAGGAATGGCGGACTAAGTCATGCTTTATTACATTTTAAGACCTAGGAATGGCGGACACCATCATGCAGTATTATATCGTACCTATAGCATTATTCAAAATCGAAACGGTCCTCCAATGTCATCATCTTCATGGAAAGAATAAGAAGAAAGATAAATATATAGTTACTGCGTAAATTGACTATGTTAAACGGAAACTATGATTTCTTAAGCGGTACTTTATTGGGTTATCTAAGAACGTTAAAATAAAAAACAGCAATAGAGTTGAAAGAGCACTTACGACAATGTTGGGCATTACAAGATTTTGTTTCTTGGCTGGGACCTACACAGTCTTTGCCTCCGTGTTTTGGGCTAGGATTGTCGCACGCCCGGATCCTCACAGACTGACCACCTGTTGTTTAGAGGTGTCCATAGTCAGGCAAAAGTAAATACAAATTAACAAAACACTTCAAATCAATGATATAATAGTAAAATACACAGTTCTGTGTCACGTGGTTATATATATTGTTAAAATAACCGGAGTATTGTTAACTGAAAAATATATGAAATTACTTTATATGTAAAATGAGTTTGATACTGTGACTTGTAGTTTAACATACCTCCACACAAGGCGCTACACTCTCCCCATTCCGTCCAGTTACTATATTGACCATCCACCACTTGTCTCGTGGCAAAGGGAACAGTTAGACCAGCTCCCCAATCCTTAAGTGAAAATAACAATTGCATGGATGACCTTATTATGGAATTATAAATATCATAAAAATACGATGATGATTTGTGGATACATATCATAACAATACAATGACGTTTTGTGGATACGTATCATAACCATACAATGACGTTTTGTGGATACGTATCATAACAATACAATGACGTTTAATGGATATGTATCATAACATTACAATGGCGTTTTGTGGATACGTATCATAACATTGCAATGACGTTTTGTAGATACGTATCATAACAATACGAAGAAATACTTTACCTGGTCCGGTGCGCTATAATATGTGCTCAATGAGTTTTGATTGAGGCTTTTTTCCATAACCGGCATCTGCAACACAAGAGATTCGAATAGCAAATTTATTTATTTATTTTTAATCGTTTTTCCTATTATTTCAATTATATCAGATCTAACCAATAAGCAAAGCATATCTAGACACTGGACGTTCTTTAGAAATCCAGTTGATTATAGAACATTTCTACCTATTTCAGTCAATGTCAACGCATTCTAGATATCAATACTTTGACACCTATAACAACTAGCCAGAGTCTTTAAAGCGACTACAACTGTAAAAACCACTGTTGGAAAAATGATATCAGGCGTTACGTTTTAAAGAAATTTATCATATAACGAAGACTTTCCTTTAATAACGAAAATTTAAAGTGTCCCCAACCTTGTTTTGTAAATACCTAATTCAGTGTGAATCAATGAAATTACAATTTGGTAGATCTACGCGAAAGCATACGTTATCGCTTGTAAGCAGAATGCTGCAGACTCGTCACTCGCATCTACGTGATTCCTTTCGGTTTTGTCCGTGTAACATTCTTTACACACATCAAACAAGGTAAAAAGTTTAACATAAATTTACAGAGCAGTTTTACAACACAGACTCGGATATCGCTATTTCGTACATCCATTTCACCATTTATAAGAAGAATTCATCATTAAATGAGTATGAAATCTACAGATATAGTCACTTTTATGAATATAGAATTTACGGATATAATCGCTTTGATTTGTGTGAAATCTTCAAATATAGTCGCTTTAATGAGTGTGAAGGCTACAGATATAGTCGCTTTAATGAATATGAAATTTACAGATATTGTCACTTGAATGAGTATTAAAGTTACAGATATTGTCGCTTTGATGAGTGTGAAATCTACAGATATGGTCGCTTTAAAAAAATAAGACCACAATTATTTTGTGTACGTGTTGTGCAACTTTATAACACACTATACAGTCGACAGCATGTCCAGTAGGTCCAGACATGGCGCCATATGTTATATATTTGTTAATACATGTATATATGTTACCTGAGCTGGAGGTGTGGGTGTATCTCGTTGGCTACAATCTGCGTCGGTCAGATCCCCTTCTGTGATGCGTATACGTATGTTAGGGCAATTTTTGCCTTGACAGTCATAGTAATCAGTCCCAGCGCGATCCTCCGGGGTCATCATCTTCACGTACAGCATTCTACAAAAAATATTTCAATATACATGCATGAAGCCAGTCTTACTGGTTACCTTAAATCTAGATATTCTAGCGGTAACATATTAGAGGATTTCGCACCAATTTCATTTTCTGGATAATGTTCGGAAGGACAAGGTCAATGAAAAGCAATGCGTATTACAAGGCACATGTTCATGCTATCAATGTGTCAAATGACCAATATCTATGAGTAAAGATAAAGAAGAAGACAAAAAAAAAGTGCATTTTTGGAGAAATTTGAATTTTGGCTGCGAAAATGAACTTTTTTTTTCAAAAATCGATTTCTGCGCTATTTTTTATCGTACGATCATAAAACTTGCAAACAGTCGGTCTCAGTGAATCATGTTTCTTCATATGTAGTGAAAAAATATTCATTTTGATCTTTTCAATGTTTGGCCCATATTTGACCTCTTACTTTGACTTTGACCTTGACATATTTTCTGATAACATAGGGCGGAGAAAAGTTAGTTCCGAACATGGACTACAAGATGCACTGATCGTTCAAGAAATAGAACAATCAATTTCCATCCGAACGAATTGAAATCCCTTACTCAGGGAATGGTATGTAACGTGCGCCGGGCGAACAACGGAACGGTCACCCATCCAAGAGCTTACTATGCTCGACGTTTGCTTAACTTCGATACCCAGACACGACACTCAATTGCACAGCTATTTGACTATGCAGCTGCTATGCCCATATCCATGAACCATCACATTAACCCCTTCGCTGATAAGCTTCGTCCCGAAACTTCCATGGGTTGCAAATCGCATCCTCAACAAAAACAACTGTCCCTCTTGTTGTTATAGCGGTGCCGCCTAATGACCAGGCCCCCTAGTGACCAACAAGTCTCTGGGAACATTGCCCCGTGCTGTCCGAGGGCACCCTACAGGCTACCAGGCCCGTACTCTGCCACCAAATGAAACGTGCACCGGTAAAACAACGGAATGGTCACCCATCCAAGAGTTGACCAAGCTCGACATTGCTTAACTTCGGTATCCAGACACTGCACTCAACCGCACAGCCACAAAAAGCTAGTTATTGGACTATGCAGCTGAAATGCCCATGTGGAGGAACCATCACCATATATAAAATAGTTACAACGCTTATGATAGAGTCTTACCTGCATTCCTCTCTATTGAAATGATTTAATATCATTTTACGACATCAACTTGATTGATAGGATCAGTTTACATAATAGAAGTAATGTTGACCGATTTTATTACTGATTGCCAATAGAGTGTCATTCTGAAAGAAGGCTATTCATTATATACGTGAGATAATATTTTATTGCAGTGCACAAAAACTTAGCATTGCGCCGGAAGTTGCCACTTAGAGCGGCACAAACTACCTATGAGGTTAGGTATATACCAATAACCATTACTTACCCCGTATTGCTGTTGAAGTAGTACTTTCCCCCTACAGTGTCATCGTCGATCTCCTGTATACTGTTAACCTCGGTCCAGAACGCTATACCCCAACTAACTGTAGGATACCATGTGAAAAGGTTGAACTTAGCGTTGCGTGGCAGACAAAAGCCAATCCGTATTGGGAATCTCCTGTATGTATAAGATAATTTAAATCAGATCAGATTCAGTGATGATAAAATATAGAGAATATTCAGTAGATGTATTTTTAACAATATACACTTACATCATTTTTATTCAACGTTTGTGTTCAACAATAACAAAGTCAACGTCTTTCAACTTCAATAAAGATTTAGGCGTTGATATAAATTTAGAATATGCAAGGTTTCTCTTCTGTTACCTCACATTTTGAAATGAGACAATATAGAGTTCTTGATGAGATGATAGATTTAGGATTCATTACAGTAGAGGCAAAACTGCGGCGTCCTGCTGCTTCGTCTCGGATTCGTCGAGAAGGCGTCGAAGAAAACTCATAATAGATCAAAAGTAGTGCCGTAATCCGGATTGGGAGGTACATTAGTCTCACGTAAGTGTCGAGTTTGCAATGTTTGTTATGACGTTTGAATGTTTTGAAATGTGTTCTTAAAGACTACTGTACTGTTAACACTTGTTAGCAAATAGTGCAATTGTCTTCTAGGCTTTGCTTCGGTTTTGCAATTAACTATGAAGATATTTACACTGTACGGTAGTCAAATATCAACCTTAAAATTAATAGGTTTGAAATAATGATTATCATTTGTGTGATTAAAATGTTTATTATTGGAATTATTTGCTTTATAAAATAAAGATATTATTTGAAATTAGATAGCCTCAAACACAAACATTAATTTCACTGAAAGAAATAAATGGTCTAGAAATAGGTACTATATTAGCAGAATTTTCCGTTATAGTATAACGAAGCCGTTAATTAGCGTTAGTTAACGCATTTTTGCGTAATCTATATCACATTTGTATTATGTGATGATATTATTGCATTGCATGATGCTAATCTGGACTTGTTAGCTATCATTATAAATTATATATGTTTGTTTTAGTAAGTTTTTATTGCATCAAAAATAATCCAGTGATTTTGGGTTGTTATTTTCAACGTTTGTAAAAAGTAGTCTTTCCAGTGACTACTTACTTGTCCATTCCGCTCATCATGATTTGATATTCAGAAGGAGATTTGTCCGCCCAGTGTACCGAGTAGCTGTGTTTTCCGTCCGCTATCATTGAAAGCCTACCCACGAAGTCACTGGGTGTAAGATGCCTGGGACTTTCAGGTACATCATCACGTGACGCATATGGTTTAAGGTGTGAATCTCCGGCCGACATGACGAAAAAATTCATCTGTACGTGAAAATATCAATCGAACATTGACTTCAAAACGAAACAGTGATTCTAGCTTAAGATAATGAAAACCAAATATAAATAGAAAAAGATAATTAATGATTTATTTCGAAATCTAAACATTTTCCGCATCATTACTGACACCTGCCATGTATATCCGGTTAACGAAGGGTTCTCAAGAACTAGGGTAAGGGTCTGGTTTCATATCTCATGAAAATTAACTTATCTTTCTATGATTTTAATGTATTTGCGATCAAAACCGTTTGAATAACATTCGGCAAATTGTATTTAGATCACACTGTAGATAATGCTCGTCAGAAGAAGATAACAGAGAGATTAGAGATGAAAGTACATAATGTGTCTATACAGCGTTACTCACCTCTATATATCTGTGAGGACAAATCACCAGGTTCCATGAATCACGAAACGTGCACTGGGACGTTATCATATACGGGTCGGACCTAACAACGGAACTTTCGGCGATGGTTGTTACAGTTCCATCCAGGTCTACAAATTTGGCGGCAATGTCGCCATCGAAATCGGCGAATCCGGTTATACTACTGTTACCATCATACACCCTGTTACCTGTGAGGATCTGGGGAGAGGAACAAGACATATTTTACATGCCCGGCCAAATATTTGAAATAATGTACAAGTGGTCGTTGATATTAAGCCTTATGATGTAATTTGATGTTAAATATATATGACATAATTTGAATGTTTTTATTTGAATATTAATCTAACCAGTTTTTCGTACGCTTTGTTGTTTTGGATACTGAACTTTATTTGAAGAGAGGTCGAAATACATTTCGATATTTTTCTTTCTTGGTATTGTCGATGTTGTGTTCTTTAATCTAGCAAGGGAGATCGTTGCTATTCTTAAGATTGCGCGTATATGAAATAGATAGTCTATTGTAACTTTATATTCATGTTTGCAATATATTCCATCCCCCTCCCACAATTTCTTAACCCTTTTCTTGCTTTGCGTTTATTTTGGAAGCATACTATGAAATCTGTAGTTTATCCTTAAGAATGATTATATTTTATCGGCTTGAGATCAACAATTTCAATCTTTTTCTGATATTTATGTCACCATTATATTTACAGCAAGAATGAAAAGTATTAATTGATAATTAAAACAATTACATGTTATTAGATAGAGAAGGACAATTTCAACCTATTTGTGTCACCATACAACTAAAATGAGAACACCAAATATCAATTTTTCGAAGAGGAAATGGTACTCACTCCGTCGGAGAATCCAAATTTGATATTCTTGGTGCCGCTGATTGACGGGGTAGAGAATTTGTTATTCCTCTTAAACCCTAAGGCACCTGCCTTCCTGTTTTGATTTGTTGTAAAATTTCCAAAGAAGGTATCAAATACATATGAAGGTCCATCATAATACGCCACGCCTTGTATGGGCAGATTACTGTTAAACAAGAACCAGTTCCATTTAAACCTTATATATAGCAAAACAATTATTATTAAACAATAACAAGAAATTGGCAACCGTGAATGCGACAAACAATTGTTAAGATTGGGAATAGGAATTTAATATTGCTTGTAGCATTTTCGTTGGCGTAAGGAATGTTATCAGACCAAAATGTAAAAAATGAAGTCTCGATAATGTAACGTCACTTTTGATCGGCTGATACAGCCGTGTAATAATTTCTTAGAGAGTCCATCAATATAACTGGATGTCCACTGAATTGTTTCGTGTAAATTAAATCATAAGGATAAAATTGAATATCTTGTTATGCTACGGAACTTAAACAACGGAATTTGCTAATAATGTGATAGATGCTTCAAATATACGAGAATAAAATAAAGATATACACGTCTCCGAAAAATGCATTACATATGCAAAAGGCAGGAATTTCCTACGCGGGAGTTCATCCGTCCATTGTAAACATAAGGGTTTTTGAGTTATGGTGTGCTATTATATGACATTAAACCTACCAAATAACATTATTTGTCTAGAAGCGGAAACTTCAATAGTTGATCTGATATACATTTCACATTTGAACTTCAAATGAGCGATTGGGACTGAACAAAGCAAATGGTTAAAAAAAAGAACAGCCATGGTCTGTTATTGTGTCAACATTTTATCTCATTCAATTAACTCTTAACACAATTGAATACTTATTAATTTAGGCTCCGACTAATCTTTAAAAACGCATAGAAACAACATTATTAGAAGTTATGGATGCGAATCTACGAACGGTACAGGAATCAACATTACTTCACTTACTAATTCTTTTGCGGCAAAGAATGTGGCAACATTTTCCAGCCATCCACTCCAGTTCCCCAGTCAGGGTCGCCAATGTTATCCGTCTCTCCCAAAACAACGCTTTTTGAAAGGAACTGTTTTAGATTCCACGACCTTGGAAATCAAAATACGGGCAAAACAAGATTGATCAAATTATACACAACACAGGATTGACCAAATATGAATATCACAAGATAGATAGAAATATGCACATCCAAGGAACAATATTGGTCAAAATCTGCATACAAGATTGATCACAATTTGCACAGCACACACTGACAGCCTTCTGAAATGTATCAGTAAGATGTTCTGTGAAGCTCAAACGTTATGGTCACGTTAATTAGTACTAATACTATATCAGAACCAACTGTTAGCACTAATTATTTGTAAAATAAATCGATGGACTTACCCAACAAGTATGAGTGACGTTTGACTGCCGGCTAATCTATGGATGGATTAGAAAAGTTCAATAAATTTATCGATAAATTAAATAATGTCAACAATTTGGAACAAAACTGTCATTAAAAACAACGAAAAATAATGGTAGCGAATGAAACTGTTTAAAAGCATTTTACTTGACTTTTTCAGTAATCTTTTCCTGGAAATAAACAATGAATATTATTACGTTGTCGAGTTTAGAATATGTTATAATGATAATGGCTTACGAGGCTCTTGTCAGCGTAATCCAACCTCCCCTGACCCAGGCATTGCGTGCGTTTTGATAGGCTGCAAAAGACAAAGAACATTTTCCGATTTACATTAAATCATGAATTTTGCTGGTATTTCTAGTATTTCGAAAACGTTTTTGTTAACATCATTTTGAATAAGACTTTAGAACGATACGTATTCATCTAGAAAGAATACGATAGAAATACTTAGAAAGTATTTAACACCCAACTTTCATGTTCTGTTTTGTTATAATAATCATAAGACACATGTGTGATAACACTATTGCGACGCCATACGTAATTGATATGGTGATGACGTCTCTTGTTTTGATAGCGGAAAACTTTACAATGAAGTCGAAGTAATTTAGTCTTGTAGTTTATTACTGGAGATATTTTGCTTATTCTCTCATCATGAACATGACTTTGAGATATCTGCTTATCTTCTCATCATTAACATGATTTATACAGCAATTTGAATCTGACAAATTGTCAGTGCAGTATGCAATTTTATAAACTTTTAAGATAATCTATAATTCGCATAAAGACTCGTAACATATCAATCATTGAATAATAGTTGAATAATACTGTAAATCACTTATATTTCACGAGTACTTAATTTCGCGAACTCATCTTATTTGACTGATTCGCGAATACATAGTTTCGCGAATTCCGATCTCATAATGACTTTAAATTCGCGAATGACGTTAGATTGTCGGCGATTTTCCCATGTTGGTAGGCATTTTGTTTATGGGAGTCCTGTGACAGTACAAGAAAAGTCATATGATTCAATCATGTGATATTGGTGTCTGGCCATACTGAATTGTATTTACCGTACCTGTATGCATGCTAAATGGTTTACAAAGGCGGTGTCAGACATTGAACAAAACCCAGGCTCATTAAGAAGATGACAGACTACAATAGGTTGTGAGTTAACGTACATTGTAATTAACATACGTGCGTATACAGTGATACCGATGAACAATTCTCTATTACGAATGATTTATACCCCAGGGGATTATTTACTCTGAATGTTTGAATTGAATTTAAAAAAAAATTGATTTCAATTTTGTTATGGTAAATATCTTTTCGAGAATTAAGCGATGTGAAGTGATATGCATATATGTAACCTTACATAACGTATTCCGGGTGACCATCCGGGATCCTCGGGACCTTATCTATCATGCTTAAATTAACTACATGTAAAACGTAGTCTAGAAGTTAACTAAGTCCGAGTTCAACCAAAATATCAGTGTTCAGTGTTTTTTTTGTTTTTTTGTTTTTTGTGTGTGAAATTTTGGTGTTTTGTGAAAAAACGCACTCTGATATAAGTATAATCTATCATTTTATCATGATTTTAACGGCGATGTTTGCTCACCAACTAAAAATTACGGTAGATTCAAAATGAACGCCACTTATTATTCTTGTCATTCTCATACAAATATTCGTGAAAGATTTGATTTCGCCTTTGACTCTCCTCGCAAATTAACGCGAAAATAAATCCCACGCGAAATATAAGTGATTTACAGTATGCTACATTGACTCTCGTGTAGTTGTTGAACACATTTGATATATACGTACCAGTAAGCCTATCGATGATAACATGTTTGTTAGCTGAGTTTTCATCGAGTGGGTTTTCCCTTGGATGGTAAAAGTTATTTGATATAATTGCACCGGTGTTTTCATCCAGGCGGTTGTCCAGAAAAAATCCATTCTATAAAATATTCAAATTTATACGACATAAAAGACCATTCGGATTTACATTGCAAATAGCCTGTATGGTTAGAACTAACCATTGGTTTGTTGTTTCGTAAGAAAGAAAAATACGGAAGTAGAAAGTAAACTATGAGTTAAAAACAATGAAAATATTGTTGTAAAATGTATATGACGATCGGACTTATCTGAACGAGATGTTTGTGTCAGGTCGTCCCAAAGATAGTAAATGACAGTGTGTGACTATATCAGTGTAGTCAAGCCAAATAGGGAACGAAATGTACCTTGTTTGAATGCGCGACGTTATTGGTAAACTCCGTGATAGCAGTGTGACGAGCCTCTTCTCTCTGCATATAACCTTTCGTAGCGGATCCAGCAAGTGGAATATCGGGGTATATAAACCAATAGCCCTTTCTCTATGGCAACAAGAAAGAAATCTTGAAATTTGTATATAGCGTATTGTTAAAATCAAAGCGTGGTAAAAAATTATAGCTTAATAAATTTTCTCTTTAATATTCGACATAATCTCTTTGGAAAACACTTCTAACAAGAACCATGGGGACGATGTTGAATTATAGATATACCGTTATTTGTCAAGTAAAACAATATGAGTACAACACGTTGTATACATAAAAACGTTAAATTGTGATAAACATCTTGCTGTGTAAATATGACGTACTGTTTTATGAAATGTTTAAGAAAGAGTACGATCACTTATTTATAGCTAATCATCTACTTTATTTACTGACATATTTTAGTTAAACTGAATCTATTGTGGTTTATTACCTCACTTCCGGCGGCAACATTGTTCCGTAATATTGTATTGGGGTTGGTAATCCAGAACGTGGTTGGTTCCCTGTTTAAAAAGAATACATATTAAAAATTGTACTCAAAATTTCTAAAGTTTATTGAATATGTTGTTGTTTCTATAAGGACAGATAACTTCTTTTAGTTACTGTTTTTAAAATTTTAAAAGTTTTTTATTTTTTTTTAGAGTTTATCTTCAGAAACTCGATATATAGTCGACATCAATGAGGTAAAAAAATTATTTTGCTTCTTTCACAAATTATTAAAAAACGGAAAAGATTAATTATGATTTTTTGAAGTAAAGTCGATATGTACGCATCAGAAGGAATCAGCTTCCCGTATCTGGTACTAGCTCCGAGATTTCCATCAAAAACTGTTCTCTTTTCCCCGCCGTCCTCCAGGAAATAGCAGTGACCAAGAGACTCGTAACCAACGTTGTCCATTACCTACAATCCGAGATTGAAAATCTTCTTTACCTTGTTATTAAAGCAACCATAAAAAACCTTATAATTTATCTTAATTCCATGGAGAAAATTATTTTGGAATAATCTTTTTCCGTGTAAATTTATCGGCAAAATCCAATAATATATATTGTATTTGGAAGTCATATGATAATTCTAGTAGTTTGGACAAGGTAAGGTGTCGGTGCAACCCAGGTCTTTATGAAGAAATAAACACAAGACGTGGACAATAACATTCCATTTAAACAAAACATAAATAGTAAAAATCCATGATAAATTAAAACAGGAATTCCTTCAATTACATGCAATCGAGTGTAGTCCCATACAGGAATATCAGTTAAAATTAAATTCGCACCACATAATAATCGTTCGTAAAGATTCAGTGTGATTTGGGATTTTGTCATAAACGTAACTATTTCTCATCCATATTACCACATTGAGGATTTATTTGAACATATCAAATGCATATTGTTTTCTGCAATACACGTTTAAATATAATTTGCATACAAAAGAAAAAAAAAAGAAAAAAAAAGCATTGCCCATACCAATTCCAAGAAACATTTTTGTGTCAATTGCTATTGTTAAACAGTGCAATAATTAAATCTTACCGTGAGACCGTGAGTTCCATGAACCGTGACACACCTGGCGAAGGTGTGGTGGATTGAGTTATCCCTGATGTAGGGTGGATTAGGATACTCTGGACCATCCACATCCTCACACATGTGGAAGTGGATCGGGTAGTGACCTAAAATTTACTAAATTCTTTTAAAACAAAAACTAGTTTTTTTTTCGAAATAGCATTTTATGCTGTATATAATTCTAATAGGAATTAAATATTATATGTGATAAATCTTGATATCTTGACTGATTTTTTGTTGGAGGTAAGGTTCAAAATGTTACAATGACCAATGAAATCAAATCCAATACCTAGGTCTGTCTGTTTGCCCAAGTGGTAGAACTCGGCCCCTTCAATGTGTACGTTTTTAAACCCTTTAACAGCCTGTGAAAAAAAAAGTATAAATCAGTGTAAAGAGTATGTAGAAAAATCGCTTGTAAATCTTACAGAGCAATTTTATTCACTGAAAGCTATGTATACCAAAATGAGAAGGACTGTTATTGGTCAATTTTACAGGGAATAAACAAGGAGTGATAAAATATAGCAATTCTTCAATAACAGGAAGTGAATTAATTCTACCTTCACGTGACCGCCGAACGTGTCGAAATCGTAGTCATTACAATTTTCGTTAACGGTAGGGCAAAAGGCATTCATAACGCCTTCTATAACGATATTTCGCGACAGCAGCGCCACCTCGCCTCTCATATCAACGTTATTTTCCACTCCACTGTAGTGCATGAATTTCGGAAGGACTGTAGAAAAACAGATTGATTTATGTTTTATTTAGATCATACAATGTATACATGCATATAATTATGTGAATGAGAGATGTTGGGAAAATAGAAAGGAAGATTATACGAGATACATGTACTATTGAAAATCATGCATAAATGTTAAATATTATTATTGATTAATTGTATTTCAATAAGACTGAAGTAGAAAATGATTAAAACGGATGCAAACGGATATTGTGAAAACATATTCCTGGATTTCATTTTTTTTCACAAATGATTTTATTCATTTTTTTCATTTATTCATTCATTTGGTTTTTTTAGTTGTGCTTATTTTATACGTGATTTAGCTTCTGAAGAAATGGCACATCAAAATATCTTAAATTATTTTCATTGTCTGTATAATTACGTCACAATGAATGATAACACCGAAATATGTAAAATTGTAAAATACATAGTTAATCCCTGTATACATCACTACTATACATTACATATTTATCGTCAAAAGTAGATATTTTGTAAAAAGACATATCACCACGAAAAGAATTATGTTACACAACAATAAATTTCAGAATATCTCAATTTACAAACGCATTCCATGAAAACGATCACCCCAACCACGATCGCTTATGACGTGTACATTTAACAGTGACATACGGTTACATCAACAGTAAAAACTTACGTGCAACTTTGACCTGTTTACTACTGCAGTCCGTACATCTAACAATGGTCGCCACCTCAGCTTTTTCCATGCTGTAGTCAGTCGAGGTCAGTAATAGGCGATCACCTGAGGTTAAAGTAAACTTTTGAAAGAATTGTACAAAAGATCATGTTAAGTTGTAGTAGTATATATGACCGGTTACAACAAATAATAAAACAACTTAAATTGGTTGACTTTTTTTAGAAAAATCTTCAATGTTTGTTCTTATTTTGGACTTTTGTGAATTTCTTGTCTGTATTCTCATATTTGAAACTCGCACCTTCTTTCCATGAGCTGACGTCATCAACTAGATCCAAAACAAGAACAGAAGCGTCTTTCCCCACGATCCTGAAATCAAATCTGTGATTTTCCCAGGTTTTCACTTGTTTGGAAGTAGTTTTGCTTATTGCGACCATCTTCAGGCCATTGATTTCCAAGCTGGACTCTGCTATTTGATGATAATGGTGGACAGGGGTCAGTGTCTCCATTGTTTTCGTTGGGTCACCTTTAATTAAATGGAAATGATTGTTCTTTATACAAACTTTAACTATTAATTTTTTTCTGGTTGGTGTTCTATACATCTGAAAATTCCGAGGTTTTCACATCAAAAAAAAAAAAAAAAAAACCAAACAAGAAAACCCAAAAAACCCCACTGGCTTTTGATTACATTTTAATACAGAACTGTACAATTACAAACAAAGTAAAATGAAGTGACAAGGTCGGGATCAAACTATTATCTCTAAATTCTAAACAACCGGGCAACTCCTCTCTGTTACGAAAAAGAGTGTTTCATTTGTATTGGCATATGAATAAGTCATCATTTGAATCCCTATTCATTCATTCACGTACTTATGATATTTCTTACCTTTTACAGCAACCAGAGAGTAAGCATCGAATCTGGTAATACGTCTTATCTGACCTTGACCTTGAGGGATACCAGCTATCGTCTCAATGGCGGCAAACACTGGAGACAGATCGACCTGGAGTTGGTCCGAAACCATTGTGTACTGAACCGCCATCATGACAAGTTTGCCATCGGGAATACCTGTAATGTATTTAGCAGAAGGAGGTATGGTTTTCTTAGTTGAATGAATTACTAACTATTTGATAGGTTTATCGTTAAACCTAGAACTATTGTACCAGATTTGATAATAAAACAAATCCTGCATTTCAGATACTGTAAACGTACATATTTTAGCGGTAATAATATTTAAGCGTTTTCGAAGTAGTGGAAAACATGTAGACATGGCTATGAATATATTCAAAAGACTAGGACATGTTATTCCATCATAATGTCTCGAGGAAACACTGATGTATATTTCGTAATAAATCTAAAATGCTGTCGCTTAAATGTGAATGGGAAACTATTTTTATGATTTTAAATATGTCTTCTCACGAAGGCGGTTACCGTTAATAATCATGATCACGACCCAGTTTCTGACCTGTTATACATCACAATGCGACAGACACAATCCTTTATATCAATAGTTACATGCAATATTTAACTCTAAAGCTCCGGGCAAGTTTCCTTTCCAAAACCCTTAGATAAACTTGTACAAACTTAATCAGCTATATAACACGATGTTTATTGTAGGTACCCCTATGATTGTTTAAGATTAGCTGCCAACTCGGTTCTACAAGGCCAGATTTTTTATCATCCTGACGGAACACTTATTTGGAGCAGAAATAGGATTTGTATGGATTCTTCACACAAAACGGATAGCTTGTGTTAATCTAATGTACCTATCCTTACCATACAATTACCCAAGCATCTGTATATAGTTAATTCAAAACCGAACTTTTCAACAAAACGGACATTAAATTATATTTTAAAAGCTCATCAATGAGTTGTTTAGTAATTCGATTTTTTTCTTTACTAGTTTCTATTAATGCAAATATCCCCGTTGTAATCGATCATCTTGCTGACATGTTGTAGATTTATTAATATATTAACTGATGTTTGCAAAGTTGATCAATTTATCAACGAAGGAATTATACTCCTATTGTATATTAAAAAAAAAAGATACAAGAGCTAGATGTCAACTTGAATTTATTTAAGTGAACTTAAAATTATTTTCGTCGTTTTTTTCACTTTGAATTATTTACAATTTCATCACTTGATAATCTGTTTTTATGTCGCCTCTGACACGTGCAAGAATTTGTGATTCATAATTGAAATAGTATAAAACATACAAAAGATTACCTGTCATAAAATATGTAATTGATCTATCGCAACTAAAGACACACGAAGCCAACAATATAACCTCCGACTAAACGCCAATTCCATATAATTCAGACTAAAGTTAAAACATACAATATTTTACATTAGACTAAAGTGATTGGTATGTATCTGAAGAAAAATCTCAAATAGACAATGTTCACTTCAAAATGTAGTAGTTCGATGATTTCTCCAACTTACCCGAGAGATGAGACACGATACCATTAACGGCTCCAGCAGCCTCATCAGCTGTCACACCACTAGTAGAATATACTTTATGTTTGTAGAGACCGCCATCATCGTTAAATGTGTAAATAGCCAGCCCCTCTGAATGATATCCCATAGGCTTGAAAACAAAATCCCTAATTATTCATCAACTTTATATAACACTCGTACACAGAGATGTACAAAAAACATACAGGTACCAAACGTTATCAATATAAAATTATGCAATTGTTTCACTACGTTAGGACCTGAGCATTACTGATGCATCTATAAGGGACGAAACAGCTGTATGATTGAGTTAAATTCAGCTTGGTTATGATGTATTTAACTATAATTTTGTATTGAAAGTGGTAATAACTTGTGTGTTGTTTGTATAAACATTCGTACTTCAAGTATTCGCAAGGCAGGGTAGAGGCATTATTGGAATAGTGTGTGAAAATAACACGCTACTTTCATGATATGCTTACGTTAGATGATAACGTACAATCACAGTGCAGTTAACGTAAAATTACACTGTATTTTGCACTAATTCTACATGAAAACATACAATACTAATACGCTCTGTAATCGTAGTCGCCTTAACGTACTTTCATGTTATCGCATTATCAAATCTTAACAGATAAGCGAAATGATGAATTAGTCATATATATTACTTATTATATATTTAGTGTATAGACAGTGTTATCATATGAACAATGTTTGAGTCACCTAAAGATAGGGAAATGATAGTTTCGCTTCAAGATGTAAAAACAAAGGTATATCAAAAATAAAATGTTGATTAAAGATGATTTGATTTGTTTTCAGAGATTCAACATCCTCGCAACAAGCACGGTCATACGAGGACCAGTGTCGAAGATACACCTCTAACAGAAAACAAACCACAGGAAGCAGAGCAATGAGGAAAGAAAAGGAGAGATAAAGGGTATATCTATTGTAATTAGGAAAACAGATTTATTTTGGCCTCATCAGTGTTTCCTTAACACAAAGTAATTATAAGTGTGTACATGGTACTAAAACTAAGGTATCTAAATATCTGTGAAATTAGTAATACTTTAGAATATTTAGTCAATGAGTTTCCGGACATGAAAATTGTCTAAAATGTCACTCACAAAACTAACACTTCTAAATAGAAATAGTGTAAACCATTCTCATACAATAGGGAGAATGGACTAATTTAACATTTGACAACAACATTGCGATTGATGATGAGTGATTATATACTTACACGGTCTTCGGTAGAGGAGAAGATCAAACCATTGGTCTTCTCTAGTCGGGGAACAGTTTGGGCTAGTTTGGTCCACGCCAGCTTCTTTTTCCCGTGGATTTCCAAAGTTCCTCCATCGTCCACCCCGACAAACTTCTGACCAAATTTAGGAACGGAGTATTCTTGTCGATCACCTAAACAGATTATTTTATCAAATTGGAATTTATCTTGATATCACATATACTTCGTTGTTTGGGCTATAATTTGTTGTGATGTTTTATTTATATGTTGTGTTACCGCACTGAAGCCACTACACTTCACTGAAATCAAACTATCTATTGACATACCGGTCAAAGAAATCCGAGCGTTTGCCTCAAATGGACAGGTCTCTGAACCAATGTGGAGCTCTCCTTTCAAATGAATGAAGTTTGCAATCATTGTGAAATCTCCCTCTGGACTCCACACGAGCTTGCCATTTGTCTCCACCGTTACTCCGAACAATGGCGGAGGTGACATGTCCAAAAGTACATTGCCGGTGATGCTGACGTTAGTGCCAGCTTCGGGAAGCTACAATGTATCATGAAAATGTGCCAGTGATTTTGTACATGAAAGTTTGAGGTCTACCAGTATATTAGAAATGCCCGCATCCGAAACACACAAAAATAATTAAGACTGGATAAACAGGGATCACAAACTGGTTCTCGTACCAATGTCTGCTGTTTTTAAGAAACTTATGCATGTTATTGTCCTATCACAGAACATTTATAGCTTCAAAACTTCAAAACTAACTATCGGAAAAGTTATTGTACATTATTGTCAATGTTAACATCATACTTGCTTATCCTTAGATATAAAACGACTCACCTTGTTATCAGGCCAGGTATTGCTATCGCTCCATCGAGATAAAGTGACGTCATTGTGGGGACACGCAATTACTGACGTCACAAAGTATAAAATAATAACTGGCCGGAACATCTGTCTTATTGCATCTGCCATGACTTATAAAAAAGCAAAGAAAATAAAGATAACAGAACCAAACATTATGTACTGGGAAAAAAATAAGATAATAATAATAAAGAAATGGAAATAACGAAATTGAAACGTTTTGTTTTGATAGGCAACAGGTAGTTTTTACATTTATATATCATACTATATTTACATTCTGAGTGTTGTTCGTTATATGAAACTACCAAGTGAACACAAACATTTGACCATGCAGACACTATGAATACGGTATGTGTTGATTTTCCACACATTACAACACGGTAAAATATTAATACGCCAGAAGAAAAAGTCCCCAGTTCATTTTCGTAAATTGTGCTGTCTTTGCCTTTATTAACATAGAAAAAATCTAACACGAATTATTCTATTTTACGTTAATTGATATTTTTTTTGTTTTAAAAAGCTGGGAGCGGAAAGAAAGGTAAACGATGGCTTGGTGCATTAGTGGAATCACCGGCATTTCCAATAATTGTGCATCTATTAGCTATCTTTTTTTGTTGAAATGTCCCTGTTCTTTAAATCTTTCTTCCATATCATCCTAATGTAAATATATGAATTAAATGGAAATGTTTCTTTTCATTTTCATCGCGGCTTCGAAAAGCAGTAGGTATCTATATACCCTGTGATGCGCGTTAAACCGCAATAAAAACGAAAGAAATAATAACAATAAAAAACAATCCCAATATATCACCATTGAAGATTTAAACAGATAGACGACCATTAGGTGAAAACAAAGGTAAAATTTAAAAAGAAGTTCGGAAAATGAAAGTTTAATTTTATGATTTTGTAATGAAGATTATGTAACATTTAAAAGATTAAAATTAGAGAATAAAAATAAACAAAAACTTTGATAAATAGAAATATTTCACGGAAATATTTAATGTGAATGAACATATATACAATATTTTATCAAAATGATTGTGAAAAATGGAAATACACGGCAAGAAGAAAAGTAACCGGAACAGATGAAAATTGTAGTACATACCTTTCCATCAACAGCTGTTGCCAAACTGACAGGAAAACATGTTGGTCTAGCAATAAGAGGTATATGGTACATACGTCATCAAATTGCCTGATTTAGCTATCAAAATAGAATATACGGTCTCCGTTCTCCTTTTAAACTTAACCCTTAAAGCAAATCTGTGTTCAGACACGAAATAACACTTATATACATGTATACTGTGTCCGAAATGATAGTCACTTGACCGTGAAATAATATCAGGCGTGCGCGATCTCATGCGGAGGACAGATGGTCACGGGCAAGGTCATATGGGCAATAATCTATTGAAAATCTACATGTCGGTAAATAAATACGAATTACATTTAAGTTTATTTTGAATACAAGTTCTAATTTATTTTTTTTCATTTTTTTTTTTTAGTTTCTTTTTTAAAAGTTGTATTTACCTCATTCTTCAAATGATAACATGTATATCAGGAGAGAACTAGTTACTATTTAATGTAATGTCAGGTGAGAAGTGATTTGTATTTAATGCGATATCAGAAGAGCAATGATTTCTATCTTAAATAATGTCAAGACAGAAAGGATTCCTGTTTAATGTAATGTAAGGAGAGAAATGATTCCTATTTAATGCAATGTCAGGAGAGGTATGATTCATTTTTGACGTAATGTCAGTCGTTGTAAATCGTTGCTGTAGTTTTGATATCATGTCAATTATCAGGAAGCAGACTCATGTTCTTTTTTACTTTTTGTTTGATAGTATTATTTTAATAAACAATAAATGTAATCACCAAACGAAGCGTAATGACAAAATGGTTTCTCCATCTCACCGATACGTTTGGTGAAGTTCGTGATTACAGACGAAAGGAATTCTGATGTGTTGACAGTACTGTGCTAATGTCTCAAAGTGACCTTAGCAGATGAAAACAGTACATGCATTAAAATGAGGTACTAAAAACAAATATTTTGGTTTTACATATTTATAAAGATATATTTTAATACTGACGAGGATTGATTATTGTGAACCTTCTGTTTCGCTGTTCAGCCATGCGTTTGTTACGAGACATAAACAAATGGACAGGACTGACTTATCAGGGTGGTATGTCACGACAAATTTCACGGTACTTGATCACCACTTTGTTTGGATACTATAATTGACTTGTTTGTAGCGATGTTACAGTAATACTCACTGGATCGTGTCCAATGTAAGAACAACACCTTACACTAGTGACTTCCGATTGCGTATTGTGCAGTGGCAACAACTGTGTTTGTTAGTTTACTGGATTTATTGTCAAGTAAACAGCCAGGGTCCTTTTGAGGGGGAACGGGGGTATCCTTTGAGTAGTTCATTAGCTCACTGAACAGCATACTGGAGGCCCATCGCATACCTTTAGGCCAATTAGTCAAGTGTCTTGTTCAATGACAAAACCACGAAATCAGAGATCGGCAGGTTTCTCAACTTCCCGAGAAACGCAAACTGACATGGGTAGGGAGCGTCGAACCTCACACCTCGGATCTTCATCTGAGATTACGTGGCCAAGCTCTAACCTACTGAGCTATCGCGGACCCTATTGTTTTACTGTGAATGCCAATATTATGTAAAATAGAAATGAACAGTTCGATACATTGTATTGATCAATGGAATCTGTCACGAGTCTAACTAGACTAGATATATACCTGTAAGAATGGCAGGAAAAAAATGAAATATCATAATGCAGTTTTACACCAGTAATACATGTTATCATTTGAAGAAGGGGATAAAAAAAATGAAAAAAAAAAAAAAAATGAAAAAAAAATCAGAACTTGCATTCAAAATATACTTAGTCCGTAGTTCGTATTTATTTAACAACATGTAGATTTTCAATAGATTACGGCCTATATGGCCTTGCCCTTGACCATCTGTCCCCCGCATGAAATCACGCACCCCAGATATTATTTCACGGTCGAGTGACCATCATTTCGGACACAGTATACATGTATATAAGTGTTATTTCGTGTCTGATCACCGATATGCTTTAAGGGTTAAGTTTAAAAGTAGAACGGAGGCAGAAGATTATATTTTGATAGCTTAATCAGGCAATCTGATGACATATGTAACATATACTTCTGATTGCTAGACCAACATAATTTAGAGTCAGTTTGACTTTTGATGGGCAGCTTAGTACTACAGTTTACATCAGCTCCGGTTACTTTCTTCTGGCCTTGTATTTCCATTTTTTTCCAATCACTTTGTTTAAAAATTGTATATACATTTATTCAATATTAACATAATTCCATGAAAAATTCCTATTTATCCAAGTTTTTGTTTATTTTTCTTCTCTACTTTTAACCATTTAAATGTTACATAATATTCCATTTTCGTTTTGTTAATCGTCGGTAACAAGAAAACAAAATAAAAAAATCAAACTTTAATTTTCCGAACTTCTCTTTATATTTTAACTTTGTTTTCACTAAATGGTTGTCTATCTGTTTAAATCTTCAAAAAAACAACAACAGGATTATTAGTTCTGTCTGAAAAGGATCTATTACTCAAAGTCAATATCATTTAAAATTCGTTCATGGTTTGAACTCAAATTGATTTTTGAGCGATCCTAAATATTGATACGACTTATTACTCAGTAGATTTTTTAGTGTATGATGTAGTTCGACATTCATTCTTCGGCATTAACTGTATGTATAAGTAAATTGATATTGTAATGTGTTATCATACTTTAGTGGATATCGCGTAATTATTTTGGGGGTTTGAAATTCACCTAGTGGTTCTGAATCCAAGTTTGAAAATTTATCTGGATTACGATTTACACAGGGTCATTTTTCCACTTTACTCCTGTATTCGATGATATTTAATACGTGAAATACAAAACTGGTTCGATTTTTGAAATTTGAATTGCATTTCTCCCATTTATTTGAGAGCTCTGAGACGAGAATGGTTTAGAATCATATTGATATTACCCGAGGTGTTAATTTTTTAAATTATTGGACCTCGCAATGTTTATCGGCATTCCTGTTGTAATTGGAATATTAACTAATAGGATTTAAATCGTGAAGGTGTAATCTGTACCTAGCTGTGTATAAGACGTATTATTATTTTCATTTAACATTTATTTTTCAAACACGAATCTCTTTAAACAAAATTGTACAAAGACGTGTGTTTCTTGATAAGCTTGCATTCAAAAAGTCAACTGTGAAATTAGGCTTTACATAAACATACCAGGTAAGACACCCTTAAAATAACAATGTTGAAACTCTCATTCCGACGACGACGACGATGAAGACGACGATGACGACGACGATGACGATAAAATTAATGTTTTTTGATTGTATAAAGATAAAACGGATTGACTTGTTATGAAAAAAAAACCAAAAAAACAAACAAACAAACAAAAAAAACAACAACAACAAAAACAAAATATCAGCTTATGTTTACTAAGAGTAATTGTGGCGTACAAGATACAGCAATTTGTGAGAGAATTTTCTTTGAAGATATGTCACATAAAAAACGTACAATACTTCTATATCGATTAGGGGTTCGCATTTTGTTCGGTTGTCTGGGGTATCCAGAGCTTAATTGGTATAATACACCATTATAGCTTATTTATAATCATTCTTAAGACAATTATGACGACTTCTCCATCAAATATTCATAATTATTAGATTCGCTACTGAATGAAAAGCCAGCTTTACGCCTGAATAAGCAAACTTTGTATGGGTCTTTCTTCTTAGTAATAAATACACGGGTTTTTCCGCAATGTCCTTTCGACTTCATAGATTCGCTGATACTCTATTCTTAGTGAACCCTAAAGCCTCGTTAAATCACGATGATAAAGTAACGTACCGAAAGTATGTCATACATTTTTGTGAAGGAAATATGTTGTTCGTGAATGATTTCAAAAACTCTTTTATCAAAAGCATGTTGTCAGTAATCTTGCTTATTGTGCTTGATAATATATTAGAATGAAAATGGAAATACTTTGGATAACGATAATGTAAAGATATATCAATCGATCTTAGCATCAAACATTTTAGAGTGTGATCTTTCTGAAGATTATTTAGAGATACAATATCACATATCACATGTCGTGATGTTTAAGGCCAAGGAAGCAAATGAAATCATTACGTTATCTAGACGACGATCATGGAATAGGTGATTGATTTCTGTGGATGATTGATTTTTGTAGACATATTTAATAATGCAATACTTATGTATTATAAATTTGTTGTGACAATAGTATTGTAAACAAATAAATAACGCTTCTTCATTAGCTGATACTGGCATTCTGAATACGCCCAGGTTCTTCAGTTTTCTTTAAATCACAGGCGCCAATGTTGATAAATATATGGGCATTCAATAATCCTTCACGTGCTTCAGGCCGTCTCGGATTGCGCCAACTCGCTGACACAGACCGATTACGATACTTAGATCTCC
Organism: Pecten maximus; assembly: GCF_902652985.1. NCBI lineage: Eukaryota > Metazoa > Mollusca > Bivalvia > Pectinida > Pectinidae > Pecten > Pecten maximus. The sequence goes on along the minus strand of NC_047016.1, from coordinate 40,599,374 downwards.
TCGGGTCGTATTGCGTAATGGTTCGTCTGATAATGTGTGTTTCAATATTCCAATTCCTTTTGTAACAAAAATAACAAAAATGGATTTCAATTTCTTTGGAACATATATAACTGTTTATTTCATATCCATGGTATTTGTGGGTTTGACCCAGTGTGAGTTATCTTCGAAGTTGGAAAAACGTGTTTTTGATGATGGTGAACTATTTAAGGTTGTACAGCCGTGCGGATATATCCAATGTTGGAAAGAGTGTGAACTTTCGACAGACTGCGCGGACATTGCGTTTGACCAAGATTTGTTATATTGTGGACTTGTTAGGAAGTCAACTTCAGTTTCTCCTCCTATAGATTTATCGGTAAGTTCTAGAATTAAGTAATTATCTCTTGGCGAGTATAAACATAATTCAGACTAGAATATATACCATTAAGACATATAGTAGGCCATGTTGCAAAGGTAGAGGAAGAGATCTTAATTTGAATGTGAACTGATTTATTTAGATGGCTTTACTTAGTCCTTATTCCTTTGTCAAAAGTAAACCAGTTGCACCAAAATCAATAACATTTAGTCTATTTTCACAAGGTCGTATAAAATGCATTCTTTACTTTTCATTCAATTGTGTTAAAGCAAACCTTGTGTAATCATCTGCTGAGAAAGACCAGTGAATAAATGAGTATGCTTTTGATCACGGACAAGTGACACCTACCTGATTCCATTAAATGATCAACGAGCAAATCTCCAAGTGTTAGGTTCATTGCAGTTGAAGAAGCTTTATTCCAAATTTTCTTGAAATAAACTAATTGACATCAATCCGTAATCTGCTATCCGTTTGAAAACGTATTTAATATAAGGTAAAAAGAAAAAAATGTTATTTTTGCGATCGTGGTCCGCTGACTTAAAATACAGTTAAAAGGCGTTGTTGGACATGTTAATTTCTTTCTTAATAAATAAATATTTTTTTTATTCGGGTTAAACAACTTTCCTTGAAAACGGTACGAGTATACAGTAAAACAGTATATAGAGCCACTGTTGCAACGGCTTTTTGAATGTTCATGTTTTGCTAGTGCATATTCACTTATAAAGTTTCACACGAACTACATAATTAGGAGATACCATTTTTTTCTTAGTTTTTATGTTCAGGTTGTTTAAATTGAACAGTATAATTGATAGCATAGTACTTTATACAGAAGCGTTGTAAACCACACAAACATACTTTATACAGAAGATTTGTAAACCACACAAAGAATGCTTTATACAGAAGAGTTGTAAACCACACACAATAAGAGAAACGTTTACATTGCAGACACAACTTGGACCTTGCGCCAGTAAGCAATGTGCAGCGAAGGAAAGATGTGTTACATTAACAAGCGGATCAGCTGTTTGTATAAATGCATGTAAGTTATATCCGTCTTTTGTGTTAGTTTTAAGTATGTTTGTTTGTTTTGTTTAGATAAAGAAATTTGAATTCCATTTGAACAAGAAATACTGATCCATATTTCATTTTGATACCTGATAATTCACATTTATCAGATTGATGTTATTAGTTTTTGTTTTGGCTGGACGTTACTCTCAAAAACTAATTGTACTTGTACCTGAAAAAAGATTGGAAATACTAATACAATGTACATATTTTCTTTTTAATATCTGTTTGTTCACACCAATTAGATTGATATTGTTTTTCTTTTAACTAAGAATTACTTAAAAAAAACCTAGGTTAATTTCTAGCTGACAAAGAGTTTGGAATATACATATACTGTTTAGTATTTTTCTTTTAATACCTGATTGTCCGCAACTATTAGATATATATTGCTTTGATTTAAACTGGGCGTCACTCCCAAATACAAATTTTACTGCTTGTAAGCAGAAAGGAAAATGAAATTATATGTTGTCTCATCTCATCTTTGCACGAATCAGATCGATATTGTCTCTGGTATGGTATCCAGGTGTGTGTAAACAAAGATCTGCAGTCAATCATTATGTCATTGTCAGGATAGCAAACCATTAACACTGTATCAATAGTTAATCCAATATACCTGTTCTAGGAGGGGGCCAATCAACCAAGGGTAAAACATTAACTACAATTCAATGATCGAATAATATTTTGGTCCATTTATCGATTGTATCAGCGCTTGGTTGATCAACCGTTAATCAAATAATGCTTTCTAATACTCACATAAGTAATGCACTTACACATATGTTGTGAAACAGCATTGTATTGTAGGTCCGGTTCCGAGGATTCCGGGTAGTTGTCCTCCGGAAGGCCTCGTTCCTTTATATTACCTATGTTTTAGCCCTCAGTTATCGGTTAGACCTCAGAGCAATACAGACGTTTATTCCTGTCGTTGCTGTTCCGTCTGACAACATCGTCATACAGATACGATAACTCAATCCTGCCATGTTACACCACTCGATTTCACAACATTGGTGTCAGAATCGGGATTTTATATGCCTGAACCCTCGGAAATCGAGTGAGGTGTGATAGATTTTGTATATGTTTTCTGTGGGAATCATTGTTTAGTTTTCCCATTATAGCTTTCGCAGTATGAACATTTTTGATGTTTCCCGGCTTTGTACAGTTCTGTTTCCGGTTGAAATGTCCTTCTGTGACCATTGTAATTACTTTGTATGATTTTTCAGTTTTGATTTTTTGAGAATAATGTAGATTGTACAAATTCCTTTGTGTACATATAGGACCTATACCTGATCAGTTTACCTGTGGTTCGGTACGTGAGCTGTTTTCACTGGATAATCGCTCGTTGGTACTAGCTTATGCCTTGCCACTTGTTTGAATTGAATGGTCACTTTACTCTGTGCATTTATTATTCATTTCATTGTACAGTTTACCTGTGTCATTTAGTGTACATATTTTATACATTTTCCAAAAGAACTTCTTGTTTCAGCTAGCTTTATTGTCGACTCGGATGCTTCGAATCGCTAACGCTAGTTGTCTACTGAAGTTGCTTTTTTGTGAATATTAACTTCATTACATTGGATTATTTAATCCATTTTTGTCACACAGGTATTCTAAACATTTTTTCTGTGATTTCTTTTTAATTATTTTGTACGCTTTGCTGTGTCAGCTTACGTTTTGTATGATACATTCGCCTGCATGTTTTTAGGCGGGAGGAGGCTGATACTATGTTGTCCAATTCACATATCAAATACACTTATATTGTGTTCACGGACGGAACGAGGCGCCATATTTGAATTCAATACGCGTTTAGCTTTTGTGTATGTGGTTAGGTGGGGTAATCTCATCAGCCGTTATGCAAAAGTAGTATGATTATATGTGACTTTGTGCCCAGCAATAACTCTTGACATGTTTTCTCTGTACTTAAATTTGTTCATATTAAGACTCATCATCGGATATCATACACTGTCGGATTTTCTTGCGTGTGTAGTTTTCTGATACCTGTACTTGTATTGTAAATTGTTGGTCTTTTTTCATTATTGTAATCGGATACTGTGTAATGTCGGAATATCCAACGTGCATGGCTATCTGAATTTTGCCCACGTGTTGTAAATATTTGTAATCAGGTATTGTGCAATGTCAGATACTCTGATGTGCACGTTTATCTGAGTTCTTATACTGTTCTGTAAATGTTCATTTAGTGTGTGTAGTATAATCTGTAGCTAGGGATACTCAGAACTTAACTTGGTTCTCTGATTATCGTTGTAAATATGCATTCGTTCACTTATGTTGAACTTGTGACTATATGTAGAAAAGAGCTGTACCTTGTTTCAAAAGATTCCAGTGAATCACTTGATGGTTACGCTGATAGGATCACAAATTTAGCTAAAGCTGTATATTGGAAGTGTGGGGAGGATAGCATCAAACGTACAGCTATAGACATGTTCCTCAAAACTGTGATGGAAGAGGAAGACTACTATACAGTTGTGGACAACGAATTGGCCAAATCAGTAGAGGAGGCGATTGCAATCGTTCAAGAGTATAGGTTGTTGAGAGAAAGTGTACCAACTGGGACAGGCAGCGAGAGCGAGAAAGACACCACAGGGGAACACAAAGATGAGATAGTTGAAGCAAAGGTGCGAAGGGAAGATGAATCTATTCAGACACAGAACAACAACATACAAAGTATCGAGAGCGCTTTGGACAATGCCATAAAAGCAAAGAAAAAAAGGAGGAGGAGAAGAAAAGTCTACAGGAAAAAGAAGATCCAGATAAATTTGCCGGCGAACATATCTTTACAAGACCAGAAAAGTAACATGTGTGATGTACGTCAAACTCGGCATGATTATCGTCAAAATCGGCAAAAACATCCAACTCATCAACATCCTTATCAGCATCATTCTCCTGATCAAAGAAGCTGCCTAAAGTCTGATGCTAATGCCAGCTCCTTTCCTCTACCACCACCGCCATATATCCCTCATCAAGGTGTACCGGGCTTTCCACCGCAACCACTTTCATCGCCACCTCCATATGTTCCCTATCAAGTACATGTACCAACCACTCCGCCTCCTCCACCAATGCCAATTCTATATTTTCCAGTAGTACCCGCCATGTACAATAGTTACAATGCAGTACACAACTTTGTACTAGGTTTCAAAAACATGACTGGTGGGAACTTGCTGTACATAGTCCCGGTTTTAGAAAATCTTATATTTTAGTTGATATTGACAAATGTTATCTTTTTAGATACAAGTACTGTGATCAAGTTCAAGTTTTTGAACAAACATATATTTTGTAGGTTTGACAACATTACTTGGACTAGGCCTACTGTTACTAGCTGTTTTTTAAGAGTTTAGCTGTGATGAATCATAGTTTTTTTATATACACTTTAAATACGACACGATGTTATCATCTGCTATGGTCAGCTCTCAGTAGCCTCCTCAGAGTGCAAGTATACTTTACCATGTAGTACTGTAGTTTTATTGTATAGAATTCATGCTAACCTTTTGTCTTTAATAACGTATCGCACTCTTAGTAAACAGGGAGGAATGTTGTGAAACAGCATTGTATTGTAGGTCCGGTTCCGAGGATTCCGGGTAGTTGTCCTCCGGAAGGCCTCGTTCCTTTATATTACCTATGTTTTAGCCCTCAGTTATCGGTTAGACCTCAGAGCAATACAGACGTTTATTCCTGTCGTTGCTGTTCCGTCTGACAACATCGTCATACAGATACGATAACTCAATCCTGCCATGTTACACCACTCGATTTTACAACACATACACTGTATATATTTGTTGTATACACTCACACATATGTATTTATTCAATACTCACATATGTATTTAATTAATACTCTCACATATATACTTATTCAATACTCGCGTTAGTAATTTCGATACACTCATACATATGTATTGATCTAGTTCTCACACATATGTATTTATTCAACGCTCATATATCTATTTATTCAGTACTCATATGTAATTGTTTAATACTTACATATGTATTTTAATAATACAATGCCTTTATCCGGTAAAACAGAGTTATATTACGTATGATTATAAAATATTTTGTCTATAGACCATCGCGACCAAAAAGTTGAGGTCTGTATGCATGTAATTGTTTTCAATAACTTCTTCATGATTGTCTATCTTGCAAATGGTTTAGAAAATTGAAAGATTTAAAAACACACACACAATTGTAGTATTGCCTCGTGTACAAATACACTATATACTATCGAAAAAAGAATAGCATGTTTATTTTCGATGGTTATCATTTTACGTTATTTTGTTTTAATTCATTGTATGTGTTCACGGTGTCGGTTTCTCAATTATTTCATCTTTACTGAATACATTTGATGATTTCTGTTGTCCATCACAAACGGTGTTTAGATAAATACCGTTAAAACAAGGGTACCCTACACCGTTTCCTGGTCAAAATCAGTAGCCTGTGTGCCAACCCCAGACATCAGTCGCTGCTCTTAAGGTGTTTATTGCCCTTTGAGGGATGTTTTTCCATTCCTGAATAAAGAGCTGCGTGAGTTGAGTGGCAGAATATGGGATATTGACGGGCTTCCTAACCCTCCTGTCTATCCCGTCCAATAAATGTTCAATTGGGGGCTTATCTGGACTCGGGATGTCCTGCTGCAACCTAAGGTTACGTTGATAGATCAGAGGAAGAAGGTGTGGTCTCAAGACCTGATCCAGATATCCTACAACTGTAAGATTACTATAGATAACCACGAGAGGCGTTTTCATGCCTTTAGATATCTCTGCCCATACCATTACAGACCCTCCGTCGAAGTTGTCACTTCCTGTTTCGCAAGCGTCAGAATATCTCTCACCACGACGTCCAAAGACACGTTGTTGTCCATCTGCCCTGTTAAGCGTAAAGCGGGACTCGTCAGTGAGCAAGATTTCCAATGGGCCAAAAGCGATTAGGTGTATACGCAAGCAGCCACTGCATTCGACGTTGGTGTCGCCTCTGAGTAAGTGATGGACCAACATAGGGACATTGTGGCCATAAATGAAACTCTCACAACCGATTCCTAACAGTAGGTCTTGGACACAAGGATCCAACCATATGTACCGACAACTTGACATGCCGTCTCCGTCGCTGTCTGAAATCGATTACGGAGGTGCGAGAGACGTATGCCTCTATCTGGACGTCGCGACGCAATGTGCGGGCGTCCTCTCCTGTGACACTCACCTATCTACCTGTGGCTCTGAGACGCCCAACTTAACGGGAAATGGTCGTCTCATGTTCACCATATTGCTCTAAAAGAATGCAGCGACAAACAGTGTTATGGGCGACTGACTTCTAACTTAAGTAGCTCAGTGTGTAATTTAATCAAATCGAATCGTTGCGCAGTATTGATAACTGGCGAGACACTGCTGTACTGCAGCACCTAGTGTACATGTACTTCTTAGCACAGTCTTTTCTCCAAGATATATCGATTATAGGAAACAATAAAAAGGCATACGGACATATGTCTGATGAACAATGAGAGTGGTCAATCTGTAAAACTTTCTCTCGTTTAAAAAATGATTGTGGGATGAAACCTTGCGTCATTTGTAAGCATTTCGTCCCTAGAAAATCTGACACTGACAGGTTTATCTTCATGGCACGATATCTGATCCACGAATCCATTAGATTTTTAAGAAATAGCATACAAATCTTTCTTTCCCTGATCGTTTTGGAATCTCGTTGTTTTTTTATGCACCATTGGTACAAGTAATACGGGGAATTTACTTCCGTTATAATTACCATATTGTTTTGAATTTTTAATACAATTCCATTTTCACAGCTGTACTTTTTATGTTGATTTCTTTCATATCGATTTTACCATACTTCAATTTACTGAAACTGCTGTCCAGTAGAACTGTGGATCGATCTGGAAGTGTACACAAGTTTTAGATAGATAAGTTTAAAAAAACGCATGCTTTATCTTTTTACAGTGAAATGTGAGGGAAAATATTTCCAAAACCGATGCTTCTTCGAAGGTAGTCCCCAGGCCAGTTGGACTGTCGGACGGGTGAGTGATTTATGTATTTGTGTTGTCCACTCTCAGCTTTTTACATTCGATCTGTACACTATAGCTTACCCGGCACAAGACCTGTTCAATTATCTAGCACAATATAACATTGTTGACCACGTCATACCTGTTTATTCTACACCACTCATTTTGCATCTTTTGATATTTGTATTATACATTGTTGTTTTATAAAATATTTTTCTACTTCCCTTACGATAAGATAGAATGTGTACCGTTATATACCGATAATGTAACACGACATATATCGTATGGTAAAATGTCATACAATATCATACACAATACTATACAATGTCAAATACTACGACACAGCAATATTATACAATGTCATAATTATGATACAGCAATATGATCAAATATAATGATACACAATACTATACAATGTCAAATACTACGACACAACAATATCATACAATGTCAAATACTACGACACAACAATATCATACAATGTCAAATACTACGACACAGCAATATCATACAATGTCAAATACTACGGCTAACTGCTATGCATAGCGATATGCAGGTTTTTACAAAATCAGTGTTGATGTGTTACATAGGCCCAACCGTATTGTGAAATTGTGTGCACTTCAATGTTCCATTGCATTACTGATTATGCTTGGCTAGATTCCTACTCACGGACAAAATGAACGTTTTAATCAATAAATGATGGTAATAGCAATATTTACTTTTTTTGTTTAATATATTCAACTAATCCATCCTTTTTGATTTCATTCCAACAACATGAGTCATCATTCATAAATGTTGCGGAGGCGAACTTGATGCCTTATTGCTTTGATTAGAAACGGGGCGTGACTAAGCACGATTGATCATGGTTCAATCGCAGATTAGAACATGGTCCGTAACCAATCAAAACACGCGTTGCAAACGAATCGTGTTAGAATATAATATAACACTATAATTTTACAATGTCCCACATTATAATGCAAAATGTATTATACAATAACATACATTAAGATGCAGTTAAACAGACACAACATTACATGTATGCGGCAATTCAGAGGATAAACATATTTAAACAGTGCATTATATAGAGTAATAAACAATACGAGACAATAATGCTTATTATGATACAGTGACAAATATTAAAATTTATGGCTGTACTGATTTTTTCAATTACACTATGGTAAGGGTAAAATAGCGTTTTCCAGGCTTAACAGAAAGGCCTTATTCACTCGTACAGCTTATACTTCGATAAAAATATTCCGTCATGTTTAGATTATATCATTATATTGTATAAAGCCTTATTACTTCGAGTTAATGGAATTCTCCTCCAGCTAGATCAGCGGACTGTCAAGCCCTGGATGACGGGTTTTATCTCCGATAGAGACACACTGTTTACTTTCCTATTACAGTCATTACCACTGCTAGCATGCTAATTACCCCATTGCTTCACGCCTCATATATTGTTATCGGTATAGTGTTTTATGTATAATCTCCTTTCTAATCTCCTTTTAAAGTCTTTTCATCAGAATCCAATTCTGTCGAACCCATAGTTCTTCGCCCATATCTCATAAATTTTCACATTTTGAAATTGGATGTCACCACTGCGTGTCCCAAATACAGACTTAGGTTTGAAAGCCGTTGAATTATTTCAATAAAACTTTTTTTTGTATAAAAAGTGGGTCCAACTCTCATTGGGGAAGCTATGTGGGCCTGGAACAGGGTAAAATGCTTCTTCTGTAGTGACGAGGACATTTCCGCCAAATTCAGTCTAGTACATCCTTTCCAAACGGGGATAAATTTTGTATAGATGATGGGTCGCCTAGATGGTAGTGCACTTCCTGGGCTAGTAGATTGGTTCCAACAGAAGAAGAATAAAGAGGTAAATACGTAAAATAGAGGATTTTCTATAACGTGTTTCTTCTTTTGCATAGATAAAGAGATTTTGAGCAAAGTTGGCCTGTAGCAGAACAGCTAGACTATTTATATATTATGTATTTGTATTTGTAATTTTTTGTGTTTTGATAAAGGGGCGGATTGCCTCGAAAATTTAACAAGCCTTATTGTTCACACTGTTTGAATTACTTCTTTGCCCATATATATATATATCATTTTCCCTCGAAATTAAAAATACCAATAGTTTTGACTAATCAATTTCAGGATCAGTGCCGACTGTCGGGTGGAAGTTTAGTAACGATTGATACTGATGACGTTAACCGTTTTCTACTTACCGTAACAACGGCAAGTGGTAAGTATATAAAACACCATACACCTTGAATGTAGTATGTTTGTTTTCAAGGAGACACTCAGTTAAGCAATGGTATCCCACATGGTAATATGGGAGAAATTACCCATCCTCTACCTTGAAGATCAAGACAGAAACCTCCAACCCTCGGAGTGATATTCTTTTTTACATAGCCTCTGGTTAGATGACAACTCCTTGGGTAAGAGATTTTTTCTGTCCTACCCTAAAGGTAGAAAAAAATTGTATCAATATATAACGGACAATAGTCATGTGGGGATTAGAAATTTAATTCATTGTATAAAATTTGTCATAACCCGAAAAATAAGTTTTTACATTTAGAAATCGGTGTAAGACTCGATTTTGATAAAAAAGAGGTTAAAGGATGCTTTTATATGATAATTTCTCTTATCAGTGTTTTGGACTGGCGGAAACGACCTGAATGAAGAGGGCACTTGGACTTGGATCGAGAACGATCATATGATTCTTCTAAACTCTTTTTGGTACAGTGGCGCACCCCCGGCAAACTCCGATGAATGTTTGGGCGTGACTAACGAAGGCAAATGGAGAGCTGTTGATTGTTCATTGACGGCTTCATATGTATGTCAAAGATACATTACCCAATAGATATGAATGCTCGTCACAGAATATAATCGAAAAGAAAATGGCGGTGGACATGTAAAGAATGATGAGACAAAAAAACACGGACAAAAATAGGTCTCCATGTTAAATAATATTTATCAACAAAAACCACTTGTGTATATCGTGCTGGGCGGTTTAAGTTTGGGGTGGGGTCGAGGGTTCGGGAATGGCGGAGTTTGGAGGTTCTCAAAATTATTAGTCCCCTGCCGTTTGAAAAACGGGGGGACTATAGGTCCGTCCGTCTGTCTGTCTGTCTGTCACGCAATAGTTGTCCGGACAACTCCTTCTAAAGTACAACTCCGATTTTTACGAAACTTGGTATACATGATCAGTATAACATGTAGTTGTGCATCCCACATTTTTTTTCTCGAAAAACCAATTTTCAAAATGGCCGCCGACTTCTCATTGGTTGAGACTTGTCCGGACAACTCCTCCTAAAGTGCTACTCCGATTTTAATGAAACTTTGTATACATGATCAGTATAACATGTAGTTGTGCATCTTACCTTTTTTTTTTTTTCAAAAGTCCATTTTTCAAAATGGATGCTGGCTTCTCATTGGTTGTGGGTTGTCCGGACAACTCCTCCTAAAGTACTACTCCGATTTTAACGAAACTTGGAATTCATGATCAGTATAACATGTAGTTGTGCATCCTACATTTTTTTTTTCTTTTTTTTTTCGAAAAACCAATTTTCAAAATAGCCGACGACTTCTCATTGGTTGAGGCGTGTCCGGACAATTCTAAAGTACTCCTCCGATTTTAACGAAACTACGTGATCAGCATAACACGTAGCTTAAAAAATGGAAAATAAATAGGCGCACTCCTGGTTCAGGCAGGGGGACTTCGTATTGCTGTTGCAATACTATCCATCCTTGTTTTTTCACAAATGTTTGTTTCGGTATATGATGCATTGCATTCTTTAACAGAAACAGATATGCTCATAAGTTATATAGTGTGTAATTGGCCTTGGGACATTTTCAAAATGAAATTCAAACAGCTTCTAATCGTAAACCATAAATTGTCCATAAACAATACAATAATAGAATTTATAGTAAATGTATTTATCTGAATTTTTAATTTTCATATTGATACAAAATATAGATAATTGAAAAAACTCAATGGAGGACAAAGTTTCATTATTTTTAGAAAATGTACCGATGCAGTTGGTCATCCAAATTATTTTTCCGTTAACGTGGTTCGCCATTTTGAATATTTCCTTTGATCTTTCGGAATTGCCGATAATGCAGACGATTTAAATGTTAAACTTCTCAAGTTCAACCAGTGAGATTTAGCTCAGTCTCGCCTAAAATGATCCTGAGATAGTCCTAACCAATTGTTGTTGTATTACCGGTCGGTCCAAAATCCAAGCTGGTCGCTATCTTGAAAAACACATTTTAAACTTTTTCTCACGTTCCACTGGGGTAATTGAGCTGAACATTGGTAGGAATGTTAAAGAACAATAGCCGACGAAGTGTTGTTATTTCTCAGATTCAAATACTTCAACATCGCAGCTTTCTTCGGCAACAATTTGTAACATGATTGCGCAATCATTGTTTTCCTGAACAACATTTATTTCAAAATTCTTTTCAAATTCCATCCGTGAGAATCAGGCCTGACTTAACAGGTCCTGAGATGGTTCTGAAAAAGTGTTATTTTTTTGGTTCGGTCCGAAATCCAAGATGGCAGCCATCATGAAAAAATCCACTTTTTATTACCCATCCCCTACCTTAATTACAGTCAAGACAAAAACCTCCAACCCTCATCATGAAAAAAACCCACTTTTTAAACTTCTTTAGTTCTACTGGTGCCATTGGGCTTAAATTGTAGGGATATTAAAGAAGAGCCGACAAAGCGTTATATTTTGGACTTGTAAAAAATCTTCAACGTTGTAGCAGGGACTTATATAACTTAATTTATGTCTCTGAATGTAGCCAAGGCAGCCATTTTATAACGTGATATCACAATTATGGTTATACATGTACGAGTTATCTCCCATCTTCCGGCTCCTTTTTTACACGTAAAATCTCCGATGCCGTCTCTAATGGACACTTGAAAGAAAATAGAATTTGGATGAATGCCTATAAAATATTCTACACTTGTTTTCTTGATTTATTTCGAGTAAGTAGGAGTCGGTTAAGATAGATGTAATATAAGTAAGCATGGACGTATACATTATTATTGTAAAGATATCGGTTTAAATTTTACAATTGTCCATTACATCCTTTATGTTTGTTTTCCAAAGATCTAAGATTGGTTCCATCTGAATTTTCACAGACTTAGAACTATCGCGTTTTGTTTTGCTAATGTTGTTTTACACACACACGCGCGCGCAGGCACGCAGGTACGCATGTGGGTTAATGTTGCGTCCCATTTCGTTGCTCATTAGTGTATTCATGTAAAATATACATTGTTGTACATTGTTGCAACTTGTACATTCCGATGACGTCTCATTGTTTACAGATCCCGCGTTGTGTCTTCACTGCCTGACTGGAAAGCTTCATTCTGTGTTTTTTAGTGTTTTTGTTAGTTTTCTTTTATTTCAATTGATCAGGTATGGTAAAACAACCTCAATCCATATGAGTTGTGAATGTAGTTTTAAGAAAAAACGGCATATTGCGCAACAGACTTCAACTTTCACTTTATCAGTGCATTCGTGATCGCGGCTTAGATCGGCTGTCATGGCAACGACGAGGACGATGGTTTTACCACAGTGTCGAATCTACAAACTTGTTCGTACAACCGAAAACTTCTAACTATACATTATGTCTTTGGAAATCATCTGTAAATATATTAATTGAATTAATTACGATGCATTGCATTCGTCTATCAATGTTTGTTCGTTTCTATATGCCGATTTCGATACTTAAAACATTGAAGAGTTCCAATATTGAAGCGTGAACATTAACACTTACTCTATAAATCGTCCTAGAGCACCCTACTACCCAAACTTAATACTTATGAAACAGACAAGAGCGTGAAGGTAATTGTACGAGAACAAAGAAAAGTGCTGTACATTCTTACGAAAATGACAAACATCGTCAAAATTATTAAAAAAGGAGTCAATTAATCGGCAATTCGTCAATTAATGCCAGTTTATAACGCCGTTATGTAACTGTACGTGAATAAATAGAAGAATGTACAGCACTTTTTCTCGGTTTCTTAGTACGACAAACAAGTGTATCACGTTTGTTTGTACGGCAAAATACGTTAGTTGGGTGCTCTGGCCATATTTACCGACCAAGTGTAGTCCTTCGTGCCGGTCACGTGACCACGCGACAACACGAGGACTGACGAAAACATCCCGATAAGGACGTTGGACATCTAACATTAAAATCCAGTCAAGGAAACAAACTGAACTGACGGAGAAATTGTAAAATAATGCATTTATTAAAAAAATTAACGATTTTAGTTCTTTTTAATTATATATGCAACATTAACCCACATGCGTACACACAAGACCTCTCAACCCCCTCCCCAAACATACACATCTTATCATTAATTCAATGTATTAGATGCACTATATGTAACGAAGGTTACATATTTGAATTTTCTGTCGTAGTTGTACTGTGTTTGATATGTTATAAGTGTATAATTCGCATCCATGTATGTAGTTACATTGCGATCCCAGTATTCATATGATCTTATCTTTGTCACTGCAATTTTTATGAACGTAGATTAGTGGTATAAGCTGCTGGAATTTCTAGCTAGGTGATTCGGTGTTGTAAATTGTGAGTTCGAGACCCGGTGAGAGTACGAGTCATAAAAATTGTCTTCCGTTGTCATTTGTGTTACTATGTTATTTGATCTAATTATTAACACAATGTATCATATGCACTATGTGTTGTTGATCCGAAGGTTAAAGATTGCTTAAAAATTTCCTGTCGGAGTTTTACTGTGTTGAATATATATATATATGCATATATATTAGGGATATAATCCTATGTATTGTGAGCTATATAATGGATTTTCAAATCGTTTTTTTTTCTTTTTCAATCAAACATGAACGAGAACGACGGTATTATAGTTCATATAAAAAACATAAAAACTTTTTATCCTCAAAAATTATTCTCACAAAATATCAATAAGTTTAAATTAAAGTTTAAAGTTTAAATGTTTCAAATCAACGCCAACTATAGAAAAGAAGCTCGAAGCTCTAAGTTAGCCTTATGTTGAATACAAAATGTTACTTTTGTCAAACCCATACCGAAAGTCACTGTAGTGAATGACGTAATGCAGTATTTGGAGCAGACTTGTTTTTCGCTTAATTTAATAGCTTATACTGTCCTGGTTCTATGGAAGTGAGAGCGGATTGCGCAATATATATAAATTATTACGATTTACTCGAAAATTGGCTGACTCCAACAACAATTATTGAATAAATAAACCTAACAAGTGTTTCTTTAAATATATAGTTTTTGTTTAATTATTTAAAGAAGTAGTAAAGTACATGAAAGGGGTGAGGCTATTGTATACTTATACCGAAAATAGTCTTTGAATTGTAACGAGAAGAAAATAATCCTTTTCATGGTTTATTTCCGCGTGTATATGAAAAGAAAATAACAAACTATTATATATGTTCAACATCAGAGTATACGTATTAAATATTCACCTATTAGTCGGAAGATGTCAGTTGGATGTTTTTTTTTTGATATTGTTGAAATAAATTACATATTTTAAATCAATGACATATATCGAAAAACATTATTGATACAAATCGAAAAACGTATCGAACTTAAGTCATGTAACAAGAGAAACGTCACCGCGGTTAAGAATCAATGGCACCGCAAAGTTTTATCAAGGGAAGATTAGAGTTTACGTATAAGCTTAAGTGGGACAAAAATTGTCTGGACTTGAAATTAATCACGGCAAAGTCGGAGGATTTCTTGCTATTATTCCGTTTCTTTCTTATTATTCTTATTGCTTTATTCTGCCACCCGACGCTTTTTTCCGCGACTGGATTTTTATCAATTTTTGCACACATGTACATCCTCAGTATGATGTCTATTTGTCGAACATCAAAGATGGCTGCAGACATTGGTCGAAATAATATCAAGTAATAATTTTTATTCTTTTCATGGAAAATAGAAAACTAAAACATTGTGCAGAAGATGATTAAGTGGCCGTGCTATTTTTCAACAAAAATAAACCAAACAAACAACAACAACAACAACAACAACAACAACAACAACAACACAAAACAAAACAAAACAAAACGAAACAAAACCGACTTAACGACTTCCGATTCAAAATAACCTATAAACATGGGTGTCTGATTGGTCGAAATTGAAAATCGCCCGATTTTGATGAAATTTGGTATGTCTATCCTGGGACACCGGGCCCTTTCGTCAGTTCACTTCAACATTTTAAAGACATTATCTCCATTTCCTTGTCTCTGATTGGTCGAAGTTCAAATATTGCCCGATTTCAATTGGATTTGGCATGTAGGTGGGGCATGACACCATAAACAATTTTAAGAGGTCGAGATAGTACTGTAAACTTGTTTGTGTTGGTGCGACTTCCTCTATTGCTCGCTATAGCAATGCTAGTTATAGTTCTGCCTGTCTATGTAGCCTCCTATGTTTGTTTAAAATGTCATTCATGATAAAAAAAACCCGATACAGTTATCAATGTAAAGTTGTTGATCGTAGCTTCACTTATAATTAATTAAGTCGCCAATATTGATTTCAGGAGGTACGATGCATTTTAGAACCTCCCGGGAAAAAATGAATAAATATCCTGTCTGGCGTGATTTCTTTGTTCTGAGAGCAAAATAATTACTTATTTTTTTCAATTATTCACGAACACTGACGTCTGCACGTTCTTTTCATATGTTGATGACAATGCGACATTTTTTGACAGCATCAACAAGATATGATTGGACTTTTCCTGCTAAACAGAAAAGTGTGCTAATGACATGCTCGGTTGTTAGGAAGCCTGTTCTTAGCTCGAACTGCAAGATGAGGAAACTGTAGCATCTGGCTTTTGAGTCGCCGTTGTCTGCTAGCTCTTGAAAGAATGCAGTGAACTCTTGAAAATCATCTGGTGTTGCATAGGATTTTTCGATTTCGTTTTCCTTTCCAAGGATTCTTACGCGTCCTCGTCATTTTCCAGGCACACCTAAACTGTTTTTAGCGTTTTGTCGAATAATCAAATACTAATGATATTTGCTGGATTGTGTCCCAGTGGCTCCTTACAGGAATGAACAAATGCCAGATTATGGGAATTTGTCCCACAATGGGAATATTTAGCCTTGAGGACCTCTGGCCTTATTATTGCCTTGATTCCACGGTGAATCCTGGCCATGTTAGGTATGATATAATACTGCATGGTAAAGTCCGCAGACCTAGTAAAGTAACACAGCATAACTTATAACGCCATTCTTAGACCTAATAATGTAATACAGCATGAATTAGTCCGCCATTCCTTGGCCTAATAATGTAATTCAGCAAGACTTAGTATGCCATTCTTAGGCCTGATTCAACAAATCACCGGAACGGATAAGGCAGATCCATTCATTAGCAATGACTTTCAGAGACACGTTTCTTTTAACGAAAGTGATCAAAGATAAAATTTCTTCTTATTTCCTGCCATTTGATATTTATACCTGTTTTTCTCCTTTGTTTCGATCCAAGATTAACAATAACATTTACTTGTTCTACATCAATGATATCTGAAATATGTCTCTGAAGTATTGATGATATAATAGAAAGTATAACTAAATAATCTGGAAAAGAACATTATTTGAGAGAGTTTGAATTATCCATAAACACATGGACACTTTTTGCTTGCTAGAGCTGTGGCTTCCTCGCAACATACGAATGGTGGGGTCGCTTGCCAACACATCAAATATCATACATGAACACGGTAGCGCATCCCATCCGTTCATATTATATTGACACCAGGCTATCCAGTCCTTAAGACGTAACCTTAAAACTGTTGTCCGCCAAACAAAGAGACTACATGTCTCCATTAATGGAGAGAAACTTTAACCTTCCTCACAAAGGCCAAGAGCGATGAGTAACCTTTCAGCATTTCTTACATACCTTTAATACAAGTGCCATCGTTCATTCGTTATTCATATCTAAAATAATCAAAATTAATTAATAATTAAGATTGAGAGAGGAACACAAATAAGAATGTGGTTTTGTCAGTTACATTTTGCAAACACTTTAAGCATGTGTTATTAAAGAGGTCACTGTTCATACTTTTATTTTAGATAAATACTTCATTGTTCAATACTTTTCGTTTTCCTATTTGTCTATTTGAATACAATTAGATATCTTAGTGTAGAAGCTATCATTGGAGACACTTCGACCTCTTAGTGTATGAACCATGAGTGGAGACAGTCAGACCTATTAGTGTATGATGCAGTTCTACATTCGTTCTCCGGCATTAGCTGTATCTATAAGTATATTAAAATCATGATGTGGTATCATTCTTTAGTATCTTTCGTATATTCATATTAACTAATAATTGGGATCAGGGATTCATAGTGGGATAGTTTAACAAAAGTCAACTAGGCATAGTTATTCATTTGGAGTTTGAATTCTTCACCTAGCGGTTCTGAATTCCACGTTGAAACTTTATCTAGATTACGATTTCCATAGGGGTCATACTTCCACTTTACTCTGGTATTCAAATGATAAAAGTAAACATTACAGCAAACACTTGAAATACAAAACTGGTTCGATGTGTGGAATTTGATTCGTCTGATTTGCAGTTCTCCCGTTAATTAGAGAACTCTCAGGCGAGAAAAGTTGATAATTATATTGATCATAACCGGCTGGTGTAGTTTTAAAATTATTGGGCTTCACGATGATAACCGACAGTTCTGCTTCAATTGGAATATTAACTAATAGGATTTATATAGTGAAGGTGTATTATGTACCTTGAAGTATATCAGACCTAGTATTATGTTCGGTTCAAAGTTATATAAGCTCTTATTCCTTTTCGAGGACGACGACGACAACGACAACGACGACGACGACGACGACGACGACAACGACGACGACGACGATTAATAATTCACGATTCTCGAAAATTTAAAGTTAAATTGGAGGGACTTGTTATGATTCAGAAAACAATAATTTAAGCTAGGTGTTATATACATATATCTATAATCGAGACAGCATTTATGTTCAAGAGATTTAATATTGCTGTAATGAAATATCTAACGATAAACGTACAGCGATTCTATATTGATCTGGAGGGAGTTCGGTTATCTGGTGTATCAAGTACACCATGATAGTCCATATATATTCTAAAGACAATGTTTACTACTTCTACATCAAGTATGTATAATTATTAGAAAAATTATTGTAAAGATTTATTTCAGATTTTATCAAATCGATAGCTTCAGATCAATGATATTACGGACTATTGTTTTATTCATGATGGTGAATGTCGTCAACAACATCCTTAGGGCAGAGTTGAAAGCGAACTCGAAATCATTTGACTATCTCGTTTCCATATCGATAGTATATTTAGACTGATACGTCATAAATAATATTAAGCGGCTTCAATTATATGTATTCATATGTTATCAACACTTCGCCAACACCACTATATCAACTATTTATAATTATTAGAAATGTTACTAAAAATAAAAAAAAAATAAAAAAAAAATTGTTGTAAAGATTTATTTCAGATTTATCAAATCGATAGCTTCAGATCAATGACATTACGGGCTATTGTTTTATTAATGATGGTGAATGTCGTCAACAACATCCTTAGGGCAGAGTTGAAAGAGAACTTGAAATCTAAAAGCTAGCTACATGCACCAAGTTAGCAATATTTGTATAGGTCTTTCTTCTCGATGGCAAACACACATAGTATTTTTCAAGCAATGTCGGTTTCATTCCGAATTGATAGATTTGCTGATTTTTTTTCTTACTGATCTTTAAACCTTCGTCAAATCCAGTCAGTAGAACAACCTACCGGAATAATGCCATATAGATTTTTTGTCAAGGAAATATGTTATTCTGGAATTATTTTAAAATAATTTTTAAGAAATTTGTTATCAAAAGCATGTTGTCAGTAATCCTTCTGATTCTGCCTACAAATATATAATATAATCAAAATGGAAATACTTTGGATATTGATAATTCAAAAATATATTCATCGATCTTAGCATTGTATTTCAGCCAAACTTTCTCGAGTCTGGTGTTTCTGAAGATTGTTTAAAGATGCATTATTACAAATCCAAGTGCAAGGAAGCAAATGGAAACATTCCGTTACCTAGACGACGTTATCGGAATAGGTGATAAAGTACTGTGGAGGATTGATTTCTGTGGACATATTATAGATAATACAATAGGGTCACGTGGTTCCCTAATGTGTTAATTATGTATTATAAATTGTTGTGATTATAGTATTGTAAAGACACCACTCTATCAAACATAATTATCTTTATTAGAGTAGAAATCAGTCATGTGGAAAATATTACGCTTATCCATCGCCTGATATTGGTATCCCGTTACTTTAAACGCTCTGTTTCTGCATTTGTGTTTAAATCACAGGCATACAATGTTGATATATATATTGACATTCAATAATCGTTTATGTGCTTCAGGCCGTCTCGGATTGCGCTTGCTCACTGAGACATAATACATATACCTAATACCGTGTACTGACGAAGGGGATACCTTCAAATACCTACCGATACGTGTACTGACGAAGGGGATACCTTCAAATACCTACCGATACGTATATTGATGAAGAGGATAACTTTATATACCTCACCGGGTATTTTGGCCTAGTGATTCATTTTCTGATAATGTGTGTTTTAATATACCAATTCCTTATGTAAAATTAATCCAAAATGGATTTCGATTTCTATGAAATATATATAACTGTTTATTTTATATTTATGGTATTTGTGGGGTTGGTCCAGTGTGAGTTATCTACGAAGTGGGAAAAACGTGTTTTTGATGATGGCGAATTATTCAAGGTTGTACAGCCGTGTGGATATATCCAATGTTGGAAAGAGTGTGAACTTTCGGCAGACTGTGCGGACATAACGTTTGACAAAGATTTGCTATATTGTGGACTCGTTAGGAAGCCAACTGCAGTTTCTTCTCCAATAGATGTATCGGTAAGTTCTAGAAATAATAAATTATCGGTTGGCGAGCACAAACACATTTCAAATTAACTCAAATATAGTTGGCGTTATTGTGTAAGTAATTTCTATATGATATGTTTTATTTCAAATGATATAACGAACGATTTCCTTTTTGACAGAACTGTTCTTTCTTCTAAGTGTTCTTAGTAACTTAGTTACACCAAATTAATGTCATTTCATCTGTTTTTCCCATGATCGTATAAAAATGGAATCTTTAATTCCATTGTTTTAAGCAAACTTTCTGTACTCTCCTGCTGAGAAAGACCACTATATAAATGAGTATCATTTTGATCATTGGCAAGTGATATTTACCGGATTCCAATTAAAGAAGATAGAGGATAAGCGATATCTCCCCACGTTTATGTTTTGGTATATTGAAGTTGAAGAAGATCTATTTTAAATGTTCTTGAAATAAACAGTTTGACATCAATGTCACGCAATCCAGTTGAAAACATATTTTATACAAGGTTAAAAAGTGTCATTATTGTAAACGTTTTCTCTCAGCTTAGCAACAACAGGATTAGCGGTCATCTATCTATGCGACATTCCTCTTTCTTTACTTATATGTATTTATTCATTACTCAGGTTTATCTCTTACAATACATTACGAGTAAATAGTACCCAGAACCTCTGTTCGAACGGCCTTTTTAATCGTCATGTTTTTCTCGTGCATATCTACTTATCAAGTTTTACACGAACTATATGATTAGGGGATGCTATTATTTTTATGTTGGATTTGATGTTCATCAAATTTTGATAGCTCTGTACTTTTTACAGAGGCGTTGTAAACCACACACACAATAAAAGAAACGTTTACATTGCAGACACAACTTGGACCGTGCGCCAGCAAACAATGTGCAGCGAACGAAAGATGTGTTACATTAACAAGCGGATCAGCTGTCTGTATAAATGCATGTGAGTGATACCTGTCTTTTGTGTTAGGTTTTAGCTAGCTTGTTTTTTTAATTAACATTTTGGTTTCTTATTTTTTAATTGTAAGGAGAAATTTGACTTCTGGATGAAAAACGACAGGAAATCCTAAGCTAATACATATTTCTTTTTAATTATCTGATATTTCACACGATTCAGATCGATGTTATTCCGTTTTATTTTGATCGGACATTACTCCTTAAAGCTTATTATACTTGTGGTTGACAAAGAGGTAGAAAAATACCTGTACAATATACATATTGACTTTTTAAAACCCGATTGTTCGCACCTAATAGAGACCAACCAACCAATTGTTTTCCCATAGACTTTAGTGTTAACGTTTTGGAGTATTTCATTCAAGTTCTTGAATTCAGTATGACAATTATGGTTTATAACAAAAGTTTAGGGTCTGATATAACACCTAGTCAAAAAAAAAGTTGGGTCCTTCAGCTCAAATTTTCTCCAGGGTAGCCATTTTGAAAATGGGTGAATTTCGCAGTAAAAATTCTCAAAAATCTTAAATGTTTACCTGTTAATTGTTATTACCTGAACTTTTGGGGAAAATATCAATCGGACTTAAGAAATTAATATCACTATTTCTTATTGATAGTAACCTATCAGGCTACATATCTATTTTCTCGCTTCATAACATACTGGCCAATCAGTGGCTGCCAGACATTTTTTCCTTGGCTCAACTTTACAAGGGGCTGTTTCAAAAATCTATTTTTTCAATTGGTTGGTTGTTCCCTATACATTGATATTGTTTTTGTTTTGACTGAACGTTACTCTCTTAGACTAGTTTTACCCCTCGCTGACAAAGAGACAGGAAACTGTTCGCAACAATTGGATCGATATTGTTTTTGTTTTGTCTGGACGTCACTCTAAAAAGCTTTTTTGTTTAACGTCTAGTTAGGGATAGGGCTATACTTTTTTTGTATGAATCAGATTGAAATTGTCTCTGGTATGGTTTGTATGTATGTATAAACAAAGATCGCACCTACAATCAATGATTATATCATTGTCAGGAGAGTAAGTCATTAACACTCTATCAATAGTTAATCCAATATATCTGTCCCCTAATGAATAACTGTAATAACAGAGGACCAATCAACAAGCAGTAAAATTTAACGACAAATCAATAATCGAATAATAGTTTGGTCCATTTCTCGATTGTGTAAGCGCTTGGTTGATCGCCGTTAAACATATTGTAACCTCTAACTGTATGAGCTTTTCCACAGAACGTATCTGATATTTTCCAATACTCATATAAGTATTTGTTTAATACTCACACATATGTATTTATTCAATACTTACATAAGTATTCATAAAATACACACATATGCTTAAACACATATATGCATTCGCTCAATGCTCACACATGTATTTGCTTCATACTCACATATGTATTTATTCAATACCCGCATATGTATTTATTAAAAACTCACATATGTATTTATAAAATACTCATATATGTATTTATAAAATACTCACATATGTATTTATTAAATACTCACATGTGTATTTATAAAATACTCATATGTATTTATTAAATATTCACATGTGTATTTATAAAATACTTACATATGTATTTATTAAATACTCACATGTGTATTTATAAAATACTCACATATTTATTTATTAAATACAAATATATGCATTTATGAAATACTCACATATGAATTTATTAAATACTCACATGTGTATTGATAAAATACTCACATGTGTATTTATAAAATACTCACATATGTATTTATAAAATACTCACATATGTTTTATTAAATACTCACATGTGTATTTATAAAATACTCACATATGTATTTATTAAATACTCATATATGTATTTATAAAATACTCACATATGTATTTATTAAATACTGACATGTGTATTTATAAAATACTCACATGTGTATTTATAAAATACTCACATATGTATTTATTAAATACTCACATATGTATTAATTCAATACTCACATATGTATTTATAAAATACTCACATATGTATTTATTAAATACTCACATGTGTATTTATAAAATACTCACATATGTATTTATTAAATACTCATATATGTATTTATAAAATACTCACATATGTATTTATTAAATACTGACATGTGTATTTATAAAATACTCACATGTGTATTTATAAAATACTCACATATGTATTTATTAAATACTCACATATGTATTAATTCAATACTCACATATGTATTTATAAAATACTCACATATGTATTTATTAAATACTCACATGTGTATTTATTAAATACTCACATATGTATTTATTCACTACTCATATAAGTATTTATAAAATACTCATATGTATTTATTAAATACTCACATGTGTATTCATAAAATACTTACATGTGTATTTATAAAATACTCACATATGTATTTATTAAATACTCACATATGTATTTATAATATACTCACATATGTATTTATAAAATACTCTCATATGTATTTATTAAATACTCACTTATGTATTAATTCAATACTCACATATGTATTTATTCAATACTCATATATGTATTATAAAATACTCATATATGTATTTATTAAATACTCACCTGTGTATTTATAAAATACTCACATATGTATTTATTAAATACTCACATGTGTATTGATAAAATACTCACATATGTATTTATTAAATATTCATATATGTATTTATAAAATACTCACATATGTATTTATTAAATACTCACATGTGTATTTATTAAATACTCACGTGTGTATTAATAAAATACTCACATATGTATTTATTAAATACTCACATATTTATTTATTAAATACCTACATATGTATTTATTAAATACTCACATATGTATTTATTCAAGTCACATATGTATTTATTTACTACTCATATAAGTATTTATAAAATACTCATATATGTATTTATTAAATACTCACATGTGTATTTATAAAATACTCACATATGTATTTATTAAATACTCACATATGTATTTATAAAATACTCACATATGTATTTATTAAATACTCACATGTGTATTTATAAAATACTCACATATGTATTTATTAAATACTCATATATGTATTCATAAAATACTCACATATGTATTTATTAAATACTCACATGTGTATTTATAAAATACTCACATGTGTATTTATAGAATACTCACATATGTATTTATTAGATACTCACATATGTATTAATTCAATACTCACATATGTATTTATTAAATACTCACATATGTATTTATTAAATACTCACATGTGTATTCATAAAATACTTACATGTGCATTTATAAAATACTCACATATGTATTTATTAAATACTCACATATGTATTTATAAAATACTCACATATGTGTTTATTAAATACTCATCTATGTATTAATTCAATACTCACATATGTATTTATTCAATACTCATATATGTATTTATTAAATACTCACCTGTGTATTTATAAAATACTCACATATGTATTTATTAAATACTCACATGTGTATTTATAAAATACTCACATATGTATTTATTAAATACTCACATGTGTATTCATTAAATACTCACATATGTATTTATTAAATACTCACATATTTATTTATTAAATACCTACATATGTATTTATTAAATACGCACATATGTATTTATTCAATAGTCACATATGTATTTATTTACTACTCATATAAGTATTTATAAAATACTCATATATGTATTTATTAAATACTCCGACGTGTATTTATAAAATACTCACATGTGTATTTATAAAATACTCACATATGTATTAATTCAATACTCACATATGTATTTATAAAATACTCACATATGTATTGATTCAATGCTCACATATGTATTTATTAAGTACTCACTTATGTATCTATTCAATGCTCACATACGTATTTATTCAATACTCACATATGTATTTTAGTATTGCAGCGTCCTCATCGGGTAAAACATAATCATAAAACTTATACTGATAGAATATCTGGTCTGTAGACAATCGCGACCGAAGTGTTTAGATAGAATATCTGTGAGTATGTAAGTGTTAACTCTTTTCAATAGATTCATGATGATTGTCTCGCAAATGGTTTAGAAAATTGATAGATTTAAATGCAATTGTAGTATTGCACTGAAGTGTCAATTTTGATGATTTGGCTATTGTCATTGTACCTCGTGTATAAATAGATGTAATTGGTACTTATTGATTGACGTGCATAACACTTCATTTCAACGCAAACAGAACTGATTGTCAAAGTCTTTGTGTATGAATGGTGATTTAGATATAATCACATTTGTCAAAGTTGATTATTTTAGGTCGGTAGGTTTTTAGGTTTGTTGTTTCAATATCGAATGATTTAAAAGCGGTTCTTATACAATCAATTAAACAGAAATACTAAAACAGATTGCACGAGTGTCATTCAGTAAATTAATCTTATAATAGGTATAAAATTTAACATTGATTTTTTATTACAATTCCTGAAATATCTCCTTGGCAGTAACCACCCTATCTTTTCTTTTCCCCGTGGTATTTTAAACGTAGAAAGCAATACTAACACTCGAAGATACGCCTGATGAACAATGAGGGTGGTCAATGTGTACAACGTTCTTATGATAATATTTTAGCATTTGAAGCATTGTGTCTCTTACAAAACCTGGCATGATATCTGATTTACGGACCCTCTAAAAAGTAGCACAAGAATCTTTTTTCTCCCATATTCTGATCATTTTGCAGCTCGTTGTTTATTGCTTATGTGCCATTGGTACACCTGTAAGTAATTCGGGAAAGGTTCTACTGTTACGATTACCATAGTATTTTGAAGTTTAGTACATTTCCATTTTTACAGCAACATTATTTCTGATGCCGATTTACTCTTTCATACCAATTTAACCAATATCAAGTCTACTGGCTGCCCTGCAAACCGTTCTACAATAAAACAGTTGATCTGAAAAGGTAAACACATTTCATAAACACATGTATTAAAATCGTTAACATATTCTTTATTCTTAACAGTGAAATGTGAGGGGAAAATATTTCCAAAACCGATGTTTCTTCGAAGGCAGTTCCGCGGCTAGTTGGACTGAAGGACGGGTGAGTAATTCATATATTTCTGTTGTCCATTCTCACTTTTTTTACATTCGATCTGTCAACTATGTCTTAGACCACATTAGACTGATCATTTCTCTAGCACGTGTTCATACACAATATCATCGCAGGCCACGTTATTCATATTAACTCTTCACCTCTACATTGTCAATATTTCACAGGACACTGTTCTACTTATCTTATGATCACATAGACTCCGTAAGTAAGTAAATGGTTATGTAACAATGATACAACATCATACATTATGATACAGCAATAGTATACATTACGATATAGCAATACCATACAATATTATGCAATACTAGCAAAGACTGCTTTTGTCTTCCTTTACCTCGCCAAAATATAGCTTATATCTTAAAACACCATAACCATGCACCATTCATTATAATACAACAACAATATGCTACAATGTCTCACATTATAATACAAAAGAAAGTATACGATTCCATACAATACAATACAAAACAGTGTATTGCGTAATGTAATAAAAAGGCGATACATTAGTACTTATTATGATACAGTGACAACTTTTAATAAAATGGAAAAGACTGTGTTGATAACATTCAAATTTAACATTGTAAATTGTTAATGGCGTTTTCCAAGCTAAACAGAAATACCATATTCTGTTGCACTGCCTATACTTCGATGAAAATACTCTGCTACGTTTAGATATAATTATAGTGTATATAGTCTTCATGCTTCGAGCTAAGGGAATTACCTTTCAGCAGGATCGGTTATCTAGCGGACTGTTAAGCCCTGGTCAGTAGATATACACAGGGAACTATATTATTTATAACCAGTTGGTCTGACTCCCCTTGGGACAAGTCTGCGGGCCAGAAATAGGGTAAAATGCTTCTGTAGGGAAGAATGTGTTTCCGCCGAATTTAGTCCAGAGCATCTTTTGTAAGCGGGGGTCAATTCTGTATAAATAGTGGGTGCCCCATCGTCGGATACCCACGGTTGATTGCAGTACGCTACAATAAACTTATCACTTGTTGATATGAAGCTTCTATAAAGCGTATGTCACCTTCAATCTTATTGGCCGAAATTCCGATGGGAAAATGTGACGGAGCCTATCAAATAGTCTCTCGTAAAACGAGGATTTTTGTTCACTGAGTTGACCCATCGGTGATAAGTGAAGCGTAGCAGTAGTTTAATCAATCGCTGGTATCCGACCGTGGACTCTAATATCCTTTTGACAAGGAAACAGCTAGAATAATATATATATAGTAACAACTTATCAAGTTTTAATTAACTAATATATTTCAGGATCAGTGCCGACTGTCGGATGGAAGTTTAGTAACGATTGATACGGATGACGTTAACAATTTTTTACTTACCGTAACAACGGCAGGAGGTAAGTATACCTTACACTATTGACCTTTAATATAGTATATTTGTTTGGATGGGGCACTCCATTATACAATATTCGATCATATATGCTATGCAACGCCAGTTTTGATTGGTTGAAAACCGTGTATTATTTGCCAATAATACACGCTCGTGTCAATAATACATGCTCGTGAGTCACGGCTTTTATAATGTTATGTATCTAATTTTCATCTTCTGATAACACGGGTACTGTAGCCTATGTCTGGGATATTAAAATTTTATTTTTAAGATTTCGAGTTCGAATCCTGCGTAAGCCGCTTTTTTTCCATCCTTTTTTTTTTTTTAATTTTCAAAATCAGTGCCATATGATAGATGTTCTTGATTGTAGTACTGTAGTGCCTGTAAAGAAATGTATATCTTATCAACAAAATAATGCAATACTCAACAAATAAATTACAAGGTTTTCCCGGGGTTTCTTTGCCCTTTTTCTATTAGAAAGAGCTAGATCTCAGAACTAAATAGTACATAGTAGAATAAAAGTAATCAACTTTGACTTGTGGCCTTCGTTATTAATTTAATTGCAAAATATCCTCGTCCTCGTTGTATATCCTGCAACAATACACGAATCATCGTTAATTATTTCTTAAGTATCCCACAGGGTATTATATGAAAAGTAAAGACAGTGAAATCTCCACCCCTCGGGGTGATATTTTTGAAAGAGCCTGAAGTTAGACGACTAGGAATATTACCCCCGGGGATTGAAATTTCTCTGTCACACCCTCAGGGTAGGGGAAGATTGTATTAATCTATTATAAAATAGTATAACAGACAGCAGGCATGCGGGGAATTGAAATTTAAGTCATGGTAGGAAATTCGTCATAACCCGAAAAAAGACAGCGAGATGTTCACAGATAAAATGAGAGAGAAGTCAGTTTATGGCTGGAGAAAATGTCTTCCATAATGGACGCTCACATAGAGTACGTATATCTTGTAGAAGCTACTGTGGAAGAAAGTAACTTGCATTTTAACTCTAATAACCGTAAATATAGACATTGATCAATCCATGTAAGACTTGATTTGTATTGACGAAAGCTTTTAATTGGTATCATTCTATCAGTGTTTTGGGCAGGAGGAAACGACCTGACTAATGAGGGCACATGGACTTGGATCGAGAACGATCAGCCGATTCTTCTAAACTCTTTGTGGTACCTTGGTGCCCCTCAGGCCAGCTCGAGCGAAGCTGACTGTTTAGGCGTCGTGACTGCTTCAGGCGAATGGAGAGATGTACCATGCTCACTTCCGGCTACATATATATGTCAAAGATACATTACCCAATAAATGTACTTCATAGAAAATAACCGACAAAATGGCGGTAGACAAGTGCAGAATAAACAGAAAAAGATATATGGAAGCAAATAGGTCTTTATTCTTTTGGGTGGGGGTGGGGTGGTGGTGGCGGTGGTGGGGGTTGTTGGGGGTTGAGGTTTGGGTTGGGGGGGGGGGGGGGGCATTGAAACCGAGAATCATTATAGCCGGGTACGCCCACACGCCTTTGGTCTGTGCCTGCTCAAACTCTCTCTTAAAGTGTTTAAATGACCTTTGATATGGAAACGGTTACTGGAAAATTGTGTGTGTGTAAGGGTGTGTGTGTGAGGGTGTGTGTGAGAGTGTGTGTGTGTTTGTGTGTGAGGGGTCTTTTTGGTAATATCTTTAATAATTTTGGATTCATTCTGAATAAGTCAGCTAAGATTAGTACCCATGCACTGGAAAGAGCTCAAAAATCCATATGTATAGATTATTAGTGTAAACATATCGATTACGAGGCAAGTGAAGCCGAAAATCATTATAGCGGTGTATCTAGGCCTAGGCCGGGTACGCCCTCCACCCACCCGCCTTTGGTCTGTGCCTGCTCAAACTCAAACAAAAGAAGCTCGAAGCTCCTAATTAGCCTTATGTTGACTACGACGTATTCGTTTTGTCAAACCCATACCGAAAGTCTTATTGGTCACTGTAGTGATGACGTAATGCAGTATTTGGAGCAGACCCGTATTTCGATTCATTTGATATTTTATATAACTGTCTTGATTCTAAAGAAGTGAGAGCAGATTGTGTGATAATTACATTTTGTTATACTATACTCGAAAATTGACCGACTCTGAAAGCAATTATTGAATAAAAAAAAATCACACAAGTGTTTGTTTAGATATAGATTTTTTTTATTATGTTTCAACTAGTAATTAAGGTATCATGAAAGAGGTGGGACTATTGTATATTTACATATACCGGAAATAGTCTTTGCATGGTAACGATCATAATCGGCCGCATACCATGGTCTATTTCTGCACGTATAATTAGAGTCTATGAAAATAACAAACCGTAACTGATATTAAGTATCAAAGTATTCGGCTTCAATATTCACTCATTAGTCGTCGAAGGCTAGTTGGATGTTTTCTTGATAATGTTGACATAATATATATGTTTTGAATCAATTAAGCATTGATGTCATTTTTTTTTTAGTTTCATCGGGGTATGAAACAAATTTTGTTTGCAAACTGTATGAATCCGCGTAGCGGATTCTTACAGAAGTTTGCAAACAAAACAAAGACTAAAAAAAAGTTTTTCCCCATGATTTCAATTTTAAGTGTAATTGTATCCAAATGCAATAAGCATATAGGTAACAAATATGTATGATTAAATGATCAAAATTTATATGTTATGTACATGTAGAAGATGGTGGGGGAAATTTCATATATATATATATATATATACATATATCATAAAGACTCTATTTACGTGCAGTTTAGTTACTGCTTGACGAATATCCTTCATAAAAATAGAAAGGACAGTAAAACTATATGCATTGATATTTGTGACGTTCTGTATACGTGACGTCATGAAATCAGAGGATCGAGATAAAAAAGAGTGTTATTTAAGTACAACTTAAACGTGCTGCGATTATAATATTACTTACTCAGCAAGAAGATATTTTCTTTTAGCAGTAGTATACAACAAATATTTACCCAATCTATTTAAAGTTTTAACACTTTTACATGAAAACAATTGTATTAGCTTGTAGACACTTTGATGTCGATAATAATACTGTTAAATGTGTGTTCTCAAATCAGAAAATGCAGAAGACTGTTGCACAACCTCGTCCTCAACACCATTTTTGTTTTATCACAAACTGTATATATTCTTTGGTACATTGGATTGTTTTTATAGTGCACATATTCTATTTTAGGCTGTTCTTACTCAGTGACTCTAAAACTAAAATTAAAAAGTGGGGTAGTTGCCAGGTACTGACCGTAGGCCGGTGGTTTTTCTCGGGGTACTCCGGCTTTCCTCCATCTCCAAAACCTGGCACGCCCTTAAATGACCCTGGCTGTTAATAGGACGTTAAACAAAATAAACTAAGTTTCAATTTCTGGATAGGATAATACCCACCTGAGGGGAATACAGACATCGGAGGACTCGACCACCAACCGCTTTACGTCGCCAGAACACAGTCGTGGAAGGAGCCGTAAAGCCCAAAAACTTACCAAAGAACCAAACAACCAGCCGGCAGTGATCAATGATCTTAACAAAACCTGAAAGATCGATAAGGACTGTCATTCTTGATTGGTAGCCTTTTCATTAGTAATATTTTGTAATAAAGGCTAGTAAAGATAAGTCGCAAGAGGAAAGCCAAATATTTCCGGAATATGTTTTGAATTAAGCTAGCCTTTTTCTCCCCAATCTTGTAAAATGAAATATTTTATAATATGTATGTATATTATAATCCCTCATGCTGATGCATACGGAATAAGATAAAAATTGAAATATAAGGTGATATACGGCAAATAAGTAAAATTCCACATTTCTCATTTTAATTTAAATCTTATTTATCACGTTGATTTATTTCAAATGATTCGTATTTGATCGATACACGAAATATATCAGTATAAAGATCTTTAAACATATAAAACAATAGTTAAAAATGATATGAAAAATACAATTCCTATTCCTATTCATGTCTTTTTGTTGTCGTTGCACATATTCTGGTATCCCTCTCGGTCTTTCAACATCATCAACATTAAAAACAACCATGGTTCAGAGGAACGATATGTATGCTGTTATAGTATAAATAGAAAAAGCACTAATAGATTATATATTTTCGTCCATCACTTGATAAAACAAAAAGAAACGTACAAACGTTAAACAATGTGGTACGTTTTGTTCGGTTGCTTAAAAGAGATTTCTCGGGAGAGGGCTAATATAGGCATTGCCTGTTGCCCAATTCCCTTTGAATTAACATATTCAATAAAATATTCTGAAATGAAAAAGAGATTTCATAACTATACATCTAAAATTGGTCTAGCCATCAGGCGATCAATAATTGATCATTTCCAAACATAATTACAGACATGTTAAAATCCCGAAGATAACACATTAAATATTTGCATTGACAACCGTGTGTGTACATATCCAAAATAAAACCTACTCCCGTCATATCGAGATATTCATCGACCTGTCACGTGGAGTCAAACACGCCAAACGAGGCTGTGATGGTTATTGGTGCTACCAGTGTAAAGTCGAAAATTGAACCTATGTAAAATGGTCCGTTGTGCTTAACATAAACAACATAAACAGCAGCAACAAGGATAACATAAGCAACAGCATAAACAACAACAACTACAACGAAGTAAGCAAATCCGCTAATATTCACAAAAATCATTGGATCCATATGATTGGACCCCTAGTCGGGGCTGTTTGTGTCATTCAGAAAACCAATATGATTGCGCTGGTGCTATTGGAGTCCTTTTGAAAGTCGCGTATCTCCATAAATGGACTACATACAACCGACATTTACTAATCAAATAACAAACAGTAATCACTTAATTGTCGAGCAAAGCGATAATCAATATTTTCCATTAGTATGTAATGTCTTACGACGAGCAAATCATCATTCGAATTCTGAATGTTTGATGTTTCGACATGCTAACAAGCTAATTTGATATGCTTACATGCTGTTTTGACATGCTAGCACACTGTTTGAATGAAAACATGCTACTTCGACATGCTAACATGCTAGTGTTTTGGTATGCCGGTAGAGTATTACAATGCTTGCCTGATTAGTTTCCATGACGTTATTGAGTTTTGACATGCTTACATGCTAATTTTGAAATGTTGGCATGCTGTTTGAATGCTAACATACTAATTCGACAGGCCAACATGCTAGTTTCAACATGCTAACATGCCAATTTGACACGTGAGCATGCCAATTGTGACATGCTGATTTGACATGCTAACATGCTATTACGACATGCTAACGTGCTAATATTTCCATGCTTACATGCTAGTTTTGAAATGTTAACATGCTAATTTGACATGCAAGTTTTAAATACTAGCATGCTGTTTTGAATTTTTGACATGCTAAGTTAACATGATAGTATGCTGTTTTGATATGCTAAGTGCTAATTTGACATGGTAAAATGCTAGTATTGAAATGCTAACATGCTATTGTTTTGACATATTAACTTGCTAATATTTAGCTTAATATGTGTAAAAATATTTTCCTCGCCGCTGCCTTTGATTCATTCGTTGGGTCATGTAATTTTGACTGCATCTATGCGTTCATAGATTCAACCCTGATTAACACTGAGGCATAAATATATATACAATGCTTGACTGATTGGTTCCCATGACGTTAGTTTGACATACTAACATGCTAATATGACTTGCTAATATGACAGGGTAACTAGTTTTGTCATGCTAACATGCTAATTTTTGACATGTTAACATGCTAATGTTTAGCTTGATATGTATAAAAATGCAAAAGAGGTGTAAAACTAATAATAACGTAAAACATGCAGAGAAATGTGGAAAAAATAAGTATGAATATATAGTGAAATATGCAAAATATGTATTTTAAAATCTGTTGAGTAAAAATTTCAAAAATTGATAAAAAGATTGCAAAAAGTGTGAAAGATGGCAAAAAAAGATCATGTATAAAATATGTTAATATTGTGTAAAACAGAAAAAGAGAATGAATGAAAAACAAGCAAGAATATATAATGAAACATTCAATCTAGGTTCAGTGAAAATGCATGAAATTGGTTTCGAATGGGAAGAAAATATTTTTAAAAAATGGAAAGAAAAAAAAATATGTAAAAACGAAGAAAAAACAGTTGTGATATACTTACATGCAGATTTAACATGTCAACATGCTGTTTTCACATACTAGCATTGTAGTTTTAACATGCTAAGATACTAGAAGTATATTCAAAAGTATAAAAGAAATAAAATTCTCTAACCCGCCATTATTAAGACCTGATTTTTGGACAGGATCAAATAATATCTTCTTCTTTTCATAAATAAACAACTGAATAAATTACCAAATATCTTTGTCTCAAATACCATACCAACATATTTCAACCTTTTGCTCTCATGCACCGAGGATAATAACGATTAACCTGTACTGACAAATTCATACACAATATTGTCAGTTAATATGTAGTGATAGGAATCGGTTTCACTTTCAGAATCGATAATCTGCAACACGAAATCGGTTTCCTGACTTTAGCACAGAATTGCTCCTTTGTAGAAAATTTATGTTCATCTCAGGTACATTTATTACTAGTCTTAGCTTTTGTTATCGATATTCTAATGCTGAACAGAAACAAATCGTCTAATGGTTGTGAAGATATTGCTACCTTTACAGAAGTTAAAAAATAAATAAACAGAAAACATGATTTGTTATGCTTGATGAAGTCTCATTTACATTTATTACTGCTCAAAACCACACATAATCTGTCATCTGGTATTAGTAAAGGGAGAAAACTCGCTTATTTTTTTGAGTGTTGTGATAATTGCGCAATTGGTTTTAATATCACGACAAAAAAGAGAGTTACCTCCCTTTATTCATCCTAGATAACAAATTACATGTGATATCGAAAAGATTTGATACTGTTATTGACAAAATGTTAACAGATATTTTGTTTATCAATGGATTTCAATGAAATATCTCAGTCACCTACAACCAGTATTTCCCATTATTGCTATCAGAACAGTACAGCTGTGTTACTTACAAAAGAGATAATATTACTAAGATATTACCGCCTAAACAATGTACTGAGAAAATGAATAGATGAATGAATTACAAAATTGAAAAATTAAAGATGATATATTACAAATATGAGCAGGATCTTAGACAGCAAGTGCTGTGCTATGGTTAACAGCACATTCGTATACATTAACAAATGATAAGTCAGGGATGGTTAGCTTACCTTATTTTTCAAAATATCGTTCTCCTAATTACCCTCAGAATTATTTTTTATCCCGAAAACTAAAGACATAAATTGAATTATGTGTCAACATCTGATTCTATATCATACTACAAAATTAAATAATCATTCATTCTGTTCATTGATCTGTTATATATTTGAATTAATCAATCAGAAGGGAAAAGTACATACAGGGTTTCATTTTTTGTTATCAATTATGCAACTTGTTTCCCCATAAACATTACTAATGGTGTATATTCCTGTATCGTAGAACGTAGGTTGTTTGTAGGTTAAGTATTATATGGATAAGAATTAGTTGTTAAATTATTGAGAAACAATAGCGACGACAGTCAGCTACATCTCCATTTGATATCAGGATGATTGGAATTGGATGATTGGAATTGGAATCAAAGGCAGAATTTGGCTTGCAGACAGTTACATTGTTCTTTGAAATGTATGATGGCATATTTCTACCATAGAGACAATGTAATAGAAACTAACAGATTGTTTCTATATCACATATGATTGATCATGTAGCATGTTCTTGTGTACGTATAGGCCCTTACATCTAACAACATTCTTGAATCCCCAGTTGCCTGTGTGCCATAATTTACACTGTATTTCATAATGTGTACAATATGTATGTTTATAATTCATTACACATGTATAACATTCAAAAATAAAAAAAATAAAGACACACTTTCCAGCATAATACAGATGCCTTCGATGGTGTGTTACACTGCCTATCCGTTGGAGTCATCAGCCAAGTCCATCCTTCGTTGAAACTCGGAACACTCTCTGGATGGTGAGTTCGCAGTGGTGATCAGTCACTGTGCTCCAACGGTTGGTTTCCAGGTTCTTTGCTTTCTCTTCCTCCAAACCCAACTGGAGGCACGTTCAGCTGCTTTGGCGAACCTATGTACTGCACTCCGGCAACAAATCCTCGTACTTGGCACGTTTCCTCCCGTTTGCCTGTACACATCTCTCTTCCCATGGCACGGTCAGCTCTACTAGTAGTAGCTTCTTCTCTCCCCTAGACCACAGCCCAATGCCTGGCCTAAGGGACGTCTGGACTATGTTTGGAAAAGATTATCTTCTAGCAGGCCACTTTTCTTGCTGGTTCCTTGCACCAGTGCACTCTGCCCCTTCTGATGGTAACCGTCTTCTTCTTTACTTACCTCTGTGCATTCCTCTCCCTTTCTAGGATGTATGCAGCTCCCAGAGTACCTCCTTACACACAGTCTCTACAAATCATAAACTAATAAAAATAAAAATTTGTTTACAAACACATTTTTGCTCACGACACCAATCTTTCAGATACATAAGTTGAGCTCCACCCACATTCCCTAATTTGGTATTACATACGGGTCAGCGGTTAAAGGTCAAACCTGATTGGCCATTAGTGCCCACATCTTCATCAGAAAAAAATCACTGTCGCATCGTTAAAAATTTGGAAAAAAATAACTAGAGTGACTATTTTTGAAAACGAAAACCTCCCTCCCTCCCATCTGAGCAATTGATATATCTTCAAATATAATTTAATACTTGCATGGGCGTATGCTGCTCATCTTTGCCTTTTATATGTGTATTTATGTGTTTTTATGAGCGTAATTTTGCGCTCACCTTTCCTTTTTATATGTGTATTTATGTGTTTTTTTTTAAAGCCACCCATAGAGGTGAACCCAAATATTTTGCCACGATTCTGTGTCATTGTCATCCGTATATAAAGCAAACAAAGCTCGCAACATTTAAGGTATTTATACATTATGTATATGAAAAAGGTGTTGAGTAAGTTTTTCCTTGCCATGGAACACAAAGCAAAAATTGGTCTTTCTGCTGGTAAATACAGCATATCTTCTGTAAGTTTAACTTTTAAGCTAAACAACATCTTATTTACATATGTATTTTAACCAAAGAAATACGTGTATGATGTACCATTAAAATAAATCAATACATGGTGTCTGTAAACAACATCACATGTATGTATATGTGTTAGACAGGTGTTATGCTTTGCTGCCACCTTTAAATCTGATTATTTTCCTTTCAATACAAAAAGCGTTCATTTCCAAAGAATTCTATAACAAGAAAATAATCAACCAAAATGTCGTATGCCTACAGTATGTTTGGTGATAATTTATGTATCTGGGTACTTATGCACAGGCTGCATGCACAGAGTCGATTTGTGTGTGTGTGTATTGTCTCGGACTTTCGCTAGACCACTTCTATCTAAACGTGCATTTATAATTAGACCTTAATACTAACTAAATTACTTTGATAATGGCAATAATATTCGAAGAAGCGGAGCGAAGGAGCGAAGGAGCGAACCATCGTATTTTTGCTCCTTCGCTCCTTCGCTCCTTCTACATCGTGTTTTCGCTCCTTCGCGTTAAGGTCGAAGGAGCGATACTGGAAATTTGGCCCTAACGGAACACCATGATTTCGTGCTGCAGAAACTAAGATTCTTTTTCAAATCGTGACGGGAAAATAAATGTTTTTTCATCAACAGATTCTTGATTTCCCCTTTCGTACGATGTGCATCTGGTTTATGAATGACGTCAATTGTAAACATCAAGTAATACAAAGAGCCTCAAAATAGCCAACCAATGACATTTCAGCTTGACCTCGTGATTTTTTTCCAACTTGCAGAAATGGCGCGTGGCTTTGACGGTAAAAAAGGTGCTTCCGACGCCATGAGAATACACATCATGAGCTTTCCATCCTTTCTGTGTATAATGAATACCTCGAACATTGTAGCAACTTCTCAGGTCCATGTTCCGCCGACCTGCGACAGGCGACGCTCATTTACTATTCAAGAAAAAAATACATCTTAATGAAGCATATAGATTATAATAATTCTTTAACTTAATGTAAAAATAACTTGGTTTTCGTTTGCCGTTCACTTTGAAATTACAGTAGGAGAACGTTGTTCCAGTGCATGTAGCCTTAATAGCTGTAGACAGCTGTAAATACTGTTCATTTTATGCAACCGGACGTTATGAACACGATTTAAACAATTTTCTGCAAAACCTCTCGATCCAACATGAAATTAATTCAGCTACACAGTTTTAAAAATGAATATTAGATTGAAGACTTTAAATTACTCCAGTAAACTGTCCTATAGACCTTTAATTGTAATGCAATATCACACATCCAAACACGTCGTTTTATATGTATGCCTGTAGTTCCAGCACGAGCATAGGGGTTAAAAAACAAAAGTATCACTTATATTGGAAATATTTTTATTTTCATATGACAGAACTCTATACACATTCGATTGTATAGTTCAGCTTGGTTATAGCATAGTTGCCAACTTTTAATGGAAAAAGTCAATGTGGAACTGTGGGACAATATTGCGAAAAGTCTCAGAAATGTGCATTTGACAATCATGCCTTCAACATTTAAATGCATGTATCAATTTCCTCTTTCTGATAGTCTGCAATAATTTTTTTGAATTGTGAACAATAAAGTAATTTCACTAATCAATAACTAATTTATTGCAGGATATTAAATACATGTATGTGTGTATGGTGGATGCTAAATCGATAGTAATGATGTAATTATATATTATTATCAGCAATTATTCTCTACAGTAGGGACCAAAATATGTTCTGATAGCAGTTTACGTAAGTTTTTAGTACAGAAGAAAAATGACTGGGACATAATAATCCGGTTTACAAAATCATCAACATTTATTTTGACTGAGCCATTTAAACATATCAGTTAATGTACAATAGATTAATACAGTAACTGACTATCTACAGCATCTCTGATTAAACAGAGGCGTCGGCATCTATTTAGTTTTCATATAAAAGATAATAGCCCCTACTCTATACCCCTACTACTATATAAACGTGTTGATATATTAGGAGTAGGGGCTAATGTTTTTCCTATAAATACTCTCTAGAAGCAGACGCCTTCTGGATAGATAATAAAATTCGCGATAATATAATATACAATTCTTGTTTAAGCTGTCAAAAACAGATATACATATAAATATATGGAGTATACAAATACAGCATAAAACATTTAGTGCTAGTACTAGTACTAGAACGCCATTGAAACTTTAAATGAGTTCAACCTTTATGTAAGAAAGGTGTATTGAACACAAATATAGCTATATTTTTGTCACAAACATGGCCTATGCTACATTTACCAAGGACAATGATTCGCCAATAAAACGATCATCAAAACGGGCTGTATTTGGAAATACTTACTAAAATGAAGCAGTTATTCACTAAAAATTGAAAAATCTATTTTGCAAACAGGTAAGACACATTTGCACATGTAGGGCCCTGGCATGATGATGATGATGATGATGATGATGATGGGATACAGGAATGAATGATGATGGAATACAGGAATAAAGTTGGTAGGTCCTAAAATTTGAATCCCTGGTCAGGGCTAAGATAAAGCCTTAAGGTTATTGAACGCCACTGAAATTGGCGATTTAATGAAAAAATATCCACAACCATTTAATTGCGAGTTTTTGATGTTACCCATGAAAGCTCAAAAACCAGATTTTTCCGTCCATAGATTTTTTCAAAATTACATTTCCTAGAACCATAGGGCTAGGAATCAAGAGGAGTGGCTGACTGCAAGTCTGGTGCTGTTAGATCGAGTCTTCTATTGGTACCGTTGATGGAGATTCCTAGGAGAAAAAGATATGGGAATTTAAACAATTTTTGAAATGTTAATTTAAATGCAATGTATCTTGATAATTTTTGAACTTAGTCTGATAGCTTTTGGGTGATATTTCAATATTATCTCCATCAAACGTCATATCCGGTAGCTCCCTATAGGAACAACGGAACCAAATGATTTCCAATAGACGATAATGTTAACGTTTACCACTGTCCTGCTTAAATGGAGTTTTCAACGCTAATTTTGAAGAATGCCATCTCACACACACCTGTAAATAGCACATTTGAAAATTCTACCAATTTGAACTTTTTTATAAGGGGGCAACCATCTTGTATTGAATTCAGCACCAAAATTCACCTAAATTTACAATAAATAACACACTTAATTAACTCCCTCTGACAAAAACAGTCTGGATATTCATATAAATATATATATTTACATCGACATGAATTTCCGAGCCCATACATAAAACTTTGGAAACTTCTCACACCTAGATATCCAATCAGTAGACCCCGATGCATTCACCTTCATATTAAATCTGTGCAAACAGGGAAAACCCGCAATATATTTTTGAATTGGTTCTGTGGTCCCTCCAGGAGGTACTAAAACTCCTTTGCACAGGCCTGACCTCAATCTGCAAACTAGCCGCGGTTGTAGCCTCATTGCATAGGGGCAGTGTAAAAGGGTCGGTGTAAAACCCTTCTGGAAGACTCGGTAGCTCTCTAGGGAATGCCATTGAGTCCATGTCAGTTAAGCGAAGGTATGCTATGCGCCCAGCTATTAGTCACAAATTCTGGAAGATTTGTTCCCAGGAGACCCTGGTGACTTAAAATCTGTTTGGGGATGACACAACTATCCCTTTCGTTTGGGAATTAATTTACAACAAAATAACGTAGTGACCATGCAAACGCAAACAGTATGATCTGTACCCGGCGTCCAAACAATGTGAAATATTTCGTCCTTTCCCTAACTTTTGACCAGTCTATATTACGTCTGATGAAGCCTTTTAATACATTACCTGTGTCTATATAAGATACGTGGATGTTATTCGAAAATTCTTTTTGAAACTGGTAGGAGTTTTCAGAAGAAAACATATGACCTTGTGTTTAGATATGTTTGCGTGATACCCTACGCCATTTTCTGATCCAAATCAGAAACTTGTGCCCACTCCTGGTATCATTCGCTGCTCTTATTCTCCTTTAACATTGACCCAAGGAAGGCATTTATTGCCCTTTGATGGATATCATTCCACTGCTGATAAAGGGCCTGCATGAGGGTATATTGGCCGTTTAATGCGCAGCCTATTATAGCTCCGCCCACATCCTATCAAATGTGTTGCCACGGGTGTGATTGACATGTCTAATGTATTTCACAAATGACATTGTCGAAGTTTTAATTGTTTGCTGATGTCATTGCATCTTATTTAATGTAGAGGATATAAACAGACATATAAGCTTGATTGCTACCGCACATGGATAATACATTTGATCAAGGAGCGACAGGCGGCAGCGACATTTACAATAACAAAATCGTAGACTCGACAATAAATCTCAGACATCACTGATCGTCAATATCACAGACACTTCAACTTCAACGTTGTGATTTTTAGACGTGTAATATAAACTCCTCTATCAGCTGATATTGGTATGTTATTACTTCACGTGCTCTGGTTCTTTAGTTTTCTTTAAATCACAGGCGGACAATGTTGATATATGTAAGGACATTCAATAATCGTTTATGTGCTTCAGGCCGTCTTGGATTGCGCTAACTCACTGACACAGGCCACATATACCCAATACCTACCTATACGTGTACTGATGAAGGGGATACCTTCAAATACCTACCGATACGTGTATTGATGAAGAGGGTAACTTCAAATACCTACCGATACGTGTACTGATGAAGGGGATACCTTCAAATACCTACCGATACGTGTATTGATGAAGAGGGTAACTTCAAATACCTACCGATACGTGTACTGATGAAGGGGATACCTTCAAATACCTACCGATACGTGTACTGGTGAAGGGGATACCTTCAAATACCTACCGATACGTGTATTGATGAAGAGGATACCTTCAAATACCTACCGATACGTGTACTGGTGAAGGGGGTAACTTCAAATACCTACCGATACGTGTACTGGTGAAGAGGGTAACTTCAAATACCTACCGATACGTGTACTGGTGAAGAGGGTAACTTCAAATACCTACCGATACGTGTACTGGTGAAGGGGATACCTTCAAATAACGACCGATACGTGTATTGATGAAGAGGGTAACTTCAAATACCTACCGATACGTGTACTGATGAAGGGGATACCTACCGATACCTGTATTGATGAAGAGGATAACTTTATGTATCTCACTGGGTAGTTTTGCGTAATAATTCATCTCTTAATAATATTTCAATTCCTTTTGTAAAAAAATTCCGAAATGAATTTTGCTTTCTATGAAAAACATTTGACTGCTTATTTGATATTTATGGCGTTTCTGAGTTTGGTCCAGTGTGAGTTATCT
Organism: Pecten maximus; assembly: GCF_902652985.1. Taxonomy (NCBI): domain Eukaryota; kingdom Metazoa; phylum Mollusca; class Bivalvia; order Pectinida; family Pectinidae; genus Pecten; species Pecten maximus. The sequence continues at coordinate 40,557,205 of NC_047016.1, read as the reverse complement.
ACGAAGTGGGAGAAACGTGTTTTTGATGATGGTGAACTATTCAGGGTTATACAGCCGTGCGGATATATCCAATGTTGGAAAGAGTGTGAACTTTCGGCAGACTGCGCGGACATAACGTTTGACAGAGATTTGTTATATTGTGGACTCGTTAGGAAGCCAACTTCAGTTTCTCCTCCAATAGATTTAACGGTAAGTTCTAGAAACTAGTAGTTATGTGTTTGCCAGCATAGACATAATTAAGATTACAAGATATAGCATTTCGAAAAATATTCTTGTTCTATTGCGTAAGTAGAAGAATAGATGATATTTCAATATGAACTGTTTTATCTTTATATCGCTTTACAAATTAAATTCTTTTTATATAACCCTTCTAGCTCCAAAGTGTCAATAGTAACCTAGTTGCACCAAATCAATTTATCTGTATCTTGAAACTGTATTCAAATTCAATTGGTCGTATAAAAATGGGATGTTAAATTCATTGTTTTAAGCAAACTTTCTGTACTCCCCTGCTGAGAATGATCAGTTCAAAATAAGCATCATTTTGATCACTGGGATGTATTCTTTACCTGATTTCATTAAAGATGAAAGAGGGTAAATGATAAAAAAAAACATGTTTTGGTTTTTGATATATTGTAGTTGAGGAAGAATTATTCCAAATTTTCTTGAAATAAACACGTCAATGTCACGCAATCTAGTTGAAAACATATTTTACACAAGGTAAAAAAGGTGTACTTTTTGCTTACGACGTTTCCTCTCAGATTAAGAACAGTAGGGTTTGCGGTCATCTATCTGTGCGGCATGTTTCTTTCTACATTTATAAATAGATTCTTCATTCGCATGTACAGTAAAAAGAACCGCTGTTGCCACGGCATTTTTGATTGTCATGTTTTGCACATATTCACCTATCAAGTTTCACACGAGTTAAATAGTTAGGGGATACCCTCTTTTTATGTTCAGGTTGTTCAAATTGAACAGTTTGTTGGATAGCTTAGTACTTTATACAGAAGCGTTGTAAGTCATACAAAAATAAGAGAAACGTTTACATTGCAGACACAACTTGGACCGTGTGCCAGTAAGCAATGTTCCGAGAACGAAAGATGTGTTACATTAACAAGCGGATCAGCTGTTTGTATAAATGCAAGTAAGTGGTACTTGTCTTTTGTGTTAGGTTTTGGGTTGCTTGTTTACTCTTTTCTATTGTGAATGGCATTTTACTTCTAGTTGAAAAAATGTATGAAATCCTAACACATATTTCTTTTAATGCCTGATATTGCCGACGTATCAGATCGATGTTGTTTGTTTTTGTTTTTACCGGACGTTACTCTTAAAGAAACTAATAATATTTCTATTTTACAAAGAGATGAGAAAATACTAATACATTGTACATATTGTCTTTTTAATACCTGATTGTTCACACCAATTAGATCTATATTGTTTTCATTTTGACATAACGTTACTCCCAAAGACCAAATTTTACCTCTATTAAGAGATAGGAAAATAAAAGATATATGTTGTCTCATTGAATCTTCATAACGTGTTTTGAAGGGAACCGCAATGCACTCTGGGAGAGATTGCAATGCTGTCTCTGGTATGGTGTTGTATCATTTAGTAGTCTCCTTTGATATTATGCCGCAACACTTGTGTACTGCAGCATTCAGTGCACTTCTGAGCGCATTCTTTTCCCCACGATATTTCAAGCATAGTAAACGATAAAAAAATCATATAGACCTATGTCTGATGAACGATGAGGGTGGTCAATCTGTACAACTTTCTCTCGTTTAAAAATATTGTGGGAAGAAAGATTGTGAATAAGCTGTTTCATTTTATCGGTTACTTTGACTTTTACCATTATTAGTTTTGACATTTGTAAGCAATGCGTCTCTACCAAACCTGCCACTGGTAGTTTTACCTCCATGGCATGATATTGATCCACGGACCCACTAGAATTGAAAAAAAAGCATACAAATCTTTCTTTACTTGATCGTTTTGGAATCTCGTTGTTTATTGTTTCTGCGGCATTGGTATACCTGTAAGTCATTCGGAAGTTTCTTCTGTTAGATTACCATATTATTTTGATGTTAAGTACAATTCCAGTGGCGTAGGAAGTCGTCAAAAAGTGGGGGGGCAAAAATTTGTTTAACCTTAAATTTTACGCACTAAACAAATCGTATGCCATCTCCGCAAAATTAGGCAATAATTATCATTTCAACATCCCATGATAATTTTGATAATGTATGTAGTACAAATTAAGTTATTAACGCAAATCAGGATATATTATTTATGGCAAAACATGAATCACCAGGCCCGGCCAGGATTTTCGAAAGGGCGGGTGGTCCAGTAATTTAGTAATAATGCGAGCGCCGTAGGCGCGAGCCGATTTTTTTTTTTTTTTTTTTTACGAGGGGTCTGAGGGGCCGCCCAGCGGGTCCAGGGCAGCGCCCTGATAGGGGGTTCAAGGGGGCCTAAGCCCTCCGCGGAAAATGAATATAGCACATTTCCAATAATTCGGGATCAGGCGCGGATCCAGGAGTTTTCGAAAGGGGGGTCCAGTAAATAAGTGATCATGCGAGCGCCGTAGGCGCGATCCGATTTTTTTTCCTTTTTGCGAGAGGTCTGGGGGCCGCCCAGCGGGTCCCAGGGTGGCGAAGCCCCCCTGTGGATCTGCAATCGAAAGGGGGGCAGTAATTTAGTGATAAAGCGAGCGCCGTAGGCGCGAGCTGAATTTTTTTTTGTATTTCCTCGTACCTGTCGGTAATTAGTATCACTCTATTCACGTTAAAACCGCGCATTCCTATTCATGTTGTGTTTCTGTCTTGTTCTCATTATGAACTCAATTAACTTCACAAATTATCATCAACTTATTGAATCTATGTGATGAAGTTAAGCAAAATTTCGTATTAAGATATAAATATTGACTTACCAGGCTATTGCAGACGACCGACACACAGGTCTGAGGATCAATCGGAACACCTCGCCTCCGTCTGCGAACGTAGGAGAAAATGACGAGGGGTTCCGATTGGTCTGAGGATTGATATACTAGTATAAAAGTCGGAATGTTCCGGATGTACAAGATACAGTTTTTATCGTTGTCTTCAAGAAAACATTATCGGTTCGAAAATATACAGATATTTATCGAAATGAATATATAAATTCGTGTTTTTTCCCCTTTTTTAGATTTTGGATGTCAAAAAGTGGGGGGGGCAAAAAGATATGTTTGCCCCCCCACTGAAAAAAGTGGGGGGCAATTGCCCCCCCTGCCCCCCCGCTTCCTACGCCACTGAATTCCATTTTTCACAACAGCAGTATTATTTCTGATGCTGATCTCTTCTGTCATATCGATTTTACTGTACCTGAATCTGCTGGCTCTCCTGAAAAATTTTCTTCAACAGAACTGTGGATCTGGAAGTGTAAACAGGGTAAACAGATTTTAGATAAATATGTTAAAAACATTGATGCATTTTTTACCTCTTCACAGTCAAATGCGAGGGGAAATATTTCCAAAACCGATGCTTCTTCGAGGGCGATTCCGCGGCCAATTGGACCGACGGACGGGTGAGAGATTTATGTATTTGTGTTGTCCACTCTCATCTTTTTACATAAGACCTGACCACTTCTCTAGCACATGTTCATACAATATCACAGTTCAGGTCATCTCATATTTGTTATGTTTTATAACCATATATTATTTATTTCAATCGTGAGGGTACCGTGCACCGAATATGACAGTGCACAATGTGACATGACAAGCAAACGAAGTCGAGAATGCCCATTCTGCAATTAGGCCTGGACTTTTCATACTTGAAAATAAATAAATAAATAAAGAGAGAAAAAAAGGGGGAAAAAAAGAAAGGTAAATGGATTAGCATACTTTTGCAAAATTCTATGAGTACATACAGGACTCGGGACTTGCATATCGACTTATCACTGTGTGATAATCGAAATATTGAGAATGAGTTTCATTTTAATGTGAATTTTTTTGTTAGTCGTTTTTGAAACCGTAATAGTTACTTACTTGATTTCGATTTGTATAAACTTGATATCATTTTGCCGCTGAGCTTGCCTTCTGTAGTCATGAAGGCATTGCCACCTCAGCCTAGGCCTAGTGCATCCTTTATAATTGTGATCAATTTTGTATGAATGGTTGGTCGCCAAGATGGTGTTGGATTTCTTGGGTTGAGAGATTGTTCCCAACGGAAGAATGTAGGGGAATTGGAGGACGTTTTTGAAAGGAGTTTTTTTCTTTTGTATGGTTAAAGATTATTTTGATCAAATGTGTTTTTAGCATCCTTCTGGCAATGGGACAGCTAGAATATTTCATATATACTTTCTCATAATGATTATTACCAGAAGTTAAGTTTTAACTAATCTACTACAGGATCAATGCCGACTGTCGGGTGGAAGTTTAGTAACGATCGATACGGATGACGTTAACACTTTTCTACGTACCGTAACAACGGCAAGTGGTAAGTATATAAAACACCATACACCTTGAATATAGTATACAATGTATTTGTTTTCCAGGAGGCACTCCGTTATATGGCTATATTGGAGAAAAGAAAGAAAACACCATCCTCTATTTTAAGGCCAAGACAGAAATCTCCAACATTCGGGGGTGGGGGGTGGGGTAGACGACAGGTTAGACGACCAAGATTTCTTTTCACATCTACAAGGGGAATACAAACGTAAGTCATTGTAGGCAATTCGTCATACCCTCGGAATATACATCGAAATGGTCAGTTAATGGTTGGAGAAGAAGTCTACCATAGGGGACGGTTTACATTACGGACGTATATCTTGTAGAAGCTTATATGGAAGAAAAGGACGTGTATTTCAACTCACCAAATCTTAGACATTTAGAAATCCATATAAAACTCGATTGTGATAAGAAGTTGACGGATGCTTTTAAAGTGTATCTTTTTATTTTGTTGAATTCAGCGTTTTGGACTGGCGGAAACGACCTGACTACAGAAGGCACTTGGACTTGGATCGAGAACGATCAGCCGATTCTTCTAAACTCTTTGTGGTACCTTGGTGCACCCCTGGCAAACTCGCGTTCCGATGACTGTTTGGGCGTGATTTTTTCAGGCGAATGGAGAGATATATCATGCTCACATCTGGTTACATATATATGCCAAAGATACAGCACCCAATAAATGTTCTTCATAGAATGTAAAAAAAAAAGAAAGAAAAAAAAAAAAAAAAATGGCGTTGGACATGAACAGAATAAAGAGACAAAAATATATCGAAGTAAATAGGTCTCTATATTTGAGACAGAAAATTATGGTGACTGGTCTGGTTGCTGACTAGGACCCAAGAAGCCATATGCGTGACTTTCGCATGTGACTAGTAGAAAAAATGGTATACTAGTATTATGACTTCTTTGTATTGTAGCGGTATCCTCACAGAAGTTTTCAAAATTGAGGAGTTGTCATATGACAGGAAAGGGAAAAGGATATATTAAGGACATGATTGGAAATTCAAAATGTTTGCAGGTTTAGGTTCGTGATGCATTGAATTGTTTTAAGATTAACAATTGCGAAGGTAACAGGTCTCGGCCAAGAGATCTACGAGAGAAGGATACAGTAACAGGACAAAAATACACTACATCATCCGGAACGATGGAAACTTTTATTACCTATTTTCCTTTTTTGTAGCCTATTTGAGAGAGAGAGAGAGAGAGAGAGAGAGAGAGAGAGAGAGAGAGAGAGAGAGTGAGAGAGAGAGAGAGAGAGAGAGAGAGAGAGAGAGAGAGAGAGAGAGAGATACTCAGTATCAAATATTCGGTATCAAAATTCAACCAATATTCGGAAGAGGCTAGTTGGGTGTTTTCTTGATTGTATTGTTGACATAAATTAAATGTTTAAGATGAATGATGTATATCACGAAACATAGAAGTTTAAGTGAAGCCCACATTAGAACAAATTTTCTGGACTTATAATTAAGCAATTCACCACGACAAAACTTGGGGGAAATTCGAGATAAGATGTTCCGGAAGGTTAAGCATCGTCTGCTTCATCGACGACACCTGAAAAATCTAGGTCAAATCTGGGTAGAGTCACATTCTCAAAATGAAAACAAGGGTAGTTATAACGGTACTAGTAGGCTTTTCAACAATCATCGAACACGTCTCACTCTGGGGTCTAACAAAAACGTTTCTATGACCTTCATTAACCTGCATTTCTCGAAACGTTGTGTGTTACTTTCAGTGCTCGATACCTGTCACAGTAATCAAGAAGATGGGAACAAATACTTAAATATCAAATCAAGAGGGACGTGTTAATGCCACAGTTTGGGAAAGCAAGTTGGTTACTATCTAGAAATGGAAAAAAAAGTTATAATAACGATCGGGAAATTGAAATCCTTACACATATATAATTTAAGTTATATGAAAGATGTCCCTGTTGATTACGTTGTACGTAAAGATCGAGGAGGTAAATGGCTGATGATGTGGAGTCTAAAATATCCTTTATTTCAATTTCTACGGGGTTTATTCGATCGACATGGTCAATAACGTATTTTGTAATATAAAGATAGCAAATCGGCCATATACAGATGGGTGACTTTGAAGGCCTTCACCATGTCTCAGTTACCTGTCCTGATAAGGTATTCAATGTTATCAGTCTGGTATGAAAACAAAACGAGTCTACCAACAGAGGCGCAAAGTTTGTTCCAGTGGGTATACATTCTGTTGGAAGATCTGGTCACCAAATTCAACAAGGATGTTGTCGATCAGAAATTAAAACATTTTCTATGAGCCCTAGTCCTATTGTTAACGAAATGTACTCCCGTATATTTCACAACTATGTACTTATAGCGCTGTTTGATTCCCCCTAGAAAAGAATTCAGCTCTCATCACAAGAGTTGTTGACGTCAGCTCATAAGTCATTTTTGTGTCGCCTGGAAAAGGCGACATATCGGTATCACTATATCGGCGTCGTTCGCACAATATGGTTTCCATGCAATAACTCGAATTCCCTTGGGCCAATCAAACTCAAACTTTGTATAGTGCTTCATTATCGAAACTGGTTGCTTTGGATTGCTTTTCATGTGTGGAGGTCAAAGGTCAAGGTCACTAGCTAGCTGTTACTATAGATATAAAATGTGTTTCCATGTGATAACTCGAGTTTTCCTTAGCCAATCAGGCTCAAACTTCATACAGTGCTTCCTTACCAAAAGTGCTTGCTTAGATTGCTTTTTATGTTCAAAGGTCAAATGCAATTGTTACTATAAATATAAAATAGGTTTGCTTGCGATAACTTGAGATCCCTTGGGCCAATCAAACGCAAACTCGACACATAATTGCTTTCTTACAGAAAGTGCTTGCTTGGGATTGCTTTCAGATTCGATGTTCAAAGGTCAAAGGTGAAGGTCACCGTTACTTTTAATAGAAAATTGGTTTCCTTGCGATAGCTCGAGTTATCGTGGGCCAATCAAACTCAAACTTTTTATAGTGCTTCCTTATCGAAATTGCTTGCTTGGGATTGCTTTTCAGGTTCGAAGGTCAAGGTCACTGTAAATAAATAGAAAATCTGTTCAGTTCCCTTTGGTTCAATTAACCTAAAACTTTATATAGTGTTTACCGGTTTCTGTATGAAAACCACTTAAATTTTGCATGAAACTTCTTTTGATTTTCGAAGATTGAAACATATGGAGATGGGAATGCACTAGGTTTAGTGTTTCTCGTAATGTCACATACCTGTTAAAATCATGTTTCTGTCTGACAAATGCAACATGTTATAAAGAGGAATGCACTGTATCATTCGTGAGTTCATTCATTGCATGGGAATCCATCCGGCAAATCGTACAAATTACACTTGGAATAGATACAATGAATATCCAAGCTGTTTTTTTCAAATCATCTCATAGCTTGCTGCGAAGGCGACACATCCACCACTTCCGTGGAATTCTGTTCTGGTGTAGTGTTTTCCTGCCAAGTCACCTCCTATTCGTGAATATATATGACATACAGAGATACTGCTGCTGTTCGTAGAAAATGTCATAACATTATATTTATGGGGTCTGGAATCTCAGTTACACTATCAAATCTCCGGCCAAGTCATCAACTATTAATTTGGCATCTGAAAACAATTATCGCTATTTCCTCAACTATATGTCAAACTTGGATAAAGCCTCCATGTGCAACCTCACAATTGAGGATGCGGTATTGTGGGGTATGGGAAGTCGGCACCGAAGTACATGTAGCAGGAAGACCAACAAGGCAATCGAGATTACTTATATCTTTTCCTAAACGTATCTATGTTACTGTGTGAAATGATATGGACGGGTTGAGGGAAGGTTTTAATGACTTACCTCTAAAATAGTTAATACAATTCCCTGCTGAATGTACAAACACTCGTTAGCAGTGCCAATATCTATGCTGAAGTTGCTATACATGCAAGCATTATCTTCAAATATATCTGTATCACATGTTTGTAGATTAGGATTTCCTCATCTTAATTAAGAGTTGGGCGATATAATTCAGATTTAGTTTTACGTTTATGTCACTTTTTAAGCAGTAAAACATTATTTTTATCCAGTAGAATCTGTGAGGGTATTGGGGTTACGGTTTAGGAGAGAGTGGGGTTTCGACAATATGCATGTAAATGTGTTAAATAGGCTTACATGGATATTTATTTATTTCACAATTGTATATGTTATAAACTTATGTTTGTTTATGTCTTTAAAGCAATATATGTAGAAGAAAGCATTAATAGCTTATGTCAATGTACTTGTTGGATTATTGTTTTTCTCGCACTGATAATGAAGTTATCCCGTTATTTATTGGTGTGATGTTTTGTTTTTGTTTTTGTTTTCAATCTAGCGCGAGACAGTCTGTGTGATTAGACCACTATAAAACACCTAAAAGTGTGCTATATATTATGGGATAGGACATATCATATATATACTGTTACAAATTCTCGGGTCCATCTGATTCTTCTCATTGTCATACACTCAATATTTGGGAAACCAATACATGTGATTAGTTTGGCAGCATCAGGGACAAGTATTGTATAGGATAGCAAGATATTTTAGGTGGTCGGAGGGCTCAGTGAGTAACACATTTGCCATACACTTAGGGCGCAGAACGTTATATGGGGTCACAGGCGATTACAATAGAAAACGTGAATTCAGATTTTTTTTATGGCAGTGGTATGTGTACTCTGTATTTTAAGTACGTGTTAAATTCACATTTTCTATGCAAGTGCCTGTGTATGGGGCCACCTGCCAGTAATCCGAATGTGTCTGATGTTCCATCGGCCTTTTTGCATAACTTGTTTCGCAACTGTTTTATAATAGATTACGTTTAGATATTATTTTAATGACTTGAGGTTATGTCTCGTAAGTACGTGACCTTTCATATATATGGTTCTTCGACTTTTTCTTGTTTTCCGTTGCTTTTCTTTTCCTTTTTTTTTTGTTGAATGAGAAAAAAAATCATTAAAACGTGAAAAATGAAATTTCATTTTAAGTGCATGCAGTTATTTTTTAATTTGAACCCCATGTATTGTCATTTACAACTTTCTCCCTCGATCAAGAGATTTTTGTATACTTTTGTCTCTGATTTAAAAAAAAGTCCACTGGAATTATTCAAGGTTCTCTGGTTTTGGTCATAGATTACTGTTTTTTGTTTTGTTTTTGTTTTTTCTCTAAATATATATATATATATATCTTATTTAGAATTATTTCAAATGCAGATATCTGTAATTTGTCAATAAATCGATAGGCCTATATCTCAGAATCTCTGGTTTTAATAAAGATATCTGAACTACTGAAATGGGTAAAAACCAAAACGGCTTACTATACAGCCATCTATGGTGCTTCTAAATGTATATATGTGAGAACCATTCTGCAAGTACAAAACGTATTGCCTAATACGAGATAATATGAGAAATTGTATTACTAACGATAATATTATGACGAAATTGATATACCTTAATCTGAATATCATGTGTACGTAAGGGTTACTGTACCAATGATGTAGGCCTAGATTCCGTCATCAAGGGTAAACTCTGTACATGGTATAAGCCACCTTAATGTACATTGACCAATCGGAGAAGTCCTTCCAAATCGCTTTCGGTTTCATAATAACAAAGTCACGTGATAGTTATTGGATGGATGTAGGCCCTATGTCATAAAATGGAGACTGTAGCAATGTTATTGTGAAATATCTGTATCGGAGGTGTATCTTGGTCAATTCGAACATTTCGTCAACAATTACACAGCTCTTTGTTTTAAAGGTAAAGTATATACAATGCTGCCAAATGTGTGTGACCAAAACTTGGACGTTTATTTTGATGTATCTATATCGATTTGACATATTTAACTATACTGAAGTACCACTCCAGATCGATTGAGGGAATGAAACAAAAACCGGTATTCATATGTGTTATAAGGCATATTGCCTATTTAATGATAACTTAATTTAGTAAACTACTGATTTGTAGTTTAATATATTACTATCAAATGTGTGCGCTTTAATCAGGAGACACCGAAGTGGAACTGGAAATTCTGTAATTGAATGACAGACTTTTGTTTACTTTAGCATGCATATATACAATGTACGTCTGTCGTAATCATAACCCTGATCAAGATACAAACACTTAAACTGTATGAAAGTAAGTATCTTTTACGTATACTTATTGTCTTAGTACTTTCAAAAGCCAGTGGTCAAATTTAAATGAATAAGACCATTATTTAATTAAACCTGTATGTGTAAAATTGCACCTATCATTTATGTTCACGTTATGAATAAATCACAAAGAAGGGTAGTTATGCGCATATCATCCATATTTAATTTTGTCAGTGTATATTCATTGTTTACGAATATGACAATAAAGTGTTCTGGATGAGTCCTGGAGAGATAAGCCTTAAGTATCTGTCCATAGATTTAAGTATTTTAATTAGCACAAACCGTCCTGGCTCTATCGACTGTCTTCATTTTCAATCTTCGTCAAAAATCAAAATTAACCATCTTTTGTACAATGTTTCATATATCAACCATCTGGCCTAAAACAATTAGACCACTTTTACTATAATTAAAAGTTTAACTTCCTTGCTCTACCTACTTAGTTTTGATCTGCATGGTCATTCCATTTCAATCTGTGAATCACTGATCATGAGTTGACATCGTTCAAGGCCAGTTCAGGCCTGTTGTGATGCATCTTCATTAGACATTCTTTGGGTGATTTTACATGTGGCTTGTCTGGGTGTGCGTTATTGATATACATTAATGGTATACAAGTTCTGAAAGCTGGCCAAGGGCAAATGTTTGACATTAAATGATTACACAAAATTATGATTATAAACATACAGAGATGTATCTTCATAGTAAGTGTTCATACATGAACCTCTCTTTAATGTTTATATAATTAACAACAAATTAACATGACAAGTTTCAAAATTTACCGGAAGAGGGATGAATTTATGAGGATCAGTGTTAGGTATAGTCTCTCAGGGGCCACAACAGATCAGTCTGTCTAGCGTCGGCCATGTAATTATAATCTCTGATGAAGATCCATGGTGAGAGCTTCAACATTGTCATGCCATAACTGTGACAGTTTGTGTTCTCGGGAAGCTGAGAAACGGGCTGCATTGGTCTGTGCTGTCATGCTTTTGTCCTTGGACAAGACACTTTACCCTGATTGCTCTGGATAGCATTCAACTACATGTAGCTTCTGGCCATGGTATGTTGTTCAGTGCGGTAGTCACCAACTATTAGAAAGAGACCCCACCTCAAAATGACCCTGGTTGTTCACTGAGAGATAAACCTAGCAAACAAACAAACATTAAAGCAGTTGAATCTTGGAGCTGAAAAACTTCCTGGATGTGAATTCCCCTAGTTGGTATAACTCGGTGTCATAATGCATAAGAACTAGTTGAAGCTTTGTTTGTTAATTAGTCTCTTAAACAACTTTTTGGAGTGCCCCTTTGCAACTCTAGATCATGATACAGTAGTATGAAAATTCAGACAGTATTTGAAAAAAAAAACCTGTTATTTATCTATCAGGTTATAATTATATATGGCAATAGTCAGCAAGAGTCAGAGGAAACTTTGACTTGATATTCTACAGCATTTTAATTTTGTAGTTATTTATAATTACATATGTATATAATTTCTTTACAGAACATATGTTCAGCATCTGCTCTAATTTCCCCTCATAACAACTATGTGTATATGTTGGCCATTTAACTTCCTGCCCAGCTAATATGATGTGTTAATTTTGTATGCATTCATTGCCGTAAATGTACAAAACTCTGGGGCTAATATTCTATTTGTCAATTTGTTTTTGATGTTGATATATATAGCTCACACTAAAGGCCTGAATGGGCCATAATGGATCCAAGCAGAAAGCGTTGTCATCTCCATCCAGTCCTTCGTCTGGTAACAATGACAACGACTCAAATAGTGATTCAGACTCCAACCAGGAGAAGTTAACTCCAAAACTGCAAAAGAAACGAAGTAGTAAGAAGAAGATGCCACTGTTCAGAAGTCAGAGTGAATCCGCGAAGCGGAGAATGGAACACCTGCTTTATTTGGTATGTGTATGCAGTAAAGTCTTTTACTTTGTATATGTCTTTGTTAATGTGTATCCAATTCTTTCCCATGAGGCTATAACAAACCTTATAATGAATTTGAATAAATCAGGAAGTTGATATTTTTTTGTTCTGCTTGAATGGTATTGAAAAGGAGTGACTGTTATATATGGGATCCACTGTAAAGCTGAACATTATACACACTAGTCAAACAGCAGTCCGATAAACAATTGGTATATATATAGATACAATGTAGATGTATTTGAACAAAAAGGAAACAAAAGGAGTGTATGCAGTATATACAGATGATTTTTTAAAGTGGATATTACATTGAATAATATATTATGTAAACTTATATTATTAATGGAACATATTTGTTTGAATTGTAGGGCCAGGAAAGTCCAGATTCTAACTTTGACCTCTCCAATTGTGAAATGTCAGAGGTTTGTACATTTTGTTATTGGTACATCCAAGTTTTTGGGTCATCTGTGATGAAGTCCAATGGCCATTGCCCGTCTAGTAAACATACTGAAAGCAATTATCATTTTCTTTAAAAAAACCTAAACTAAATTCAATAGGAACCTTTGCCTGAGCAACAGAACCAAAAGGGGTCAGATTGGCTTAAATTTCAATAATTCTCTTCTTATTAAGATCCAGCTATGCTTGAAATGATAATCATCATAGATGAAAGGTCTTCAGAGGTGCTTTATCAAAATCAAAGTTTGAATTCTCATTCACCTATGGGAAGGGTAGTTTATTGTTTATAGTGTAAGTAGCAAAATAATACATTTTGGCATAATTTGTTCCTTTCAGCCTGAAATACGAAGAGAATGAAACTTGATTGGGATATTAACCTTGGGATGACAGTTTGATACTATGTAAATTTTGAGTCATTCTAACCCCATGGGGGTGGAAGGCAGGGTCCTAAAGGTCCAGATCGGCTCATATTTAGATTTCAAAAGTGTCATTCTTCTTATTCTTTTTATGACTTAATTGAGAAAAATAAACAACATATGACTGTATATATTATGGGAAGGATCTTAATATTAGGGGCCAAAAATATGAGTACGAAAAATACTGTTATATATGGTAACTGTATCACATACAGCCAATGCTGTGTTTACATTACAAGTCAAGTGCTACTAAGTAGTAAAGCCAATGTTGTTGTGTATGGACTTTAATAATGATAATATTGGTTACATACTTTGTATATCAATTTCTCAGAGTAATCATTCTTTAACTTATTGTCTGATTATGAATCATCATACATGTAATTTAAAAATAAAATCTGCCTACATTTTATGTACTTAAAGGGGAAATTTTATGTACAAAGTCGTCCTGATGAAGCCCGATAATTGGGGCAAAACCAGTAGACAAACTACCAAATAAATTATAAGTACTTGTCTCCAGCCTTTTGTGATTCAGTGATTATAGTTCTCCTGATTTAAGTGCTATTTATGGTACAAGTATCATCTGAAAGATGCGACACAAAATATGTATCTCATGAAAACAGATATCTGATAAAGTAAAGGTTATATTTTCCTGTGACACTTTTAATATTTTTTGTATTCCTAGGTGCCACCCAATGTATATTCCTTATGCAAAGTGCTCAACAAAGAGGTAAGCTATGAGGAAAAATCAAAACATATTTGACAGTTGAAAGAATATGTATTTTTATTTCTCTGCATTGTCTATAATATGGTCTTTATTATCATGATACTGGCATTCCCAATCTCATATTCAAACCGATACTAAGGCAGTAAAAGAAGAACAAAAAAAAAGTTTTGCATTTTATTACAATATTCCATCTAATCTTTGATTTTATGTGAATGAATTATTAAACAGTTACATGTAATGACCTTTATAAAGATCAGTAAAGTGATTTATTTACCTGGGAAACATAGGTTAGTACCATCAAATGATATAAAATACAAATAAATAACAACTTTTAGTTTAGAGGAAACACTTTTTGCATTTTCAGGCATTGCTCTTGAATGACAACTGGATATCAGGACTCGATAATAGCAAGATTGCAGATCTAAAAACACTTCGGGTAAGTGTTACTGTTAACATTAAAAAAAAATAGCAGAACAAAAATCAAAGATTTTCTGTGGTATCCTCATTTTTACTACTACAAATATTCTCTTTGTTGTCCTGATGAAGTCCACTGTACGGGCGAAACCGGTCGATAATAAACAGAATGAGGTTCCATTTGCCTGTTGTGATTGACCCCGCCTATTCTGTAAAGTTTTCCTGTGTGACAGATTTGAGGTTTTATATAATCATAAAATTATTATTATTGGGTGAGGTAGAGATGCATGTACACTTCAGATTGTGAGGTTGAAGTTATTATTGTGATAATATTCCATATAAATCTGAAGATTATCTTATAAATTCTATCCATCTTTACCAAAGCTAAAGAAGTTCATTGTTTTATTGAATGACAATGAAATTTAAGAATTGATAGCCATACTCATTTAACAACAACTTCTAAAAAAATCAGTCTCAAGCATTGACTTTGTTGCCTTAAAATCAATAATTTGACATCACAAGTGTGACAGACATGTAAGATAAGGTGGTTCTTGACTAATCACAAATTTCAGGTGAATCTATATCGGTCATTGGATATTTCCTCTTATTTATATAAAATACACCTTTGTTTATTTAGGTTTTAGATCTTCATAATAATGAGATCAAATTGCTGCCTTTTGAAATTGGTGGTTCATCAAAACTGCAGGTAAGTATTGTATTGATGATTAAATCATAGTTTTTACTTATTAAAAAAAAATCATAAGCTGTAATGTTAATGTTTTGTTGACTTCTGATCCTTTGTGTATCATTAGTTTTCAGATGATATTTAAAATCATTTAAGTGGATGTCTGTGTGAATCAATATAAACTTTTTAAAAGGGGTTACTTTTATTTATTGATCCTAAATATGAAGCAAGAACACAAAAATCACACAGGGGTCTTAGAGATGTGATTTATAATTGTAGATATGTCTTAAACTACTCAAATTCATAAACCACTCAAATTCATTGGTTTCATAATTTGTTTGTTTAAAATTTTAATATAAAATTCTGTTTCCATTTCCAGGTTCTAAATCTTGAAAATAATCGATTGGGGCGGTTGCCAGATAGTCTTTCAAAACTACGCCATCTCCAGACTTTGAATATAAAAGGTAGATTTCTTTTATTGCTCATATGTCACCTCGAGGAGTCTGTTTTTTGAAGACTTTATATAAACATCAAACTGACAAATTCATTGAATTGAATATTCTGTAGATATGAATGCAGTATTTGTTTCAGACATAAAGAACTTGCTATTATTTTGTCTATTTTACATTCACAGCTAATAAGTTCAAGACATTTCCTATGAGTATTTGTGGGTTGAGAAGTTTACGACTGCTAGATATATCGGATAACCTCATCACCTCTTTGCCAAAGGAGCTATGTCAAGTCGTAACCTTGGAAACCATAATAGTAGATGCTGCCAAAATGACACATCCTCCAGCAGGTAAGAAAAGCTGACCTCACACATTATCACAATGAAAGCCTTCTCGTGTCATCTGATGACCTCACACGTTATCACAATGAAAACCTTCTCGTGTCATCTGATGACCTCACACATTATCACAATGAAAACCTTCTCGTGTCATCTGATGACCTCACACATTATCACAATGAAAGCCTTCTCGTGTCATCTGATGACCTCACACATTATCACAATAAAACCTTCTCGTGTCATCTGATGACCTCACACATCATCAGCAATGAAATCCTTCTCGTGTCATCTGATGACCTCACACATTAGCAAACAAAAACTAAGGGGAGATAATTTGCTGGAAAAAAAATAAATTCCTTGCATGAACACTTACTTCCCTCACTTAAATAAAGAAAAGGGGGGGGGGGGGGGGGACTTATTTCAAGCTTGGCCAATGATTTTTAGTTCAAATCGCCCTGCGTCCGTGGTCCGTGGTCCGTCCGTCCATCCGTCCCTCCGTCCCTCCGTCCGTCCGTCCGTAAACAATTCTTGTTATCGCTATTTCTGAGAAAGTACTGAAGGGATCTTTCTCAAATTTCATATGAAGGTTCCCCTTGGTGCCTAGTTATGCATATTGCATTTTGAGACCAATCGGATAACAACATGGCCGACAGGCAGCCATCTTGGATTTTGACAATTGAAGTTTGTTATCGCTATTTCTGAGAAAGTACTGAAGGAATCTTTCTCAAATTTCATATGTAGGTTCCCCTTGGTGCCTAGTTATGCATATTGCGATTTGAGACCAATCAGAAAACAAAATGGCCGACAGGCAGCCATCTTGAATTTTGACGATTGAAGTTTGTTATTGCTATTTCTGAGAAAGTGCTGAAGGGATCTTTCTCAAATTTCATATGAAGGTTCCCCTTGGTGCCTAGTTATGCATATTGCATTTTGAGACCAATCGGATAACAACATGGCCGACAGGCAGCCATCTTGGATTTTGACAATTGAAGTTTGTTATCGCTATTTCTGAGAAAGTACTGAAGGGATCTTTCTCAAATTTCATATGAAGGTTCCCCTTGGTGCCTAGTTATGCATATTGCGTTTTGAGACAAATCGGATAACAAAATGGCCGACAGGCAGCCATCTTGGATTTTGACAATTGAAGTTTGTTATCGCTATTTCTGAGAAAGTACTGAAGGGATCTTTCTCAAATTTCATATGAAGGTTCCCCTTGGTGCCTAGTTATGCATATTGCGTTTTGAGACAAATCGGATAACAAAATGGCCGACAGGCAGCCATCTTGGATTTTGACAATTGAAGTTTGTTATCGCTATTTCTGAGAAAGTACTGAAGGGATCTTTCTCAAATTTCATATGTAGGTTCCCCTTGGTGCCTAGTTATGCATATTGCGATTTGAGACCAATCTGAAAACAACATGGCCGACAGGCAGCCATCTTGGATTTTGACAATTGAAGTTTGTTATCACTATTTCTGAGAAAGTACTGAATGGATCTTTCTGAAATTTCATATGTAGGTTTCCCTTGGTGCCTAGTTATGCATATTGCTTTTGAGACCAATCTGAAAACAACATGGCCGACAGGCAGCCATCTTGGATTTTGACAATTGAAGTTTGTTATCACTATTTCTGAGAATGTACTGAATGGATCTTTCTGAAATTTCATATGTAGGTTTCCCTTGGTGCCTAGTTTATGCATATTGCGTTTTGAGACCAATCAGAAAACAACATGGCCGACAAGGCAGCCATCTTGGATTTTGACAACATCATTTTTAATTATTTCTGGAAATGATTTAACTCACTGTTCACTCTAAATAAAAGTATTTACTTAGATATGTTATGAAAACTATGTTGTAAGATTGATGTCAGTCAATGAATGCAAATTATCACAATGATCTCACTTTCTAGCAACAATATAACAATATAATATCTGAATGAAATTTCAAATGTTTCCTTTGGTTTAAAACAAAGACAATGATAAAAAAAAATAAAAAGGGCTGTACTAGCATGCAGTTGTACTCACTTATATAGGCCTACAACTCAGTGCTTTGTAGGTGGGGACTGATACTTAAATTCTTAGTTTTTAACAAGACAGTATTTAGTTTAAGAAAGTGAGTATTTGTGGACATGTTTTTGTCTTTCAAGACGTGAATTGGGAAAGTTTCTGCCAAAATAAGTCTCTGCTAATTGATACTAAGTATGCTGATGATACGGTGATTGAAACGACATGTTACCTACCGGCAACAAGGCAAATGGTCGTTATTGTGAATTTATTTCCTTGTGCTAATTATTTAAAGATCAGCCAATGTTTAAATGTAGTTAACATTTCAATAAGTAATCTGTCACATTCGATACTCCGTTGATAACATTGTCAGTGTTATTTTCACTTTTTCTGTCCGAGATATTACTGTCAAGTAGAGATCGTTTATGCGCTTGACATCAAAGGCAGTATACGAAGCCATTTGCAAGCGTTTAATCAACCATGATTGACCTGCTACGAAACAATCACCACATGTCCTCAGCTTAATTGGTTTTAAATAATTGTTTATTTATCGGGGTATTGTCACCCTTACAGTCAGTGAAGTGTCAGAATTTCGTTACGGTCTGTGAGCAGGTCAGTTAACTGACCAATGCCCCACACATATGTCTTTCACCAGCCAGCAAGCATTACCTGTCATAGGGCTAAGTGAAACTAACAAGATGAATAGGGGCTCCATACGGGGTTATCAAGACATATTCTCCAAAATCGGGAGAATACCCTATGTTTTATCTATACGATCGGGAGACGGGGCAGGGAGTCTGAAATCGGGAAATTCCCGACTACATCGGGAAAGTTGGCAAGTATGATGACCTCACACATTATCAGCAATGAAAGCCTTCTCATGTCATCTGATAACCTCACACATTAATGAAAACCTTCTCGTGTCATCTGATGACCTCACACATTATCACAATGAAAACCTTCTCGTGTCATCTGATGACCTCACACATTATCACAATGAAAGCCTTCTCGTGTCATCTGATGACCTCACACATTATCACAATAAAACCTTCTCATGTCATCTGATGACCTCACACATTATAACAATGAAAACCTTCTCATGTCATCTGATGACCTCACACATCATCAGCAATGAAATCCTTCTCGTGTCATCTGATGTGATAATTGATCACTGATTTGTATTTTCTTTACATTGCCACCTAACTACCTTAAGTACCCATCTTGGTTGTGAGTCCTGAGTAGCTGGTGGAGGACTGGTACAAATGGATTTAGTTTGTTTGTCCATCCTTCCTCTGTCCTTGCATGTGATGCAGTTTTTATCTTGACGACAATTATATTTTACAGTTTTATTTTACAGAGTATCTGTCAAAAACCCTTTAGAGAAATCTTCATGATCCTGAAGTTGAGGTATGAAGTGAACTATAATGTAATTACTATGTAACACCTGTTTATTATATTCTATCTTACAGATGTGTGTAGTCGGGGTACAGAGGCTATCATGCAGTTTCTGTGCGATGGTAAGTATAGCAGAGTATATGCTCAAACCTGTCCTGTGTGACCTTGTCAGGGACTTTACAAAGAAGTTACCATTTGTCATGTAGTCTTTTAATTTGGTCTTTATATATTTATCTCTCACCTTGGACATGGATATTCACAATTTTACTGGTGTGAGATTTTCTTATCTCACCCTAGGTTGAGACAAGCTACAAGTGCTCTTTGCACTTTCTGAATAATTGCATTTCATCACATTTAAAGTACCAGGATGTCAAGGCGACAATACAATGACGTTACGTCGCCAATTCAATCATGTCACATCAACATTTCCTCGCATTCATGTAACGTTCATATTAGATACATAAGAGGGTAAACAGGGTAAGAGAAAAATAATCATTCGCCCCCATGGAAGTGAGACAGGGGAATCTCATCCCTTTGGGTAAGATACTTAAGCTGCCAAACACTCTCCAAGCTTCGTGTTTGACAACTTAATGATATTCCTCCTCGGGTTGAGATTCCCCTGTCTCACCCCCCAAAGGGGTGAAAGATTCTGTTAATCCCTCAAAATTATGAATGGGAAATCAGATTGAAGTATAGAACAAGTGTATAAACAACACTGATTTTACAGAGTCACTGGCGTAAGATGAGTGATCACAAGTGTATTGAAATCAGACAACATAAATAGTTGAAATTAAGTAATCAAAATATTGGTATATATATGAAGATGCAAATGACCAGAATGCTGTACATTTTTACATTCGTATATATATATACAGTTTTGTATATAATAAAATAAAAAGCCAAACACAGATCTGCTGTCTCCCTAGTACTTTCGTGGCTACATTCTGCCGCTCTTCAGGGGATTATGAATTTTATTCGGTACATCCTATGACGTCATAGTTTGATGACGTCATAATAGTAGGGTACATAATTTATAAAACACTTATTTGTCCAGTTTACAAGGGTTGAGACCAACTATATGATACGGTTTAAACAAACCAATCCATTAAAAACTTGATTGGAGCAATTACATCGTATAGATCTGTACAACAAATCTATAGATCCGTACTCCGTACTAAAATTAAAACTGGTCATGGTATACAAAGATTTTGCCGTATAGTACATGTAAAATAGATGCGGTAACTTAAAATGTAAATTTTCAATATCTAATTGTACATGTTAGTAAACACTATCAAACATAAGTTTCATATTTGTACATAAAAATATTACACACAAAATGTGCAAGATAATGTACATGTATACATGTACATGTATATTCGGTAAGTTACTGAGAAATCTATTGTATACATAATTTATTTTGTCCTATCACGTTCAGAATTTAACATTGGCTTCATTAGCTGTATGAAAAACATTTCTTTATTCTCTCTTTGTAATACATCAGAGTTGGACATTTGGTAAATTGGCAAAACAAAAAAATTGTCATCAGCACATTTATGACAGTGTTCGTTTATATATATATATATATTATTGATGTTTTTAGAGAGTGGAGTGGAATACCTGCCACCGTCCAATTTCTTGTTAGCAGTGCTCGATTCTCCTGATGATTCGTCTCCTGGCACTGCTAAAACTTCTCTATACCAAACTGCTGCTGAGGAGAAAGCTCTCCTGGTGAGTCCTAAATAGACATCAGTCATGATTCGCCAATCCTTTAAATTTCTTCTTGTTGGATTGGGTGAAGGGAGGTAACTCTAAACAATTTAGTTTGTAAGAGTTTATTTTTAATTTCACTGGCTCTTATACAAAATTAACTATATCACACTATTGGATTGTGAGTGTATTTTTGGGAGAAAATTAATTTAAGTTTTTCAGGGTTTTTTCTTACATATTTCTGTCTTGGTTTAATTATTTTTATGCAGTTTTTGGAAAAAGCATGAAGTCATCACTAAATTATCTTATCCATAAAACTTTATTCTTTCTTATGTAAAATGGATAAATTTATTTGAAAACATAATGTCTTATCAATGATTTATTGTTGATTTGTGAGAGTGAAACCATGACAATACAAATTTTCAACTGTGTAATGATGAAATGGTGTGTCCCTTAAAATATTTGTTTTTCTTTTCCCTTCAGAAAAACTTAGAGGAGCAACGCTTACAAATGGTAATGTATTATATCTTGTAATATACCTAAGTTTTGCCATTTTGGTAAATCAGATACTTGTTTTATGTGTTAGATATTCTATGTTACTGTTTCTCAGTGTTGTGAAAAAGGGGTCATCATACCTCAGTTGGTAAGAGTGCTGGCCATGTAACCTCAAGTGAAGATCTGAAATGTGTGGTCGATGCTCATTATCCATGGCTGTTTGTGTTTCTCAGGAATCGGAGAAACAGACCAGTCTGTTCTGTCGTGATCTTGTCCTTGGGCAAGACACTTCACTCTGATTACTCTAGTTGAAATGCAATGGGCTTCCTGTATGTTGTTCAGTGAGGTAGTCACCAGCTACTACAAGGAATCTCAGCTTCAAAATGACCCTGGGTGATAAACCCAACAAACAAACAAACAAAGTACTATGAAAAAACTTTTACCGATTGACCTGTGAAAATATTAATGATGAGTGGCTCTGTTTGGTACAGGAGAAAAAGCGACAAGAGAAGATTGAGTTGGAGCGTAATCTAGCAGAGAACCAGCGAGAACAGGCATATTTAGCCACATTGGCCCTGTCACGGAAACAGTCGTTCATTGACATGGTGACCGAGGTCAGTGCTGACTTATATCGCAGAGTGTCAGAAATGAAATTATGATATAAAAGCTGTCCTTAAAAATCCTTTATTCCAATTAATGTTGATATCACTTTTTAAACCCTAAATATATTATTATATACATTGACCTAAGGACCAGTCTAAGAGATCATTATGGTCAATATCAAGATCACAGTGCATCAGGATAATAAAACTTGTAGAGAATAATATGCAGGAGTTAACTCGTAGTTTAGAATTATAATTGTTTATCTTTATAAAAAAATTCAGATATTTTACAAATGCTTAATTGTTAACTTATCTTCACTTCATTCCTTGTTAATTAATTGTGGTAAGTGTTTGTTGACAGGACCAGAATAAGATTGAGAGTGAATTAGAGGAACTAAGTGTGAAGAAAGATGAAGAGAGAAGCCGACTGCTGACGGACCTGAAAATGAGTAGGTATTTCTGTTGGTTAATAAAGAATCAGAATCCAAAGATTTTACAATGCAAAAAATACAACATTCTAATTTCTTCTTAAAAATCAAATGATGGAGATATGTAAACTATTTTTAAAAGTATCTTTTTACTGTATTTATTGAGATAATTGTTTGTTTCGTTTATGCTGTAAATACATGTATATCAATTTCAGGATTTAAACTTATTGTGACATTGAAAATTATGAGACTGTATCTCCTGAATAGATTTAGTTTATATTTACGCAGTAATATGTTAAGATAAAATTAGATTTTTGTGGTCATATAGGACAGGGTTGATGGGCTTGTCACACAGTCACTTGGCCACTTTTTAAGTATACAAGCATGAACGGAGTGGTATCATATTTGTGTGAGCCCCTACTGTAATTTTGTTGACAAACTTGAGTATTTGATGATTGCTAACCTTCATATACTGCTGAATCTTAGGTACAATATAGTTATTGTAACTCATTGCACATACAAACAATGTATTCTTTTGTTTAAAGTTGAGGAAGGGACCAATGACTTGATTCAAAAGATGTTAGTGATGAATGAGAATGCCAGGAAAAACGAGGAATTACTTGACCACCTGGAGAATGAAAGGCATGTTCTTTTATATATGTAATCATAGAGATATGAGGGAATTGAGAATCACAATATCTGATAATGATTTTTAAATGTACTTTGTAGTCTTGATATCTATTATACAGTATCACAAAGTGAATATGGTATCATGGCTATTGTAAACTATAATTTATAAATCTGATGTCAGAAATCTATTGGTTGTTTGAGTGATCAAAAAGAAAAAAGTAATCAAATTATTTTCAATATCTTTAAAAATTCATGTGTACTTAAAATACTATTAACATGTATCTTATAATGTGGTTAAAATTACTCCTGACTATTAATGATTTGATCAAATAATTTGAGTCTTAATGCATATGCTTTTGCATTTGTAATTTGATTTTAATTTAATTTAATTTAAGTTTTTACAATTGGAATTTTTTTTTTTTTAAATCTTCACTTTCGAACATTTACAGGATAGAGAGAGAGGAACTATTTGTTGTGAGATGGGAGGAATTGCAAAACTTGAGGAAGAAAGAAGTTCTTGGTAAATATGAATAAAAATGACCTGAGAAATGTCAGTGTCATTGTCGATTCTATATTTATACTTACTGTAAAGTCTTTTTGGGGTTCTTTAACGGTGTAGATTTTGGAAATGTTACATTTCTTCATACCGTATACCAATTTGTTTCAGTAACTTTTTACACGACCACATTTTTCAGATGCTATGAAACGTATTCTGAATGAGACAGAGGGCTTTGAGAAGTTACGCCAAGACTACACCATTAATAAAGAATATGCTATGCAAAAGGCTCTTGAGGAGTAAGTTGTCCTATCGGTCCTATATTAAGTGGTTTTAATTTTTTTTACAAGTGCTAGCAACCATTGCTGGTTTCTAAATTCAATATCTGTAGCTCAAAATCTACTTGGAAATTTTCAGTTTTACAATATTTTGATTTAAAAGTGTTTGCCAATGTTCCAATGACAAAGTGGTCAGAATCATGAAGTTTCACTGTTTCTCCATCAAATATTTAGTTAAGAAGTTTTACAGTTTACCATATTATTAGTAATGATAAGATGCAAAGATGCAGATATTTAGCATGAAAGTTCTTTTGGAGTCAAATATCAATGCTGTGTCTTCAAATTAGAAAATTTGGCCTGTTTTGGACTTTGCCTAAATGTGCCTAAATGTTTCTTTTGACCTCATTTCCATCCAAGTGGGAGTGGGGTTACCTCTGTATTTGACAATGAGACCACATATTCTAGTTTAAAATTCATAATAAATTCAGTATTTGACAGTGAAACCATGCATTTTAGTAATAGATTGATAATAAATTCAATGTTTGACAGTGAGACGGTCAGACCATGAAATCTAGTTCAGATTTATAATTAACTCTGTATTTGACATTGAGACCACCCAATCTAGTATAGGATTTATAATTAACTCTGTATTTGACAGTGAGACCATGCAGACAAGTGGACAGGTTGAGAGTATTCTATACCACAGAGAAGTTGGGACCGGGGTACTAATGGACATCCTTAAGGAACAGGTATGCTTACACACAATAATAGCTTGATTGTTATTTACAATGTGTGATGCTTAGCCATTGAACCCATATAAACAGTATATCCAGAGTTATCGCCCTTCCATTGTTTATTTTCTGGGATCAAATGTCAACACAGGTTTTTCTGGATGAAAAGCAAATTCCATGGCTCTGTGATGTTAGCTTTTTCTGTGTCATATTATTAAAAGTAGTTGATTAAATCATCTGATTAAAATTGAACCATTAACCATACTTTTTATTACTACACTACTATATAGGTTGAACTTGAGCTGCTATACAAAGTCTTGAGACAAAAATAGAATTAGATCACAAATTTTCTGTAGTAAAATATCCCATAATTACAAAACCAATTTGTATCTGAAAGAGTAAAATATTAGATAAACATATATCCATGTATTGGTTTTCTCCTCAGGAACAGTTTCACCGTGATATATATAATACATACATGTATTGGTTTTTTCCACAGGAACGGTTACAGCGTGATATATATAATATATACATGTATTGGTTTTTTCCACAGGAACGGTTACAGCGTGATATATATAATATATACATGTATTGGGTTTCTCCACAGGAACAGTTACAGCGTGATATATATAATATATACATGTATTGGGTTTCTCCACAGGAACGGTTACAGCGTGATATATATAATATATACATGTATTGGTTAATTTTCTCTACAGGAACAGTTACAGCGTGATATATATAATATATACATGTATTGGTTAATTTTCTCTACAGGAACGGTTACAGCGTGATATATATAATATATACATGTATTGGTTAATTTTCTCTACAGGAACGGTTACAGGGTGATATATATAATATATACATGTATTGGTTAATTTTCTCTACAGGAACGGTTACAGCGTGATATATATAATATATACATGTATTGGGTTTCTACACAGGAACAGTTACAGCGTGATATATATAATATATACATGTATTGGTTTTCTCCACAGGAACGGTTACAGCGTGATATATATAATATATACATGTATTGGTTTTCTCCACAGGAACGGTTACAGGGTGATATATATAATATATACATGTATTGGTTTTCTCCACAGGAACAGTTACAGCGTGATATATATAATATATACATGTATTGGGTTTCTCCACAGGAACAGTTACAGCGTGGAGCCTTCGAGGCCCTTCAACTACAGAAGGACACCAAACACCAGAGGATTTCTAGACAGATCGCACTCATACAGGAGGAGTTGATAGGGCTGACAGCTGTGGAGATAGAGAAACGTGCACTTCGAATGGAGGAAGAAATTGTATGTAAACATAAGAAATTGTATGTAAACATATTAAGAAATTGTATGTAAACATAAGAAATTGTATGTTAACGTAAGATATTGTGTTTAAACATATTAAGAAATTTTATGTAAATGAAAGACATCGTATGTAAACATATTAAGAAATTGTATGTGAACATAAGAAATTATGTGTAAACATAAATCATATGAAAACCTTAGAAATGGTTAACATGTATAAACATGTTCCAGAGCATTGGTACTAAGAGAAAACACCATTAGGATCATCTTGATAATCTGTCAGAATGTTTTAATCACAACTTGTCATTTTCGCATATAAGAACTCATCAATCTAGAAAATCTGTTTCTGAATATCTGGAAGAATATCTGGAAACATCACTCATATTATTTGCTCTTGACATACATGGAACAGTTTATCTTTCATGCCATATATGTGTATTTGTATTTCTCTGGGTTACAGAATATAGTGGCAGACAAGAGGATTGCCCTGATAGAGTTATTGTCACAGCTAATGCAGGAACAAGAGAAACGCCAGGTTTTACTGAAGGAACGTCTGGTGAGTAACCAGTTACTGGCACTGTCATCTGAAACGTCTTGTCAGCATTCCTAATCTTATCAGGGACTGTTAAAGTTTGATTGGCTCAATAAAAGCTATTGCAACCAGACTGTATAATGTTTTAATGTAAGCTGAGTAAATTTCAAATTTCTTCTACATAAGTAGTCCCATGTATTGCCTGTTCTTTTGTTTCTGGTTCTGGGGATAATGTCATACTAGGTAGAGTGTCTGTTTCTGTAAATGTTCTATATATATAAAATAATGGCTGTGTTTTCTGTGAGCAGAAAGAAATGGAACAACAAAAGCTTGATGGACAGACTGACTACTGGTTGGTGCAGTACCAGCGTCTGATGGATAAGAAACCTCAGGCACTTATAGACCAGGTATGTGTTTGTATGTAGTGTCCAGACACTTATAGACCAGGTATGTGTTTGTATGTAGTACCCAGGCACTTATAGACCAGGTATGTGTTTGTATGTAGTGTCCAGGCACTTATAGACCAGGTATGTGTTTGTATGTAGTGTCCAGGCACCTATAGACCAGGTATGTGTTTGTATGTAGTGTCCA
The DNA here is from genome assembly GCF_902652985.1 of Pecten maximus. NCBI lineage: Eukaryota > Metazoa > Mollusca > Bivalvia > Pectinida > Pectinidae > Pecten > Pecten maximus. Next base: position 40,529,964 of record NC_047016.1, on the reverse strand, counting down.
GACACTTATAGACCAGGTATATGTTTGTATGTAGTACCCAGACACTTATAGACCAGGTATGTGTTTGTATGTAGTGTCCAGACACTTATAGACCAGTTATGTGTTTGTATGTAGTGTCCAGACACTTATAGACCAGGTATGTGTTTGTATGTAGTGTCCAGACACTTATAGACCAGGTATGTGTTTGTATGTAGTGTCCAGACACTTATAGACCAGGTATGTGTCTGTATGTAGTACCCAGGCACTTATAGACCAGGTATGTGTTTGTATGTAGTGTCCAGGCACTTATAGACCAGGTATGTGTTTGTATGTAGTGTCCAGACACTTATAGACCAGGTATGTGTTTGTATGTAGTGTCCAGACACTTATAGACCAGGTATGTGTTTGTATGTAGTGTCCAGACACTTATAGACCAGGTATGTGATTGTATGTCCAGACACTTATAGACCAGGTATGTGTTTGTAGGTAGTATCCAGACACTTATAGACCAGGTATGTGTTTGTATGTAGTGTCCAGACACTTATAGACCAGGTATGTGTTTGTATGTAGTGTCCAGGCACTTATAGACCAGGTATGTGTTTGTATGTAGTGTCCAGACACTTATAGACCAGGTATGTGTTTGTATGTAGTACCCAGACACTTATAGACCAGGTATGTGTTTGTATGTAGTGTCCAGACACTTATAGACCAGGTATGTGTTTGCATGTATTACCCAGACACTTATAGACCAGGTATGTGTTTGTATGTAGTGTCCAGACACTTATAGACCAGTTATGTGTTTGTATGTAGTGTCCAGACACTTATAGACCAGGTATGTGTTTGTATGTAGTGTCCAGACACTTATAGACCAGGTATGTGTTTGTATGTAGTGTCCAGACACTTTTAGACCAGGTATGTGTTTGTATGTAGTACCCAGGCACTTATAGACCAGGTATGTGTTTGTATGTAGTGTCCAGACACTTATAGACCAGGTATGTGTTTTTATGTAGTACCCAGACACTTATAGACCAGGTATGTGTTTGTATGTAGTGTCCAGACACTTATAGACCAGGTATGTATTTGTATGTAGTGCCCAGACACTTATAGACCAGGTATGTGTTTGTATGTAGTGTCCAGACACTTATAGACCAGGTATGTATTTGTATGTAGTGTCCAGACACTTATAGACCAGGTATGTATTTGTATGTAGTGTCCAGACACTTATAGACCATATGTGTTTGTATGTAGTGTCCAGACACTTATAGACCAGGTATGTGTTTGTATGTAGTGTCCAGACACTTATAGACCAGGTATGTGTTTGTATGTAGTGTCCAGACACTTATAGACCAGGTATATGTTTGTATGTAGTACCCAGACACTTATAGACCAGGTATGTGTTTGTATGTAGTGTCCAGACACTTATAGACCAGTTATGTGTTTGTATGTAGTGTCCAGACACTTATAGACCAGGTATGTGTTTGTATGTAGTGTCCAGACACTTATAGACCAGGTATGTGTTTGTATGTAGTGTCCAGACACTTATAGACCAGGTATGTGTCTGTATGTAGTACCCAGGCACTTATAGACCAGGTATGTGTTTGTATGTAGTGTCCAGGCACTTATAGACCAGGTATGTGTTTGTATGTAGTGTCCAGACACTTATAGACCAGGTATGTGTTTGTATGTAGTGTCCAGACACTTATAGACCAGGTATGTGTTTGTATGTAGTGTCCAGACACTTATAGACCAGGTATGTGATTGTATGTCCAGACACTTATAGACCAGGTATGTGTTTGTAGGTAGTATCCAGACACTTATAGACCAGGTATGTGTTTGTATGTAGTGTCCAGGTACTTATAGACCAGGTATGTGTTTGTATGTAGTGTCCAGACACTTATAGACCAGGTATGTGTTTGTATGTAGTGTCCAGACACTTATAGACCAGGTATGTGTTTGTATGTAGTGTCCAGACACTTATAGACCAGGTATGTGTTTGTAGGTAGTGTCCAGACACTTATAGACCAGGTATGTGTTTGTATGTAGTACCCAGACACTTATAGACCAGGTATGTGTTTGTAGGTAGTGTCCAGACACTTATAGACCAGGTATGTGTTTGTATGTAGTGTCCAGGTACTTATAGACCAGGTATGTGTTTGTATGTAGTGTCCAGACACTTATAGACCAGGTATGTGTTTGTATGTAGTGTCCAGACACTTATAGACCAGGTATGTGTTTGTATGTAGTGTCCAGACACTTATAGACCAGGTATGTGTTTGTAGGTAGTGTCCAGACACTTATAGACCAGGTATGTGTTTGTATGTAGTGTCCAGGTACTTATAGACCAGGTATGTGTTTGTATGTAGTGTCCAGACACTTATAGACCAGGTATGTGTTTGTATGTAGTGTCCAGACACTTATAGACCAGGTATGTGTTTGTATGTAGTGTCCAGACACTTTTAGACCAGGTATGTGTTTGTATGTAGTACCCAGGCACTTATAGACCAGGTATGTGTTTGTATGTAGTGTCCAGACACTTATAGACCAGGTATGTGTTTTTATGTAGTACCCAGACACTTATAGACCAGGTATGTGTTTGTATGTAGTGTCCAGACACTTATAGACCAGGTATGTATTTGTATGTAGTGCCCAGACACTTATAGACCAGGTATGTGTTTGTATGTAGTGTCCAGACACTTATAGACCAGGTATGTATTTGTATGTAGTGTCCAGACACTTATAGACCAGGTATGTATTTGTATGTAGTGTCCAGACACTTATAGACCATATGTGTTTGTATGTAGTGTCCAGACACTTATAGACCAGGTATGTGTTTGTATGTAGTGTCCAGACACTTATAGACCAGGTATGTGTTTGTATGTAGTGTCCAGACACTTATAGACCAGGTATATGTTTGTATGTAGTGCCCAGACACTTATAGACCAGGTATGTGTTTGTTTGTAGTGTCCAGGTACTTATAGACCAGGTATGTGTTTGTATGTAGTGTCCAGACACTTATAGACCAGGTATGTGTTTGTATGTAGTGTCCAGACACTTATAGACCAGGTATGTATTTGTATGTAGTGCCCAGACACTTATAGACCAGGTATGTGTTTGTATGTAGTGTCCAGACACTTATAGACCAGGTATGTGTTTGTATGTAGTTTCCAGACACTTATAGACCAGGTATGTGTTTGTATGTAGTGTCCAGACACTTATAGACCAGGTATGTGTTTGTATGTAGTGTCCAGACACTTATAGACCAGGTATATGTTTGTATGTAGTGTCCAGACACTTATAGACCAGGTATGTGTTTGTTTGTAGTGTCCAGGTACTTATAGACCAGGTATGTGTTTGTATGTAGTGTCCAGACACTTATAGACCAGGTATGTGTTTGTATGTAGTGTCCAGGCACTTATAGACCAGGTATGTGTTTGTATGTAGTGTCCAGACACTTATAGACCAGGTATGTGTTTGTATGTAGTGTCCAGACACTTATAGACCAGGTATGTGTTTGTATGTAGTGTCCAGACACTTATAGACCAGGTATGTATTTGTATGTAGTGTCCAGACACTTATAGACCAGGTATGTGTTTGTATGTATTGCCCAGACACTTATAGACCAGGTATGTGTTTGTATGTAGTGTCCAGACACTTATAGACCAGGTATATGTTTGTATGTAGTGTCCAGGTACTTATAGACCAGGTATGTATTTGTATGTAGTGCCCAGACACTTATAGACCATATGTGTTTGTATGTAGTGTCCAGACACTTATAGACCAGGTATGTGTTTGTATGTAGTGTCCAGGTACTTATAGACCAGGTATGTGTTTGTATGTAGTATCCAGGCACTTATAGACCAGGTATGTGTTTGTATGTAGTGTCCAGACACTTATAGACCAGGTATGTGTTTGTATGTAGTGTCAAGACACTTATAGACCAGGTATGTGTTTGTATGTAGTGTCCAGCCACTTATAGACCAGGTATGTGTTTGTATGTAGTGCCCAGACACTTATAGACCAGGTATGTGTTTGTATGTAGTGTCCAGACACTTATAGACCAGGTATGTGTTTGTATGTAGTGTCCAGACACTTATAGACCAGGTATGTGTTTGTATGTAGTGTCCAGACACTTATAGACCAGGTATGTGTTTATATGTAGTGTCCAGACACTTATAGACCAGGTATGTGTTTGTATGTAGTGTCCAGACACTTATAGACCAGGTATGTATTTGTATGTAGTGTCCAGGTACTTATAGACCAGGTATGTATTTGTATGTAGTGCTCAGACACTTATAGACCAGGTATGTATTTGTATGTAGTGTCCAGACACTTATAGACCAGGTATGTGTTTGTATGTAGTGTCCAGGCACTTATAGACCAGGTATGTGTTTGTATGTAGTGTCCAGACACTTATAGACCATATGTGTTTGTATGTAGTGTCCAGACACTTATAGACCAGGTATGTGTTTGTATGTAGTGTCCAGGCACTTATAGACCAGGTATGTATTTGTATGTAGTGTCCAGACACTTATAGACCAGGTATGTGTTTGTATGTATTGCCCAGACACTTATAGACCAGGTATGTGTTTGTATGTAGTGTCCAGGCACTTATAGACCAGGTATGTATTTGTATGTAGTGTCCAGACACTTATAGACCAGGTATGTGTTTGTATGTAGTGCCCAGACACTTATAGACCAGGTATGTGTTTGTAGGTAGTGTCCAAGTACTTATAGACCAGGTATGTGTTTGTATGTAGTGTCCAGGTACTTATAGACCAGGTATGTGTTTGTATGTAGTGTCCAGACACTTATAGACCAGGTATGTGTTTGTATGTCCAGACACTTATAGACCAGGTATGTGTTTGTATGTAGTGTCCAGACACTTATAGACCAGGTATGTGTTTGTATGTCCAGACACTTATAGACCAGGTATGTGTTTGTATGTAGTGTCCAGACACTTATAGACCATATGTGTTTGTATGTAGTGTCCAGACACTTATAGACCATATGTGTTTGTATGTAGTGTCCAGACACTTATAGACCAGGTATGTGTTTGTATGTAGTGTCCAGACACTTATAGACCAGGTATGTGTTTGTATGTAGTATCCAGACACTTATAGACCAGGTATATGTTTGTATGTAGTGTCCAGACACTTATAGACCAGGTATGTGTTTGTATGTAGTGCCCAGACACTTATAGACCATATGTGTTTGTATGTAGTGTCCAGACACTTATAGACCATATGTGTTTGTATGTAGTGTCCAGACACTTATAGACCAGGTATGTGTTTGTATGTAGTGTCCAGACACTTATAGACCAGGTATGTGTTTGTATGTAGTGTCCAGACACTTATAGACCATATGTGTTTGTATGTAGTGTCCAGACACTTATAGACCATATGTGTTTGTATGTAGTGTCCAGACACTTATAGACCAGGTATGTGTTTGTATGTAGTGTCCAGACACTTATAGACCAGGTATATGTTTGTATGTAGTGTCCAGACACTTATAGACCAGGTATGTGTTTGTATGTAGTGTCCAGACACTTATAGACCAGGTATGTGTTTGTATGTAGTGCCCAGACACTTATAGACCAGGTATGTGTTTGTATGTAGTGTCCAGACACTTATAGACCAGGTATGTATTTGTATGTAGTGTCCAGACACTTATAGACCAGGTATATGTTTGTATGTAGTGTCCAGACACTTATAGACCAGGAATGTGTTTGTAGTACCCAGGCACTTATAGACCAGGTATGTTGTGCTCTGATCATTGTCTATCAGCTTACAGATTGTGGTGGTTGGAAGTGTATGACTGACAGTATGCTTATTGAGTCTTTGTATTTGTTCCATGTATAAATCAGTACCTTACTTTGATTATCAGGAGCGTCAGCTAGAGATTGCGGTGGTGACCATCTTGGAGGACTCCTCTGCTGATGACTACATCCCATTGTTTGCTCGCCATAGAATTACCATAGAAACACTGCTGCAGCTGTCCGAAGATGACCTCAAACAGGTTTGTGGCCAAGAAAATGTTCTTTAAACCATAAAATAATTTTGAAGTTTGCAGTGTTTGCAAACTAAGGATAGATTATGTTCCGTGACCTATCTAGTTAATACAAAAAACTGATGTAGAAGATAGGGTTCATTTTGGCTATATAATATACTAACTTCAATCTGGTAACTAGATATGTTAGACATGCAATCTAGAATTATATGAAATGAGATCATTGAGAAAATCAAAAACAAAATAAATATTGCATGCATGGATAGAGAGAGAACCCATAGATTAATGTCCAACTCATTTATTTGGGAACTGTAAAAGAAAAGGCTATTCCTGTGAAAAAATCAAGCCAACCCAAAGATATCACAATTAATCATTCCTATTCAAGGAGTTTTCTTGCCTATTATTATAATATAAATTCTGTTTGGTCCGGTACTCATTAACAAAACCTGTAGTCCACAATGGTTGTATAGGTGGGAACTCTATAGCATCTCTGAGAGATACTTGTTTATTCAAGGGCTGGTTTGGCTAAATCTGTTACCCAACCCACTTTAAGCCAGGATCTGTACAATAGATATTTTTAGATGGTATTCTCATCTTAGTATTATTAATAAGTACTTCTCGTATATCGCTTTTGTCTATCACCTTGAATTCATTGCTTCGCTGTTTCTTATGACACATCAACAGGTCATACTTACAATTAACTACAAATCATTGAATGCTGTTTATTGTATAACAGATGGGAGTACATGAAATGGGTCTGAGGAAGTCAATTCTACGTAACCTCGATCACTACAGAGAGAAAAAGCAACACGAACATCCAAAGTCTAAAGAGGAGAACGGAGCATGGGATTTCTACTTAGAATCTAAGGTGAGTTAATGAAGGACGTTTGAGGGCATCACTACATGTACATTTATCTATCGACGCATCTACTGAAATGACTGGTGTTGACTTTCGGTCATTTCCTGCCATATAGCATCCTGGGTTAAATTTCCCTGGGTGGTGTTTCCAAGTTCTGCTCAGGCCTGATTTAAAGGTATTCAAAGTTGGTGCCATGACTAATGACGATGGCAGAGAATTCCACTAATCAACAACTCAGTTTGAAAAAGCGCATCCTCTTATTTTGGTTCGTGTTCTCTTCTTGAAAAGTTTCCTACTATGCCCCTGGGTGTTATGAGATATATATATATATATATAACAGATGAAATAGTTATGTATATGCAAACAATTGTTGTGTAGGGAGGGGGTTGGGCAAGATGCAGGCGATGAATAGCATGTTTATCTATATCTAATTAATTGTAATGGTGAGCTTACCAACATACATGGGATTATTACAAGATGAATATGATGGAGATGCTTTTCTCAAAAACTACTAGTCAGATTCAAATCAAACTTCAAATGTCACTTAGCAAGGTGATAATAATACTAATTAACATGATGTCACTCAGTAAGGTATAATTCTATCTCAAATGTTTTAAGATGCAGCAAGAAAACAGTGAGAGGGAAAGTGATTCACCGGCACCCTCAGCACCATCAGAACCATCAGCGCCCCCTTTGGTGCCATGTGCCAGACAGTCTTCAATCCTGGCAAGGGGAGTGAACACAGAATGTGTTGTGTGTATGGATAAATCTGTGAGTACTCTGCTTATATACAAAATGTCCCTTCATGATCATCATTTGAAATTAAAAAATATATTCCATGCTTGCTTCTTCTTGATGCTGTAAAATAGTATACATGTATTGAAGATTATGAATGGTGTGCTTATAGTGGATATTTATCTGTATGGTGTCAAAATGTTTCTGGAAACAACCTAGATACCTTGTATCTAGAGTCTTCATGTTTAGACAATTATAGCATAATTAGATGAAATTAATTTGACTTCTTCAACAATTTGAAATGATATAGTCACGCATGTAGAAGTAAATAATCAGCATCTCTAGATATTTTAAATTACTACATGCAGAAAACATAAATGCAAGTAACTAATTTGTTTTCCCTTTTCAATTCAAACAAAACATTTTCGTGCGTAAGAAGCTATAATTCGTATTTTTTACATAAATACGTACTGATACATCTGCACTTATATTCGACGAACAAAAATTAAAAACAAAACCCGAAAGGAATATGAGATGATTTAACATTGTCTTTTTCAGACGGATGTGATATTCCTGAATTGCGGCCATGTATGTACATGTTTAGAATGTTCCGTGAAGGTAAAGGAATGCCCATTGTGTCGGGAGCCAATCGTCCAGCGAGTGAAGCTCATGATTCAAACTACGTGACAGGGAGCCTTGATATTGTGTTCAATCTAGTTACGCAGATTTTGGAACAATGTTTTTTTTAATTTTCTTTTATGTTACATGATAACTTACTCTGTAACAGAAATGGAACAAATAAAACAGTTCATGTTAATCTAGTAAGGTGGAAATGTAGGTAAATTTGTGTCGAATTTGAGGATGAGATATATGAAAAGCCAGGGATCATGCCAGTCTTAGATCTGAGACTAAATTTCAGTTGTCTTTAAAAGAATTTGTTTTCTTTTTAAATCAGCCAAGGTATTATTTTGGGAGGGGGGAGGCGGGGGGGGGGGGGGGGGGGGGGGGTTCTTATTTGCTGTAAAATATGATAATCAATATTTATAAATAAGAAACATCGCATATTCATAATTGTTTATCATCAGTCAAATTCAAAATGTTTAGGCAGCCACTTTGAAATAAATATCACAATTAAAGGTATATGCTGCATTCATTTGAATACATTTCTTTTTTAGAAGAGTTCCATGCAGAGAAAATTGTACGTTAATCAAGATTGATTCTATTATTAAATCAAGAAGATGCATCTGGAACCTTGAAAAGATTTTATCAACTTACTCCCATCCATTTACATGTATTCTAAATAAAATTGTGCTAAGTATTTATATGCTTATTGTATGTGTTTTGAAAGGCACAAATCTCGGTTATCCAGTAATAGGAGATAATTGTTGATTGGAAACTCGTATGATAATGAGAGCATCTGCTTAATATCATAAACAAATTTTTGATATTTTAATCTGTTCCAATATTTGAATATGAAAGCTAATTTGTTGTGATATTTTATTATAACCAAATGAATACATGCTGTATGTATATTATTATTATTATTTTTTTTTTGACATTAAAAGTCTGTATCTTTACATCATTTCATTTTGTCATGTTTTATTAATAAATAAATATGATTCATCTATTAACAATGAATGTGCTATCAACTGTTACAAAATTGTGTTGTAACAGCTTGTTTCATACAACCTATATTTATATGTTATCTGTTATGCTCAATATATCTGTAAACAAAGTGTCCAAATACTCAAGATATATCACAAATAGTTGTCATGGATTGAAGATATCGAAGATATAGTAAAACAAAATCAAAGCTTGTATGTCATATACTTGTGTATTGATTGACAAGATATACTGAATATGTTTCTGAATCAGTTCCTTTTATGATATATGAAAGATACGGTTTGTTGGTACATATACGTACTGATTTGGTTTTAAAAAAGTCAAACGAATAGTACTAAGAGTGAGCGCTTCCTTCAATATATCAAAAAAACTTATACAAGACTGAAGTGGAAGAAGATTTTAGCTGAAATATAACATTCAGTTGGACAAAATGGAAAGAAATCTGTTCTATATTGATTGACTGCACAGATTTTAGTGGTGGGGCAGATACGACTACAGGAAAGAAATTTTGATAATTATGTGAGAGCTGCAACAGTCGACTTTGACATGTGTGTGTGTGCAATAATGATATCGTGGGACCTGAACTGAAAAACCCAGGAGGAGTGTGTAGCATGCTGTATCAGCAGGAGGAGTTCGTAGCATGCTGTATCAGCAACGACAGTGTTGGAAGGAGAATCTATATGTGATACAAGGAGTATTATCCATGTTGTAATGTAAATTTGTATGTAGTGTAGATGATTAAAGTCAAGTACCGGTTCTAGTTTAGGTAGCTTGCACTACATACAAGAGAGGTTGTGGTAACATCCAGCCGTTCTATGATAACGTGTATACATGTATATTGATGAACTAAATTTTCCACATGCCCCATCAGAAAATGACAACTTTTTATATAATGTATCTGGAGATCATTGTTGATACACATTGAATTTTTCCCTGTGAATTATAGTGAATTTCTCAACACAATTTCTGTCATTCTTGCAAATGAGGACATTCTTTTTAAGTGCTTGACAATAATACCGAGCTCAAAATTATTTACATGGATTGTACGTTTTAAGTATTGTGTACATATAACTATTTGTAGTTTGGTATAGCTTTAATTCTTTTTTACATACCTGGATGTTGATCAAACATGATCTTAATACATTTTGATAGTCTCTCAAATGTATTTTGCTCTGCCAAACAGTACCGACAGTGTATGTGTCATTTTTATAATGACTCTTTGTATACACAGTCTATCAAATGCATGCTAGAACCACATTACATGTTCCTATGACCCAAAATGAAATTTTTAACCACACGATCTGACCCCCATATCATGTGTAATTAACTTGGGTTTGGACCCTTGTGTCTAATATTTTATTCTGAGTCGTAGCAACTTGTCAAGCCCCTGTGGCTAGAATGAAAAACATTTTGATGATGTTAATCATTGATATAAAAACATAATTATTTGGAATTCAAACACATATTTATATTTCAATGATTTATTTAAATGTACTTTTTTATTTGATAATAAACACGAAAATACTTTTTTTGGTTTATTACTATTTTCTAGTTACTTCTCCATTGACAGTTCAATTTGATAATTTCCCATTTATTGTTATAAAGAACTATAGGTATAATTGTAGCTATACAAGACAATATCACAAAGTGTCACATTTCCTGTCAAATGCTTTTGCCAAATGTATATTTTCCCTTCAATTTCTGAAAATAATTTATTAAATATTATAATTTTATTATATTTGGTTTATTGATAAAATCTATCTTAACTTAATAAAAAAAGGTAATAACTTGCAAGAAATATTTGGTTTTAAATTTATCTCAGATCTTGTGTATAATAATATATATATGTAAGTTGTGACTTATGAATTAAGGCATTCAAATGATCAACATAGCAATCCTATTTGTATTTCCACTGCCCAAGCTATACACAGATTGTGTATTTGAAAATACATGTACACCAAACTTATCAATACTCAGATCATGATATAATTATCTTATACAGAAAAATACACGATTCTTTTTAAAACTAGCATCAAAATTCTGTAAAATATTTGATCTACGATAGGTTTAGGGATTTCAGTTCCTGTGTAATTTTTTCAAACATGTCTGGTTATATATAGTATTGTTACAGTGGTAGTCACATTTTTTTATTTAAAAGTTGGAATACTTATTTAATGTGGTATAAATTACATATATAAAATAACCTTGTAATCAAATTGATGTTGTTTTTTCCAGCTTCGACATAAAATATTTTTTCAGTATGTATGTTTAAGCTCAGGTTCTCGCCTCCTCTGCCAATACATTCAATGTATTATAGTTATTAATCAGATATTCAGTGTATTGACAGACGAGGCGAGTACCTGTGATTTCAGTTTTATCGTGTTAACCATGTTAAGTCCCTTTCATTATAGAGTCTCATTTTGTTTGGTAATCAGGATAAACGTGTATATATATAAAGTTTGGGTGTGAACTTATATTATTTGTAAGTTTTGTGTACCTGCCCAATACCTCAAGCATATATTGATTTGGTTACTTTCTGGATTTTTCTAATTAACATTGTTTATAATTAATCTTTTATACATTTACACGTCTCTTGATTTGTCACAGTAATTGTCTGTTAATGAATTGTCGGTTTGTTTCTTCTGTTCTGGACAAGATTGTAATTTTTCTGTGATAAATAGTGGACACGATCATCCAAACAACTTACGAAAATAAGGAATGACAACTAACCATGTATAATACAAAAATAATAACTGGAGTTGATATGTGATGATGACGAAGATCACTCAACATTTTGATGTCGTATATGTTAATAAAAACCCCTATAAATATCTCCATAGATTCATACTCGAAACAAATGCTATAGAATGTTGCCCAAATCGCCACATATCCTACAGGATGTCCCCCAGAATAACCACACAGATCCTGTAGGATGTCCCCCGGATTAACCACAGATCTGGTAGAATTCTCAGATTAACTATCCAGAACCACTAAAGCATGTTCTCACAAACAATAAAGTAGCCACCATAATTGAATTTCCCAGCTACCAAGATTGTAGATTTTATACTTCTACATATCCTGATGTTGTCAGTGGTTACTCATTTATAGTGTCATGTAATTAATCAAATTTGTTGTAAATTGCTCCAAGGTATTTTTTACCTAATCCAATATTTCATCTTTTTTGTTTCTGAATCAACATGTTGTTGCCTAATTTAAAAAGGTTTATTTTGTTATCTTGAATCATTGAAATAAAGTTAGATTTTATCTATCATTTAGAAATTCAGTTAGTTGTTTATTGGTTTCAGTCTAGAAATTTGAAGTTTTATTAGATTTTTGTTACTTTAGATCATGTAAAGCAAACATAAGCGATATCTTATCAATTACTCCTTGTCATTAGCATGTGCTGCAGTAAATTCTAATAAACATATATTCTTAAGTTTAATACATGTACTTGTACAGGCTTTGCATTGTTGCAAGTTATTATAATGCTAATGTAGAATCTTTTAAACCAAAAAGTTTTGATGATTTAATTGTAACATTTAATTGTTTGTAGATTCAGTGATAATGTTGATAAATGTCTTTATGATGTCTGTGTACTATACTTGACCTGATTAGTGCCCGTCTCAGAACGACCACCTCACATCCATTCTTTGTTGTTATACAGGCCATTAGGGGCAATAGTAAATAACCATATAGATTTTTAATTGATTCCGAAAATATCTACATGCTACTTTGTAATACACTAAACAACTGCTGTTTGTTGACCTACAAGCATCAGATGGTTGACTGTACAAGCCATCTGAATATTTCTTCTGTAGTCCGTCCTTCTGGCAATAGTGAGTTGCTTTGGCTTCTTGGTTGTTGCATATTTGATTTGATGTTAATTTCAAAACCACGGTGACCATGTTTAACTTTGCAGGTAATTCTAACACTACATCATAGAAAGTACTGCAATGGTCCTTTTTAACTTTCATAAGTTTCTTCCCTTTCAATGGTTTATTGTTATTATGAAGTATTGAAAATCATCTCCAGAGCAAATGCAAATAAATGGCTGTTATGTGGCCATGTAGAAATTGAGTTGACAGTATATACTTAAATATTAGTCCAAACTGCAGATAGGGGAGCAGAAGAGGAAAGACCAAAGATTATTTAAGAAACAATGGTGGATGCCACGATTTATTGGGATTTATTGATAAGTGATGATAGCCGACACAACTTCAACATCGAGAAGCCCTTATTTAGTTCCAGTAAATATGAATAAGCATGTGTGCAATTTCTAGCCACTTATAAATATAAATCAATGAAACTAATAATCATGTGTCGGTATATAGTTTGATAAGGTTGCTCTTCTTAATTGCTTTGTCCAGATCATTACAGTACAGTGGTCAGTCTGCTATCTCGATTGATACTTACTCTCTATTTACTGCTTGCTGACTTTCATTCTAAAGTATTCAATCACTCAGGGCGCTAATTATGTCTATTATGGTACTAAGACTTTTGCTATACTATACACAACTATACATAAATATTATTGATATTCATATTTGAATGCGACTTAATTAATAATTTCTACCAGAAATAAACTTTCCTTCATTGAACAACTGTTTTGTCTTGGATGCATATCTGCTGCCTCAGACAGAAATACAATTCACAGAAGCATTCCACACAAGCTGTGATAGTAGAGGCAATGACTAGTCCATATATACACTAACATTAGGGTTGTCTCCTCGACAAAAAAACCCCAATATATTTGTTCAATTTTTCAAGCAAACCTCTTCTGTTTCAATACATAACATTTACAATATAGTATTTCTTGACATAACCTTTGATCTGCTAAACTCAATTAACTGTTGTTCATGTCACCTAGATGAGATTCATAAGTAAACCATTTGACCTGATGACCTCAACATTTGGTCACTCAGTAACTATTCCTCTTGTAGTATAAAATATTCCTCACAAAAAATTGTACATGTAATTATTCAATAAACCATACCACCTTGACCTTTCCCCTATGGTCATGCAGATACGCATTTTCACAATATAGTATTTCTGGGCACAACCTTTGATCTTCTGAACTCAATTAACTGTTGTTCACGTCACTTAGATGAGATTCATTTATACTCATAGGTAAACCATTTGACCTGATGACCTCAACCTTTGGTCACTCAGTAACTATTCCTCTTGTAGTATAAAATATTCCTCACAAAAAATTGTACATGTAATTATTCAATAAACCATACGTCCTTGACTTTTCCCCTATGGTCATGCAAATCCTCATTTTAATTCATGATTTAAACGTTTTTATTAGTGAGCCCCCAAGATGGAAAGTAGAGTATGACTGCTGGGCATGCTGACTTTGTTATTAGGCACTTAATTTGATTTTAAGAAACTTGCCGAACCCTCAGCAAATCATTGAAAGATCATAGAAAAGTAACAAAAAAAGGTCAAGGAAAACGTTTTTATTTAAATGGAGCACTTATAATTATGAAAGGAAACCTTATTAGGAACAGTGTTTCTACATAGTGAAACACTGATTACATGAAAAACATGCCCTTCATGGCACCATCCTCCAAACCTCTGCATGGCTGGCACAAGTGTTCAATTTAGTTTTCTTTTCCAAATTAAATGGATAAAAAAATCCTTACAATTTGTTATTCAGTTTTTTGAGAACCAACATCGAGATATAGTTTACTTAAATTTTAAAGTACAATATTAAAATTTCACTTAATATGATTGCCACTTCAAGAAAGTTTGAATAGCCATATTAGATGTTTTTAAAAACCATCCACATTCAAAAAGCCAAGTTTCCATTAGGAAAAACAGTGATAAGATACACAGCATTACTTAACTAACATATCCAAGTCTGATGCAGACATTTGCGTACATATAATAGGTATATCAAATTCTAGCTCAACTAATGATTAATAATATTAATTATACACTAAATCAGTTCAAGTAACATACTTTGTGATCTCCAAATACATGTACAACAGTAACTCTTAATCATCCTTATAAAAGCAAGAATTTAAAGTTTAAAAAAAAAATTTTTAAGTTCAAATAATTGTTCAAATAAAATCTGTCTTTCTCGATACATGACTTTTTGCTTCCGATCAATAACTTCATTTCTGATTCATACAAAGATGACAAGTTTTGTAATACATTTTCAGTTTTGAGAAAAACAGATTTCATGGAATAGAAAATGTTGATCCAGTCCGAGAGAACTACACAGGTTTCTGCTTGATCTAATACATATTTACTTGATTAAAAAAAATACGATTCCACACAAATATTTCAGAAAAAAAAAAAAGTTTCCACATGTCTACAATGTCACAATTCAACAAGACCTGGTTTTGTATCCATTTAATATTGGCAAAAGCTCGCTCACAAATTGCTGTGTCAATACTTTGGTATTGATCTTTTTTATAGATGACTTTCACAATTTCAACAATATGTTTACTTTCCATGAATTAACAGCATATATGCATCAGCTTGGATCAATATTTCAGGTACCTGAAAAAGTACTCCAGATGAAATTACTGTACCAAGCCATGTGGGCAAACTAAAATACATGTACACTGTTCTTGACAGGTAACCATAGCCTTGTGCAAATTTTATACTGTATGCCAATTGACTGAACACAAAAGCAGACCTTGTTTACAATTGAAAATGGACATATTAAGTTAATTCATTCAATAATTCCGAGCTCTCAAGTGATTCACTTTATACTCAAGCCCTCTTAATATACATGGACTATAACTCCACTGTCGTCTATACGTTCCAACATTATGTTATACAAGGCTAAGTAGGTCTAACTTCCTTCTATAATGTACATGTTATACATGTATTATCAAATAATCGCCAATCAAGTTGGCCCAATCTATGTATGGTACTAGTCGGCACTTGTTTTGATATCTTAGATGGATTTTCAATGCTATTCATGCACCACCCAAGTAAACTAAGCAATCATTAAAACCTCATTGCAGATTCTATAACTTCCCTTTATTTATCTTACTTGGGATTTGTCTTAAATCTAGTAACCTGACTCCAAACATTTGCTATTTTGTTGGTCATTAGGAGACTATTCAGCCAATCCAGTCTCAGATATACTGTGATCTGATTGATAACATACATTTTGGGAAACTTAATAAACCTTTCCAATCACTTAGCAATTTAAAGGAAAACTAAATAGTATACTTTTTGTTGAAACACAAAAAGTAAATCTACACACACCTAATAACAAAGCTTTATATATTGAAAAATATTGAAAAGCAGGATTTCTGGAAATAAATGCATGTAAATCTTCCTGTATAGGTTGGCGATACAGAAATTTGAAAATATGCCACAGACTTCCTTAAAATAGATTAAAGAAAATAGGCTTGTTTGTTTATGTGTATAAACCACTTCAGAATCATCTCTTTTTAACGTAACATTCCAGGCATAAATCCTGAGGACCCTGCAGATGTTTTAAAATCTTAATCCAGACTCGTCAGACTACTAGGTTTGTCTTCATTTCACAAGCAAAAAAAGGTCGAAGTGTTAGGAGTTAGATAAATGCAAATCGCCCAGATCTTCTTTTGCTACAAATCTAGCTACTCACTCCTACATAGGTCTCTGGTAATGCCAAATCTACATTGGATCTGCTATTCAGTCAATGGTAGTCAAAATTAAGTATAAAGCAATGTGCAGTGTTATATCATGCAAATGATACCAAAAAAACACAATATAAAGCAGTGTGCGACAATTATATAATTAATTCACCAACCTGTTCACACAGCAACAAAACAAAACTTTCCACATATATAATAAAGCAGGGTATGTATTCATAGCTCAGTTGATAAAAAATTATCAAAAAGTTGTATCACACAATATCTATTGAGAGAATTCCTTCAAACAATGATTGACGTCCAACCGTGTCATCACATAAACCTCTATCATTAATTTGATGATTTTCTTCATGATTATCCTAAATATCATACACAGAACTTTATTCCACTTTTAATTATACAGAACAAACAACGCATATGAACTACAACACTGCTGCTCCTCAATATTGATAGAGATATTGCTATTGTTACCCCGGACTCTAAAAGTAACTTTTCATGTAAAACTGGGCCTAAAATTATGCAAGAACGGTCCAGTGATGCAAGGGGGACTACTCATCACATTTTCTTTCCTTTGCAGCAAAAGACAGACTAGAACTCGTCTATCTATGGAATCTCTGTCCAAGATGATATCTACTAATTTATAAAATTAGTTTGCTCATCATTGTGTAAATTTAATTTACACATGACCAATTAGAGTTCACCAAGATTTAGGTCAAGAACTTTTGCCATATGACAAGTGACATCAAATCCATTAAAAATATCAGGAAAAACTCAAACAACTCAAAAGCATATAGCACAGCCATAAAAACTACAAAATATATTTTTCCTTGTGATGTTCACCACAAGCCGTTTTCATTGGCAAAAACAAATCCTGAAAAAATACATAATGAAAAGCAATGTACAAAAATTTATATTTTCTTTTTAACTAAATGAAAAAAAAACAGCCTGTGTATCATTCAACCACCCATTGCAACGTAGATATGATAACAGTCAATCAGAAAGATGCCGACACTTGAGAATGTTCAGCAAATCTTTGTATCTTTGCTGAAAAACTTACTCCATTTCAAAGCCATTAACTGTTATCAATATCTCACGGTTTGAACGGTGTTAGAATCAATTTCTATATAACTAACATGGGCATACCAATACACACTAATTAATTCCACGAAGTGTTAGTGCTCACACATCTTTAGGATACACATGTAAGCATTTCCTAGATTCCAACTGAAGATCGATGTTCACACAACAAACTGCAACAGCTACAACCTGTAATGAAAACAATAGACGTCTAGACAGATGGATGGACAGACTGTTACAGAACACAAAGGACATAGACGGATGGAGAGACTTACAGAACACAATGGACATCAAGATGGACGGACAGACTGTTACAGAACACAATGGACATCAAGACGGATGGACAGACTGTTAAAGAACACAATGGACATCAAGACGGAGGGACAGACTGTTACAGAACACAATGGACATCAAGACGGATGGACAGACTGTTACAGAACACAATGGACATCAAGAAAGATGGATCATAATGGACAGACACAGTATTATAGAAAACCTACATGTGGACACTAAAAATGCTACTCGTACATGTACAATACAGTCCCAGATGCCTTGTATAACTTACTAGGTTTAATAGATCACCTGAAAATTTCAGTAGTCATGGCTAAAAATTTATTATTTATAGATTTTCGCTATGTTATGTATAACCCCATTTTGGGATCTGCCTCTCAATAACCATGCATGTACTTTTATCTAAATAACATCTAATTTCCTGATTAAAAAGTTAAAAATATTCCTTTTAAAAATTACATTCTATCATCTATTTATCGTTTTAGAATTATCAAATCCATTTATCCACATGAGGCGATTTGAAGATTTATTTCTATTTTCCATTATCTTTATCCACATTTTTAGAGGGGTTTTGAAGATTTCTATTTTCCATTATCTTAAATCTCTATTTTCCATTATCTTTATACAACATGAAGTTTCCAACCAATACAGTATAGTCATTTAATTCAACTAGTCTAATATTTAACAGTTTTCTCAGTCAGAGCTAGCTTGCAAGTATTATTTGTGGTTTTCTCAGTCAGAAATAGCTTGCGAATATTAAAATTTATACAACACCACCTTGAAAACATTCTGTTGTAAGCAACTGAAGACTTCTATACCTGTGTGCATGTTAAACATCATTCACATTAAAATATTCCATTCTTTTTTTTCTCTCTCTGACTATTATTTAATGATGAAATTAAAACCATCGTGAATATCATCACCTATACAGTAAGATTACTGAACTAAAGAAGGGTTATTTACCATTTTCCCATAGGAACCAGAAGTGTCTCAGGTCTGCAGGTTGGCACTACCTGGACTTTCACCAAGAACGTCCTTGAGAAACTGTTCCTCCTGTGGAGTGAGTGTTCCAATGTGTTGGTCCACTCCCATAGGTACTTGTTTTAGCAGTTCTCGTAGTTCGTCCACCTTCTGTGTGACAACAAAAAACAGATATTTCCACTGCAATGCTTCAATGAATACAAGTAGGAAAAACAATAAGTCATGTTAGCATGCCTAGATCTGAATGGCAACTTTTGAGAGAAATTTGTCGAAGTTGTCAAATGTCCAAATTTTGACTTCAGAGGAAACCCAAAAGGTTACAGCACTTTGTCATAACCACAAAAAATCATTTAAGCTAAAGAAGACAAAAAGACAAGGAAGATAGCCTGCTACATCATGGTACAGTGTGCATGTATACATAGAGAAAACTTGTAATTGTTCATCAGAGTAAAACAGACTGAAATAACACTCTTGAAATGCTTTCTATGCAAAATTTTAAAGTCAACATTAGGACAAACATGCAACTTTTAGCTGAAAATTTTCATGCCCGTAGCTTGGTTTTTACACACAAATAAGCTGCACAAAAGTTTCAACCAAATGTAGAGGTCTAGAAACCGCTATGTACCTTTTTGTGTAAATATGGTACACGGCTAACTCACCTGTCCACGTGTGTATGCTGCCTTGAGTAGTTCAAACTCACCTGTCCACGTGTGTACGCTGCCTTGAGTAGTTCAAACTCACCTGTCCACGTGTGTACGCTGCCTTGAGTAGTTCAAACTCACCTGTCAACGTGTGTACGCTGCCTTGAGTAGTTCAAACTCACCTGTCCACGTGTGTACGCTGCCTTGAGTAGTTCAAACTCACCTGTCCACGTGTGTACGCTGCCTTGAGTAGTTCAAAGCTGCTCCAGATACCCGGAGGGTTATGAGGAGTGTCTGTCTTGACAGGGACAGCAATGGGTACTGGCGCAACCATCTCTACAGCAGGATGTATCTCAGGTTTTAGGATTGGAGTCTCCGGGACAGGCTGTGATGCAGTTTTCTCAGTTTGCTAAAGAAACAGAAAATCAACTTCAACTAATCTGAATTCAAAAGCCAGACTTAGAAAACTGTAAAGAGATCTCAGAGTGATTTTGGAGCCTACTATTTTACGACCTTTTTTCTTCTTTCCTTTCAAAATATAATATGTACTGACCAGATCATATGGCAACAAACTAATTTCTCAAGAAGAGATGTCCATTCAATCTATTGACTAGAATAGTAACATTGGACAAAGGGGAATACTTTCTGTAGGCCATCTTATTTTTCATTCAGTTTTATATCTAATATGCATAGCTACATCTACAGCAGACAGGACTATCGTACCAGTGATATCTGTAACTCTACAGCTTTCAGTTCACATGCCAAGAATTCGTTCTCTGTGTCAGCTTTCAGAGCTTGTTGTTCCAGTCGATTCAGCTCTCTCTGTACACAGTTCTCCAACTCACTAGGCCTACAACATACCAACACCATCACACAGTCAGTCAAATTTTACCTCTAAATGTTGATAAAATATAATGCAATATACATTCAATTTTATTTATAAAATCATTACAACCTGTAGTCCTCAGACAGATAAACTAGGGTCGTTTCTATCTATTATTGCCAAATTGGTTTGACCGGTTGGACGAGAGTTGTTCACTTATTGATGACCCAGTGGTTTTCAATGATGCTTTCAGATGATCTTTGACAAAGAATTTCAAAAAATGTATTTACATCCATGTAAAATTATGTTAAAATTTATGCCTGAAATGTTACAATTAAAATATTGACAAACTAGTTTCTCCATATAAATATATATGGACAGGTCCAAAGATACATTTATGAAGAAAACAGATTAATTTACATAGATGGTCAGATCAAGTTTCTACCTACAAATATCTATAGCAATGTCAACTTACCTGCGCCATCTGACAGAGCCAGATGAATTGGTAGTCTCCACCACAGGTGCTACATAGCTAGGCTGGGCCTTGGCTGTCGGCTTTGGGTGGTCTAACGGAGTCACAGCTGTCACAGGTGTCACCTTTTTCATTATCTGAGGGAGTACAAACAACATTATCTGAGGGAGTACAAACGACATTATCTGAGGGAGTACAAACGACATTATCTGAGGGAGTACAAACGACATTATCTGAGGGAGTACAAACGACATTATCTGAGGGAGTACAAACGACATTATCTGAGGGAGTACAAACGACATTATCTGAGGGAGTACCAACGACATTATCTGAGGGAGTACAAACGACATTATCTGAGGGAGTACAAACAACATTATCTGAGGGAGTACAAACAACATTATCTGAGGGAGTACAAACAACATTATCTGAGGGAGTACAAACGACATTATCTGAGGGAGTACAAACAACATTATCTGAGGGAGTACAAACAACACAGCTTTTATGAGAATGATTCAATTATTCCTGAAAGAACAAGGGAAACAATATATACCCATTCAGCATTTAGTGTATGCTCATGAAACCTAACTTTTTCTTATCTCTTTTTATGGTAATGATCAAGTTATGAACATCCTTATGTTGAAAAATACAAGTCTAGACTAACTATTTTACCTATTTTTCGTAGCAGGATAAAAAAACAACATTGAACACTATTTGAGAATTGTAAACTGATGGACAGCATGATCTTTGGTGTTGTACAACAGTATTATTACCGACCAATCGAATGTCGTCCACTTACATCATCGGCTGTGACTTGTACAGGCTCAGTGTTTTTATACTTGGTCCTTGCTGATCTTGAAATAGGTCCAAACCGAGACACCATCGGAGTGGAATCAAACGGTATAATGGCATCCTCTTCACTACGTTCCAAGGCACGGCTTTAGAAATAATAATGTAAAATGCGGATTACTATCATGACAATTCAGTAGTAGTTTACTATGTATTTTATATACTGAATATCAAATTAAAAACAATTTTCTTATTTATCCGTCATTATATCTAAAACCAAATATATCCTGTACATGTCATACCAGTGAAATACATGTATTATATCATATTACTGAACTACCAATATAAGATAACCGGTATTACTGAATTGGAATCGTATGGGTGTGGATGATAATTGAAATAAAGATAAAAATTGTATCTTGCAATTTTTTTTAAATCAAATCAAAATTAAAACTAATCGAAATTCTATAATTTTTTTCCTATTGAAGAAAATACCTTAGTGGCAGAATAAACTGGTCCATAGGTTCTATTGGGGTTGGCTCATCTGGGATATCATGCAGCCAGTTCAACATGAACTCGGTACTGTTTATCTGTTCCTGTGGTAAAAAACAACACATTTTAGTTGTCGTAAAACATAGGCATCGCACAGCAGTCTATAGCCCGAGTTTCCTCTGGCCCTGACACCATGTCTGGTGTAGGGTCCCTACACCAGGCATGGTGTCGGGGCCAGAGGAAAGTCTGGCCAAGCGGTCTAGTCATCCAACTAACGTAATGATTCTCTGTTCCATACAACTATCATATACACATGTATATCATCATCACAGGGATACACAATACTTGATTTGCCCCATCCACTGGTGACTAAGCATTAATTTTGAAGACAAGAATTTTTCTATGGGTTAAAATAGCAACAAGTGTTACACAAGTTTGTAGAAAACCAATGTTATGGGAATGAAGTTTATTGAAGCTGTAATTGTAAAATGAATTTTTTGAGTTGTAACTCCTGAAAGATATCAAAATGAGAAACTTACCTCCTTGAGAAGATCTTCCTTCTCGTTGGACTGGTTGGACGTTGCCTGGGTGTCTGTGAAATTCCACACCACATCATCTATGCCGTCGATTGACCACACAGCACATCCTGTGTCTAACGCTACAACAGCAATAAATTGAAATCAATATAAATGAGATTATTTAATACTTAACAGCAAGCCCATCATTGTCAGACCCAGTGTACAACAGGCATTACTGTGATACTAACATTCCGTTTCTTATACAACTTAATCAAGACTTCCAGCTTCTGCTTAAAACAATGCCCAATTGCTACAAGAAATTGTAAGACTTGTATTCTCTAAAATTACAACAGAATAGTTCAATAAGAGATGGAAGTACCTAGTGTTCTAGAAAATGTACAGGATTTTAAAAGAATAGAAAACATAACACCAATTTGGCAACATTCTCCAGGCCAAGGAAAGGAGTGCCTGACCTTGGTACGTAGAACGCCAAGAGAAAACAGAGATTGCAGTTCTAGGTTCTCATTAATCTACCAGGATATTTTGTCACATGACCTTGATAATCACCTTTCACACGAGGACATAAAAAGATTGTGTTTTCCTAGACTTCCGGATGGTAAGTGTTGGATATTGTTCTAGAGGGATCTTCCAACAAATCTTACCTGCTTGAGTGTCACTGGGGTTGGATATAGTCGAGGTGTTCCTAGAGGCATGTCCGATCAAGTTCTGTCGACTTGCGTAGAAGCTATCTGGATGAAGCTTGGGTGAATCCATCTCCCTGTCATGGCCGTTCTTGGTGAGGAATGTCCTGTTTCTGTTCATTAAACTGTAATGACTTGCTCTCCATCGAGAAGGATCAGACTTGCTGTGAAGCTTCCCCTTACTTGTAAGATTTGTCATGTTTTGAGCTTGTTCATGGTTATTATAAGCCTGTGAGCTGATATTTTTTTTGACAGACACAGTGGATCCAGGCATTGAATGCAGAGCTGAACTGGACACGTTAGTTTCTTCTGGGTAAAATTGAGCTCCAAAATTGCTTGTTTGACCCATATCCCATCCTGCGGAACTAGAGATACCTTGTTGATGAGATTTCAGAACTAGTAATATTGTTCTCATGGCTTACCAATTTGTATTCATCGCAGCCAGGAGTCTGACTGGCTGACTGATATGAGGATGTAACCGACTGACTGCTGTTGAAGTCTTTCTGCCAACATGAAACCTGTTTCCTGTTCACCTGTACTGCATTATGTCTGGCTGCGGAAGATTCCGTCCCCTCTCGTCCTGGTTCTGAAATGTTGCCAGTCATGCCTCTTTGTTCTGCCATCATCTGGACGACATCCTGTCTCGCACCATGAGAAGTTTGAGAATTGGCCTGAATGACACCCCGGTTTCCTTGCAACATGGTTTTATTTGGATGGATACCACCTCCATACATGTCACCTGCATCAGGCTGGGATGATGCATTATTGGAATATGTAGGGATCTCCGGATTTGTTTGAAAATCATCAAGTGGGTTGAACAGACGATTTAAAATTTCTGCTCGGCGATGACGTAGATCATTTAGAATTTTAGCCTGCAGAAAAATGAGAAAGAAAAATCACTTAAGAAATAGTAAGAAATAAAATTAATGTAATCATTTTAAATTGTTGGTAAGTTACACTTGCATTATATTTTCTTAAAGCTATTGAAAATATTAAATTCCTTTGAAATTAATAACAAAAGAATTAAAAATCCTTCATGTTATATATATATACTAGATCAATATTTTATGAAACAGAATTATTCTAGAAAACTTAAAATTTTCTTTAGTGAATTTAATTGTTTTTCTTTGGTCTAGAAGTTGTTGATATACAATGTATATCCCTTTACAATTACAGACAACATACTAAATAATATAAATATAAATGTTTAAAATCAAGTCAATTTCTTTGAACATTACTCACAACTACCATCTCTAGTCTGAAAGGATAAGATCAACACATTTTTTTGGTATTTTATTTCATAGTTAATCAAGTTATCATGAAGTTTAACACATGTTGAATACAGTCAAATTAGTAAATATAGGTCAGCTCTGACAGCACCAGATCAAATTTTGAATGGCCAACAAGCGCTTCAAGTAAGACTCTGAAAGGAAGCAAGACACCAGTCACTTCTACGATTACAGATTAAGTCATTCATGTTCAATGCTGCAAGAATGCACAAAGTACCAGTTTCCAAATGATAACGTCTTCCTTGACTTGAGTCTTGTATAAAGAGCTTGCCCCAGGCAGAATTTTGCAGAATGTTGAGTACAGATTTCGGATGTTGGAATATGAGTACATTTACTGTAATCTTTAATCAACCAATCGAAATACAAAATGTATAATGTTAAATAAATGTAAATGTAACACAGCAAATTGATTTTACTCTCATCTTTTCTGGTTAAATGGATGACTTGTCTACAGTATATATTCTAATAAACATCCCTTCTCTAATAAATATCCCTCAACGTTTTCCACTTATTCAAATTATAAAGGAACTTTATTACCATGTGGTTTAAAAGTTCCTTATATATGTACAGCTTAAATCCAACCCATCTCCTGAGGACAAGGTAACAGTAAAGTTCAAAACAAAAAACACAATCTAATCACAAAAGAAACACAGAAATGTCTTTGTTTGCAGGACTGACTCATCTATTTCAAAACTTTGATTTTTGAAAAATGTGAAGCCCCTTGGGTGTTTATTAGAATAAATCCTGTATATATTTTACACAGAACCTGTATGAGGTAGACCAATCAACCGGCCTGTTACAACCATGATTATAGTCAGGCGACAACTTAAAACATACAAGTTTGACTGTATTTACATAGTTTGTATCACAATATGACATTTGGTATCGCTGTGTTACAGATCGAGTATCACCTAGATATTTTACCTGAGTAGGGTTGTCAACTGTTCAGCCTTGCTGTCGTGTCCATATCGCATCACTGCTTGGCTTACAACCCAACCTTTTCCCTTAACCTAAAGCCTTTTACAACTCCAAGGCTACAAATCTGCAACTAACCACTAATACAAAGGGGTTCGTTCAAAAACCATTTTTGAAGATCCAGTTTATTTTAAATCACATGTCAGAACATACTGATGGCGACATCCTTCTAAATATCCACCAAATATTCTCGCCACAATTTAACAGAATTAGATCATTAATTACACATATAGTGCTGCATATACTCTTTTTGCTACCATTTGTCAGAGGAAACAAAGCTGTTTCTGGTATAAAACGTACCCCATTTTGATAATTATGTATTATCTTATATAGCCAACTTTTCAATTGGATGTCAAGATCTTGTTTCAATCAACTAATAATTCAGCTTGGTATGATTTTTATTAACAAATAATTAATTCAAGCAGCTACAAGAAAGTACATATATAATAAAGTCTACATTTTGATGTCAAGCAATTTTCTACTGTATACTTTCTTTTCATTAGTAAATAATATAAACTACTGTAATCATGTATTACAATTTATCAAAGAAATTAAAAGTCTTTAATTTGTTGATAATGTTTCAATATGCAGAATACAGTCACTGAAATCTAACTCAAATTGATTATGTGTAATACCCATAATATCTGTTAATCAATTAATAATTCAATTTTGGTTACAGCCTTCCACAGAGCCA
This sequence comes from Pecten maximus, assembly GCF_902652985.1. Classification (NCBI taxonomy): domain Eukaryota; kingdom Metazoa; phylum Mollusca; class Bivalvia; order Pectinida; family Pectinidae; genus Pecten; species Pecten maximus. The sequence goes on along the minus strand of NC_047016.1, from coordinate 40,503,418 downwards.
AAGACCAAAAATGATTGAAATTGTGTCAATGATGTGTCTGAAGTTTGATCAGAGTTCACATTTAGTTATCAATACATACATAAATATCTTAATTATTTATTAACTGGTTAATTTTTAGAATAACAGACATCAAAGAAGATTTTTTGCCGTACCTAGACACTGACTTAATATAGCAGTGATTGAAAATATTGAGCGTAGTTTGCCTTCTGATCAATGACATATAGATATTCTCTTTCAGTTTACATGATGTAGAAGCCATGCTCTTCAGTTGAAATGGGAACTTGGACTTTAAAAAATTAAAAATAAAGTATGTAGAGTGCTGATATGCTATTCTAACTGAAGTAAATCTGACCTGGACCCAGAAAGTGGGAAGTCAAACTGTAGAGGAGAAGTTTGCATTAGGTTTCATGACTATCTGATAGGAAATTAAATTGAGTCTGTAGAATGATGATATCATTTAGGTTGATACTTTTTTGAATTAAAGGCAATGATAATGAAATGTATAATCAAGATCCAGCCAAAGAGTACACTTCTTCAGAACAGCTTGCAGCTCAGATCCAGGATCAAACACAGGTGTCTGTTCTCAATGACCTTGACCTTAGATTTGATAACATTGGGTCAGGATAGAGACACGTCCCAAGGTTATGGCAACCAGACTGTGCAGTATGATGAAATTCCATCCAGACAATATAAAATAATGACCCTTACATTACAATGTGGACGGACGTACAATGAAATACTATAATGCATATTTAATAATGGGCATGTAAAAACAAAAGTCACCAATCTGTTTATCTGCACTCTAAAATCAGTGCTTAATCGCAAGAAGAAAATCATTTTTATATAGTTTTGATGTTTTAATACATCCATTCACTATTATTTGGAGAAATTAATTTCATACAGAAAACAAACTCGGAGCTCATTAACTCATTCAATGATTCATTAAAACAGTACAGGAAAATCAAATATCTAATCTAATTTTTGTCCCAATCATTCCCACTTCTGTGTTTATGGAATGTCGACTTTCCTATATATATTGTCTCATCATAGAATTAAGCTAAATTTTCAACTACACACATGCAAATTACTCCTTTTGAGTTCTACAAAAAACAACTCACACTAAAAGTACATAATATTTACCATCACAAGATCAATATGTACAGAAAATAAAGAAATGTCGTAAATTTACAAATGTAAACAATTATAACTTTGATTCACTGAATACCATTAAAATGTTCTCGCGTCCTGACGGATGCTTTATAATGACGAAGGTCATCGGAAATACCTATGAGATTTACACTTTCATCACGACGCTGATTAGGTAGTCCTACCTTGCCTCTAGAACAACACCACTGTTCAACTAGAAACAATTGGACACATTTTAATCTTACCAGTTTCGAGCAAAATCATTCAATCTATCTTATTACTAAAATGAATCTACTTTGATAACATGAATAATTTTAAAACAATATATGAAAACCTTCGACTTTCCTCTCGCATTTTTTGTTCCAGTTACAACAGAGCCAAGAACTAATATTTCTACAGAAGGAAATCTAGTCAGTCTCCTTTTCAAAATCTTTGCTATATGAATACAACATACTTGTTACTTCAATATTGGATTCTATAATTAGTTTTTAAATCAGCAACAGAAGTCTGTTTATCACAGTCCAGCTTATGTTTACAATTAGTTGTTAATGGCAGCATCAATATAATGCTAGCCCACAGCTGTTTACTTCCAACTCAAGATGTATTTCCGTCAAAGAATGATATGATCAAGGAAATGATCATATTCAGTTAATATCTAAATATCAGAATGAGTTATTCACAATATATAATGTATGTATGAAAGGTAACACAATTTAGATTTGAGCTTCATTTTACTTATATTTAAACACAACCTCTCCGTAATAACATGCAATGCTTTCACAACTTTCACATATATGTACATTCAACACAACCAGACAAGCCACAATAATCTGTCCAAAGTGTCCACATGTCTATATACAAATACTCATCAACTAATACACATTACACTATGTATACTTAAAAATTGTATGATTTTCTTAATACATCTTTTAAAAAATCTGCCACAAATATGATTGGCTATATACATAATCTATAGTCTCTTTCAATTAATATGCTTGAATATCAAGTTTAATCTATAAACTGAAGTAGTGAACCTACCTTAATACAAATCAAGCATCTACTATTATCAGACATTATAAAGCATAATATGAGTAATGCTTTAATAAGAGGCTTTTTTATAGCAAAAGTTTTTTGGTAAATTGTCAAGTTTCTTCAAACAAGAAGACAATTTATGAACTTGTGTTATCGGGCACGTAGCAATCGTGGTACTCAATGCTCTCAACCTGAAATATTGAAGCGAGTGGGTGACAGCAGTATGCACTTCCTGTAGCCTGCAATAAACAGAAATATGGTGAGAAGGAGGGAGAACATGCCAACATACCGAGGTGGACACATTTATTACTGAATTAACACACCTTTAAAACAATCCATCATTTAGTACTGTATATTCATCACAAAATTTGAATTTAAATTTTGAAAAAAAAAAAAAAAAAAATCTTGCTTTTGTCCAGTACGGACTTAGACAAAAGAAGACTGTCACTGTTCATATCAGCTAATAACATCAAACTTTTCAAAGACAAATGTCATTGTGAATAAATCACCACATATCTCCAAACCATCAGTATTCCTGGCATGACCTCAACACTATGTACATTTCTACCTAGAGTAAGAACACTGATCCATGTGTGAACTGACCAAATTCATCCAGGGATGAAGCAAAATAACAGCATACATTGTATATATCATCAGACTCTATCACTGTCATTTAAGAAAGAGGACTGTGTTTTGAGGGGGGAGGGGAGAAGGAATGTATGACAAGCAATGGAGTGTTGATTAAAGCAGAAACATTTTAGTCTTCGGACTTGTGAAGTCTGTCTGACCTTTTTCATCCAAGAGAAGTTACAAGAAAAGCTACATAGCTGTATCCTTTCACCAATTACATGTCAAGGTTTTAATTTTTTTTAGTAGTCTTGGGAGTACAACATCCACAATCTTTTCATTTTCTGAGCATTTCTGTCCTATCTTTATAAAATTCATCTGTCCAGCAAAAGTGGCAATTTAACAAATGTTAACAACTAGCCCAGCCCCTCTGATATTTAGAATTCAAAAAAAAAGAAAATTTCATTTAACAATAAAAATACTGCCACAATAAAGGGACACTTGTATCTTATGATAGTAAATATTTAACGAAATCGTCCCAATTTTTTTAAGCCTTATACCTTTATAGCTGAAAAGACAATCCAATGTGAGCTAATGTTACAGTAATAAGTGTACTGTAAGCCGAGTGTTGAACAAATGCTTGATACAACAGAGAAAACTTATCAAAATAGCACAGAAAACATACATGTCACAAACATTTAGATATAGTTAAATATATATATATATATATATAAATATCATATACATGGTCTAAAAGAAACATTGTGTGGCTTTTTACAAAGTTAAAACAGTGTATGCATTTCTGCATGAAAACCTCACAATGTTTTTACAATGGAAATTTTGAAGTCAACCGTCACATGTTACTATTACTATGTGGCGCTTGGCCGACGCAGTACTTCACATGATCATGTTGTTACATCATATATAGGGAATGCCAAATGCATGTACAAGTACGCCACCAGTCTATACATAGCCGAGCGGGAGTACAGATCTGCCTGTCATGGAATTGTTTGTTGTACATGTGTGCAGTCCGTCTGTATCTCTATCGCTGGAGCTCCAAACATCGTCTTCTTAATCTAATGGTTGATGTTTAACACTGAAAACGGTGCACCGACACCTATCGCCTTACTTACCTTGAGCTGTAAACAAAGTGGGGTGGCATTAATTACCTGCCCTTGGCCATGCAACACTGTTCCTGGTTGGTAATTGAATCCCTCCGGGTAGTTCCCTACTACAGGGTACATTTGGTCCTCTGGTGTTAGGGGCCTGGAACCTGTGCCTTGGAAGGGCTCAGCATATGGGTTAAGGACACTGGAATTGTGCTGGTAGTTATAGTTCATAAAACCCATTGGAGGTTGCTGCTGCTGTGGAGGGAAGGGCATTCTTGGCATGCCTGGGTCTACAGGCTGTCTAAAGGGTACACCAGCTGGATACTGGGCCTGTGGCAGGGCCTGGTTGTATTGTGGTCTGTAGGGACCTGTCACAAACCTCGGCACAGACTGGAATACTGGCCTGCCAGCACTGGGACTACCAGTCAGCACATTCCCACCACCTGTCACAACATACTTACTATTAGTAATGTCTCTGACCACACAGAGGCTGATGACATAAATACCCCTTTATTAAATGTTGATAAACAACAAAGTAAGTGGGAGTTCACATAAAAATTGGCAGGTTTGCCTTGTCCAATGTACAATAGCTGCCTTATTTTCATTCATTTAGTTAACTGATTATTTTGTTGCTTCATTTGGCTTTTTACAATTATAGAATTTTCCATTGACCCTTAAACCTTGTGTAATGTACAACATGTGCCTTATTTTCATTAAATTAGTTAACTGATTTTGTTGCTTCATTTGGCTTTTAACAATGATAAAATTTTCCAGCATGGTCTTTGATTTTCTTTCCAACAATGAGTCTGAATTGGTATCAAATCAACCCATTCCATACTCTTGTCCTTCACGCTGCACTAGCCCAAGGGCTTATACATATAGTGTACTAGCTACTGAACAAAGAGTCCCACTGAATTGAGGAATCATACCTCCAAATACAGGTCTTGATGGAGCTGGTACTCCAGGACCATGGGGCAGTTGAGCAGGAGTTCTCTGTCCCTGGTACATGTCCGGAGGGAAAGGACTACGTGGCACCTGTGTAGGTGGGGGCTGCATGGTGTTTGGTGGAGGAAGGATTGGCGCCATACCGGGAATTACAACAGAGCTCATCCGCGGTCCTGTTTCAGAGGATTCAGTCATTTTGTCCGATGTCAACACCTTAGCCTGAGCAAAGGTCAATGACGACAAAGACTTTGCCACAGATGTTAATACTTTGGCCGTTACGACATTGGGCAGAGACATGTTCCTGTAAACAAAGTGATATAAAAATGATGCTGTCACTTAACATATACCATTAAGAAAATAATGTAATTCATTGCCTACACTTACATGAAGTTAGAATTAACCTAGCTAACGTAAATCTACCTTCGGTTATCATATTGTGCAGCTGAATTAAACGACTCCACATTGGATCTGTTGTTATCTTGATGAACTTCTGTTAGCATATGCTGAAGGTCATCTCTGTCACAATCTTCATATTCAGGTGGTGTGTTACAAGCCTTGCCAGCTTTCTTGGTCCGTGATCGGTACCTACAGATTAATAGTTTAGAAAAAGGATATAGTGATATGACATATGTTCTATTGACCTCAAATCCAAATCTAAACTACCCATGTTAGAAGTAAGATTTCAGTTTGAGATATTTAGTAAAACCATATTTTCATTAGGCATATACATTCCACAAATGTTAAGAGAAATTTGTATAACAATTGGCTGCCTACTTGTCAAGTTCCTCTTGAGAATGAGCAAATGTGCAGTTAGAAGCTCTGGGACAGCTGTTTTTCTGCAAGAAATCTCGACACATGCTGGTTTTGTATCGGGAATTATGAACAGTGGTGTTTTCCAACTTTTTGTGTCCATTGTTCTTTACAAAGTCTACTAGTCCCTGGACCACACTGCGCACAGCTTTCATTACTGCCTCCAAGTTCTCCCAGGAGGGAGGTGGTGCCTCTGTTATGACAAAAAATGCATTACATTAAACAGTTCAAAGATAAAAGACTAATTTCTATCCGTTTTTAACTGAATTTCTAAAGCAAATATGAGTTTAATTCTCTATCTGAATGTCAACATCATTTTGATAATTAATTTTATTGCCATTGTTACACACAAGCAGCTTACACTTTAAAGGAACAACAATATATGTCTGATTAACTGTTGAGTTGAAATGCACAAGGCCATAAAATGTAATTCCTTGTTTTGTAGGCCTTCCTACATGTATGGTAAACCTGCTATATATACTGCTATTTTTGATGTGTTAAAAAAAATTGTTAAATCATTTAAGGATCTTGAGATTTGTCTAAGAGTTATGAATGCATTTGTAATTATACCAGAGTATGTGATCTTGGATAAAGGCAGTCAGAACATATTAAGAAATGTCCAACATCTTATCTGTACAATGAGTCTCATATTCATTTTCATAATGGATTAAAAATCGGACATTACGTGCCAGTCGGTTCATTTAGAGGTTAATTTGAATTTTTGAATATTTCTGACATGACTGGGAAGAGAAGAAACTCGCTGTCAGTTTTGACACCATTATATGCAGAAATGGCTTTTGGTGAAACGGATATCACAGGATATATCAGATTAAAATTGAGAAGCTTTTGATACTCCTAGTTTTAATGATTGGAACAAGTGCATCAGTAGTACCTGTGATGTGGGTGCAATGTCAACATAATGTATGTGTTTGAAGTTTCAGTTGAAAGGTCCACCAAGGTGAGAAATAACGAAAAGACCAAATGCTTAATACTATTATTGGTACAGTCAAACTTGTAATAGCGGACACCCTTATATAGCGGACACCTGTCCATAACGGACACTTCCAGGAATCCCCAATGAAAATCACTATATAAATATCGTGTATATAGCGGACACCTTCCTTATGCGGACAGCGGACACTTATTTTTGTCCGTAAAGTTGTTTAAAATTCTGTATAACGGACAAGTGAAACCATAGCTGTGTTGATATTTGTGTGTAAAACGTTTCTAAATAACAAGCAGAGCCTTAATTACTCAACTCCCCTGGCAGCAATGCTAACTTAGGAAGCCACTTCATCAGTCACTAATTGTCCTGTTACCTGTAAGTTGCTGTAACAATGGGCAGTAAATACAAGAGAGTGACCGATCGCCATCGGCAGAGGTGTTTGTTTACTCAACCCCACCGGTGACAGCTAAGCTTAATTAGCCATTCAACCATAGCCTAGACAACAAGAATGGTCAGGTGGTAATTAAAACATTATCAAGACCAACAAAAGAGGGACAAAGCAATAGTTATGTCTGTCTTAATTGTTTTACTTACAAAATCAACCGTATGCAAATCTGACAGGGCAGGCACATGGTTGTCAGCCGCCATTTTTTCACACTCGGAACTCCTCGGAATATGACTACGTAACATATTAAGAACAGCTGAAGAGTTCCGAGTGTCTTTGCATACACTACTAATTGACTGATCCAGAAAACGGTATTTATTAAATTAAATCCCTACATGGATTTCAGAAAATATGTCTCAAAATAAATGCTTAGGGACTATAATTATCAGAGGAAAATGCACTTTAATTTATAAAGAGTTAATGTTGTAATAGAAAAGATATTTCAAACATATTTATTTTCCAAAATATTGAGGATTAATGAAAATTGTTTTACTATGATAAGAATTACCTTTACTTTTTTGACTATGTTGAGTATTTGTCTGAATAGATATTCAGTATAGTATGATATTGTGAAGATTTTTTTTGAAACTATAGGCTTAATATAAATTATTAAAAATATCAACTTCAATTTTTGTGTCAGATGAATGACTGAAAATTAATTAATTTAACATTTGTCTTTAATTATTTGTCTTTTATTCATTTGTTTCAGTGTTTAAATATAATAAATCAGGAGACATATAGTGTACTATAAACAGACTTTGGTTTGTTTCTTCGTTTATAAGGGACATAACTCGTTGAACCTCTATATAAAGGACACCTCTCTATAAAGGACACTTTTGCCTTGTCCCTTAGGTGTCCTTTATAGACAGGTTCGACTGTACATATAACTTAAAATCATTTAAATATTACAGTTTTTGGCCAAGTATTCATCTTGAACAAAACCATTTCATATACAGCTATTGAATCATTTGTTTCACCTGGGGAGGGGTCTATGTTAGCCAAAAACTCGAGGTGTGTTCGCAGTCGCTGTAGATTACATGGATCACCTGTCCTCTGTAGGGCAATCACAAGCTCATTCACACTCTGGGAGAAGGACTGCGGTGTCTGCAGCTACAATACACAATACAACAATTAATTAACACCGTAAATAACAGGATTTATTTGAGTTCGTCAAATCCAATGCACAGTGTGTATCACAAATATTCCACAAGATGACTTCCACGAAACCTTTACTTAAGTTTTGAGGAGATTGTTTATGTCCTGAAAATCACAGGTCTGTATATATACAGAGCATGTCCAGTGAGCTGGTAGACAAAAGCAACTGCTTTGAATTTTTAATCACTTACAGGAAAAACAAGCAAATTCGTGGAATTTATATCCCCCGCTTTCCTAACATATTGTAGGTAAACAGTTTGAAGTTTGGAGTAAATATCATTGTAACACAACAAAATGATAAATTCTGTGGAGCCATAATGTCTTGCTTGAAAACTTTAAAGAAATAAGTAAAGCCTTATAAAAAAGTGAGATGTTTTATTTAACATGTATTACTGGGCAAAGTAACATTATTTTGCTAGACTTTCTCTTCTCATCTGTCATTACCAAACCACATAAATTTGGCTGAGCCTTTAATACATAATAACAATGTTACAAAGTTTGATGATGATCAAACTTGGTCAAGCCGTTAAGGCTTTTAACCTGGTTACCAAATTTGAAGAAAATCTGTTAACATTTGTTGCAGTTATTGCACAAAACAAACGTTTTTAGTTAATCAAGTGGCCATATACTATGTCAAATAAGTCGGACAGAAGTGGCAATCAAACTTGATCGATCCCTTAAGGCATTTAACCTTATTACCAAGTTTGAAGAAAATTTGTTAACATTTGTTGCAGTTATTGCATGGAAACAAAGCATGACATATGGACAGGCTGACAGACAAACCCAAATTAATATCCCTCATTTCTGTGAAAGTCTGGATATAATTAAGATTATCAAAAAACCTTCAGTGTGAACACATGTGATTAGACCTACCTTGTCTATGATTGACTGCATGTGTGATTTGTGGGTAGTATCACCATACAACAGAGATGACCATTGGTCCGGGGCAATCCTCAGACCTGCTTCCATGGCAATCTGCACAATCTGGGAGTCATGGTCGCGTCTCAGGGCATCGTAGGTCCTGCACTCTTCCTTCAGCTGCATCAGTGATGATTCTTCCTCTCGCTTTGTTACCTAGCAAAAGTGATGGGAATGATTTTAAATCTTTTCTGCATGGTTACATACAGTACTTGTACCATAGATGATACAGTAATGTTTTCCCTGGCATTTGGAAAATTGTCACCTGACTGAAACTGGGAAAGCTTTGTGAGCCATCAATTAGGGAGCATAGGCTGCTGGTTATCATTACTTCACAAAATCAAAGGGCCAAAGGCCCTGAGAAACGTCAGGGTCTGAGGTTATATTATAAGAAATTTAAAATTGGATTTTATAGTCAGACAGTTACATTTGCATCAGATGAAATGTCTTCATCTGGCCCTGGTATTTCTATTCTATATATATTCAAGAAAACATGTATAACATATATATCAGCTGACAAAAGCTGAGTATAGTTCTTTCCTGATTTCTTTATTGCTTGTGGAAGATTATTGATATACTCCTGAATCAGTAAAGCTGCTTGTAAACTTTGAAAAAAAGAATCAACTGAGCGACAAATCGGTCTATTAACAGAACATGTTGTCAAGTAACTACAACTAAAGATAAAATCCAAGATGTACACAGCCGAAGTTTTTTAAATTTTATTTATCAAACATCTATTTTATGACCCCTTAGGTAACACATTTTAACTCTGATAGAAAATTGCGGTCGCGTTGTCCGACGAGACATATCTAGTTTTGACACCGCCAGTACATCAGTCACGGATCATAATCATTAGATTCTTTTCAAACAACAAATAATAAACTTATTTAATAAAATCCTCACAAAAAAACGGCAATGTAGTTTGTTACAACTTGCCCTCAATTCCTGGTCATATTTCATGCATATTCTAGCGACTTACAAATGCATTTGAAACTGCGAACGGTCGTTGGTTTAGTTACAGTTTGGCCGACTAGTGTCGTGAAGAGTCACGTGACAGCTGAAGTTATCTCGTGGAATGCTCGGGTGCATTTGACTACGTAAATAGGATTGGTTTTAAGCTATAAAATGTTCCTGTATATTAACTCTGGATGAACAGATGTGGATAATTTCTCTGTGAATGCATGTAAATTTCTACGACGATCAAACTGATTTTTCTACTTTCGTTTTCAAGGCAGTATCGAGACGGAACTACGTAATCCTACGCCAACAAAATTGTATATACTGACGAGGAAAAAGGTTAATAATTATACTCTTAAATAATCTAGAACACCAAACATTAACATTTCATTTTAAATAATTGCAGTAAACACGGTTTACATCACTTAAATTGTGTCAATAATTGCTATCAAAATAGGAACTATATTACGCTGCGGATGTATATCATTTGTATGACAGAAATGAGGAATAGTTAGCCGGAACAGATCTATCAGTAAGAACATTTTCCCACCACGCCTATAACGGCAGGTGCCAAAGGCACCCTGACGTTAAAAAAGTACCAGACTTATAAAATGAATTTGATGACTTCATTGGGAGAATTAACAACATACATCAAGTGGGAACAAGGGCCTAAGTTTGGACTAAAATAAATGGGCAGGAAAATCAATGAACAATGTACATTATAAACAACAAAGTGCAGGCTCTCAACAACATATGTTACTCACCACAAAGCAGGAGGCTCTGTACAGAAGCTGCACCACATGACCTATGGCTGTTTTTGATGCCTGTGGATAGTGGGTCTCAAGTCGCTGAACCACAAACATGACCAACACTTTACGTGACAAGGCTGAGCCATCCTCTAGAGCAAGTAGTATTAGCTTCAATACCTCCTCCTGCATAGCTGAAACATTATTGGAACATTTGAAATTAATGCACAGCTGTAAAACATCCAACAGTATCAACATTGATTTTCAGGATTGATTGCACTGATGTCAGTTGAGATTACAACTCACCATTGCATGTTTCCTGACTGTAGCTAGTATGATTACCAGGTAATTAAGTCTTACAAATTTGTGAGAGACCAGAAAAAAATCAATGTGATGTGATTTTCCCCAAAACAAATTGATCACTTTAACGTTTAACAAGATAACAGCATACATATTAAGTGTTCGAGTGAAGATAACAGCATACATATTAAGTGTTTGAGTGAAGATAACAGCATACATATTAAGTGTTCGAGTGAATCAAACTTAAGTTGGCATGCATATAGTTTGTAAGCTGATGATATCTAGTTTGACTTAGATTTTTGTCCGATATTGCTGAATCTTAGAAATTTCTCTTGCTCAAAAAACATATCTCAATTACTGATAAAAATTGAATTTGAGCCCTGTGACACCATGTATACAATGATGACAATATCAAACTTTCTATAAACTGACCAGCATTTAAGTGGCTGCTGGCAATCAGACTATCAATATTTTCTTACTAATGAAAAGCCTTCTATCACTATTACAAAATGCTAGATCTTTTCTCTTATAGACTTGCAAAATAGAATTTAATGTTACCACATTAAAGCGTCTGCTTATGAAGAGTGGTATACCAAAATTAGATTGATTCCTGATTCCATAAATCTATTTGGTTTTTGATTATTCCTAATACAACAGTTTAAAGTTACATTATTTCCAAAATATTTTGTTAAGTTCTTCATGTTGACGATATTGTGTTAAGTTTGTCATATGCCAATATACCTGGTCCCAGAAATTGACATCCGCGTGCCCTTACAGCTGCCCATAGGTTGGAGGAAAGCTGCTGTGGATTTTGGTGCTGTAAGATGAGCTCTGTCACTGTTCGCTCGCCTAGTGACCGTGCCGCTCTCATGGCCCTGCCGCGGCCCTCCTCCTCCACCAGCTGACAGTTAACCAGAGTGACAAGTTTCCTCTGCATGGGTCTGCTCAACGCACAATTGGCAAGGGGACTTCCTGTACTGGTAACAGAGGAACCAGCCACACCCGTCACCTGTGTGGAGCCATTGTTAATCACCTGACCCGGCACAACACCTAAGCATTGATAAAAACAGATTCCTCATTAATAATGATAAAAACTTAGAAAAATGGAATTAAAAAGGCATTGGATTACAGAGATGGACCCAATTTTATCTTAATAGGGCTCCATATATAAAATGCCAAGCTCAAACCATTTGAAATGTTTTTCTCCATTAAAAATACATAAAAGGAAAAAACAGCACATAGTAAACTACTTGGTAATACATCTGACCATATAATATATATAGTACATCAACAATTATACAACTGTCTATAAACTCATAAAATCAAATGAAATCAAATACTTCACACTTTCCTTATACCACTTATGACTAGAAACCATCTAACACAGTTTGAATTTCTTATAAAGTATACATACATCTATAATCAATAGATACTAACGTTGAGCTACAGATGAAGTAGATACTTACTTGTAGAGAGTGGTTTAAGATATAGAGCCAGAGCCTCAATGCAGTTACGGGCCGAGTCATAATTGCTGATTTTTTCCTGCGGCACAGACACATTACTGTCAGAGTTCGGGGCTGCAACTACCCCCACCAACTGTAACAGGGCATAGTTTACAGGGAGCTCGCCAATGGACCTGTTGATGAGATTCTGGTCAAATGGACATTTCTTCTGTTGGAGTTTAGATAGACAAGTCTTACAGATTGTATGTGAGCAAGCAAGGCTGATGGGACATAAGTTCTTCCCGTCAAACACTTTATAACATATTGGACAGGAAAGGAATTCTGTCCAAGCAGGTGTCTGTACAGGCATAACTTGATGATTGAATGTTTGGCTTTTGGTATTCCCGATATAGAATATTATAGGTTATGCACGTAACATGAATATATGATTCCTCTCCTGTAAAATGGAATAGCTGCTTTTCTTCTGATCATGGGCTTTGTATCATATATGGCAGTGTGCCAAAACTGAATCAATCTGTAAAAGATTGAAAAGAGAGAAATCAAATAAACATTTAAACATAAATTGATAAAAAAAAACAAAAAAACAATGGAAATTTAACAATAATTACCAAGATCCCAGACAATCCATCTCATGCTAAAGCAACAATAAATAGCTTAAAATACTTGTTGGATAATTGTAATGGTTATCCATGGAGCTGTGATACACTGAGTCACCAATAGTCTTAAATTTTATTTTTGAAGATTCATATTAATTAGCTTCACTTTCTCATTATCATGGCACAACTTCAAAATAGAGGTGGGTTAATTTATATAATGAAAGACCAAATAAAGATAACACAATTTACTTGCCCATGTCAAAACACAAAGAGTCGAGGACCTTGGAAATAGGCATAGCAAATGTAAAACTTTATTTTACAACAATTGTGAAAAAAGTTATTATATCAACTTATATAAAATGCTGTTGTTGGCCCTGATGAAAGTGCATGAGGGGTTTTACTGTAGGAGGAAACCAGAGTTACAGGATGAAACTCACATGGTCGGACAAGTGACTGCATACCTTTTCAAGTATGATCTGAAAAAGCAATTGTGTTACCGCTAAGCCACTTGATTATGGGCCTTATTCATGCAAACAAAATATTTTTTTGTATATTTTTGCCACAGTAATATCTTGATGGACCTGCATATATTGACAAGGCCTTGAAAGTCTTTGACAAAGCTCGTGCACTAGGACACTCATCAAGTAAAACATGATCACCGGTCCTCATTTCACAAACAAACAACACTGGTCCAACTGTTAGGACGGTGATTAATAAAAGCTGTCTAACAATACAAATTGCAGTCGGGACGTATCTGAGGATGCATGTAATGGTGAAATGATGGGTTCCGATCAACTTTGGCCCACTACGATCAGGGCTATCACACATACAGAATTTTTCTTTGCGGCAATTGACGGTATGTAATGGTAAAATGATGCATTAAACCAGTCCATAGGTTTACAGTAAAGTTGTCGCCACTATCTGAGGATATCCTGTGTAAATATCGATCATGCATATGCACTTTGCAGCAGAAAACCTGACATAATCTTTTAAGTTGTTCATACAGCTGCTTATGTTATCAGTACGATATTGGTAAAGCTTTCAAGCTGTGACCTGATGTGAATGAAGATTCCTATGGTGAAATATGGTTATGAAAATAAACAAGAAGACCATTGGCCTTAACAGTCATCTGACTTTAAAGAACCTAGCACGATTGTAGCATAAATACTTAATAGCTAGTATAGCGGTACTGTTCGCCATGGTGGCCATTTTGGATTTCTGATCAACTTGGAAAATAGCAACACTTGCTTAGAACAATCTCAGGATCATTTCAGGCAAGTTTGGGCTGAATACCACAAGTGGAACGTAAGAAGCTTGAAATGTGTTTTTCAAGATGATGGCCATCTTGGATGTCAGATCGACTTGTTCCAATGGTGGAACTTAAGAAGAACTTCAAAATGTGTTTTTTTTTCAAAAATAAAAATGGTGGCTATCTTGGATTTTTGACATAAAAGAATCATCCCTGACTTTGATATTTTATTTTTGCTGTTGACACATGTGGATGACAGTGTTTTCTATTTGTGTCCAGGTACTTTAATAGCTCTATAGGATGCAATACACTGCTAGTATGTGTTCTGAAAATTGTCGGCAGACTTTGTGCATGTCTGTCTTGTTTCATATTTATCTGAACAAAATCCAAGAGTGTATGGATAACTTGACAAAATACAAACTTATATGTTTCAAACGCATATTGTCATTTGAAATTCAAGGAAACACCAATTCTATTCATTCTAATTAAAGCCAGACGTAAAAAGCCTTCAAATCAAGTGTACTTCGAAGGGCTGCCTAATCAACAATCTAAACAAAAAATACTTAAATTATTTGTCATCTTTGCCAGTATAGTAGGTTTTCATCAAACCTCAATGAAAATTAATGAGAGCACCTTGTGTATGTTTACAGTCATAGATATGTGTTAAGATTATTTGATGCATTTCAAAATAAAAAGCAAAATTTGCAAAATTCACTTATGCTGAAATTTCATTTATTTATGACATTTTAACCCAAAATCGCCGGCTCTTACTGAAAAGCTAGAAGAAAATAAGTCTGAAATTATAGAAGTTGTTCCAATATTAAAGTTAAGCCATAAACTAGTTTGATAATTCAATTAAGATCTTTATTATATTTAACTCTCAAAATCTTAGGGTTTTTACCAACAAAATACAAAAAAAAATTCTAACAATCTTTATTACCTATGATTCAGTAGGGTGTGCTGAGGTATCTTAATACTGTACAATTGTAATGCATCTGGTTTCATTGAAATAGAGATACTTCCTGAGAAACTGACCTAATTATACAAATTTAATGCAGGTACAACTTCAAGGTTTGGTTTGGTTTATTTTTGTTTAACTTCCTATTAACACATATATACGTCATGCCATATTTTTGGGAGACCAATAAGGGAGATTGATGATTATTTTAAGGGAGTTTTGCCTAAAATAAGGGAGATTTGTGCGCGACATAAATATCGACATTTTAACTCAATTTTAAAGCAATAAACTAATTTTGAAAGTGATAAAGAATATTTATATTTATTTTGGATATTAATCATATTGTATATGCAAACAATAAAAAGTTGTATAAGGTAAAAAATACAAAAGTATACATTCAGATTCCGACGATATGAAATTATTATTTTTTTTTTATGTAACACAAACAGTTTCATAGCTTTATACATATTACATAACAGCATTTGAAAAGGGTATACCGTATTACAATTACATGTAGCTAAAGATTAAGACAAGCAAGTTAATCATTCATCAGTTTTGATTTTCTTTAAATTAGAAAGTTTGATCCATTCTGAGTGAACACATCAGTTGTAAGAATCACCATGAAATGTCCTGTGGGATCCCTTATGTTGGACCATTTAGATATAAAAATATTCCAAGTGTGCAAGTGTATACACGAAGTCATGAGAACTGAAGATGCTCATGTTAGGAGACTGCACTAAATCTTATCACGATCATTCTAGATTTTGTATAATTTCTCTGTCATGGACGGTACAGTCATTGTAAACATCATGATTGACCACTACGACCAACAGATGTGGTAATTTTGATAGTTTTCTAAAAGAAAATATCGGATTTCATCTTGCTATCACTGATCAACGATACACATGTTAAGTGAAAAACATGTGTGATTTTGCGTCTGACCAGACTCTGTATCAATTACCATCATCAAAGTATGGTCCTAAAAGAAAACAAACAATAATTCAAGTCTGTTAGCAAAGGGGGTTTACGTTGTTTGTAAGCGACTTGTCTTTATTTCATGGTGATAAATATTCTAGCGCAAACATTACACTAGCCAGAGCTTCGTGTGAAAGCAGTGTCCAACAGGCGCCATTTTGATTGAGTGATCACGTGATCGTTAAATTTAGCCAAATCTCGCGAGAAAAACTACTGAATTGTAAACAAAAATGGCTTCGGCAAAAATACCGGAGGGAATTACAAAATACGGGAATTTGGGCTCTCCTCCCGGGAGGAAATAAATGACTTGAAAATAAGGGAGATTTTGTCTCACGCCGGGAGGTATGGCATGTATGTTAACAGCCAGGGTCTTTTGAGGACGTGCCAGGTTTTGGAGGTGGAGGAAAGCCGGAGTACCCGGAGAAAAACCACCGGCCTACAGTCAGTACCTGGAAACTGCCCCACGCAGGTTTCGAACTCGCAACCCAGAGGTGGAGGGCTAGTGATAAAGTGTCGGCACACCTTAACTACTCGCCCACCGCGGCCCCTACAAGACTGTACAAGGAACCCAGTACAAGTCCATATATATCCAGTACTGTACTGTTTCCCTAATTTCTAGAATCACTGGACAATGAAAGGTATGTTAAGATTTTCAATATGTAACTATCTATGTGTCAGTTACACTCTGTCCTTACAGATCTGAGACTTACACGGAAGAAGATCATGTCTTGTTGGGAAACGTCCGGGTACCGAAATGACTAGGAAGTACCGAAACGTCTCAACTAAAAGAATGTCTTGGTACCGAAACGTCCGGATACAGCAGTTACCATTGGGAGAATGAACTGTATGAGAAGTGCACACTTACGACACGTGATTTGTATTCATGTTGTATTTTATTAAGGCTGTTTTAACAAGATATGAAAATCATTCTCTGCATATTAAAATACGTAATTTCGACAGACCTAAGGTAAACACATGAATTATATGTTTACCTGTCGATCGTGTTCATAAAACCGTGAACGGTCACAAAATAATATTTGGTAATTTTCTTCTATTCTGACACTTACCAGTTGTCACCTTTGCGATGATAAAAATATTCATGCAACATACTTCTAAAATGAAGCAGTTGCGTGAATAAATATTTACAACATGGACAAAAAAACAAAAAAAAAAAGGCGATCTTGGACCGCTTGCCTCATCCCATCATGGCTGCCGTTGTACGATTCCGACTGGAGGCGCTCAGTGCCTCTAGGGGGAGAGAACTCTAGATCTGCCAGTTGGCGGTTTAATTTCTTCAGTAGGTGGAAACATCCAGTAGGCCTACTGTATGTTGAATTGTATATCATTATATTATTTACTCAATACAGCCGATATAGGATAAGATATATGATATATTATAAGAATGTCTAAATCTTTAAATAATTATGTAATAAACTTAAACTTTATAAAGCCTGCTTAGTCAAGATTAAACTGGAGCAGAACTAGCGGGTCGAACCCAAAAACACCCAAAAACTGCCCAAAAACTACCCAAAAGCACCCAAAAACTACCCAAAAACACCTTAAAACATCTCACAACATCAACACATTATATGAATAGTAATAATTCAATCGTTAATAAGGTAAATGAAAAAAAAAAATGTCTGGAAGATAAATGTGCGTGAATCGACAAACTACGCTAGATAATTGTCTTGCCGGTTTTATTGTATGACTGTTTGTAAGAGTTATCTCCCTCGCCGTCAAAAACCAAAAATCGTTGATCGTATGGAATTTTGTAAATCAGTATAAACGAGGCCAACCCACATTCTTACCATTAACCGGTAAACGATTAATAGATCTAGATTGAAATACCGAATCATGCTACTTAAGCTAGTATTATGGATATGTATACAATATGAAAAGAACAGTGATGTTTCGATACCAAGATCAATCTTTCTACAAATAGGAAATATATCTTATCATTGTGATGTTGGATGAGGAATTATACGTAGGACATTTAAATTGAATAATTGCAATAGTTTTCTTGTATTTCTTGCATAGGAATGCCTTGATACTCCCGCTGCATGATCGTAAGATGACTGCTTTTTAAACAACTTTCTCCTTCCTAATGTCTCCCTTGTCCCCTTGTCTAAGACATATCTAAGTCTGCTCAACGCCCAGCGTTTTGCTAGTGTATACAATTGATGGCCTGTTGGGGGTCTTTGGGACTACGATTCAGTGACGTTCCACGTTATTACAAGGTGACAAACACCAACATACCATAGCCTCTCAAAGCACAAACACTCATCCAAGGCTTCATCTCGCACACTGATAGGACGTTCAACAGTATTAAACTATGGCGCGGGAAGGATGTCATAATTAAATATTTTTGCCTAGGTAAAAATAAAATATTGCCTAGGCAAAATTATTTCTGCCTAGGCAAAAATCGAATTTTGCCTAGGCAGAAATCGAATTTTTTATTTTTGCCTAGGCAATATTTTATTTTGCCTAGGCAAAATTCGATTTCTGCCTAGGCAAAAATAATTTTGCCTAGGCAAAAATATTTAATTATGACATCCTTCCCGCGCCATATTAAGCCAAACTTATATAAGTTATATATCATGCAGTTATATCCGTCGTCGGCCTTTTTTAAGCTATCAGTTTCTGGACCTCCTTGATATTGGTTCTCCACCTTCCAATGGAGCTCTTAGATTTCTTTTCTAAAAATTATTGCGTAAGAAGAAGGAAGCTAACCTCATTTATTTTACAGTTTGTATAATTATGATAATACATCCGAGAATGATTTTGTCTTTTAAAATGAAGCGCAAAAAGTTTACAAACCGCTTACAATTAAAATAATTTGAATGTTTAAGTTTATTTTGGAGTATGAAATTATACACTTACCTGCGCTGCACTTCAATACAAGCATTTCCAGTCCCAGATATGATCTCAAATAAATCGAATTAAAATAAACAACGTACCCGTACGTATTGTATTGTATTGTAAATGCATGCTCACGGAGAAGGTGTTGTTGATGACATGAAAAATGTTATCGTCATTTTTTCGATTCGGCCAAAGCTTGTGTTTTTTGTCGAAGACCAGGCGCGTAGCTGCCACGTAAGCATACAAGCCCGTGGTTGCATATTATTTGCCAAAACAGGTGTATTCAATTCAAGAATGCTAACATTTGACGTTTGTTCTGAATTCTTTAAAACTTTTGCGGCATCTAACATCATGATCAATATGATTCAATCTTTACTTGTATGTATAAACATTGACCTATCCACATAATTGTGTCGTATCCGATAGTTGAATAGTCCCTATACGACCAAATGGCACCATTCGAAGTTCAAATATCAAAAAAATTCGGATGACCCCAGACCCCCTATTGCCAGTGCCTACACTTTGGTTTGGTTTGGTTTATTTTGTTTAACGTCCTATTAACAGCTAAGGTCATTTAAGGACGGCCTCCCATGTGTGCGACATGCATGCGTGTGGCGAGTGCGTATGTGTGTTTTGGTATGAGGCTGAGGTATGTTCGTGTTAAGTCTCCTTGTGGTAGGCCGGAACTTTTGCCGATTTATAGTGCTACCTCACTGAAGCATACTGCCGAAGACACCCAGCAGGACACCCCACCCGGTCACATTATACTGACAACGGGCGAACCAGTCGTCCCACTCCTAATATGCTGAACGCTAAGCAGGAACCGCAACTACCAGTTTTAAAGACTCTGGTCCCAATGTCTCCGCTAGGGGATAGAACCCAAAGCCTTCCTCACAGCGGCGAACGCTCAACTAAAGGCCAAAAGTGAGGCAGTGTCAAGGGCGACATTAGGAAGAAGAAAGTTGTTAAGAGAGAAGAGAAAAGATAAGATCTCAAATTTAGTCGCCTCTTACGATCATGCAATGGGGACAGCAGGTACAATTCTTACATCAAATATGATCCAGCTTCACCCCTGACGACGGATAGGCTTTCAGCCAGCAATTTTTTCTCCCGAACAATATACAATTATGTGGTTCTCTATAGGAGTAGAAATTTTGAATTGGAGACACCAATTTTAATGGTCTTCCCGTTCTTAATTGTTGATGTGATTAAAATTGTCTTATACTAATTTTAAAATAATTAAGATACCCATTGGCACTAAGCATACACCCAGCATTGAATACTACATGTATTTAAAAACGTGTGTAATACTTACGAGTTCAGACAGACAAATATTCAAGCTGTTGTCTGTTGGATTACCTACTGTTGTGACGTACGATGCAATGTTTTCTCCACTTCCATACATGTACCGTGATAATTACTCGTTTCATTAGATAGCAGAAACAATCTCAGAGTAGGTAATACAGCCTTTCCAACACCACATTTGATAAGCGTTGATATTGATCTCGCGTTTTCGCCATCGCATTTTCGCATTCTCGCCGTCGCGTTTTCGCATTCTCGCGTTTTCGCTCTTTCGCATTCTCGCGTTTTCGCTCCCTCGCCGTCGCGTTTTCGCATTCTCGCGTTTTCGACCTAAGGTCGAGAGTGCGAGAATGCGAGATTTGAAACTTGGCCCTAACGAGCCACCATAGGTATCTTTTCCCTTGCGATTTATTACACAACATATCGACAAGCCTTGAAAGCACCAAATCCTACCTGCTGTTAATATGGAAAATATGTTGTTTCTGAGCGAGTTTCATGCTGTTGTGCTGTCGCACATTCGCCATGCTGTCTCAAATTGTTTTCAAATGTGTTAATATATTGAGTGTCTTGCGTACAAGTCTTTTGGAATACATGTAGTAATCACTAATGATGTTTTTTTTGCCGCCTAGATCTATCGATCTAAACCTTCTTATCACGTTTAAATTAATTTGAATAGTGATGGTTCAGCATCAGCAATATACGCTTTTTCGTAGCGTTCTTTTCAAACTAGGCAAAAATCGAATATTGCCTAGATTGAAATATTTTTGCCTAAGCAATATTCGATTTTTGCCTAGGCAATATTTTATTTTTGCCCAGGCAAAAATATTTAATTATGACATCCTTCCCGCGCCATAAGAAATGAACACAAACTTTCCCAACTTATCACAGACCTTACCTTCAATAAATCGATTTGTATGCGATAGATTATAATATTCTATCTAGGCATAGCAAATTTAGTCAAACCGATTGTTTAGGCAACTGATATATCTGGTCCTCGATCATGGCTGTAATTCAGGGAAATATAAGGGACATACACGGAGAAAATGACGGAACTTTCTAATAAAGGACAAACATGTACATAGGGAAAATGATGTAACTATCTTATAAGGGACATAGACGGGGGAAATGATGTAACTATCTTATAAGGGACATACACTGTACATAGAGAAAATGATGTATCTATCTTATAACGGGGACATACATAGAGAAAATGATGTAACTATCTTATAACGGGGACATACATAGAGAAAATGATGTAACTATCTTATAAGGGACATACACAGAGAAAATGATGTAACTATCTTATAACGGGGACATACATAGAGAAAATGATGTAACTATCTTATAACGGGGACATACATAGAGAAAATGATGTAACTATCTTAAAAGGGACATACACAGAGAAAATTTTAAGAGACTTTATACTAGTGAGAATCAATTTACTTGAACTGAAAAAGTCGTAGTTACGGGAGGTAGCAAAGATAATGGGGTACAAATATTTGCAGACATTTTCACTTTTAATCCCCCATGCCACAGTTGACACTCTGTTGAATGTCTTGTAAATGTCACAGAAAACTAGACAGTAGCGGTTTCCCACATTCTGTTACAGATTAACAGTAATATTCCCTGATTGGAAACCTGACTGATATCTATATAAATGGGAAATGCCAACGAAATAATTCTGCAAAAGAAGAGATATTGTGTCGGAGAAGGGTTTGTACGATGTACATCAAGGTATTGTTTTGAATATGGTTTCGGTGATGCCCTGTTTTTCTTTTTTGACTAGTTGCAGTTAACGTGAAAGTTCAAATAAAATGTAAAAAGAATAGAAATAATCAATACTACATACATTGAGTGCTGACTGTAGTTCGTCTCCGTTTACCGGGGCGGTTGGAGTGTCCGGCGGAGATAATTGTCGGGATTAGTATATAGAGGTACTGACTTGGGTAGGGATTAGTACTGGGGAGGTGTGAACTGTACTTAGTCTACCTGAGGGGACAAAACAAGAGTTACCTCCTACATTTTTGTCAGGGAATGAGGTAAAATTCAATCATCCCAGTACTTCACTTTTATTTCTTGAAACAAAATTAATATGTGAATGTTTAGAATACTCTGAAACGTATTTAAACAAATTTGTTGAACATGAAACGGCTGCAGCGATATAAAAATATATCGAAAATATATGTACATATAGGAAAATCGATTTCCTTTGGTATAAATGTGTAGGTTTTTGCAAAAACAACTGCACTTTTATTTTCAAGCACAGGTGCGAATATGTACCGCTGTGTAATCAAAGGTCCCCTAAACCCCAATTGGTCTTTCCTATGCTTGACGTGATGCAAATGTAAGGTGATATAGTGTACTAACACTGTGATGCAGTATTAGTACACCGTATCATCTACAATCTACTTTTGCATATCCTCCATTGGAGTTCCTACTTAACTCGTAAGTGGGTGTTTTCATTCATTGGAGATGTCCTGTAAGGAAAGGATGAGGATAAGAATGTGAAACAGTCGTTGTTCGTTTTACAAGATTTATTATTTTCAACTCGTGTAACAAGAGGTACTATATACAATATAATTGACGCCAAAACTTTCTAGATAATTTGATATTTCAGACGATATAGTCATAGTATACAGAAACAGTATGACATAATTATCAGCATATTAAACAAGGAATAATCATACCTACAAATAACGGAAGGATTTTCTATAAAAATACTGCATATCCAGTCCAGTAAGATCCTGGTGCGGAAAATGGACGACATCTCCAACCTCCGTTTGCTTTACCTTAACTGTTACCCATTTAGGTTTCAAATTTTATTGAAACTGTGAATTCCATACGTTTAAAATGTTTGTATAAAACCTAAAACTGTCAAGTTAATTAAGTGATTATCTATATGGTATGTAATCAGTACCAGCATAACTGGAAGGTCAAAGGTTATTAGCAAGATTTATACATTTACCAAAACTTGTCAATTCTTTAGGGCTATTTGTATAAAGCAATTCCTCTCATTTGTACACACTTAACAGTTACAAAATAACTTTTGGAGAATGTATTTCTTAAATTTGCAAAACAAGGCCACACTAATACAAAAAGTAACTCGTCTTCAATATCATTCATGTCACCTATATGACAAACTCTTTGGTGTCGCTCAATGTTATGATATCTACCCTTTTCAATATTTAGAGTGGGTGACGATAGTCGAATTTTAGTTATTTCTCTCAAGTATTCAACTGATATGGACTTTTTCAGATAATTCTGTAAACTATAACTGTTGTAAACATGTTGATATAAAATTCCTTTAGAGGACAATTTTTTTTTCTACACACTCTTTCATATAAATCAAAATTTCTTTCCTTTGTCATTTGAAGATCATTAATGTCAACCTTTTGTGATTCCCATTTATATCCGAAACCCATTCTATATAATTCTTCCTTGATATTCAACATCCATCTATCATTATTTTCTAACATGTCGTCATAGCAAGACTGTGAAATATAATTTCGGGAGTTTCTCAGTTTCATCCAATATTTCATAATTCTAATTTTTTGTAGCACTCTTAATGGATACCTACCTACTTCAAGATAAACCATATCGTTACTTGTACTTTTACGTACACCAAGCAATTTATTACAAAAAAATAATATGTACTTAAAATGCTATTGATATATGTATCAAATACAGTTGCGTTCCAACGTTGAAATAATTTTCGGCATAGCCGTATAATATTCTTTTGTCCCCGGAAATGACGCGGCGGGTGGCATTACTGGTCAAGATGAAGTATGTGATTGGTCAATGTAGCGGTAAATGCAAAATGCAGATATGCAGTTAAAAACGGAACAAAGTTAAGATTAAATGCAAGCTGAATAAGTGGATGCACTTTTTCAAATGACACATTAATAAAATTATATTCCTGATTGAAATGCAGTCGTATTCAGGCGCGTAGCTGCCTATACGCAAATACGCAGTTGCATACACATCAGTTTTCAACAACAACAAAAATAAACAAAACAAAACAACAAACAAACGAAAAAAAAGAGAAAAAAAAAGAAGAAAAAACTCTGATATTTATATGAGCTTATCTATACACAAACTATGAATGCTGTCCCTAGGTGATGGCTCTAGTCAAACCCACTAATTGATATAACTAGTCATTGGTAGGGAACGCAATCAATCGGTCGGTTAAAGTGGGACATTCAGCTCGGCCCGCAGGAACCATCAGCATCAGAAGCAAGTCAAAATGGTACACCTGATGTAACAAAGCTCCCTGGTGGTTGTCAGAATAGCAAAATGCTTACGCTAACATTTCAGAGCATTCAGGACATTAAAGATCAAATATGGGAAAAATGAAAATAAATCCAAATAATTTCAAAATTAGTTGTCAAATAAAAAAGATGCCAGATATATATAAACTAATATAGACTTAAAAACTTAATATAGACTTAAAAGTGTTTCGATAAGTTTAAAATGAGCTTTGATACAAAAACGTTAAGTCCTAAACATAGGAAACTTAAATTAAAAGAAAAAATAGAATAATTCAATAATATTTTTTGTAACTTAACTCTACTAAATGATTATTAACTTGATTCCGGTTTGGCGTCCTCCACCTCTCTTGTTTTGATCAATCAGTCTATTTGGTATTGTACCTTCAAATAGAGCAAATTATTTTCTAAATTCTCCTAATTTTCTTCTGTTTATCTCTCCTACCATTCCCTTTTACAATACATATTTATTTTATACAATTCAGATTATCTTTTTTATACTAAACAGATTATATTTCTAAATATGTCTCAAGTACACGTATTTGCTTTTTTGCAGTTAGACGTACATGTAAAACCATTTCAGGTAAAAGTAGATTTCAATTGATTCCACGAGGAAAAGGGGTATCTGAAAGCTCTTTTACACATGTCAGACAATCTAACAGCTATATTCAGATACGTGCTCTATGTAAACTATATAGCATTGTTAGATCTCCTATCCATTAAAATGTATTTATTATCTAATATAAGACATGTTATCACGATAATATGCCGAAACACAATACAACATAGAATAATAATTTAACTCATTCCATTATAACAATTATACACAACGAGAAAAACTTTTTTTCAGATTTTTTTATGTGTGTGTGTGTATTTCGGCACGAATTGCATGATACTTGTAGAAAAATAATCTGATACTTTCTCAATTAAACAAGAGCTGTTGGAGAACAGCATAGCTCGTCTCGCAAATGTTTGTCAATAAATAATTAAAATATATTAATTGGATTGGTTTCGCAAATTGCATTAAAATAATATTTATATTGTTTACTTGATCAGATAATGCTTTGTGAATTCATGCAAATTTCAAAACCATACCAATTTATATATATATAAATTATTTATTGACAAACATTCGGGAGACAAGCTATGCTGTTGTAGATTAAATGAATATATTAAATACAAATGTAATTGCTTTTGGACATATTTCTTCAATTTTTTGACAAAATATTATCCTAATGAGAGTTGTCTCCCTTGAAAAATGTGGACCGGTATAAATTGTCTAGTGTGAGCATTTTCACATTGTTTTATTTTCAGTTTCACCCCAAGAAGGGATAGTGTAACTCCATAGGGACTCTTTTACCAAATATCAGCACCCTAGTACAATCATAAAGTGATGTGTTAAATAGCTTTCAACATTTGCACAAACATTTTTTAAAAATGTGTTTTTTCCCCCAAAAAATATTTCAGTTTAACTCCGGCAAGGGATAGTTTAACCCCCACAGGGAACCTAATACCATGTATTACTATGCCTTTCAACACTCACAATATAAACTTAACACAAAGTCCAAAGATTTAAAAACAAAAACAAAAAAACACAGATTTAAAAAGAAAAAAATCCATTTTTTTTAAAGTTTTACTACAGTAAGGGATTGTCTTACTCCATAGGGACTCTATTGCCAAATATCAGCACCCTAGTACAATTATAAAGTGATGTATTAAAACCTCTTAATACTTGCACCAAAAACTTAACGCAGAAATATTCTAAGTCCAAAAATTTGAAAATTCTGTTTTTTTTCTTCCAAAAAAAACTTTTAGTTTAACTCCGGCAGGGGATAGTTTAACCCTAGAGGGAGTCTATTACCAACTATCAGCACCCTAGTACAATTATAAAGTGATGTATTAATACCTTTCAACAGTTGCACCAAAAACTTAACGCAGAAATATTCTAAGTCCAAAAATTTGAAAATTCTGGTTTTTTCCCAAAAAAATCTTTTAGTTTAACTCCGGCAGGGGATAGTCTAACCCCAGAGGGACTCTATTGCCAATTATCAGCACCCTAGTACAATTATGAAGTGATGTATTAATACCTTTCAACACTTGCACCAAAAACTTAACGCAAAACTATTCTAAGTCCAAAAATTTTCAAAAATCTGTTTTTTTTTCTTCAAAAATCTTTTAGTTTAAATCCGGCAGGGGATAGTTTGACCCCCAGAGGGACCATATTACCAAACTATGCCTTTCAACACTTGCACCAAAAATTTAACATTTGGAAAACCAACGCCGACGCCGACGCCAATCAACCCCTCTCTGAGTATAATGATGATCGTTATAATTCCAACTTTAACTTAACTCTAGAACAAATGTCGTGCTATGTTATGACCACCGGTACAGTTTCATTTATATTAAATTCAATTCCACTTTACTGGAATCGAACTTTTATAACTACAACTGTATTTTTATATACATGTATAAATGTATTTTACCTACACATATCGTCATGAAAGCATCACCCATTGTCGCAATGATCCTCCCAAAACGTCGTGTTACGGTACTGCGACTTAAATACAAGGTTGATCTCAGGTTTTTGGTCTTGATTTCTTTCTTTTACAGCCCTTCCCACAGGAAAGGTATTACTTTGCCCAATGGACTATGGTTATGTACGTATGGTTATTGAACACATATTCGGACATAATGTAAACGTGTTCCAAGCGTGCAAAATAAGGTAAAGTCAACACAAATTATATATATCATTCTAAATGCTGTACAAGGCTCGTCGTTTCAAGAAAACAGGACAACGTAACTATTCGGACATCGTTAAATGACTGACTTAAATTGTCCAAACACTTAACTTAACTCATTCACCCCTCATTTCATTTCTCTGCATACACATACAAAATAACTTGGCTACGCGCATGGTATTAAAACCAAAATGATTCAAACTGATATCATTTTGTTATCTGTGCTGAAACACACATTAGTTCGTTCATTTATTTCACCAGCAGTTTTATATTATAAACACCAGTATTTAAACTATGCCGTTTACCTTTTTTTAAAAGATATTTCTTGTTTTATATATACATACCATTGAAACGTTCTTTTTTAAGAACGCCGAGGTGGCGCAGCGCTATAAGCTGCGGATATTTCTGTCCTAGGCGATTGGGTGCCGTAGATCGTGAGTTCGAGGCCTGGTCAGGGCACGAGTCATAAAGTTGTCTTCCTTATATATACATGTATATATATATTTCTTGTGATTTCGACTTCAAATTCAAAATTCCAGCAGAGACATATTGGGAAATATATTCAAGTGATTAGTATTTCAAATATATGATTTCTTCTTAATATAACCTGTCCATTCTGATCCTTAATTTCACTTGGCAAACAACAATCAAAATGAACATTTCGTAGGCTTCCATTCTTTTAATAATTTCGAGAATGTGAAACAGATATATCCACCTCACCAACTGATCATGATTGTCTTTTTAGTTATTTGTTGTAAATAATTAATTGCTATGTATATATCATCTCATTTTCATCCTATATATTGTGAGAGTGACGAAGTACAGATTTGTAATTAATTAGTTTTAAGGCCATATTGTTTTATCTGAAAACAAACCAAACAAGTACAGCTCCAGTATCCTGTCTGGTATGTGTCTGTCAACGCTGGGGCAGAGTAAGGGGAGAGTTTAGGTCACTAGAGGTCAATTTAAACAGCTCTAGTGTGATTAAGACCCAGAGTAATCTGGCAGTTGATTTAGTAAATTTTAGATTAATAGGTTTTTAGGTGGCTTGAGAGTGGGAGACAATGATGTTTTGGTGAGCTGGTGTTTCTATTTAAGGTGTACATACATGTTATGGAGTCTCTGATTTGGTGACCATATAGTACGAAGTTTTGTATGTTTTGATGTTCTGATGTTTTGACTTGTTGATGTGCGCACTCCGGTGAATGTGGATATGTACTAAATGTCTGTAAATAAACTGTAAATAGTGTATTAACACTTGTTTGTGGTTTGAACCGGTCACAATATTTTGATGCAAACCTTCATATTTCATATATTGCCATTTACTAACCATGAATATCTGGTTTCGACAGATTATATTTACATTCTTGCATGATATCTGTTAATTTCCACATTTAACTGATATTTCCCTTGACAACAATACTAGGAGTTAAATAATAATTAAAGATATATATCTCTTGTTATATTTCTCTCACAACTTGTAGTAAACACGTATTATAATATAAATATTGTATACAAATTATACTATGTTATGCTCTAAGTGTGATACAATTATTCTGATGCAAATTATATGGAATATTCGTAGTATGGAATTAAATAATGTAATATGTGTGATACTGATTATATGTGAACCACATACTATAAATTTGCTATTTAAAACTTTATGTCACATATATTACAAATTTGCTATATATAACTTTATGTCACATACATTATATAAATTTGCTATATATAACTTTATGTATTTTATTTTCATTAATTGATATTTATAAAGCAATGCATTTGTATGTACCAAGACAGAGGTATTTGTCCACAAACACATTCAGGACTTGTCCCTTCACTACACTGTAGACCACAGACACACGTGTGTGTTTCCCCTTCAGTGTAAACTACACCTTAGGGAGCAGTGGTTGAAACCCTGCCTGGACAAATTAATTGATACTGTCGATAGTCCAGATAACACCAACATACACAAATTGTACTGAATCTCGCCCCAACGATACCGCCTAGTGGGAGGTATAGCTCGTATTTCACCGTTGTTACTAAAAATAGACATTAAAACTTAATTTTTCTTAAATTAAAAGAATTCCAGTTGATATCGAATATTGTGATTGTTATCAACACAGCAACTACATGATACCTATAATCTGGCATCACAACATACAGCCATGAATGCACAGTTAGGCTTAAAATCTGTTTACAAGGTGCAAAGCAGCAAATTTTTCGACCGCTGGCTATAGTTCTCGGGGCTATAAATAGCCCCAGAGAACTAAAAAGTTGTACTCTGTTTACAGTCGCGCTTATAATGGATTTCGTCAACAGTTCATAACACACTGACAAGCAGTAGAGGTAGATTGTTTCCCGAAGTTAATACAAGGACTTATCAATAGATATCTTATTACTATACTATCAGCAAATGCAAAATGGCATCGTCCTCTGCAGAATGAGCTCGAGTTTGTTTTGTTACACAGTTGTAGCTGGTCTATTAGTTGTTTTTGTTGAGAATGCACTCATTCGATAGGCATATCAAATGATATAAATGGAAAATGCAGTCTGCATGGTTATTTCAAATATGACATTGTTTTAAAGAGGTTTAAGCCATTATAATCCTATAAATGTAATTCTAAGGTTTGAGACAGCAAAGTTGCTTCCCCTACCCCGTGGATTTATTATTCTGTTTCGCTCTTAAGCAGAATGCATGTAACACCTCATATACACTTGGTCACTCATGTACTGACATCATTGAAATCAGCCATCCTGAATTTGCTTGGATTTTTTCCCGACAGAGGTCGCTACCACAAACCAAAATTGATAAACTCTTTTTAAAACGTTTTCAAAGGTTTAAGTATCGATATCAGGCACTTTATCAAGTGTGATCAAACAGGATACTGAACAAATAATTACATTTCTTTAACTTTGTGACATTATAATGTTCTCTCATTTTAAACTCGTTTTGTTCATACTTCCGGGAATGTGAGAAGTGAACCTGCTCTATCTTCTTAAGAGAAAACGACAAAAATCTCGACTGAATCACCATTAAATTAATGCATGATGTTTAATTAATTAATAGTATGAATCTAATAAGATATGTATGGTAAGAGAAAAAGAATTTCAGGTTACCATGTTTTCATTTTCTTAATATCTGAATCCATTTTTCATCGTTTCGGTATCATATATCCTAAATGCTATAGTATTTCGATGTTGGAGGGTTTGTCATAATTAGCCCCATTTGCGTGCTAGATGTCAACTGCCAATGCCATGATAAACAATATCAGTTTCCATATACGCATGTGGACAGAAACGATAACAGGTATTCGTGGTCACCGTAACTA
Source organism: Pecten maximus (assembly GCF_902652985.1). Taxonomy (NCBI): domain Eukaryota; kingdom Metazoa; phylum Mollusca; class Bivalvia; order Pectinida; family Pectinidae; genus Pecten; species Pecten maximus. Next base: position 40,472,605 of record NC_047016.1, on the reverse strand, counting down.
TTCTTACTTAATTTTGAATATGAGGATCGACATTTTACTACACTTATCACGGTTGCTTTGTGGGTTCGTTCCTCAGTCCTTACTTTAAGAACGCGACATTGCTCGACTGTCGTAATGGAAACAGAATTCGTTGAACACCTGGTCCTATTTGCACGATGTCTCCTTGTTCATGTTTGACTCTGGTTTCATCATTTGATCATTTGAATAGCAGCTTTCTTTACTCATCAATTTTATCCTTTTAATTGTTTCTAATAATTACAACCGAACTAATAGGCCAGATTACGTAAGTTTACATATATGAAGCGATGCTATTTAAACTGTAGTTGTTGAGAGATATAAGAATTGTACTGTGTACATTAATTTCAGAATAACATCATTTAAAAGTGTCATAAAGATAATTCCAGCAATACCACTTGCATTAATGTAAACTTCATTTACTTTATAATAATTGCGAAACAAGTTATCTTAACTTATATTAATCACTCAATTTGACCCGGATCGAAGCGCGCAATTGAGGGGTCTTAATGTGGAAGGAAACCAGAGTACCTTAGGTGAAAGGCATGTATGTTAGCACTGTGCCACCCGATCACCCATAAAAACACCAATTGCATAGTACAATTAGGACAGGTATATGTAGTAACTGACCTGATAACATTCTCATTACCAAGTAGGTGTACCTGCAGAACAGATATATGCTGTAATAAGTAATAAAGATGCACTTTAACTAACAGGTAAATGTGTGTAAGGTAAGTCAATTTGAATATTGATTAACAGGTATTTGTAGGTATCTTGGTACAAGTCCACAACTCAATGTTGACTTGATATCATTACTTACATACATTATGTATTTCTATCCATAACCAAAAATTGCTGCGTTTATGTAAGGCATTTCTTTGGTTGTGAGCAGTTGATCACCTTTTGTGTCCCATTGTGTTGCACATTATGAACACAACAAGAACAATGAATAATGCATAAAGATACATGTATGGACATGGGATACATATTTTTGATAAAGATAGAAACTTTGTTACATGAATGGTATACCACCTCGAAAATGTGACACAATAAGTTTAATCGATTCATAAATGTGCAGCATTGGAAAGTGTGAGTTGAGCAGTACCGTCTAGTATAGAACAAGTGTCTAATGTTCGAATACTTTGTCTTGCTGAATAAAGGAACGTTGTGTGCATTTCATTACTGCATGCACACATGCAATCAAAACAGTTTTTATATTATAATCGAATACTGTAAACATACATATTTTAGCGGTTATCTTATTTTAGTGCTTTTCCACATGATTTCGCACTGGAAGAATTACGCTAAATTATGACTGCGTTAACTGCACTTTCTGTATACTGTTTCTATACAAAATAATTTTGGCGCGCCAATTCATCAATGAGCTAATCTGTTAAAATTCGGAAAAGTGCTAAAATTTTAGAACGCCAAACAAAGTACGTCTACAGTATATGTGATGATACCTGAAAATGTAGAAACATAGTTGTTTCAAGTGAAAAAAAAACAACACAATTTATGAATTATTTCTTTCCAACATGTTTTCTTTCTCGTCATGTATTTCAGTAAAATTCTTCAAGTATGACGATTATTTCGTAAGTAATTCTTCAAAATAAATTTCCTGTAAAAGGTAAAATTAAAATGTGAAGTGCCTATTTTAGCCTCTTACAAGAATTACGATGGTAAAGACAGCTTAACATTGTTATATAATATGCATTATGGATTGCTGATCGTTATGGTTTTGGCGTTTAATGTCGTTTTAATGTTAATAATAACTTTTTCTAGGCAGACCGGCCTGCGGGGACATGCTCTACTGCTTTGTTTAGGCTGACCTGCCATTACATCACCACTCGACAGGCCTGACGATCACTGAACTGTAACGGATAATATGTCAGCAAGTACTGAACAATTCATAGAATCACTCATGCGTAAAGCTTGATCTCTTATCATAGGTATATATTCATACTAGGTTATATACCTTATAATGAAAAACAGTTACAAATAATATTTACAAAATCTGTCATCTGCCGAACTGTTATATCCTGTTTTGTTCTAGAAGATATACAACATAATTACGAGTCCCAAAGCATAAAGATCGACTGTTATTTAGCCATATATAAAATATAAAATTTAGATTAAGAGGGCTTTCTTTTTCAAATTAAGATTGAGATCACCTTCTAAAGATACACTCTCGTTTCCTTCCTTTACACCAGAAGTTACAGAACATACACATTGTTACTTAATTACATTTCAAAGAATAATGAATGATAAAAAAAAACAATAAAAACAAACAAACAAACTCTCATTCTCCGCACGCGGGCACATACACAGCTACATACTAATAAAAATATCATCATTCATGCATACACAACAAGTCAAATAAAATATAGGGATAAGATAATGTTGGACAATGCTTCTAAATAAAAGAGAGATTATCCTAATGATTAAGTCTGATATACAAGTGTAGATATATGTTGCTCTTTACACAGCACTTTGTATTTGAGCGTATTGAATATCAATGCCATGCTAAATCATGAACGAGTAAAAACAACATTTTAGGTCGTTTTGAAATTCGATCAGAAGACGTTTATCAATTAGTATAGGGAAAAGATGAAATGCCTATTTTAACAGATTCGAAATCTAGTTTGTTATGATATGCTTATAATCACCAAAGTTAAGGATAAACGTCTTGTTAAAAAGTTGATCAATTCTGAGAAGGAATTGTGTACTTATTCAAAGGGCTTCACTTTTCACGCGACTGCGTTCCACAGTTTACGATTTCAGCCAATCAGAAGTACGAAAGGTGATAATTAACCCATTGATTATCACCTTACTTAGCCAGCATCTATGTCGTGTAATGGATGTCATTCAAGTTGATGGATGTGGTAATGGTGTTAGAAACAAGTACACCTCCGAATTATACTAACTGATGAAAATTAGGCAAACGAAGTTTTGAATATAAATAAGATTACATGTATTAAAGGATTCGATGTCAAAACACACATTGAATGTAATATTTGATACATCTTTGTTTGTATTTAAGAAATAACATTGCAAAAAATAACAAAAAAAAAACCAGTGTCCTAACTGAAAGTTACTTAAAAATCATTAAAATCTTGAAAATTAAAAAAAGGACTTCAAACTTTTTGAGATAGTGGTAATAGTGTTAAGTATGTAACATTTGGTTTGTTTTTCAATCAATTTAGAAGTATGTATTATTTTCTAATTTGATATTATCTATGGGTACACAACAAACCGACGTCATTCTACAAAGTGGCGGTGAGATAGTTAGATACAATTATACTGATGATGATACACACGCTATATCTGTCTTCAACATGACCATTTTGACTTGTTACTAGTATCTGGTCCTGAATGTACGATGGAATCACCGGATTAGCTTCTGTTGCTGAGAGAAAAACATAAACCAGTGAAATTCATATTGAATAATCAAAAATGAAATAAAATAAAATGATCTATATCTTAACTTTGTCAGTATATGGGTTTTTGTTTTGTACATTTTAATTTTACCTATTTGATGATACTAACTTTAATGAAATAAAAGGAAATAGATGATTAACTATGGTCATACTTAAAATTGTCTATCCTGTTTACAGTTGTGTAAGAAACACTTAATCATCATTACACATGTTCTTGTATTGCTATTTACATTGAAAGGATGGATGTATAGGTAATTACTGGTTCGTTAACATTTCGGCGTCCTCCCTTTGGTGTTGTCAAGTCTTCCAATATTGCTTCTGACAACCTTGTTAGCAATCCCCTGTTGTTTATACATCCACGAAATGTGTTTTTCCTGAGGTCATCCACTGACCTCTGTCCGCATGCTGACAATATATGTACATAAATAATTCACTGTGGCGTATCGCACCTGATGTTACCTGAAACAAATTAACCTTAAATTAGTTCAATTGAATATATGATGCACTAAATCGATCACCAGATAATATAATACGAAGAGAAACACAGGGACATATTTGTCGATTGTTACGTTAGGTCCGGAAAACTGTATTTCCACTACTGGTTTCTAATTATCTGTAGCATGTGGACGCTTCCTGATATACCGGCATTGTCAACAAGACGGACATCGATAACGCGCTAGCATCAAAGTGCACATCCGTTTATGTTCGAGGCTTTATTGGACCATTCTGGATAATTTGATAGCCACAATACAAGGGTAAGTGGGCTTTTTATAATCTTAAACATTTATTTGAGTGTTCTCGTTGTAAGAAGCTTTAGGCTTTAGGCATTTTAACTTCACATTTTCATTCTGTGTCTGAGAAAATGTAGATACATTTAACCGACTAAGTGAATGATGAACGGAAGTGAACATCTCTGTCTATTATAATATTATTGCATACCAAAGTAATTAAAACAATATGTAATATGAAATTGTTATTTAAGAAATGATTTCTGGGCGTAACGTGATAAATTGATTGTACAATTAGACTAGTTGTTATACAATTTTAGACTTTCTATGCTTTCCCTTATACTGCTACAAATGCATACATGACATGTCCACTTGTCAGCGACTTTTTATGCATGCCGAAACAATATTGGGTCTCCGAACGAGTAAAGTATTAAAATGATATTAAGCTATTACACCAGACCAGACAAAACGCTGTATATATACAGTCTACATGAAATCACTTGACCTTGCACTAGTTTTTGCTATACAGCATATCGCCTTTGGCCTTGACTTGGGGCAGATATTCACATGCTACATGGCAGACCCTATCCATACCAAAACAATACTGTCACACAGTTAAAAATTACACCATACTCGTATACTACAAGTATGTTGAATATCTGCTAGAACCACGGGCATCCTGTTTTCTTTAAACACATTGATGATTTTCCATCTTTACTTAAGCGGGAGATAACATTTCAAATTGTAATCAATTTATTTATTTATAGGTCTCGCCTGTAGGTAGTGGTTACATTGCTATTATGGATACAATCATTGATTGGAATACGTGTACTTACAAATAAGTTTACTTCATTACTCGTGCAATTTATCTATTTATTTATTTAATTTACTTAGTATTCAAAACTCATTTAATTTTTATTTTCGAAGATAATGGATAATAAATCATGTTCCATTTGCATATTTCAGCAACATATGTCTTAAAAGAGTATGCGCTCAGGGGATTTTAAATATGTGATCGGCGCATCATTTCACCCTTTTATTACCTGATGATTTCAAAAAAGTAAAATCCTACAATGTCGGATAACAATATCATGCATGTTTACATTATTCAGTCTATGTAACTAACAAAATATGATAATATGTCTTTATAAGATTTGAGTCAACAAATGAATATGGTGTAAATGTCAGATTAGTCGCTTGTTTGCCTGAGTTGAGAGGGATTACTTTTGCTCTTTTAAATCCTTAGACAATATATGCTGCAAAGGTATCAAACACGTCACAGACTACTGTAGTCCTTCACTAAAAACTAAGTAACGTGATGTATTGAGTGGGTTACATTGACATTACTAAGATACATGTGTATCAAAATATGCCAGTTTACAATGAATTCGTGATACTATACCGGTTTACACGGCTTCAAAGAACATGTATATATCACATGCACACTGTATATAATATTGATATGGTTTATAGCTAATAAATACAGCATTTTCATTTTTGAACCACGGACAGGTGTAATGATTGTATTGAAGATGAATTAGTCTATTGATGCATACCTTTTGTATTTTCCTCTAAAATTGGGTGATCGTTTAATTTGTATGGATTTCTAAGTATTCACAATCCTCCCTTGTTTACACAGTTTTCAGATATCATGCAATATATATGTTTAAATAGTGTTAGTTTATGACTTGTATGATGCATGCTTAGACAATATTAGAAGGAAAAGCAGTTGCTTAATGGATTAGACTATTTTTATTTATTTTAAAGCAAAGATATAAGACAAATCATCTTCTGTCCTCATCAATCTTCTATCTCACATTTTAAGATTTTATGATGTTTTGGCAGGGGAGATAAAAGTAATTTTATAGTACTTGTATTGTGTTTCAGAGAAACGTGTAATTGTTTTCACTCTTTCCCTCGCTTCGTCGTTCTTTTTTAAAATTTAAAAGCATTCTCATTTCGTCCGGTTTTCTAGCAATAACAGGTCACAATAGTAATTGATGATCCCTAAAGAACAATCAGAGACACATCCCGTGTTCAGTGAGCAATGATGATATATTATTCCGGTCTTAGGTGATTGCTTTCCGACAACGTTAAAGGTAGTACAACGTTGCGCGAACTATACAAAAAATCGTAGTTTAGGGGGTGCTAAATGTCAGAGACAGGTATTTTAAAAAGTGCCGGTTTATCTTTTGTGAAATGTTTCAGGAAAACAAGAAAACAACCAAGATGGCTTACAGACTTATTTTGTCTATGTTTGTTGCCGGCCTATCTCTTCTTGTAGCTACAGATGGTAAGTATATTTACTCTGGTGTCAAGGAAATGTATATTGCTACGAAGTGATGACAATTATATATATATATTATTACTGAATTCAATACACGTGATTAAAACGTAATAGGTAATGAGGCTGTTTCAGTAAGTCGACAATATAATCATCTTTCTCATTGAATCAAACTTTGATTTGTGTATCCATAAACTGTGTATTTTATGTTGTTGTGTTTATTAAATATACAATATAAAAATAATTCAAAAATGAAATTTATTGAAATTAATGGTCTTTTTTACCTCCTAATCCAGATTTTGACATTTTTATAATTTTTTGTTCAAGATTTCGGTCGCTTTCTGGGACAATTTAGTTTTTAGTTATATCTAAGTCTCAATTTGTTCCGAATGGTGTTAAAACCCTGTGTGTTTTGTACAATCTTTTTAAAAAGATAGCCACTAGTGTTTTGATTTACAAGAATTTAACGATCATTATACTTCATTTTTTGATACATGTAGTTGATAACACATTGACACATATTCTGTCTCCGTATGTATGTCTGCAAACATACAAAAGACTGTTATGCGTATCCAATCTTCCTGGCAGGTTTTGCGTAACGTTGATTTCATAATATGCTTCAAGTAAATGCATAAACACGTTGATTTCACAATAAAAAATCAAAGTATGTAGTCAATTTCGGATGAAGTTTTTAGGTTACATTTTCACAATTAAGAACCTATCGAAAGAAAGGCATATGTCTTCTTAATTGATAATTGCCATAAAACGATTCATTTTCAGCCCAAATTCCTATTGGCCCGATAGAGGAAATATCACCATTAGAATTCGGACGAATGATGACAGGACGAATTCCAACACAACCCGCACGTGGTCTGGGCATACGTCCATTAAACAGGGTTCCGTTTGTAAGACAGGGCTTAATACCAAGACAGGCTCCGATGCAAGCTCGATTTAATGCAGGAATTCCAGCTGTGTTTCCAAATATGTTCAACAGGAATGCTTTGCAAAGAGGTCGAATTCCCAGTAACCAAGTCGGTATGATTGCTCCTGGAATGCAGATAGTTCCATTAGGAAATACTGTAAGATCACTGAGACAACAACAGCTACAACAAGAGGCAATGAGGCGTTCACAAATAGCTCAACGCTTTCGACCTTTCGTAAACGCAACCCCACCGAGATTTGGAATAGCAACAGTTCAACAAGCGTCTATCATACAACAAAACAGGGCACAGCCAGGTATTCAACAAGCTGTACAAGTTGATTTGAGTAACTTCCCAAATTTTGGAACTACCAACGGCAATGTAATTGGTAATCAGCTTATCAATCAACTGGTGTCCTTTCAACAAGTTTCTGCTAACGGTCTGGGACAAAATTCAGTGATTATCCCACAACAACCGGCACTACAAGTAGCACCACAAGTGGCACCACAAGTGACACCACAAGTGACGCCACAAATGATGCCACAAGTGATGCAACAAGTGATGCCACAAGTGATGCCACAAGTAATGCCAGCACTATTGCCTGCCGATCAGCAATTGTTAAGCAATTTGCTTAACCAACCTAATGGCCAGCAGCCTCGCGGACAATTTTTCGCAGTTCAAAGTTCAAGGCCTACACAAAACCTTCAACCAGTGGCGGGAAACAGTGGTGTAGTACAACAATTTTCGAATAACTTACCTAGTCAACAACCCGCCTTAACATCAGCACAAGGACTTAATACGGCAGCAAGAAATGCTGTTCCGCTTCCTACAACGTCTTCAGGAATGAACCAACCGCAATGGTCATTCCAAACAGGTAATACCATAACAGTTCCTAGTGTACAGAAAGCATCACAAACCTCACAGACATCACCGCAAACAAGTTCTCAAACTAACCAGGTGTTCCCAGTCCAAACTAGTACAGGTATTACATCTCAGCCTAGCCAGAGTTTTAGTAATCAGAATTTCATGGGTCTATCTCCAACTGTGCCTTCTACAAAACCAGCCAGTGATAATTCACCTGTTCAGTTCGACGAACAAGTAACAATATTTCACCCAGAAAATAAAGAATTGTGCTATCGAGGACGCAATTTATCACCGGATCTATTGAAATGGATTGTAAACATTTTGACATTAAGGATACAGAGTCCTGACGGGAACACACTTTGTAAGAATCGTGATAGTTACACTATAACAGAGTTGGTGGAAATGGAAAAAGAGTTTTTAGCCATGGGCATCAATCCGCACAGCAATGCAGCATTCCAAACACAACCAAATGTTGTAGACATTGGCAATACTGCAAAAGCAACTGGGACCGCTGTTGCTTCTAACCAGTCACCAAACGCACAGCTACCCACACCTCCTTCCGACGCACTGATTGCCATGTCCGCTCCTACACAATGTAAGTACCTTTGTCATTTCTTGTTAAATTCCTTCCTAAATTTTAAATTTGTGTCTCTATTTAAAAAATGACAGTGGAAAAGCGATATATATATCAATTAATTAATAAGACACTCACTCAGTGGGAGGTTTGAGGTAGACATATCATTTCGTTTTCTTAGTAGTTTCCGTATCCTTTTTTCTAAAGATACAGAATGGTTGCAAAAAGACATACAGAAAAAGAAAAACATTAGTTTATTGAAATCACCGGTTCAATATAGTATTTACTTGATTGAACTTCTGATTTTCCTTGAAAAAGCATCTGCGAGTACTATAAGTAAATATGACGTAGACTTTCATCAAATATAAGCTATATGTGAAAGTCTATAAAGATGTATTTTTCTAATGGATATTAAAACATGTTAATGAGAGAATATTACACATGATAAAAAAAATAAACATAGAAACGATTACCCCATTCATGATTTTTATTATAAAACATTTCCATTTTTTTCCCGTGGAAAAAATATATGTTAGATTACGTATTCACACATACACCCGCGTTGAGATCACAGCTCCAGTCTTTACAGTAAAATCCATTTCCATGATCTTTATGACTTCCGTATTATAATTAACATTTTGCACTATTTTTCAGGAACTCGAATCAGGCAGTAATAGTACGGGTAAGCTATAGCAGTAATTATTTTAATTTCAGGATTTGTCAGAATTCTTTTCCTTAAGAAAATATTGTATTTTGAAATGAAAATAAATCTTGTCAAATGTCTAAATCTTGTTTGCATCAGCGTTCTTTAAATGCATTACCTATGAATCAGAATAAATACTGATTGTGCGACTTTCTATGAATATATTATCTCCTTCTGCATATGATGATACAATTAAATTAATAAAAACTATTATATCCTCATGTATAGATGTTTAATTATAATTTTCAGATGGAACCATTCTTAGATGTTAATGTTGCTGATCGACCTCTAAGCGGAAACATAATGGACTTTTGTCTCAAAACATTTGTTGGTCTATAAACCATAAGATCATTTTCAAATCAAGATAAATAACGTAGGAATTATTTATTAAAATCCAATGAAGCACTGTTTGTGTTGCTCAACAAAGACATTCATAAAGTTCTAAAATGATAAGTATATATTGTACTGTATGTGTAGATTGGAACTAAGATAACTCCCAAGTTTCGGACGAAGACTTGTAGAAAAAAACTTACCTTTAACGTATTAAATTATCCACTCTAAGGACGCTATGCTTGGTTATATAACCTGAGCATTGGTAAGTGCTAGAAATTCAGGAATATCATCTGTGGTTTGTGTAGAAAAGCTTCGCGCAGTGGATTATTCTTTCGAAAACTTGTTTTAATTTTACGGCTCACCCGATCAAAACCAAATGCTATTTGCTTTACCTTATGAAGTAACAAAGACTAAAAAGCCTTCCAGACGACGGAGAAATGTCCAATGGGAAACAGAAACTCGTCTAAAGCAAATGTTTCCAACGGTAATACTTAACACTGAAATATATGATAATGAAAACTCTCCGGTAACAATTACCTGCTGTGTTATTTATGGGATTTCTATTCATTCTATATTGTTTCATGTTTGAAAGATGATAATTTCGGCAAATAGGAAATAATTTGATTGTTTCATAGAATTGAAAAGTCAATGTAATTATACGTTCAATATGTTAGATTTGAATAAAATATATTCATACATAAAAGTTTTTCACTATTCATTACTATTATAAGATATAAAAAAAATATCGGTATAACTTGGTTTGAAGGAATCGTTTGTATTAACTGAGGAACAAACCTGTATGGCTTTTATGAAAATCCCGAAATAGAAATACACAAATATAGATATTTTTTTATGAAGGATGACAAAGTTGTTAATCATTACTACTTAGAACGCTGCTTCCGTTTATGTTTGATTTGAAGAATTTAATGTACGAATTCAGCAATGATTGAAACTTGAGGAATCATTTTACCACATTTATTTACTTAAACTATGATATTCTGGTTCGTTATATTTAAAAACCTCTTGCATGATATCTAAATCCCAAAGAGTCGTTTTCACTTGAGCAACACATCAACATTTACATTTTACAAAAACAAAAACAGAACCAAACAAAAAATACAACAAGGAAAACGCTGTCATAGTTTTCCTTTTATCGACAGTATAAGCTAATGATATTCATGTTAAATTTGAGCATGATATGCTATACGCGGGCATGAGAGAAATACATTTGCATTTGCATGAAATTCATATAAGGGTGATACAGATTGTAAAGAGGCACACGAATAAGTCTCACCTTTAAATTTGAGTCTAGTAACAAATATAGTTGTATCAAACGCTGGATATAATTTCTGATCTCATCACTGAAGGTCATAATGTAGATGACATACAGCTAATAGAAAAGTACCCCTAAATGCATACATTTGCGAAAATTTTGCAGCATCCATTTTGTCAAAGAGCAATTACGTTCGACTGAAACCAAGGAAAGACTGTAGTATGTTTAATACCAAAAGTGACATACTTCATGTTATGACAGGATTATGAAAGTTGGAGTTTTTCTTTTTTGAAAGTAAATATATACTCAAGTAAACATAACTGTATCCCGAAGAAATCGTGTCCTGCCTCCCAGTTTGGTCTTCGAAGCGACACTTTTGATGACGTGGTTACTAAAATCTAAATTTGTCGATGTTGATTAAACATGCTTGCATACCATGGGTGCCATTTGCTGATGTTAATTATATATACTTATGTACCATGGGTGGCATTTATTGGTATTCATTACATTTACTTATGTACCGTTTATTAGTGTTAATTACATACACATATATGCCACGGGTGTCATTTGTTGGTTTTAATTACATATACTATACCATTCAATGTAAATTTACCACTGGTAGCGAATATGCTGTCTGTGGTGTGGAATCTTCTAGCAGACACGAAAATAAATATCAGCAAGGATGCTGGAATAGGAGATTCTGGTCTACTTTTTCTCGGTCAACTTCATATATACCAAATATACCATTTAAAAAACAGCCATTCATGACAACATCAATCACTTATGCATAGTATGCAGTCGTCAAAATATCCTTTGCATCATACTGCATACACCGTTGGAATAAAACCAATGAGTAATTCTACGGATGATATGTTAAGTTATACATTGTCGTCTCAGAGACGGGATGCGCTTACTATTCCGCAACACCAGGTCTAACTCCCATTTTACTTGTTCAGATGTGTCCGTGTACATCTATAGCTTGGGAATAGTTTGTCCTTGTTTTGCAGATTCTCAGAACGACTGTTTTGTTTACATATAAGGTGTTCCCTGTCTCTCATTTAACGTATTAAACGTCTGCGTGGTTCTGTCTCAGCTTCAATTAGGTTATTCACTCTGATATATAACTATCGCGATGGACTTTTTATGTACTTTATTCGCGGAGCATTAATGCCTGTGACGTCAAACGATTTGAACACAAGCTGTATTGGCTGTAAACACATTTACCATGCGGATTGTTAACGTTAACATTATTAGCTAGTGTTCTAATTTATTACACACCTGAACCATTCATCGGATACGTCCGTATAATAGAATACCACCCCAGGATGTGAATGGATTTCCCCATTTTTTTTAAAGGAAACTTATAAAAAAATATATAAACATAATATAAAAAACCTATATATGGAGACTTTGTTTCCGCCAGCAGACTCTAAGATTTAGATATGCTGCTCACGGTAATAGCCAATCACAAGTCCTTAATTAAGACATGTTTTTATAACTAATTAAAAAGGTCACCCATATTAATTAATTCTTCCCATTACTGTATACCTTGGTAATCAGTCTCGGAGCACGCCGGCGTATACGTGTTACAGACTGTGGTTACCTATAGACGATTGGGTACATCGATAATGTCAAAGGACGTGTAAATTTATTGATGAACGCCATGCTTTGCATGTGAATTAGGCAATTTCATTGAATTTATGGATAGTTAAAAAAGTTAGTTTTTTCATCAGATGACCTGAACTCCCATTTGTTGATAATTATATACAAATTTTCACTGGTGACTAATTATCGAAAAAATCAACCGCTTAATGCACTCATGATAATTCATAAAAATATCAAATTTGAGTGCTCATAGATCATACAATATGACATAAGCTGGAATTATATCTATTCCGTTTGACTCAAGTTTTTAGGGTATAATACAAGCTGATTATCGCCCGGTCCACTGTTCCCTCAGTTGTGTGGTTACGGAAGGGTCCCATCTCTGCAAACAAAATGGCGGAGGCAAAACACCTCCTGTTCTGCTTCGTATGGCTTGCTGTGGATTTATTATCAATAGATGGTAAGTACATTTTCATTATATTCTGTGTTATCTATGAATGTTTAGTTTATATTCCGAGAGAAATAGTTATTGTTTAGACTTCTGTATGCCTTTAACAATAGATCGACTCTAAAAGTTCAAACTCACACCACCATCTCCTGTTTCATCTAACGTCAATAGGTCAATTATGTACATATCTTTATCATTTATCAATGAAGTCTGCAGATTCAACGAAGACTAAATCTTGTAGGAGTTTCCTTATCAATAAAAGACAATTTTATCAATGATTTGGCTTCCATAAGGAAATATAAACTGACGGTTTTAACGAACATATGTGGCATGTTTTTCGTCCTTTTTTTGATTTATTACTATATTTTTTTTTCTGTTAACATAACTCGCATGTTATCAACCTGACCTTTAATTATATACCATTTAATTGAATACTTTATAGTATATGTATATTTCTTAACACACACAAACACACATACAGCTAGCTATACGTGTCAGTAGTTGGATAAATACAAACTTCAAAGAATTGAAAGGTACACGACATTTATTGACAGGAAATCCATTTGAAGAAACATTTCCCCTATGTCCATTACAACCATATATTTTCTTTTAACATCACCACGAAATGGTGTATATGTGTCACATACGTTTGATCAAAATTCAATCTGAGTTTCTGTAGACATATACAGTCATATTTATAATGCATCCTGTTTATTTCGAACCTTTATAATCAATCATTCTTGGAATAAATGTTGGGGTGATATTAATCATTTCTAATATAAGTTTCATGTCTACAATACTAAATGAAACATTGAGTTTAAGTAAAATTTACGGACAAAATAGCGCAGCCGAGAATATAGATTAATAGATTACTTGAAAACTCTAGGCATATGGAATACAGTTGATCTCATAGACGAAACATGTACGATTTATATAATTAACCATTGTTTTAGAGATTGCTATAAAGAGGTATTAAAAAAACGTGTATATCACTATATACTCTTATTACAAACATATCTAAAGAATAGTTCATATATATTGTTTGGCTAGTTTTTCATACATTTATTGCAGTAATAAAACCAAACTGTTCACATTACCAGACATGGATAAAAATAACACACATAGTCGCGCATGAGCGGAAATTACACTCTAACAAGATTCGAACATGAGCTTAAGCACACTAACAATGCAAAAAAAAAAAAAAAAAAAATTCTTTGTTATATATATATTTTTTTTCCATTGTTTACAATGGAGGTCTAGGACACTGAATTCCATCTTACTGGTAGTGTACCTAATGAATCTTTAGATATGATATTTCCTAAATCCCTATGTTTCAGTATGGACCTTATCTTGTGTCTTGTCGGTCATATCAGGCCTGTTAAGTTTCTTTGTACATGAAGTATAACGCCACAGTGGCGCTTGTGAAATATTACATTAAGTATGGGGCCTGTTAATATTTAACAACATAGGGTTTTTAACACGAGAAATAATTATATTAACTAAACAAATTGCGGGATATTGCTCAAGCCAGATAAAGTGGTAGTAGTATCCCGTGATACATATAACATAGTGCTTCCACACACGTGAGCCATTGAAACATGATTTTTGGGAACAAAAAAAGAACTCAGTAACGACGTCTTTATTACCTTTACAAGCAATTCATACTTAAACAATTGATGGGTTATAAAAAATTGACATGAATTGTCTCCCTTGTCACAACCCAAGTTTTCATTTTGAAAATGTGACTTAACCCGGATTAGACCTAGATTTGTATAACGGTTTATCGTCGATGAAGCGGTATACGCTTACTCTACCGGAACGCCTGATCTTATTTCTTCATTCAAATATATATACATTTGTATATATACATTTGTATTTTATGGCCTTTCTGGATTACGGTTTCGTTTTATATCGGTATTCTCTATTTTTCAGTAAGCTAATCAAAACATATGCTTTCAATTAGTTTTGATAACTAAGAGCGGCATAAATGGTCTTGGTAGGTGCATCAGCTAGCTATATAAGTGTTTATATCTAGTATTTGTTTCATAGCCAATATTATATACCTGGATTATATCATGTATGAGAACTCATATTATTAGCAGGTTTGTTTTCCTCTGAGTTATTGACAAATATCCCAAAGAAACTTTCTTCTTGCTAAGTACTTTCTGTAAACATAAACATCAGTTTATCTTTTTAAATATATCAAAATGACTTTCAGATAAATGTTGCATACATTTTAGACAATTCAACATCATCATCTATTCCGGTTTTTTTTAACGTTTCCCGTGTTCCTTCCCCAATATCAAGTTACACGAGATTACAATCGTGTAGGAAAAGCTGTAATCTTACCTCAAAATCCATAAAATATGCTCTTACTTTTACAAACAAACATATTGTAAACAAAAACAACAAAAGTTATTAGTATTCAGCAGACCCAAACAAAGAAGTAATTAGAATCACTCTCGTCAGTACTGCTAATGACATAAAGCGTCTGATCTGGTAGGCAAAGGAGAAAACGAAGAAATGGGTGAAAGAAGATGTCAAAATCTATATGAGATGGTGAAATAACGTCATTATTACGAACATACAAGGAGAATAAGCCCAGATAATTCTTAATGATATTGACAACCAGACAGTAAATAGTCTCCCACATATTCCCAATCTTAATACATTTATTCTTTATTTTTCTGAAACGTCGACATTATAAAGCACTTAACATTTGATGACGAGAATATTTTTCAGACTATGGTCAAACAAGAGATAACAGTTAGATATGCTACTTCATTTGTGAGATTCGATTAGATATACGATTAACTTTCAAAGAGAAAAGTAGGTACAAATAAAATTTGAATATTGTACAAAACGACAAATGTATATACAAAAAACAAAGGGCTTTCAGCTGATCTTTAGCATTTTTTGGAGTCAAAACAATATTTCTTAAAACATATGTCAAATTCGCAAGTCCCCTATATACCAAGAGCCAGATATAATTTTCTTTCGAGAGATACTATGTAAACTGTTCTATTACCCTATCCAGTAGCATCTTATAAGGCCTGTTAATCATTGTAGCGGAAATTAATTAATCATCAGAGCTACATTGGCCCTCCTCTGTTTTATAAACAATGCAGCTATTCATCTTAGCATGATGTTAAGTTATTTCTAGATTTCGTAAAACACGCGGTCAATGACAACTTTCTAAATACCGTATGGAAAAAAATATTTCAATATGCAATTGGCAGCCTGCCCTTCATTTCCTTCAGTATAAGATAGTGACATCTCGTTGACATTAGCTGACATCTTCTTATATACGTACAGCTTAAAGTTCAAAGGTAGCGTACTGAAATCATTTGTAATGATGAGCTCATTAGTTTTTTATCGTCTGCTCGTAAACTGTCTGTCACGGCCTCGTCCTTCTGACAACACAACACGATATAATGTTTGTGTTTGTAAGATGAACTTCCCATTAAGTACTTCACAATCGTGTCCAATTAAACGTTATACCGCTGTAAATTCACAGAACAAAATTTCACAGCGTATATACTGCAGACGTAGGTCTTTTAGCGGTTATCATATTTTAGAGCTTTTTTTGTGTTGAAAGCCTACCGCTAAATTATAATTGCGCTGATGGAGTTCTATATATCATACAACATTGCACTAATCTGTTTAGATTCAGGCATGTGCTAAATTTAGAGTGCGCCAAAATAAAATATGTTTACAATATATTTATTTTTGTTTTAGTAGATGATGTATACAGGTTGAGTATACTGCAAACACATAACTGCTAATATTTGAGGTTATTAGCATTTTGCGCTGAAAACTGCACTAGGTTATGACGCTATTTACACTTCCTATATACTATCATTAATTCATTATTACGCTAATCGGTTGAAATGTAGAAATGTGTGTCATAATTAATAAATTAAGGATTTGTTTTCACTGTTTCAATAAAGTGTGACATATACGATACATTTATATTGCAAACAGTATTAGGTTGATAATCCACTCACTAAAAGTCGTACGCACATGTGGACTAAAGAAGCCTGAGAGGGCAGAAAGGCGTAGCGGCAAAATCTTGTTTTTTTTAATAATTTTTTTTATAATATGATATATATCGATATATATTTATATGAAAACACGTCTTTTCAGGTTAATTCAGTACATTTACAATCCATCAAAATCAAATTTCATAGTATTTCTTTCCACTGCCATATCTCCGTTAGTGAGAAATTGGGATTTCAAAGATATGTCGAATTGTTATACACTAACTTTTGTTATTAATTATATCTAATCTTAGCTTAAAATTTATTGCTGTATATTTTCATCTCTTCAGCTCAACCGCCTCAAACAAACTTCGTACCACAAGGGAATCCATTTGGTAACGGACCAAATGCCTGGGATCCAAATATGTTGCGGTTTCAAAATCAATTTCCTGTGATGCCATTTAGCCAATCACCGGGTCCCGTGTCGAACTTTCAAATGGGTGGTGGAGGTAATAACATGCCAGGTCCCCCGGGTGGCAGAGGAGGGAGATCGTGGAATCCACAAATGGGATCAAATTCAATGGGGAATTTCAGAGTCCTTCCTGCAAACATGGCGGACAGTTTACGTAGCAGAGCTAGGATGTTTAGCAACCAACAATTTTCGCAGGCGAGCCCAGGTAATTTGTTACCATTCGTGGGTGCACCGCCACCTGGTGGGAACATGCAACCAGGCCAGACAGCTTTCGGTGGAGCACTGGACTTAAGTACAATGCCAAATTTCTCGGATAGATTCGGTCTCGCGTGGGGAAACGAATTGCTAAGACAGCTGTCACCACAACCAGATAGTGAAGCGCCGTCGTCTTTCGGGGGATCAGGTTCTTCACCTAACGCAAACAACAACAATGCTCAGCAGGGTGGACAGACAAGTAACCAACCGAACGGTGGACCTGGCGGATTCGGAAACATGATGCCACCGAATGGAATGATGCCTCCAAATGGCATGATGCCACCGAATGGAATGATGCCTCCAAATGGCATGATGCCGTTTCGATCTCAGAGCCCTTTCCCAGGAATACCAGATATTACTCAAATGAATCGAGGCAACCAAATAAATCCAGGGCAAAATCCAGGCGGAAGTTTTCCTGGAATGCAACCTGGACAGATGCCACCTGGTATGAATCCTGGAAATTCTAATAATGGATTTCCACAATTCGGAGGGGGAAATACAAATACAGGATCACAAAATCCTAACATTCCAGGCCAATTTCCTTCACCCTGGATGGGCTCGCAACCAAATATGTTAAATCAACAGGGAAATCAAGGAATGAATAGAAATGGCATGCCTGGTGGTAATGGAATGCCAGGAATGCCGGGTATGAATGCCATGCAAGGAATGAATGGAAATGCAGGCACAAATGGCATGCCTGGTATGCCAGGAATGAACGGAATGCCAGGAATGAATGGAATGCCAGGTATGCCTGGAATGAATGGCGGAATGCCAGGTATGCCTGGAATGAATGGCGGAATGCCAGGTATGCCTGGAATGAATGGCGGAATGCCTGGAATGAATGGTATGCCGAGTATGAATGGAAGACCAGGTATGCAGGGAATGAACGGCGGACCAGGAAATAATAATATGCCAGGAGGTGGAATGAATGGCATGCCAATGAACAATATGCAAGGAGGAAATACTATGCCATCTGGAATGAATACTATACCAGGGGCGTCAAATGGTATGTCTAGTGGAATGAATGGCATGCCAGCTGGAATGAACAATCTACCAGGTGGAATGAACAGCATGCCAGGTGGTATGAACAGCATGCCAGGTGGAATGAACAGTATGCCAGGTGGTATGAACAGCATGCCAGGTGGAATGAACAGTATGCCAGGTGGAATGAACAGTATGCCAGGTGGAATGAACAACATGCCAGGTGGAATGAACAGCATGCCAGGTGGAATGAACAACAGACTTCCAACAAACAATGGCATGTCGGGAGGAATGAATAATGGCATGCAAGGAGGAGTTATGAATGGTCCGAATGGAATGCCAGGCATGAATGGAATGCCGGGAATGAATGGAATGCCAGGAATGAATGGAATGCCAGGAATGAATGGAATGCCAGGAATGAATGGTATGCCAGGAATGAATAATATGCCTGGAATGAATGGAATATCCGGAGCTCAGAATCAAGGCAATAATCAATTTCCTGGATTTCCTAATTTCCAGGGAAATGTAGGCACAGGAAACCCTATGCCAGGTGGTGGCATGCCACCAGGAAACAATCAGCAAATGGGATTTCAGCCCCCACAAAGTCCACAACCGTTCAACCCCAGTCAATTCCAACCAGCATTTCCCGGCATGACACCACAAGGCGGACCTGGTGCTCAGAATACTATCAATAATCAAGGAGGTTCAAATGGATCCCCTTTCCCTCAGAATCCCGCATTTCCCCAAAACCCTTCTTTTCCAGCAAATGGCGGTTTGAACTCACAACAAAGCGGAAGTTCTAATCCACTAGGCAGTTCACTACAGTTTCCATTAGGAGGAACACCCAGTCAGAACCAGTTTGGCGCGGGTTTAAATGGATTGGCCGGGACTAACGCAGGGACCCCTTCCACAGCAGGCTCAGGTAATAATCCACAAGGAGAGGGTGACATGGTCACAACGATAACTGATCATGACGGACGGGTTTTATGGCGAAGTGACGGTCAAGTTACCAGAACAGAAATAATGACAGCAATCGAAAGACTCGCCAATAGTGACAATAGCTCCCCAGCTGCTGCTGCTTCTGCACTACCGTCTGGTGCTCAGTTTCTTGGTGGCAGCGTTGGGACAAGTGCTGCTTCTAACCCAGGTCTAGAATCAGGGGCCGCTAGTCAGAATGGTATCACATTTGGAACAGTAGGTTCTAATACTAATCCAATCCAAAATTTCCCATTTCAAACTTCACCAAATCAGGTTGATCCGATGAGCACAACAGTTCATAGCTTCGTGGATAACCCGAATCGACCGAATCCTTCAGCAGGTATGTCAACAGTTTAACCCGGGTAGGCAGCATGTAACTAGCAGTTACTTCTGTAATAAACTCCCTTCTAACATAAAACAACTAACTGTCAAAAGTTAAATTATATCTGCAATATTTTATGGTAAATAATTCTAGCATGATCATGGGGCTCTTTCATAGCATGCTATATTTCTGTGGCTTTATCAATAAAAGCATTCCTCCTTATATGCTTGCCAGCGAATTTCTGTCGTATTGTTAAATTATTAACACGAAAAGTGTTATTTCAAAGAATTTTGAACTGAAAGGATTCATCAATAAAAAAGAAATCTAAACCATTTACCCCGGTAAAATGAACAGAAACAGATATTTGATTCAAGTTTGACAAAGAAGTGAGTTTGTTCCTTTGTTATCAGCATGACGCGTTTTCCGTAATCGATTATAAACTATTAAAACATAATATATATGTGGTCGTTGTAACTCCCCTTAAAACAATTCAGCTATTGCTTTCGTACATAAAAGCCTGACCAGTGTATGCTATATAGAAGTAGTCAGTGCTATGCAATGCAAGTTAATTGTGAACCAAATGGTCTTGTGATTGCGATTGAGACGATATGCTGTTTTAAACCTTAATCCGATACTTAAATGTATCGTCTGTTTGTAGGAATGAATTAATATGATAATTTATAATTGTTGGTGTTTTAATGATTGGGAGGTCACATATTACACACATCTACTGTGCGTGACATCGGTATTTTTGAAGATTTTTAATGAGAAAACCTAAGTATAACTTAATATTATACGGGAAGGAAGGGGTTGTCTGTATTATTTGATTATAACTTACTGTAAACGTATATATTTTAGCGGTTATATTATTTTAGCGTTTTTTTCTCTTGAAGCATAGCGCTAAATTATGATTATGAAAATATGAGAATGCGCTAATTCTTCATTGCACTAATTTGTTATAATTTGGAAATGCGCGAAAATGTTGGTGAGCAAAAACTGATACGTTTTCAGTACATGATTTCATGTTTGGTTTTAGCACATGATTATGCATTCGTGTCATTTTTATGTATATTTAGAAACCCCCTATAAGTTTCCATTGGTGTTAATTGATGTTACTTGTAAATGAAACCGACACCTGCAGGGCACAGTTGTTCCAAAGGTGATTAGGCTAAGCAGAATTTAACAACAATTTCAAAATTCTGATCAAACGATTTGTGGTAAACGTAACTTAACAAAAAATGGTGAAACCTCAGCACTCATCATTCTCTCCGTTCCTGCCGATTTTGAGGAATGCATACATATATGTTTTGGAGTGAAGGGGAAATGAGGTTTTCACTAATCAAGTGATTTAGCTAATCACCTTATGAATACCTGGGTCTTGGTGATAATTACGAGTAGAGAGGCAAATATCACTTCACGATATTATCGAAATGTAACTATCTGATCAGGTATGGTATTCGTGATTAATTTGTGTAATTGGTTTTAAAAACTTGGTAATTTTGTTGTAGAATCTTTATTAATTGAGCTAGTTCCAGTAATTACATTAACAACTACTGTAAAAAGACTTATTTTCATGTGCAACTAATTTTCGCGTATTTCGCGGACGATTTAAATTCGCGAAAATTAATTGCCGCGAAATAGATTGAAACACAGGTAAAGAAGGCAGTTGATGACTGAAAATCGCGAAATTAAATCGTCGCGAAAATATCGTTAGGACATTAAAATGCCAAATTAAGTAGCCGGGAAAATAAGCTGGTTTACCTTTAAGTGCAAAGAAGTGTTTGTCCTCAACTCTTTAAAATATGACTTTTTCTGTACTATAAACCAATGTTTTAGACAGAGACTGCTTATTGTGGTCACTATTACAGCTCAATATAAGATCTATGATATTTCCTTACAAAAACAATCGTTTGTTTTGATTATTATTTAAATTGTTGTAATTGGTAAGTTATTATCATCGGTACGTTAATAATGAGTTGTCGGGAAACAATAGTCACTATCACCTTAATTACGACTATGATAGCGGAAAAAAATCAATGTAAGGTGTTTTTTATAATATTTTATTCACCAGTAGAGTTGTTCCCCTGAAAACTTTCATTTGAATATATATCTTAGATTCTACGAATTTTAGAAATAAAAAATTGAAATAACTTCAAATTGTGATTTAGATCTAATAGAATTAATTTGGGGTCTGTATTTGAGACACCTAATACCCTAACGTTTCCTCCTGTCATCAGTGGAACCAAGCTGGTGTGTAGCCCGTCTAAACCAAGAAGTTGGTATGGTGTCGCATGCTAATGAAGGTATTCTGATCCTGAACCAAGCGTACTGCTTGTAAATGTCATGTAAACGATGTGTTATGGATATATATTTTCATGACAGCCCAGAATACAAACTGAGACTTATTTAACTCATCAAGAGATACATGACCTATATGAAGCTGACGTTTAGGGGAGTGGGTGGGAGTGGGAGTTTGGTGTAGAAACAAGAATAGTAATATACTGTAAACGTGGTTATATTCGCGGGGGTTAATTTCACAATTTCGATATGTAAACTATATGCGTGAGGTGATTTTCACGATCGATCCATCCATTTGAAGTTCGAGAAAATTTCCTCTACGCGTATTATTTCGATATCAGTTTGCACTGATATCGAAATAATACGCGTGGAGGAAATTTTCGCGATCGAAAGGACCCCGTGTAATTAACGTAAAAAATGCCTACGCTTACAGTAAAGTACCTTTAATCAAGTAAGCTATAACGTATCAACCATTAAAATTGATGGTTTTCTAATATTTTATCACTGACGTTTGCGGAGAGGGGGAGAGTAATAGGGACCAATATTGATCTATGCCTAACAAAAATATACAATGTGTACATTTGAATCCCTTGGTAACCTACCATGGTATTGGTGTGGAAATGATATTCGAATATGCCGTAAACGGTCAAAGAACTCGTGTTTTACTTCATATCATTGATTCATTAACACCGTTCTGATACCGATTCGCCTAAAACAATTGGAGGCAACTGTTTTGGTAACAAGTCGAGCTCTTGTATTTGCCATGTTTCTGGCATTACACTGGACATGGTTTCTTTAAATCACCACCCGCGTTAGATGGCATTGAATAGTTACAAACATTACACCTTGACTTTCTCCATGCACATCTCCGTGGAAGTAGCTTATCTGCTGCTTCTGAAACAATGACAAAATATCATTATACATTAACATTCAGGCAGATTTTGAAGGACTTCTCTGTTTTACCAATAGTGAAATGTTGGCAAGGTTGAAATGGCTGGTTCGTATTGTGAAAAGAACATGTTCAAGGAATATTTCACCTTATTACTACAGGCATAAAATATAGCATGTAAACAAGGCGTCCAAACAGTACAAACTGTATATGCTCTGTACAATGTATCCTTTACAACAGTATGTGTAATGACCGTGGCTTTAGAAAGTGTGTTTATGCTTGCTACTTCGTATGCGTTTCCGTATTATACATTTTATTATAGATACATCGTACCAAAAATTCTGGTGTTTTATCCATAGACTGAAGGTGTTAGCTATTTGGCAAAGTTGTGATTTTTCTATGCATCTCTAAAAATCGTTTAATTCTGTGTGAGTAATTAAACATGCAATATCATATTATTGTCTTTCAACCCTTAAATAAGCATTGTGCATTACATTATTACAATCAAATAAAAGCTGCTTACTTCCTCACCGACTCAGTATATTTGTCATACATGTTCATACTTTCGATGAATTTGTTGATTTGTTTCTTCAAGAGCATTGTCCCGATATTCGGCAGTAAATAAGAGCTATTACTACATATAGACAATCATAAACATGGATGGATGTAAATCAGAAAATGTTACTTTTCTCAAGAAGATGCATTGGAACAAATAGAATAAAGGAATGTCAAAGTAAGATATAAAAAGTGTTATTTTAAAAATCTGGAATTCCTCAAATGCAAAATGTTGCGGATAACTTTCGTCTAATTTTACCTAGAATCGTCATTTAGAAAAAAAAGTCAAATATTTACAGTACACCGTAAAATACTTTTTAGGGTGTATCAATTATAAATATATATAATTAAATGTTTTAAATAGTAGTGTAGTACGGGGTGTTATCGTTGGGCATAGATAAAATGCGGATACCTTGTACTATCAGCTATGCTTGTGACTGATTTCTTCTGTGGAACGGAGTATCAAAAATATATATCTTATGCAAGACAATTGATTACTACTTTGTATGTAAGCGTATACACGCACATGGGTAAATGCAGCTTCATTTCATTACATTTATATCCGATATGGATAAACTCTGAGAGACACATTCTCATAACGCACACCAACCTTAAACAAGTAGTACACAATAAGCGAGGTAAATCTGTCTCTGATAGAATTTGGAATCATCCATATGTATGTTTATATTTGTATTTTTCTTCGGGCTTTATCAATTGTGACATTTTAACGGGTTTTACGCATAGATATGTATAAATGATTGACAACATGTTGTCGGTTACATCATCTGTGTGCAATAGACCCCGTGAAATGACCTAAACAACGGTGTTATATATATGTACACATACTACCACGAGTAAAAAAAACAACTATATTTTGTCAGATAATATTTCACAGTTTACAAAGACATGTATGATTGAACAGGGCCATGCACGACTTCGATATTCATCATTGCTAAAAATACTTCCTTAACCTGCAAAAACACATGCTTTCCAGCAAAAACGAGTAACGTATGTAGGACAATGGCAGTTCGTTGACACAATAGACTAACACTGCATACCATCATTACGACTTCTCTCGCCATGTCACCATTGGCCACGATAGTCAGCTAATGAGTTTCATATCTTAGACAAATATTTTCAGTAAAAGAGACGAGATTTTTTTTTTATAATGAATAAATAATGAATACATAAACGGAGTTATTTGTTATTTGCGGCTAGTAACCGACTCAAAGGGAAAATGATGTACCTGTAGCTAAAGGGAGATAACTAGTGTGGCTGTATATGAATAAAACAATAACACACGTGTCAGATTTGTAATATACAATCAAATTTCTTTGTTCATATATCTTACCCACGGATCGACAAAATTAAAAGACATTACATACTCTTCCGCAAATGATACATATATTAATGTCATATTGTATTTTTTCGTAAAGTTGAAATTAAAATATTTTGAAATACCACGTAATGATTTTTTTTAAAACTTCTTTTTTTTGCATTTTATCAATCGAAATATATAAAACTGACTGAAAATGAAATTGCATATTTTTGCCTGTTTGTTGTTTTTGTTGTTGGGTTTTGAATTTATTTATTGTTTGTTTGTTTTTTGTTTTATGTTGTTTTATTTTATTTTATTTTATCTATTTTTTTTTGCCTTTTTTTCTCTCTGTTTTGTTGGGTTTTTTTAGGAAGGGGGGATGGGGGAGGGGGGGGGGGGGTATGTATGAAACAAACGAACTGCAAATGTTAGTGAACAATGTATTAAATCAATAGATCATTATCACTGTGACATGGCTTTTTGTTTCATCTTAGCTTCTAACGTAATCGACAGTATATTGATTTTACGTAGTTCAACTCAAGAGCGATATCTGTTATCTTCACTAACAGTAAGTCTTGCTTATAAAACACTGGCAAAATATTGAGTATATTGAGGAAAATATTCTCTGACTAAAACATGTCATTATATAAGTAAAGAATCCCTTTGTTAAAACAAAAGACGTTTATGACGTTCTCAATACCACCCACACGTTTCTTTATATATAATAGGGGGTCATGCGTGCGTTTACTTAATGTGGTTTTAATCATTTATTGTTAATCTGAAAAATAACCCGGCAACAAGAAATCCTGTCAACACGACCACGTCAACAGGATGAACCATAAACTTACATGAAAACTAGGAGGAACACCTATCAATCAGCCCCTTATACTCCGCAGTGGTAAAACACATGAAACTATTTTTAACTCGATTCTTGTACATTACATTTCAATATGGCTGTTAAAGGTACAAAGAAATAAATGTATATTGTTGTTCTGATCATTTGGAACAACAATGTTACATCAGCCGGAATGTGGTAGGCACAAAAGGAATGCGTAGAAGAAAAAACTATAAACAACGAACTGATTATAGTGACAGTCCAGTCAATACTTATGGAATAATAAGAGGCTTAATAGCACATCCAAACACTATTTCAGACATGATTTAGAATAAGACGTTGCTCCACCTAAAATGTGCCTAACTTATTGAGGAGATAATATTTCGGTTTTTTTTTCGGGGTGAGTTGGGGATGTCCCTACAGAAAAACTTGAATATATTTGAATTGATATGAATAAACTATTAAAATGACACAATGTGTATTTTATTTACGAGGCCTTGATAGACAATTTCTCGAACTGTGATTATTAATATAGAAATACTTTGTTTTCGATTAAGGTTTTTATGGGTTTTTTTAATGATCTTTAGAGGTTTTTTTTTAAAATTATTTCTAATGCTTTTTAATGTTTTTGAATGTATTTTTAATGATTTTAATGTGTTTTAATGTTTGTAATGCTCATGTGTACATGTACATGGTAGTCGCATGTCTGAATAACTTAAAATACTACCATAACCATGTATAGCCGGAGTAAGTAGATTAACATGGATTATTGTACTTGGAAAAAGTGGGAAAATGTTAAGAATATTTAGTTAACTTTGGATACAGGTAACTAACGTCCAGTGCCAATCAAAATAAACAAACAGTATTGTTTATAATTGTTTATAATTGTTTATAACCGTGATGCTTAATGCCGCTTTAACAGCTTGCATCTAATACAATTATTAACGATTACAAAAGAACTGACAATGTTTTAAAAATCTCCCCAGTAAGTAAGGGGAATGACTTTAATGCCATCATATCATTATATACAAAAAGATTACTGCATATTATTATTGTCTCCCAAGAAAGCATTGATAGATAAAAATTATAAAACTAATGTTTATAAATGTTCATTTTTATTAAGCATTCACTTCAAAACATATATAGTATTATAATATAATATGCTATGTTTTGATTATATGTAATGGCAGGACATTTGTAATTTCGGACATGCTTTAGTCATTGTATATTGTAGTGAGATAGTACAATACAATGTTATTGTAGGGTCACGAGGCGGTTTGTTTGAACAGTTCCTGTCCGGAGGAGGCGGACAAGGTATTTTTCTCATTCATGATGTATATATATGATGTAATAACTATCGGCATATCTAACACAGTCCTGTGTTCAAGATGTATGGGTGTGGGTTTTGAGGGATGATGTACATTCATATTTGTCTAAATATGATATCGTGGAACTGATTCTAACTCTATAGTGCTACCTCACTGAAGCATACTGTCGAAGACACCCAGCAGGACACCTCACTCGGTCACATTATGCTGACAACGGGACAACAGGCAAATTAGTCTTCCCACTCCTTAAAAGTTGAGCGTTAAGTATGAGGGAAACATTAGGAAGGAGACCGTTGGTTAGAAAAGATGATATCCCAAATTTAGTCGCATCTTATGATCATGCAATGGGGGCAAACAGGTACAATTCTTACCCCCTATCTGCAAAGTTGTTGTTTTTATAGGAACAATTGACATTCATTGTTATGCTTTCTCTAACCCATCGATGATCATTTTTATTTGTAGGCATCATGTATGAACTATTTAAGAAATAAATGTTTTCGATCTGAGGTATTGGATTTTTTTTCTTTTCTCTTTTCTTTATTATTTATGCTTATTTTATATTTTTCTGTATCCAGCATCCAGAACGTTCCTTATGCTATGAAGTGTATTCCTCTTTATATAGCTGTTTTTGTTGTTTTGTTTGTTTGTTTGTTTTGTTTTGTTTTTTGTTTTGTTTTTTGGTTTGTTTTAGTTCTTTTTTGTTTTTTGGGTTTTTTTGGGGTTTTTTTTTAAAAATTTTTTTTTTTAAATTACATCAATCTTTTGTAGGTCAGCAGAATAACAACGCTGGCAGTGGAACAGGGAACCGGAATCCATTCAGTCTATAGACCGTCCGTTATAGGTAAGATCTCGACTATTCAAAGGGAGCTAACTCCATATTGTTTCCCATTTTATCTTATTCTATTTTTTTCCTAGTTTTAATCCCCTTATAATAAACTGTCTACAGTTCCTTTCTGTGTTTAATCCCCTTATCTACAGTTCCTTCAAAGTATTTGGTATTTCATCTAGGTATACCCAAATTCTATAAATTGGCAGTTATTCAAATGTAATGCTGTGATTTTCATTCATAAAAAAATTGCTGTCATCCGGAAAAATCTTAACCACCTATTTTTATCTTATGGTAGGCGGTGTGTTATTAGATTAAAGAACCAAAATTTACCTAACAGGAAAAGCAAGAAGGCATCCATCTCAGATACATTACTTCCTATCGTATTTTGATACATATCTTATTTGCTGAGAAAATATAAACAAACAAATATAAGAATGATGATAATGAATTGATACCATTCGTAAATAGTAAACTATCTAAAGCGTTATGATCTACATGTAAGATAATGGAATGACAACAAAAATAACATAACAGTTCATTAATACTCGACACCAAATAGCAATTTTATTGACGGGTTTAATTTGCATACGTCATCATCAATACATGTTTTACTCTCTGTTTTGTCCAAATAGAGAGAAGATGGTGACAGAGAGTTATCACACGGCCGGCCTTGACCTTTAATCTTGGTCCCGATTCCGACATGTTGTTATGATTTTGTCTATATGTTACCTGTTGTTTGGCATGGTTCTGTATATTGGTGAATAATAAAACAAATAACCGTCCGTGTTTTTATTGTGTTTATGTTTGTTTGTTTGGGTTTTTATTTATTTATTTATTTATCTATTTATTTTATTTTTGCTTTTTTCCTCATGTAAGAAAATGTACGAAAACAGCATTTTATTAGGTTGATATATGGTTTTGTTATATGACTGAGAAATCACTCTTCTGTGATTGCCCAAAATCTCTCCCACAGATTTTGACAAAATTGCAATGTGACCTGAAACTGGCGAATTCCTGCAGAAGAGGTTAACATTATACAATTATGGACTCATGTGAGATGTATTTCTTATTTACGAACCTGATCTGAACGATATTCACCGAGACCACAATTAATTTTTTTTATTATATGACATTTCGCAGTGAGTGGAATCATTTTTAATGTCATGAAAACATGGCAAGGTCCATTTTTGAATTATCAAGTGGAGTACCTCCAATACAAATAACAGATTATGGTAGCTGCAAATAGCATATTCACACTTTCAGATTAAATTTATATGATATCTAATTTTAATCAAATGTCATTAACACAATCTACATAACATTGTTCAGAATTCAAAATCGTGATGTGTACGAACTAGATGTTTGATTACTTGATGTTGAAATAAATGTCATTTGGGCATTGTGACGAAAAAATCATTATGACGTCGTAGATGAAGGAGATCTATAACACTTTTCTATTCATGAATAAAGTCTGTAACAGATTCATAATTACAAAAAAAGTTTGTTGATCATCGGGTCATAACCTTTATCAATAAAATGGCAGATGAAACTACTGTCGAGCTTGATAACAAAGGATTTGGCTGCGCAAAATATCATTGTAAACATACATAGAAAAACACCAAAATCGCCAATGAGGCACGGGCCAAGTTATAACTGGATTATTTGGCGGAAAAAAAGCCATGACGTTGACTTTGACATATCAACTAGTAAAGATGCTGCAACCCTTTGAGTGAAGCTGAGGAATGTGATACTGCTCTGCGTTAGTCATCTCATATGGTCAGTAACGATAAATGAAAAGCTTCAATTTAATGCCAATCGTGCATACCTTTAAACCATTCTCGTGTTCGTTATTGTTTCAATAGATGTGTAAATTATCAAAACAGTAAACAACCTAAGCCTTTTGGTAAAATTAACACATGGTTTTATCTATTTGGTATGTGCGTCCCCTGTTTGTTGCGAAGGTGGATATCGGCTTGACACAGTTTGAAAAACGTCAAAAATATCATTCCTCTTCTCAAGCAAATACTGTCTGTACTACCTGTTTATAATCACCATTGAAATGACAAGACAGAGAATCGAACATAACAAAAGGATGAGAATATACAAACTGCTAAAGACATCGAAACTCCGTGAAATGAAAACAAATGTTCAGTGTCATGTCAAAATCCTTCAATTTTGTGATACATTACTTGACAATATACAGGGTTGTTTTTTTGTTGTTTTTTTGTTTTTGTTTTTGTTTTTGTTATAGAGCGTTCTTCCAAACAAAGAAGGATATGGGTTCTGTCCTTAAGACAGCTTCTTTTACTTGCAAATTTTCATAATTGTGACTTCTGCAATGGCCCTCGGAGTTCTTTTCTTCTTACTTTGCCAATATAATCCTAAAAAGTAGAAGCTACGTTGCTGAGAATGTTATCTGTATGCTACCTTGGTCACAATGGCTTACGGGAAGGATTGTACAAACGACACACCTTTCAAAACAAACCTTCGTCAGTGATGCTAAGGGCTTAAAGTAATCATAGGAAACGACCAAAAACATACCAATGGAAATGTCAAAATCTTGATGGAGAGATGAAAGAGGCACATAATGTCAATACATTCAATAATTTTCAAAATTTGATTTGAAAAGAAAGTGAGGCATATGTATATGTTTTGAACCTTGTTACAAGTAGGTTGCGATAATACTGTATACTAAATCCACAATCGGAATCTGAAAATTAATTATATTTCTGATATCTATTTGGCCTCAGCTTTTCCCTGGAATATTTCAGTGTGAATCTACCTAAATACTTATATTTGGTGTTCATATGACTTAGAAATAAACACAATGTGTGGGGAGATTTGTTTCATCCTTATAAATAATAAGCAAACTTATGATTGTCATGATTTCTCACTGTTCTCTGATTTAGGACAACACATATATTTTCTTTTCAATAGAAAGATGATAGTGACGTCATGATTTAAATTTCACAATAACACTTTGTTGTAAATTACAATATGACGTCACAAGGTCCACAGTCTAGCTTGGAGCCAACCGGGGACTATCAACATTTTTCGTTAACAAGAAAATTCTACGGAGTTAGAAGGTAGAGTCTAGAGGTTTAAACTGGTTTTCCTATTGAAGGTGGAGAAACACTGAAAATAACGGAAAGTATTGATTGATCCCGATTAGCTAAGGTAGTTGAAGCTAGATATTTGATTACTTCATCCGAAACTTTTCAAACACTCTTCTTAGTAAACAGTGGTCAAATATCAAATACGGTCTGCAACTCCCACCAACTAAAATATCAGAGATTCGAGGAGGGATGGGGGGTACCCTAATTAGCAAACATTATTGGTGAATATGCACACTCACCCTTATAATTCCGGATCTATATATTAGATAAAGCTTTTGACAAATCAATATATAGGATACTATTATTGAGCTGAGGTTAAAACAACTATTCTAAATAAAATTGATAAAATAACGACAGTCGTGAACAAAAAGAAACATTTCATGGGGTCCGTTGAAAAGTACAAGAATAAGTCAAGGTGTTCCTAAAAGGAAAGCGTCTTCTCTTGTGTTTTTCAGTGACACTAGATGCTATGTAATTGTGATTTTAATCCAAGTAATGTCCATCTGATTCTTATATTTTGTGATGTGTAGTAAAATTGGTACAATGGGCTAATTAAACCGCATCAAACATTCAAACATCACATCGTAGATGGAAATATAATATTTATATTGAAATATCTCATCACATCGTAGATGGGAATATAATATTCATATTAAAATATCTCATTACATCGTAGATGGAAATATAATATTCATATTAAAATATCTCATTACATCGTAGATGGAAATATAATATTCATATTAAAATATCTCATTACATCGTAGATGGAAATATAATATTCATATTAAAATATCTCATTACCTTATAAACTTTGTTATTACTGTTTTCCTGTATAATTTGACATTCGTGTCAACAATTTTCTTCGTGGTATGCAACAAATCATGGTCTGTTGATTTCAATCAATCTCGGTAAATACTTCAAGGTAGATAACATTATGCATTGACCTCATCAAAAGGCAATAATTTGCCCGGTATCGTAGGTAGACCACACAGTCGGTTGTGGTATATGTGGTGAGACGGAATGATGTCAATAACTGTATCATTGATCTCTCATGTCGAACGGAATAGTTTTTTTTAATTTATTTTCTTGTTTACAAAACGGTGATTTAAATAATATACATGCATATCTATCATTTGTAAAAGTGCTTTGTAATAATACCATTTCATTAGCTGATACCAACAGAGTTAAAACAAACAACAACAATTTTACCCATGGCTAGCTCAAGGTTTCAAAATTTCCGGAAAATTTAAACTATAGTCTTTTTTTTTCTCAAAAATGTTTACCCACGGTATTAGGGGCGAGTAAAGTACACAGACAAAGAGACAATTGTAACATGTGGTCACTTCGCCTCAAGTGGTACCGATCCTTTACTGTACGTGGCTTAACGACATCGATCACTTTGGACAGCCGATGACAAGTATTGTTGTCTGGAAGGGGGTCACTTCTATTGTCCAAAGTATGAATAATTATTGATGTTTCAAACCACGTGTCATATCAGGACATGCTTTAGTGGCCGAGATCAATTCCCCGCTCCAGATTCTGAAACATAGTGTTCAAAATTCATTATTCATATACAGAAAAGGTTTATACAAAGACAATTATTGATTCTTGTTCTCCTAGTTTAAACTGATTTTAGATTTAATTTAGTTTTGTTATGAAGATATCTTCCCATTTACACAATAGAAAAAATGAATTGTCCCTCTGCATCTTTACTGAATGCTATTCTTGTGCCATTTTATATTCCAATAAGTTTTTTGATTTGGTTGAAAAGCATGTCTATGTAGGTCTGGGAAATTCTATCTCCATACAGAATCTACATACTGATTGCTTCTCACAAACCGGTTAGCATTTTATGAAACTTAATAACTGAAACTAATGTCATTTTGTTTATAAGTTTCAATAATGAAATTAAATATACACTGATATACTCCGGTAATGAGCATTCTACAAGCAGGTATTCGAAGCAAATTCTTAGCCCGCGATCCATATACGGTATTTTCAAGTCAATTTTTATTAATGTATATCATATAATATATATGTGGACCTAGAATTTGGGTTTTGTGTCAAGTCCCTGTGATTTTACCGTAAACATGACAAGTAAATATCGCCATTGATCTCGATCATGTTCTCCATGTTCATATTGTGATTTTAACGTTGGAGCACTGTAGGCTTAAGGCCATACCAGCTAAAGTACAACGCTGACATAGCGGTTGACAGGCGTGTAGCATATCAGAACATATAGCTCGAATCTAATTTAACTTCCCGTTGAATATGATAAACATAAATAATAAATTTGACAGAATATCTTTTAAATTGAAAAAAAATATATTTGATATTTTTCTGACTTTACTTTAAATATGTTTATATATTTCGCTACAGAATACCGATACTTTTACTAAAATATTCTGAAAAAGAAAATGGTGTAAGCGGTATCAACGCTATATTCAAACGTCACGTTTGACAACATAGTCTCGCCTTTTTTTCAAAGGGATTCACAATGCTATTATAGTCATAACATTGCGTTAATGCTGCAACATGCATATCTTAGTGCATGGACATATTATTCCATCTCCGTTTCTACACCTCAATCGGCTGTTTCTGTTTTTATGTCAGTATATGCATGTTGACATGTATTACGCTTTCTAACCGCCTGATGTGAACATCGACTGAGCTTCTTCGTTTTACGGTCTTGATCAATGAATCATTGCCCAATGATCATGATATTGCTTAATTTTGACCAACTATCAAAACCATCAAAATCTATCATTTTGAAATTGTCAGTAAATGATAAAAATATCAAACTAAAAGAAAACTATCGCTATTTTTTTAAAATTTTAAATGTTTCTTTCTAGCATGAAACCATAATTGAATATTTCAATTTTAGATATCTATTTCAAGTGTTGAAGAGTAATGTTTTATACGTTCCCTGCTTAATTATTTATTTATTTACTTATGCTATACTTACAAATTACTGAATAATGTAAGTAGATGATGAAAGGTTGCAAATTGTCAAAGATAAAAATGCTTAAAATTTGTTGATTTTAATGTTTCGTACATTCGAACTCTGAATGTTCTAAAACAAATAAAATATCGTGATTGTTTGTTTGTTTGTTTATTTGGACGTCATTTCGTTGACAGACCAGAAATGAAGGATGTACCTCACAGACTGCGAAAAGATCATGGCACTCGCCCCTATACGTAGTGACGAAGATGGTCAATACGTGTCAGATTTGGCAAATATATCAGGCTCATGCGAGGGCGTAGAGAATGGACACAATGAGTCAAATATGTACGTAGATTCCTCTCAACCGTAAAGTACTAAATGACCACATCACTGGCGTTCATGGCTATTTTATAGCTGACCAGACGAAGGCGGAAATAGTCCGTGTATGCTTTCTACCAATCAGCGTTTGAATCTAATCAAGCAATACTTACAACACACTTTATCGTGATCTATCGTTTCCTTTTGACATTTTGACCCAATTGACTCAATAATGTGTTAAAACGTAAGTTAAAATTTTATATAATACATGTATAGATAAAACCTAGTCAAGATTTCGTTTATTATGAGGACCTCCCATGACTCTCATTTTTTTAAATTATAAAAATATAGCTGAAAATACGCCTTTTTGTGTGTCGATCCTTGAAGTCATCTACGTTTGATATATTCAGACACCATACGATATTTATTGGTAAGTTATGACGTCATGTGATCCTTTTTTTTATACGTCATACTACACAAGTTACTACGCGGAAATATGTCACGGGAATACCCGCTGAATAATACATTATCAAGTGATAAAATCATTTACACCAGAATATAAGAAAATCTTTTCTGATGAACAAAGAATACAGACATTATAACGAAACAATCATTCAAGCCCAAAACCAATCATACGAGAGCGAAGTGTAAACAAAAATATAAAATTTCATGGAAACTCATAAAAGATACAGTGATGGTAAGACAAAGTGCACCAGAAGAGCAAGCGTCTTCTGCTTCCTCGACGACCCCGCCCCCCCCCCCCCCCCTACAAATCTAGGTCACGGCGACACCCGCCATACAAATCTAGGTCACGGCGCGAAACCCGCCATACAAATATAGGTCACCCGCCATACAAATATAGGTCACGACGATACCCGCCATACAAATCTAGGTCACGGCGACACCCGCCATGCAAATCTAGGTCACGGCGACACCCGCCATACAAATCTAGGTCACGGCGACACCCGCCATACAAATCTAGGTCACGCACGACGACATGAAACACGTCTGACTTGATATCGCATAAGGAAATACAAATATATACCCTACTGAAAGGGGATCCGATAACTACTATATTTATATATAAGGAATTGTCTGTAACTGAATTCTTACATCGACTGTTGTCTTGTGAAGATTTTCCCCAGATCACATTTTAGTTGTAGGGTTTAAGACAACACACAATATCAGACAATAAGTAATGGCTGCAACATCTCATCTTCTTTGCTACTATTGCCTTAACAATTTACTTTGGTCAGCGATTATATCAGAAACCCATGATGCAAAATATAGAAATATAGACAGTTTTATTTACAACACAAATCTAGAGATTGGAAATATAAGCCGCAAGTTTTGTCATATAAATCAAAAATTTGAAGAATAAATAATTCCACACTAACCAATCCCCAGGAGGACCACAAGACGCCGACCATTTCGGAACACCTGGTCCTATTATCCTTGTACTTTTTCAAGAGTCTCCATTCAAATCCATCTTTTTTGTTTATATTTTGCCTTCGTTTTATCAAATTTGTGTTAGAATTATGGTCTCGTTTTCATGTCAGTACTCTAAGTTATTTTTGGCCCCTACCACCACTGACGAGTCATCGAAGGACAAAAAAAAAAGTATTAGATGCAATTACAATTTATAATTAAAAATGACTTTATTTTATTATTCACAATTTCTGTGTATGGCAGTTACTTAGGTTTACAAATACATCTCAGTATGACGTTCGGAATGTCTGGACCAATCTTTTGGAAACAAGGTCGTCTAGTGATTTCTCTACCTCAAAGACGCAAAATCTTGTTGAAAGCACCTTTTGCAAATCATTCTTTCAGTTATTAGGATCTTCAAATCAGACAGATCGTACGAAGGTTGAAATTTCCAAGAGTAGAATATTTATTTATGAGTTCTGATCCAAAGTTAAGTTCTTATGAGTCGTTTAGTGGATCTCCCAATTATCAATACATAACTCGTTTGAAGAGCAACACGATTAAATACTCTAACGTTTGTGTTAAAGAATATATACTAAAAAATAAATGCAGTAAAGTTCACAAAGGTTTATAAGTAAAGAATAATGAAATGCAGTTAACGCTCCGTCAATCGTGTTGAAGCATGTGAAATTTAAATAAAACAGTTGGACATTAATTATTGTTCTGTAGATATAATCATCCAGGTTTTGACCGACTGAATGGCCGTTATTATAACCAGTGCTAACCAGAAATACTGGCCTTTCCTTCCACTGTTGTTAAAGTGTATGTATAAATTCATATTTTATTCAAATTTGGCCATTGTTTTTATCAATATGGAGTTGTTATTACGATTTCGCTTACATGTTGGTATTTTTTATGGGTACGCTTTTTCCTTGGAAAGGTCATGCCGTTGAAGATCATTAAGTCAAAACAGCGATCACTACGCAACATACAAAAAGCGAATGTATTGTCGTAATAGAGTACAATAAAATATTTGTAATATGTCCAGAAATATGGAACAAGAAGCAGAAATAGACGCCAACCTAAGCATTAGCCATGCATTCATACCCATAAAACAATTGTAGTGGACCTTGATATTAATAAAATACTAATGAAATTGTATGTCTGCCTATATATGTAGTGTATACTAACATTCCAGTAAGATTGGCGTTGTAGGTTACATAGAAATGTGTGTGAAATAGCCGCTATCCCGTCAGCTACTGACCACTGTTGTCATTCACAGTGGGGAAATGTCATGATTCCGAGCACCTGTCATCCGAACCGACCCGCGTGACAGTCCATTAAGTGGTCCGTAGCGACAACTATCGTCCACGAATTGGCTGCTCACCCTCCCGTTCATTGCATCGTAATTCTGGACGAGGAAGCGGCCATTCGTGTTTTAGAAGGTTGGATTATTAATCAAGACACCAATTTGGAAACAATAGAGGTAAATATAATTATATAAACTTAAATATTTTTTAATTAATAATTTTATTCTAATATTGATCAAATTCAGTATTTTTTTTCTGGTTTTCAATGCATCTGTAATTGTAGTAGATATCTGGATTTATCCAGATTTTTTGTTTCATTTAAGTTTTTTAAACATATTTTATATAATTTTCGGTGTTTTAATGAATTGGTTCATTGGTGTTTTATTCAAATGTATATATGATAAGATCTATGTAATTTTATGTAATCAAATATTAAATGACTATCAGGTTAATTGTGTTTGTGTTACTGCAACGAAACACTTCTACTCAAACACACTGAACCACCGATACTTTTGGACATATTGTTATGTGTAACAAACTATGAAAGTAATACTGAGTTGAGATTAAATATATTTGAAGTTAGTGACACTATGATATGTGAATCAAGACTAGGAACCGTTAACACTAAATGATGTGATTTTTTAAAAATAACTTAGAAACTGCAAAACTGTATTGAGATATCTTACGGACCCTTGACGGATCTTTAAAGATTCTTAATGTAAAGAATATTTCTAAACTGTCTTGATGTCGTTATGTATGCTTAGAACTCATTGAATAACAAATACATTGAAATATATGACAAATTTAGAGGCCATTTTCACTAAAAGATTTTGAAATATCAAACTTAGAAACCATTGATTCTATAAGATATTAAACTTAGAAACCATTGAACATATTAAAATGGTAAACTAAGTAACCATTGGTATTATAGGAAGTTAAATGTTATACGTAAAGACCATTGATAACATATGATATCAAAATGGTAAACTTAGAGATAAATTATCATCATTAATGAAATAATAACATAAAACCTTAAACCAATGTTAGTCTATATCAATTTTCTTTGAAATTAACAATATCTATAGAAATATTGGACACGGGGTTATTCCAAGTTGTACTTATATCAAATACAGACACGTGATGCTTTGTTTTCTTTGTTGTCTCGTTTCATTCATAAAATAATTAACAGGTATTGTCTACCAGGTAGGTTTTTTTACAGGTGTGTAAGGTGCGACGCGACGCGCTGTTAATCACACCTTACCTGATATTATATCACAGTCCGGATTGACAGTTATGGTCATTCTCGTACCGCGTGATGTATTGACAGAGTTGTCTATTACAAGTGTTCGAACAACAGTCGTACACACACGGCGCGGATACCCCGGGGGCCCGGGCATGTGATAAAGATATAAATGGCCATTTTAAGTAAAGAATACTCACAAATGGAGACAAAAAACGCTTATTGATTGAAGGATCAAACGGTTTGAACTGTTCGCAGACTGCCATTGATGACGAAACTGACATCTATCTTACTAATATTCAGTGGTAAATTTATTGTTGTTTATAGACAATAACGTCTCTCACACGGTACATTAAACAGTATTTGTTTTTTCTACCATCGTGATTTACTGACTTCTGAACACATAGATCATCACGCTACATGTACGTTACGTTATTTGTATGATTAGAAACATTTCCCGATTGTATACGTCACGATGTGGAAGCTTTGCTCCGATACCTATACTGCAGAACACTTGATGAGCAATGGCAGACGGAAGGGCATCCAAAATGTTCCACATCATTTTGTATTTAGAAAAAAACTACATTTCCTAACAGGAAATACTAGATTTTAGATTTTGATCAAGGTCAATGAAGGTCAGACTTAAAGATCTTTTATAGCATCAGAAAACTAGGGAGCTTAAGTCAATCTTTTGTCTTTTAAAATATGTTAGTACATATCTGGTACATTAGTTATGTATTAGTACATATCTGGTACGTTAGTTATATATTGGTACATATCTGGTACGTTAGTTATATATTGGTACATATCTGGTACGTTAGTTATATATTGGTACATATCTGGTACGTTAGTTATAGATGGGTACATATCTGGTACGTTAGTTATATATTGGTACATATCTGGTACGTTAGTTATATATTGGTACATATCTGGTACGTTAGTTATATATTAGTACATATCTGGTACGTTAGTTATATATTAGTACATATCTGGTACGTTAGTTATATATTGGTACATATCTGGTACGTTAGTTATATATTGGTACATATCTGGTACGTTAGTTATACATTGGTACATATCTGGTACGTTAGTTATATATTGGTACATATCTGGTACGTTAGTTTTATATTTGTACATTTCTGGTACGTTAGTTATATATTGGTACATATCTGGTACGTTAGTTATATATTGGTACATATCTGGTACGTTATATATATATATATTGGTACATATCTGGTACGTTAGTTATGTATTGGTACATATCTGGTTACATTAGTTATATATTGGTACATATCTGGTACATTAGTTATATATTGGTATATATCTGGTATATTAGTTATATATTGGTACATATCTGGTACGTTAGTTATATATTGGTACATATCTGGTATGTTAGCTATGTATAAGTACATATCTGGTACGTTAGTTATGTATGGGTACATATCTGGTACGTTAGTTATGCATGGGTACATATCTGGTACATTAGTTATATATTGGTACATATCTGGTACGTTAGTTATATATTGGTACATATCTGGTGCATTAGTTATATATTGGTACATATCTGGTACGTTAGTTATATATTGGGACATATCTGGTACGTTAGTTATGTATGGGTACATATATGGTACGTTAGTTATATACTGGTACATATCTGGTACGTTAGTTATATATTGATACATAAATGGTACGTTAGTTATATGTTGTTACATATCTGGTACGTTAGTTATATATTGGTACATATCTGGTACGTTAGTTATATATTGGTACATATCTGGTACGTTAGTTATATATTGGTACATATCTGGTACGTTAGTTATATATTAGTACATATCTGGTACGTTATTTATATATTGGTACATATCTGGTACGTTAGTTATATATTGGTACATATCTGGTACGTTAGTTATATATTTGTACATTAGTTATATATTGGTACATATCTGGTACGTTACTTATGTATAGGTATATATCTGGTACGTGAGTTATGTATGGGTACATATCTGGTACGTTAGTTATGCATGGGTACATATCTGGTACATTAGTTATATATTGGTACATATCTGGTGCATTAGTTATATATTGGTACATATCTGGTACGTTAGTTATATATTGGGACATATCTGGTATGTTAGTTATATATTGGTACATATATGGTACGTTAGTTATATATTGGTACATATCTGGTGCGTTAGTTATATATTGGGACATATCTGGTATGTTAGTTATATATTGGTACATATATGGTACATTAGTTATATGTATGGGTACATATCTGGTACATTAGTTATATATTGGTACATATCTGGTACGTTAGTTATATATTGGTACATATCTAGTACGTTAGTTATATATTGGTACATATCTGGTACGTTAGTTATATATTGGTACATATCTGGTACGTTAGTTTTATATTGGTACATATCTGGTACGTTAGTTATATATCGGTACATATCTGGTACGTTAGTTATACATTGGTACATATCTGGTACGTTAGTTATATATTGGTACATATATGGTACGTTAGTTTTATATTTGTACATTTCTGGTACATTAGTTATATATTGGTACATATCTGGTACGTTATATATATATATTGGTACATATCTGGTACGTTAGTTATGTATGGGTACATATCTGGTACGTTAGTTATATATTGGTACATATCTGGTACGTTAGTTATGTATGGGTACATATCTGGTACGTTAGTTATATATTGGTACATATCTGGTACGTTAGTTATATATTGGTACATATCTGGTACGTTAGTTATATATTGGTACATATCTGGTACGTTAGTTATATATTGGTATATATCTGGTATATTAGTTATATATTGGTACATATCTGGTACGTTAGTTATATATTGGTACATATCTGGTACGTTAGTTATGTATGGGTACATATCTGGTACGTTAGTTATATATTGGTACATATCTGGTATGTTAGTTATGTATGGGTACATATCTGGTACATTAGTTATATATTGGTACATATCTGGTACGTTAGTTATGTATTGGTACATATCTGGTACGTTAGTTATAGATGGGTACATATCTGGTACGTTAGTTATATATTGGTACATATCTGGTACGTTAGTTATATATTGGTGCATATCTGGTACGTTAGTTATATATTGGTACATATCTGGTACGTTAGTTATATATTGGTGCATATCTGGTATGTTAGTTATGTATTAGTACATATCTGGTACGTTAGTTATATATTGGTATATATCTGGTATTTTAGTTATATATTGGTACATATCTGGTACATTAGTTATATATTGGTACATATCTGGTACGTTAGTTATATATTGGTACATATCTGGTACGTTAGTTATATATTGGTACATATCTGGTACGTTAGCTATATATTGGTACATATCTGGTACGTTAGCTATATATTGGTACATATCTGGTACGTTAGCTATATATTGGTACATATCTGGTACGTTAGTTATGTATTGGTACATATCTGGTACGTTAGTTATGTATTGGTACATATCTGGTACGTTACTTATGTATTGGTACATATCTGGTACGTTAGTTATATATTGGTACATATCTGGTACGTTACTTATGTATAGGTAGATATCTGGTACGTTAGTTATATATTGGTACATATCTGGTACGTTACTTATGTATAGGTAGA
The DNA here is from genome assembly GCF_902652985.1 of Pecten maximus. NCBI lineage: Eukaryota > Metazoa > Mollusca > Bivalvia > Pectinida > Pectinidae > Pecten > Pecten maximus. The sequence goes on along the minus strand of NC_047016.1, from coordinate 40,430,371 downwards.
TATCTGGTACGTTAGTTATATATTGGTACATATCTGGTATATTAGTTATATATTGGTAGATATCTGGTACGTTAGTTATGTATGGGTATATATCTGGTACATTAGTTATATATTGGTACATATCTTGTACGTTAGTTATGTATGGGTACATATCACGTACATTAGTTATACATTGGTACATATCTGGTACGTTAGGTATGTATGGGTACATATCTGGTACATTAGTTATATATTGGTACATATCTGGTACGTTCGTTATATATTGGTACATATCTGGTATATTAGTTATATATTGGTACATATCTGGTACGTTAGTTATATATTGGTACATATCTGGTACATTAGTTATATATTGGGACATATCTGGTACGTTAGTTATATATTGGTACATATCTGGTACGTTAGTTATGTATGGGTATATATCTGGTACGTGAGTTGGTACATATCTGGTACGTCAGTTATATATTGTTACATATCTGGTACGTTAGTTATATATTGGTACATATCTGGTACGTTAGTTATATATTGGTACATATCTGGTACATTAGTTATATATTGGTACATATCTGGTACGTTAGTTATATATTGGTACATATCTGGTACGTTAGTTATGTATTGGTACATATCTGGTACATTAGTTATATATTGGTACATATCTGGTACATTAGTTATATATTGGGACATATCTGGTACGTTAGTTATATATTGGTACATATCTGGTACGTTAGTTATGTATGGGTACATATCTGGTACGTTAGTTATATATTGGTACATATCTAGTACGTTAGCTATATATTGGTACATATCTGGTACGTTAGTTATGTATTGGTACATATCTGGTATGTTAGTTATATATTGGAACATATCTGGTACGTTAGTTATATATTGATACATACATATATGGTATGATATGCTTTTGAGATGTTTTTGCTTGTTAATATTTTGTATCAGAAATTAGTTAGTTGGTAACATTTAAGCCTTACATTTTGATGTGAATTTGCTAAAGAGAGAAAAAAAAATAGAAAAACTATATACATGTACAAAAGAGCAAATCTAAATATAATCTAATATGAATGTCAGAATTTGCATAAAGTATATATCATAATTTGGATTGTTAGACAATGTCTTATATGAGCCGTTTGACCTTAGCACTGTCCTTACTCTGTGTTATTAGTACATCAAAGCAAACTAGAGACCGACCTTGGTTTTTGATGATCTCTGTGACAATGATCAAGTTATAACATAACATTTGTATTTGTGTCAAACAGTTCGGAGTTGACTCGTCCGATTATAGAGTATTATATTTTGTGTCGAGAAGTTTAGTGCTGACCCGACATTGGACAATGGACGTTTGATCTGTTCTAGACAGTGAACTATTCACCTTGTAAATAAGAAATAAACGGAGTCTTAAAACACCGGTAGTGTTCCCATAAGGAAATGTGCTACTAACATAGTTTGGTTTGTTTTGAATTAACTCCATGTGATCACCGGATATTTTTTTTAATGCTATCGCATTGCCCTCTCACAACAAGGGTATGGTATAGTATTGATAGAAAAATAAGTCAACCCCTACTCCTGCTATTTCAACATAAATATAGTAGTAGGGGCTAATATTTTTTTCTATAAATGCATGTGCCTGATCCAGAATCGGACATAGTATACTGACCATAGTCTTGAGCATCACCCATGAAAATAGAGACTTTGTCGCCGTTCTTACTCAACAGAGAAATAGAGTATATTATACGAATAAAACCCAGGATGAGTCATGTGTTATCATGCAAAAGGCTAAACATCCCCCTCTCAACACATACACACACTACCAATCATCCTAATATAGATGCTTGTCCCATAAATTTGTTGCTAAAGTGTTCTAAGTTCTAAATCCACTTTGGACTCCAAATTACGTCATTCCTTTTGTTTGTTGGTCACTCGGGTACAACATCATACTGTGTAAGCACTGTCATCATCGCCACCCCACCAATTGAATTAACAACAAATTTCCTAATATTGATATGACAGGTGATATTAATAGTGAACTCAAGTAACTATAATCATACTTATGTTAACTTAATGCACTGAAACATGCTAAATTCGATTTGATATGAACTAAGGGTATGTTTTTCATGGTCTATGACGTAATCACGATATATATATATTTACCCTAGCTATTCTTTATTTAGAATATGTTCTGATGTCATTTACAGGTGTTTAGTGTTTGTTTAATCAATTGACGAGACACGTAAACTCCACTGAGTGATAGCAGTAACTCAGTGACAAATGTTAAACATCTTGCCAATACACGATCATGCCATTACGAAATTATTTAACAGCAGATGTTATCGTGATAAGTACAGCATCTCGTTTACTGATTAACATAATCATCTTTTATTGTGAGATGCCTTCTTCATCAGACCATTATACATTGTTAAATGCAAACATGGCATTTGAAGAAGTGGTAAAATTAGTTAATTACGTTCGATAAAGATATTCCTTAACGATGCATAAGTAAATAAGTTGTCACCTTTAATACTGAAACGTAAGGAAAGAAAACATTACAAATGTCATTATCGTTTCATATTGCAAATCATGGACTAAAAAATATAAAAAAAATATCAGTCAGAATTGATTACGATTTCTGAAATGTCCGCGAGCCTTTCCCAATCTGACCAATGCAGTGTTAATGAAATGTGGTTGACATGATAATTATGTAAAATGTCATTTTCTACATACGTGTGTGTCTTACAGTGGACATTGGCATTATACAGTTACCACCTTAATCAGCATATTTGTAGTGTAGATGCCCTTAACTAAAAATATTCAGTCAAGTAGGAAAACGTCAGAGGGGTAACTAATGATGATGAATAAACACCAGTCCATCTAACATTTAATGCCCAGACTTTAAAAATCGACCTGTCTATGTGTATGCGACGATAGCTGGCTAGCGAGGTGATCAAGGAGTAGGAAGAATAATGTATGACAAACGATCTGTGTAACGTCACAATGTTTTACATCATATCATAGAAATCAGTTGACATGTCATTGGCTCAGTAGCGGAAACAGCGAACATCACTGTACAGGCTTCAGGGGATTAGTTACAAGCTTTTCTCTGACCATCTTGGTTAGCTTTTAACAACACGCTTAAAAGTTCGCTTTATACATAGTTTTTTCATAGTTGTATTTAAAAACTAAAATTCAAGTGGCATTTACAGATATTCTTTTTTGTTTTACTACTTTTGTATTTCTAATTAAGGATTAAGATGAAATTACAAAGATGAATTAGTGTCGCGCATGCTCACTTGACCGAATCTTGTATATCGTTCTTCCTCTTGTTTTACAGGAATCCAGCGGCCAAAGCCGATCCAACCTTTAGGATGTTGAATTCAAATTATAAAGTATTGGTGATTACATTAATTGGAATCTTTATCGGACAACATCCATCGGGTAAGTGATTATATTACTTGGTCCATATTATAGTGTTTAATTACATATAACATATGCCCTACAATAGAATTACGTTAAAATCTACTTTGCCATAGACTTCAGGTTATATATAGGTTACATTGTATAATATCGTATACAATATCGTGTAATATATATTATATATTAATGTGTCAATGTTCCTACCTGTACGACCTGTCTTTTGTTCAAGAACGTTTTTTAATCAGAACTTAAGTAAAAAAAATATCAGAAAAAGTCGCATGTGAAATTAACCATTGTTAAGAAATTAATGTTAATGCGAGTTGTAAGGATAACATGGCCATTAAAGTGTATGCAGATTCATAGAGCACAATTAGTGAAAACTTTATGTGTGACATATCGTACAAGAATATATATATGTAATTTGTCACCTTCACTTCTCAAGTGGCAGGTAAAATATATATACACAAAGGTGTAAAATTGGACAGAATGACTCTTCATTGGAGAAGTCGACTCGGCTGCACATTCAGCATATGGACACCTATATATTACCAAAGAGCGAAATGACAGTATAATTCACAAGTTTATTCGGCTACGTATTGTTCTGTACCTTGTCATCTTAATTAATGGATCCGCCAAAGTGCATCTAGATAGCTGTTATACTGCCCACGTATAATGTATTGGTTACACGATTCAGTTCACTTTGATATGAGCTTTAATACCAGGATATTTGGGGCTTCATAACTCTTGCTATGCTCGAGCAGTGTCACTATCCAATTGAGGGATGGATATTTGATCTTAAATGTAACGTTTCACCTGTAAAGGCCCTGTTCTAGCCTGTTTTCACTTTAAAGTTTGTTTGTTTTCGCTCTTGAGCCTCTATTCCTGTTTGTCGTCATTAAACTTACTTGTTTTTTTTTTGTTTTGTTTTTGCTATAATCTATATTGTCAACTCCTCGGTGTAGTCATCTTTGTGTAGCCGAATCGGCTTGTCATTTCGTACATTTATAAAGCTTGATGCACATACGCTTCGCCCAGTTATATTTGTCTGATGCCGAATAAACATTTACTTATGTATGCTTATATTTAGCAATTCTAAGTAGCTGCTTTAAAATATCATTACTCCGAAGAACACAAAAATGTTAATGTTTAGGAACGAGAGATTTATGGATTGACAAATGTATGCAAATCACAACCAAGCACAGATACACATTACAATAATGTAAATAATAAGATGATTATGTATCTGACTATAAAGGAGTCAGTCTATTAACTTGGTGAATTTATTATTTTTACGTAAAACATCGACCTATATACCAGGGAATCCATATCGGACAAGCATTTATCCTTATTTGGTTACGTTTTCGCTTCGAGTTTAAGACTTAAGATATTGTTTTTTTTTCTTTTTCTCCCGTTGCATGTACATATATATATAAGTGTATTAAAAGACAATGCTATGACTTAAATCATATGACGACATAATTTGCGGTTGTTTACGATTGTCAAGCGAATATAGCGATATTTCTTAAAACCCATCATAACACTTTAGAGCTATGGATGATCAATAAGTCGGGAAATTATTTAAATGGGGCTTTTATTCAGTCAAATAATTAGTTGATAATATTAGTTTGAAACAAGAAAGCCGAAGTCACACAGGTTTCAATGGACACTCTTGGCTACAAGTTAGATTGTGTTTTACGTTTTTAGTTTCAGTTATGTAATAACTGAACTTGAAACCATTAAGGTTCCTGACATTTTTATTTACGTTTTATTTTCAAATCGCTTCATATACAGGGAATATAGTTTGGAATAGTCATGCTTAAGGTCAAACAAAGTTCAAAGAGTTTGTAATATTAGTACATAAATCAGTATACCGTTGTTGTATGCTTAGAAAGGAATTCGGATGAATAAAACCGTCATAATAAAGACATCTTTTGCAAGAATACAGCTTATACATATAGGTCAAATGACAAACCTGACAAATAAAACTTACTCCAATTCAGCTCAACGTGTATGGTGTATCCATATTTCTTTACACTGTAGTCGCATTTTAAAGCATGTTAATCATGTTAGTCAATGAAAGTAGTAATTAGGCAACACTACTTAGTCTATATACAGCAAATGCTATTTAACCCAATTACTGAGGTGCCCCATGTTAATGATGTGTATCTCCAGCAAGACCGTTTGAAAACGACATTGTAGGTCAAAAAAGATAAGGTATATGTATGCTAGCATGCATTATTCTACATATAAATGTATAAGGGAGTCTCTGTGAAGGTATTGTCGTTACACCTGCGCTAATAATTGACTTTACCTTATACAAAAAATACCTGCTACAATTTCGAAAGCTAAACAAGTGGACAAAAGCTTAATTGTTAGATAATGGTGTTAATATGTCACTATATGTATATAACTATTAACTACCCTGTTAGCCGTGTAATCACACCCATTACATAGATATTTTTTAATAATACGTGAAATTACCCCTAATGATGATGACACTTCAATGATGGCGTTATATGCATTGTGACGTCACCTTGGAAGTGAATAACATTGTTATTTTGAATTTCATATTAAGTTTGATGAATAAATATATTTACAAATATTTTCTGAATTAGCCTTGTGATGTGTTTAACAGAATCTGAAATTCGTTTTGATTTCATACGATCTAAAATAGACTGAACCTACTATAACGTCATGTGAACTATATGAAATGCCTAGGGTATGCAAACAGATAGAAACTCAAAGTAATTCTTCCTTGTTTCTTTTTTCTGTATAGCTAGAAAATACAAAATACAAATAGCACCGATAAAATAACTCACTAGTTTTTCACCGTAATGGACTTAGTCATGGGTATCCCATTTATGTACCTTTGTACCATAACTACGTGATAGCTGGCATACCAAATGGAGGATATGCTTTCTTCCTCTGTATGTAGCTACCTGTCGATAATGTCACTTAAGTGTTTATCTTATAGCTAACCATTATCAAGACCATGCTCATCACACTTCAGCTTCCTTTTCTTGCTGTAATTGATGCTGTTGCAATTCTCTCACTTTATTGAGATGCGACGCTGTCCTCGTCAAATTACTTTTTCATCGACCTTGAATTGCGGCCTTGACCACAACAGCAATAGTCATAACTTTATCTTTTCACAATCGAATAAATCGTTTAGTCAAAAATAATTTCCGGGATTAATTTCTTCAATATTCCTAAGCTTAATATTTTCCATTGGAAAACATTGCAAAATCCTGGTCTAAGATTTTCTTTGCTTCATTACTAAGATTTTCTTTGCTTCATTTTAGCCGCACAGCAATTTGGCGGCGGTGGATTTCAAGGCCAGCAGCTTTTCCAAGGACTACAAGATGTACAGGGACTAAATGGGCGAAGATTTGGTGGAAACCAATTTGATGGACTGCAGCTTGGTGGCCAGTTGGGGGGCGGGCGAGGCCAGTTAGGTACACTTGGTACCAACGGTATCGGAATTGATCGCTTTGGTACAGGGGGGAATATTGCTGGTACTCGATTCGGAGACTCAGAGTTTGGCGGTCGCTTTGGAACTGGTATGACTGCCACAGGTACTGGTAGAACCCGTTTCCTTGGTGATACATTTCAAGGCGGTAGGGGAGCGACTGCTGCTCTTGGAGGAAACAGATTTGGCGGAAATGGTCTCCGCCTAGGTGCTACTGGCGTTAATGGAATAAATGGAATAGATGGGATGAGAGCAGCGACAGTAAGAGCCAGGCTAGGCGCTAGTAGGATGGGACAAACCTTAGGCGGTACCCGTCTCGGGACAGCAGGTACTGGACTTGGAATTAACGGTCTAGGAACAACAGGTCTTGGCACTAGATTCAACGGCGCCACTACTGCTCTTCAAGGAGGTATATTGGATGGTGGAATGAGAGACAATGCGTTAGCACGCCGCAGAATGCGTGCCAATCGTCTAGGAGCTAACGTGGGTGGTGGTGCTCAGCGAACCAGTCTTCTTGGAGGACTTGGTCAAGATGTTAATAATATGTTTGTTGATCCGATTACTTTCCAGCGCGTTAGGGTATTAAACACTAATGATGCTAGCAATATAATCGCTAGAAGAACTAATAACGAGCCTGCTTCACGTCGTAGAGCGACCAACAGACTTAACCTGGGTAGGACGTTGGGCAGGACGAGTGATGCTAATCGTATGCTTCGTGCCGGAGCTCCAGGTAGGCTGCTTATACATTAACGCCTAGTGAAATCGTCTAGTTAACTTTTTTTTTAGATTCAAGCGAGTTTTATTTTATTTGACAAATGTATCGCAGTGATTTTGTAATTTTCACCTGCAAGGTTTTTATATCAAAACGCAGTTTTGGTTTTATTTTGAAATGTTAAAGTTAAAGATCATAGCTATCCGATAGCATTTAATTTTCAATACTTTTCTATACACATATATAATTTTGAATTATAAAAATAATCATATAGTAATTTTATTTTATTTTAAACATACTTAGCGGCTAAAATAACAGCTGCTGTTATACACCTCAAAATATGGGAAACATCCAAATATAGAAGGATCGGATTTTGATGACATCAACCAACCAACTAGTAACTAGAGCATACAGTAGATGCATCTCGATATATTTATACATACTTATATGCGCTGAATGCTTATAGCTCAATATCTACAATTATGGGGGGTTTTGGGCAGAAGTCTATCTCATTTACTTTGGTTTCTCGGCTTTTTAGCCAACCTTTTCCCTTCAATCACCATGCCGGTTTAGGAGAGACAATTATAAAAAATCCTTTATTAAAGCACAGGTTTAATCGTATTTACAAAAGCTGAATAAATGTCTACTCCCAACTGTTATGACAATAATTGCAAAATAATGAGAAACCGAATAAATTGAGATAGATAGCTTAATCACCAACGACTTGAAACAAAAGAAATATATTTTTACTTTTGATTCCATTAAGATACTTTCAACTTATAATTTACATGGAATTAAGAATAGTGTTTGATCCTTTTCAATGATAATGAATTAGCATTTAAGTAAGCTAAGAACATAATTTAACTAAACAAGCTTATAATTGATTCGCTCTAATTATGTAGTTCGAATGCTATAAAACTAAGGATTTACATATCAAATCGTCTGAATTTTATTTGAAAAGACAAGCGATTTATCTAGATTATTTTGTTGAAATGGATTCGTATTCAAAATGAATAACAGTATGACTTTCAGCAAACATGGTTTCAACTTATAAACGTTTGTGTGAATCCATTCAGGTCGTTATATAAAGGTATATTTGAGCACTATGCGTCGCTAAGCGTATAAATATGACTGCTTATTATGTATGGTAATATTTGAGAGCTTAGAGCTTAATCTAATAACAAGCCGAATGCTTATATAATGTACTCATCTTCCACCTACCATATATCAATTCAGTGTATCTCAATAACAAATTTAACTAACAACTACAATATAACCGAATTTATAAGCATGTTTTTTTATATACATAAACAATGATGAGTTGATTTTATTATGCTTTAGAAAATAATATTATGTTCAATGGCAAATTACTAAAAAATAACTTCATTAACTACATATTAAAGTGATACAATTTCAATATATAAAGTCATATTCACGAAAATCATATTGTCAATTAATTGTTTAAAATAATGAATTATTTAACGACAAATTTGATATCCTTCTTTGTATTTTATTTTTATTTATTGTTTATTAAACCTAAAGCGATATTGGTAAGTATACACACGATCTAAAGTAAATCTCCTATAAATGAAACGACAAACTAGCGAAAAGTATATATATTGACAGAGTGCATAATTTTTGAAATATGTATTTATATATAAATGTACACGTATACATCAATTACTGAATTTTTCTTTAACTAACATTGGTGTTATTGTCATCACAAAAACAGTCCGAAGAATACCTACCACAAATACATTACGTAGAAGATTGGGGGCAGGCGCAGCTACCTCTCCTGTTGTAGCAACACGAGGCAGAGCAGGTAAGGTCCATTTTTTAACTTCTTCCCTTTTTTCTCAATGGTCTATTTTAACACCTCTGGTGATGGTCTATAATGCCTCGTAGATTTAGTTTGATTTTTCTTTCTAATCAATTTCGTATGGATTATTGATGCCGACAAGAAAAAAAAATAGATTTGTGCAATATTCTTTACACAGTTAATTATCTTGCACTATTATCCAGTGTCCTTCCAAGGCACACTGGTGTACCAAGTATCCAATTCGGATTACTTCCAGCACCATCCAACTCTTTTCCCGATATGACTGGTGGCTTTCCTGTACCGAGAGAATTTCAGGGACGACAAGGAAGCCGAATATCCCGACGACCTACACGAAATAGAGCCATGCAACGATCTAGTGTAAACAATGGACAATCTGACCCATTGTTATCTCAAACAAGATCGAGCACTAGACAAACCGATACTTTCCGTTCTCAGTCAAGTTCAAATGTCGACCGCACAGCACCTGGTGATAGGCAACCTACTAGACAATTTGGTAACGCGCAGTCTGGCCAGTCATCTGGACATGCGCGTGCAGTGCATACAGGATCAACCAGTGGACGAAACGTACCAACATCTGGACAGACCGTGCCAACTATGAGGAACATAAGCTTGTGCTATTTTGTAATCTCTATCGGTGATCGATATGCAGGAATAATATACATATATCTATACGATGATGTGGTCCCTGTCACCACAGAAAACTTCCGTACCCTTTGTACAGGTGCCAGAGGATTCGGATACTCTGGTTCCACCTTCCATCGCGTAATTCCTAGATTCATGATCCAAGGTGGCGATTTCACGGCAGGAAACGGTACGGGGGGTCGTAGTATATATGGGCGCCATTTCATAGATGAAAATTTTTCACTGAACCACACGCAGCCCGGTGATGTGGCGATGGCCAATTCTGGGCCGGATAGCAACGGATCTCAGTTCTACATAACAGTTGGGGACGCCTCCCATTTGAATGGCAAACATGTTGTGTTCGGCAAGGTCATAGGTGGAATGAACGTTGTAAGACAAATAGAGAGAGTTGGCAGTGTTCCATCTGGTGAAGTTGATCAAGCCAACACTGTTCGTATCACCCGTAGTGGTGAAACTTTCATTACTGTACCCATACGATAGTTTACAGACGATACAAATACATTTGTCTGTGATGTTGTATTTCAAAGAAAAACAAATTAGCTCAGATTTTTAAAATGATCTTTAAAGCAATTGTACTGGATAACAATCAACTCAATAGAAAATCATATCTTGAAAATGTGTAAACGAGATATTGTAATGTGGAAAAAATATTAAATTCTGTTTTTTAGAAAAAAGGTAAAAAAGTTCGGGTTATTTTTCCAATAATTTTACTTATTCTACCTTCGAATCGTCGTCACGAAATGGATACTAATTATCTATGCTAATTTTGCACCAGTTCTGTATTAGCGGCACGTGGTTCGAGGCACTGCTTTTCCTGCCTTTAGCCCGTTATCATAGCGCGCATCATAGATAGATCTTTAGTTGATTTCTTCGCTTTGGTAAATTGTTACTTACCTGCTTTTAGTTTTCTTTTAAATGGTTGCCCACATATTATTTCAATAACGCAAAATAGCAAAAGAGGACTGAATAAATCCCACAGTTTTGATACCTCTAGTCGTTTAAATTCTACCAATAGTGCGAACGTATTCATATTTTACACCCATTTTATGTTGAAGTGAATCAAAACATGTTGTTTTTTATACAGTACATTCATGTTCAATATTAAAAACAAATATGAACAAATGTTATTTTGCTACATATTTATTCCCCATGAATTTCGCCAAAACCCTAAATTTTTATTTTACCCCCAGTTTAGAATGAAAGGCAACCCATAGTGTCTTCAGCTTAAAGTATGTATCAATTAATGCTATAAACATTATAATGATCATATAGTCGCATTTAAGTAATCAGTTTAATAACTGCACTTGAGAATGTGGTTATACAATGCTAAATTCCATTGTACCCGTTCTTCACTTAAAACTTTGTTATATGTAATTTTGAATTGTGTATAAAAATTGTACATGGAAGATGTTGATAAAGTACTTGTAAATGACCACTAATATATCGCCATGTTTTGTTCTCTTATAATAGTGTCCAGTGCATTTCCTGTAAGGACTGGTGTTTCAAATGTACAATCCGGGGGATTTCTTATGCAAAATGGCATCCCAGCACGGTCTAGTACATTTCCTATTCAAAACAGAGCGTTTCGTGTTCAAAATGGAGTATTTCCCGGTCAAAATGGTGTCTTTCCTGGTCAGTTTGGCAATGTTCAATTTCCTGTACAGAATGGCGCGTTTTTTGTGCCAAATGGAGTTTTTCCACGAATTCAGAATGGAGTCTCTGCTGTTCAGATGGGTGCATTACAGGGTCAGAATCGAGTGCTTGCTCTTCGGAATGGCGCGGTACCTGTTCCAAATCTAATGTTCCCTGCTCAAAGTACTGTAGTACCTACAAACGCAGGTCCATTAGGTAATCCGACAGGAATGACGTCCTCAAGTCAGATGCTCCAGAGTCAGACTGGAGCTAGCAATGTACAGGGTGGAATACTTCACAATCAAATTGGTGCCTTTCCAGGTTTTGACGGTGTCGTTCAAGGTCAATCTGGTGTCATCGCTAGCCAGTCAGAAACACAAAACCCTGGTGATACTACCAGTACGATAACGGATGGTATAACGATCAGCTCAGAACCTACACAAAGTTCTTCAATCCTTCAATCCTTCAAAAACAGGAGTCTTTGTTATTTTGACATATCGATCGGTGGAAAACCTGTAGGGAAAATACTTATCTATTTATTTGATGACATTGTTCCTATCACTACTGCGAATTTCCGTGCACTGTGTACTGGGGAAAATGGATATGGCTATACCGGTTCTACCTTCCACCGTGTAATTCCTAAATTCATGATACAAGGCGGCGACTTCACAACCGGTGATGGTACAGGGGGACACAGCATATATGGAGGTACTTTCAAAGACGAGAATTTCATACTGAAACATAACAAAGCCGGGGTAGTTGCTATGGCAAATGCCGGGCCAGACACTAATGGGTCTCAATTCGCCATCACAATGGCGGAGGCGTCCTACCTGGATGGAACGCATGTAGTGTTTGGTGAAGTCGTACAAGGCATGGACGTGGCAAGGAAGATTGAGAGTGTAGGAAGTGCGGAAGGACAGGTTGATCCCGCCAACAAGGTTGTCATAACGCAGAGTGGTGAAGCCTTTATTGGTACAAAGTAGTCCTCTATTGGCAAATGGAGTTATATATACATAGTTCTACAAATACCCACTGGCGGGAGGGAAAACTTGCATCGGTACTGTTTTATAACATATTGTGCAATGGATATATTTTATATCTGTGATTTTAAAACTATTCTTAGTATGGAAGTACAGCACAAAGCAATAAATAAATTTGACTGGATGAAGATTTCCTATCAATGTTATGATAATTTTTTTCTCAAATATGTGGAAACAAGTGATGGCGTGGTGTTGAAATGATATATACATCGACTTTTTTTGCAGATTGAAATATAAGACAACAGCAATGAAATTTGTTGAAACCAAAATCAAACTGATTTGTAAATTACAAAATAATATTTCAATATTAAAAAAGCAGACGTTTCACAAAATATTTTTCAAATTGTCGGACTGTTGACAATGGTCGATGTATATATCTTTTAAAAAACAGCGAAAAGACACCAGTGTTACTAAACTACTTTTGAATGTCAATAGGTTATTACACCATGGCGTCTTTCTCCTCAACGTGTTGTTCACATACAAGAGTTTTTATGTAAATGAAATATAACATATCGGACTACTCCGTCATCGACAACTAAAGTCCTTTAACTGACTCACGGAAAAGTGTCATCAAATACATAACTGGACCAGGTGGTAACGCTCTAAGTCTTATCAGCTGCTTTACATTGTTAAGTCAGTCTGACACGTTATCTAAAACATGTACAAGCAAAAACTAAAATGTCATTTTCTCCGCTTACGATCCACGCTATGTGTATAGCTCTTTATATTATACAACCGGTAACTAAGTGTTTCTATTTTCTAGAAAATAATATTTCAACTTATGATAGTTACACTCTCTAAACCAAAAAAAAACTGCTAATGTGTGATATTTGCATTTATATATTTTTATGAACCATCAATCAACATCCGAAATTTACCGATTTGTATTTAAGTGAGTCCGTAATTGCGTACCGGATGTCCTTGTTGATTCTTTGTTTAGATGTTTCGTTTTTTTTCCCGAATAAAAAAAAATGCGATCTCGATGTAGTAAATGTGTCAGCTTTCTTTCCAAACTAAACGTATTTCCCAGCGTACCCCTAATGATACAGCGTTTCGTTCCTTTTCAATTTGTCATCACAAGCCGGTGAGGTTATTAAAAACGATGAAAAAGTCCTTTTGATCTAAGCATTAGACACACACAATTAACTCCTGAGATCCTACATTACTTGGTAAGGTATATATCGTATAAGGAACTTTTACTAAAATATCTGTTTACACATACAGTCGAACCTTGTTATCTCGAAGTTAGCGGGGTCACCTTCGAGTTATCACGAGGATTCGAGGTAACCAAGTTTATTTTATGTAGAGTTTTTACTGCAGTACTGAATTTTTGTCCTTCGAGTTAAGCAGGGTCTTCTAGTTACAGAGTTCGAGTAAACGGAGTTTTACTTTTTCATTTCGAAATACAGCTATTTGATTTGGTCTGTTGAATAGTTGCCGTTAATGAATAGAAAAAGTGGACAATTAAACGAAAAATCTACATAATGTTGTACGAAGCGAAAACAATGGTCCTAATATTGATACGTCGATTACAGATGCCGATGAGGAAGAGAACCTCACACCTGATCAAAGATTGGCCAGGCGACGCTTAGAAGCGTTAAACAACATATTTCAGCCAGGTTTGAGGGTGAACGATGCGTTTTCAGATTGCGTCATAGTTAGAGACTGCTTTTTCTGACCAGATCCATTTTGCATGTTAAATGGATTTTATCAAATAATGTAACGAAATGTGAGTTTGAAGTTAGAATCAACGCTCGCTAGATACAGAAAGCGCATGCCTACTCTGGCGGAAGTAGTGCCAGTATGACGTAGTCCTTAGATTGATTCAACTTCCGAACTGGCAGAGCAACATCTAGGAAGCGGCTCTAGAAGTATAGTCACGTGTTTATTGTAAGTAATACTTTCTGTGCTATAGAGTCAGTCATAGTGCATGTGCTCAAATGTGCAATTGTTTCGTCAACACTGATTTATTTATTACGATATTATTATTATTATGAACTATGTGAAAGCAGATTTGATCAGATGAGGCAAGTTTATTCACTGAATTATCAATTTCACAATTTTAAGGAAATATTATTTATCAACTTTAATCAAATGAAGGCAATGACTACTATCAGACCAGATATCTGTTTTACGATATGAAAAAACTTTTTTTTCAAAAACAATGCTAACAGAACAATGGCGATTATGTCGTCTAAGTTCAAAGCATAAAAATGCGCTTACATAAGGGTGTTGGGGTACATTTTGGATATGTAAATGGAAATAAATAGGTAAAATGTATCAAAGATATGCTACTGTAGTTGTTAAGCTGCTGCCAAATATAGAATAGATGTACGTCTGTAGCATGGAACAAAGGAGTACTGACGAAATATATATATGTCAGTTAGATTTAGTCGGCAGTATGCTTTTTATTAGAGAATTTTGCAGGTAGACATTGTCAATTCAGGTTTATTGTATTATAAAGTTAAACAATGATGATTAAGAAAAAAAATCTTATTCAGAAAAAAAAATCTAATTTCAAAACGTATAAACTTAACTGTCAATTTTTTAAAATGCTACTATAAATAGTAAAATCAATAGTTCTTAACTATCTAAATTAATTAAATACAGTGTCAATATCTGTGTTTATTCGTGTGTGTATCGTCTCTCTTCATACGCAGTGCCAGCTCCCCTGAGCTCAATGTTTGCGAATGCTGGGAACATGTCGCAGATCAACGTAGCTTTTGGCCTACCAGGTGGGCATTTTTTGAATTCAAACAATATTCAAATGATGAATAATCAATATATAAAGCTGTGAACTAACAAATTAAACATTAAACAAGAGAAAAATATGTCTATCACTAAAAATAAATAGCTCAGATGCGATAAAATATCATTGTTAACAGAATATTTATGTTTTACGATATGGTTGTTGACTACTGTGAACAGCTTACCCAACCAGTAGCACGACCAGTACCACTAGTACCACTACTACCACCACACCTAGTCCGATTGCTGGAAACTGGAGGGATTTTCTCAACAGGCCTCTACAGCCGCCCAGGAGTTTCAATGGTTGGTTGGTTTTATACACTTGTCTGTTCCGAAAATTCTTCTGTCATATATTTGCGTCAGGTTAGCCAGTGTTTATGGCATGTTATTCTATTGTTTAAACCATTGTTTGTGACGGTCTGCTGCTTTGTCTTTTTGTATTGTAGTGAAATATGTTTTGAGGAATTGTACATAGATGTTTTTATCTATATATATCTTACATATTACACAATATATTTCCTCATATCCTATAGATGTATGACTTTTAATTTTCAACTAAACACAAAATATTTTAACTGTTTATATTGCTATGAGCTATTGGTCTTTTCTTTTCAAACTGATTTGCAAGATATAACTTAAATTCCTAGAAAATGTATTTTTCTTTATCATATTAAAACATTTACAGAATAGACATAAAATTAGTTTTTAATTTGACAGGAAATATTGGAAGATCGTTAACTCCGTTTGGTACCCGGTTTAGTGGTTCACAACCTCAGGCATTTGGGAATAATGGTGTAGGTCGAAACGGTTTGTTTGTGACCTTTCTATCATTTGTTTTGTATATATATTTTGTATATATATATTGTATATATATTTTGTATATATATATATTGATATTAATCCAATTGTGTATATGGCTTGTACAAATCTTCAGAATATAAACTTCTAAAGCATTGAAAATGTCACAAATATTAATACAGTTCCTATTCACATTCTATTTTTTTTTTATTATCACTGATAAAATGTTATTGTGTCTGTTATATACTTGTGATAGATCAGTCATTGTTTGCGTCTAATTATCTTTTCATTCAAAAGATACAATAAGAACATTCATAATTTCTGCAACAGTTGTATATGACAACTTATAGAGAACGTATAATATTATACCATTATCATACCATGAAATAGTAATCAGCAGTGCAGCCGCCAGAAACATCATGCAGAATGTTTTAGGTAGAAGTGGAGCCGAACAGGCATTAACAGGGCTACCATCTTCCTTTCCCTCTGGTTAGTTACTTTGTTCTAATCATCATCTCAAGTGTTGTTTCTTCTGTCAAAATCTCCCCTCTTTGTATTCTTCTTATCTAATTATGCTTATCACAAGTTTCTCCTATTTCCGGAAGAACATTTATTCCGTTTCCAGCATCTGATTTGACATAATAAATTTACATCTAGAAATATATTTCAATGTGTGTAAACGATATTTGAAACGAAATTAATACATTAACTTAAATATTAGTTATGGAAATTTGTCATATCAACACAAAAATCGGATATATTATTCTAGGAGACCTGAACTCCATCGTAGCTAGTACTGCACAACGTTTTACCCAACCGAACGGAAACGCCAATTCCAATCGACAGGGCACCAATCAATTTCGTACTGATGTGAATCAACAAGTCAACAACCAGTTCCCTTCCTCGCAGATCCCGAGCGAGTGGTTCCGAACAAGGGCCACCAATTTTCAAATTCAGGATCCACCTTCTGCTATATCCGACCGTTCGGAAGTGATTAATACCTTTGTGAATCAATTTAATGGTCAACAACAGATTCAGCCAGATAGCATCAATACAGTGGCAGATTTTCCATTGTTAAATAGAATGGTTCAGCAAGGCGTCAATTCACAAATAGGAGGTGACGGGAACAGCCTTGCCTTTCAAATGACTAGCGAACCGTCTTCACAAATAAGTTCGTTCATGCAAGTCGCTCCTCAAAACTTCGAGGGAACGTCGTCTACAATAGACGTTTCACAGCTACCTCATGGAGAACAAATATTTCCTGCAAGACAACAAAGAAGAAATTTTGTTACTATCACAAGCAATGTCCCGTTTAGCAGTAGCATGTCTCAGGCTCACTCTAATTCTGGCACTTTGACAATCATGCCAAACATGCAGCAGACCATTACTTCAGGAAATAGCATTCCCTTCATGTCACAGACTAGTCCAACGGAAACATTCATAACAGAATCAGGTGCGTCCCAGTATTGATAAGTTATGAAATACATCAGATTAATTGGAAAAGTTGTCTATTTCATATATTGAAATTAAAATGATAAAAATTCAGTAAAGGAAAGAGATTCCTTAATTAAATATTTATCCATGGACATATGATGATTTTATACAATTCATATGTTTATATACAATGATTTCTTGAACAAGATCAGTATTATATATCATTATATGAATATGTTTATAATGCATTTACTATGTTCAGGATTTCCAATATCTGACGGAACTGTTACTATTCAAACTCTCCCTGACACCATGTGGATTCCTGGTAACCGTCAATTATTTTACTCTACATTGTGTTATATTTCATGCTTATACTGCAATAAAAATCATGCCTTGTATGCGCATGAAACATGCTTGCCTTTTCGTTTTAAACTAATCGGCGCTTCGATATGGCTTACCGTAAATATTTGCTTAGAACGAAAAGCTTGAAATGTTTGGTTTGCATAGTGTTTCAACAATATCAGCATCGATATATAGATTTAATTTATCATGCTTAATGCACTAGTTATCAAAGAAATAAAGAAAAATATCAGCATGAAACTTTCGCTTTATGTTGTATTTGCGACTTGCTTCCATATCTCGTTTGAAGTTTGCAGAACCAATCTTTGTTTCAGAATATATTCTATGTGCTTATTTGTTAATTTGTGTGTATTGAATTATGATGGCATTATTAATACATGTTGTCTGCATGCTTATAAATATACATTACCTGTTTTAACTATGTACAATATTCCACTTAACAACAATGCGTTCTTCCCTCTTAATCTATTACGTTGTTCCTTTCGAAATGAACACTAGCATGCACGTGCAACCACAATACATTGTTATGGTGACAGGTGATTCATTGTTATGAATGTTGTTTCCGGATACTTGTAAGACGTCTATGTACAATTAATATTGCATGTATCTTTATATACCTACATCATTACTTACACATCAACCTATGTTAATCTGACCCCTCACATTAATGCCACGCGCTGTGTCATGCTGAGTTTTTGCATTCAAACGCCGATATCGATTAATCAGTAAATATTACGATTTCACTGCTTTGCGGATGTATTTTCACATTACTATTTTTTTCTAACGGAATATTAATTTTAAAACATGTTATGGATCGTAGAACATTTAATTTTGTAACCTGATTCTATCGAATACTGCAAACCCACGTATTTTAGCTGTAATCTTGGTTTACCGATTTTCGTCTTGTAAACAATCCGCTTAATCATAATTGCGCTTATTCCAATGTCTAAATTTTGATTTGTACGGCAAGTCATATGAGTTCGCCAATTCATTCACCGTGCAAATATGTTTGAATTAGGTTATGCGCTAAAATTTTAGTGTGCGAAAATAGAAACGTTTTCATAGTACTAACAACTGCTTTGTAGATTTGCGCTATATATGTACTTACAGCGGCGCCCACCCAACAGCGACCATCGTCAGCATCCAACAGTGTAGACTGGGCTATGCTTGATGAACTTATGCAGCAGCAATCCCGCCAACAACGTGTCACTGAAACATTAACATCCAATAGGGCACCTGCCCCAGGTTAGAAATTTAACGAGATGATACTAACAATTCATAACTTCCTATCTTAGCGCTTAGCATAACATATAGGTAAATGAATAACCCATGTTTTCAGAAAAAGGAGTAAGTGAGAGTAAAGTAGCCAAACTTGCTATGTTTGGTGTTTTCATAAATCATAAATATTCATGGCACTGTCGTTTATGTTACACGCATGCGTTTCAGATATTTGTATTTCTTTTACAAATAAATTATCAATTTAGCAGTTCATGCAGTCATCGGCTATTGACAAAAGTATTGCTGATATTATTGATGATATAATCTTGATTCGAGGTAGATTAAGTTATATTAAATAATTCTTAATACTCATTCGATATGTTATAAGGGTAGAATGCATGCTTTAAAAACCTTATCCTGAATAGTTAGAGACAAAGCTGAGTTGACTAGTAGTAGAATTCATTGATTTCATTTAATTAATGTACAAATTGAGCATTTTGAGATCATTAAGAAAGTATTCATGGTTTTATCGGTTTCCTGTTTTTGCAGCAGCTAACAACCCCAATGATGGGTTTTCATTGAACCAGATTGATCTCTCCCAGTTTACTACCAACTTAGACGCCCTAGGAGGCACAGGTATAGTAGAATGAAACTATCTAAATAGGACTTACGGATTCTCTTATACTTATTGATATGTATTTAGATATACTGCATTATAAATGAATTATAAATTATGTAGTAGTAAAGTAGACTGAAAAATATTTAAGCATTTAACTGTTTTGATATGATATTTATAGTCAATATGAATGCCAGATATTTGCAGACAAACGCCATATTGCGTACTAGCATGAATGACAAGTATTTTAGCATTGAATCTAGTAGTAAGACACTTTCTTGAAATTAAACGATACTCATAGAAAGCAATATTTCAATAAGATGAAGCCAATAATTCAACTAAAGAGGTTCAGAAATTGATTCGTTAATTCTAGAGAGAAATCGATTTTCATTTTTAGATCATATTATTGAATAACATTGTTCACGACCTCTTTTGCAGGACTGGATGCACAACCATCAGGTCAGCTACGAACACAGCTATGACATGCTAACCGTGTCATTTAAAATGAACAATAACAACGGCACTAGTCAGTGTTAGCATGATAGTAGCACTGTAACAAAGTCTAATAACAGTGTGGACATATATATATATATATATATATATATATATATACGCTCTAACACGTGCCACAGTTGACTAAACTACATGTAATATCAGAATTGATATATGATTACAATTCTGATGTTCGAAGCACGCGAATATTCATACTATATTTTGTATGAGAGTTCTTACATGCTATTCATTATTTGAATTTTTTGAATTTGAATTATGATAGCATTTTTATATGGGTTCTACATAAAAGTCATGTATATATTACATGTATATATATTATATTACATAGCACATCATATGCTATTAACGCTTATTAATATCAATTAGGCGTTTTGAATGTAACTTAATATTGAATGATTAGCTTTTTCCTTGACAATTAATTTATTTTCTGTATTTCTTGTATTTGATACTAAGGTGACTAATATGTATAATATTCGTATTTTGTGATAAAGATATTTTCATGTCTCTCTCAAAGACATTAATCATTAACCGGTTAGTATGCTATTTAATCTCAATATTATAATGAATACATGTCTTTTAAAAAACTACTAATACGTGTAGCATTTTGAAGAATGTGGATAACAACACGATGTATTTCCCTGACTGTTGTATAGCTAGGGCTGCACTCGATTGAATTATTTATACTATTAAATAAATCAAACCTAACCAAAATTATATTGAAAACTCTTCCAAATCATTCTATTGAAACTCCATCTCATCTCTTTGACAAAATATCATATGATAATGCCTAAATACAAGACTAAGCCTGTAAATAGATAAAGATAATTACTTAACATAATGTTTCAGACTGTTAACTTATAACTTTTATGAATTTCATTGTCTAGTTTCTTTAGTCATTTTAAGGATAAATTTGCACTATGAAATACTATCGAGTTGAATATCGATAGCATATTTTTCATTTGTATTATAATATTGTGTGTTACTCCGATCTTAAGAATAGTTCTCTGTGTTTATGAGCAAACCAATTTAGAAACAAATAAAAAACAACAACAATATACTAGTATGTTTTATTGTTTTATATCAAGGGAATGCAACCTATCCAATTGCGGTTTTATGTATGCATTTTTTGTTTCACATCGTCAGCCATTGTCTATATCATATTCTTATCTGTGTATTATTCGTGAAACAAACCTCTTGAACAAAGAATATGAAAATTTGATCCCGACAAAATGTTCAAAATTTATTTAATGTTAACATAATTTAATATTAATTTCTTATTTAGAGCTCTTCTGCGAAAACAAAAAAGAAATCAACTTGAAGGAACATTGTGTTTCTTGTGTATATATTTAATTAAAGATACTCGTTAGATATATGTGTTACGCCTACCGACCCATTATACTAATTGAATTAATATATATCACACCGAGGTGCCGCTATTGCACTTAATCTCACAAACGCTCGCTCATTATATCAGTATTTATAAGTTGCACCTGCTTTAATAATCATACATTGCGCAGAAGTATATACAATTTTATATAATCTTGTACTAACCACATTGTTATTTGACCACACATATTGATAATTGGGCTGAACTCTTTTCTACATTATTGATCCTGCCTTAGTTTTGGGAACCTACCATATGTTTCAGCAATCGGAATTGTAAATATTAAGAGAACCTTGTTAATGTAAGGTCTAGGTGTGGAAATGTAAATATTGTACATATATCATTTACACAAGTGATTAACCCTTATCTTAGCAGTTGTAATTTAGTAAAGTAAGACAATTAATCCCAAAGAAAAATCCTTCTTAATAATCTAAACAAAACAAAAAACAAAACAAAAACAAACAAAAAAATGTAAGGAATTAGGATTTCAATTATTGAAAGAGAATCCAGAAAACCACTGTTTTCACTATACATTATTACTGAAATCGCAAAATACATGCTAGGCATATATGATTTATATGAGCAAAACAAAATGGCAAACAAATGTGAATTTGTAGTAATAATCCATACAGGTAATTTGGGTAACATCAAATTCCTTCTATGTATATGTCGTATCGGCAACATCGATGATGAGAAACTGCGGTCGAGTAGGAAGACAGTGAGTATATACCAATCTTTATCTACCTAGGGTGAGTATACTTGTATTGACCACTCAGTTATATGTGATATACAGCAGAATAGTATCTATAGTTCAAAAATTATATAGGAATATATTTATACATAGTTAAAACTGATAATATTTAAGGTTGATCTCATATAAATGCATGTCCTACTGAAAACACTCACTATAATGCATGCTAATCGTACTAATTTGAAATAACAACGCGTAACTGAATATATAAAGATAAGGACATTCAACAATGAAGCAATGAAGAAAATTAAAGATATCTGAAAGTCTCGCAGTAAATAATTTTTTTTATAACAAATAAATTAATCTATCAACATGTTCTAAACACAATCAGTAATAGTGATATATCAGCAAAACAATGTAGTGTATCCATTTTTATTGTTTTATTGTTGCTGTTTTAGTATTCATGCCAGCAGCAACTCTTCAATCATCCCAATCATCAACTGCTACGTTAGCAGCACAAGAAGCAGCAAGAGCAGCGGCAGCACAACAACGAATCGCCATCCTTAACGCTCGCAGGAACCAGATAGCTATAAATGCTGCTGCTGCCGCCGCCTGCCGCCGCAGCTGCTGCTAATGCAAGGTCCCAGACTGCAAGAACTGCTGTTGCAACACAGGCACAGGCTGAAAGGTCAGCAGCTGCAGCTGCTCAAGCTGCTAGGGCAGCTACAGTTGCCCAGGTTGGTATATCTGCTGGATCAACCCAATTCCTCAGACCAGTTGCAACCTCTCAAGGTACACTACAGCAGGGTATACGGACAGTTGCGACAGATTTGTCATCTGCAGCAGCAGGAAGATCGCTTACTGCGACTTTACCTGCACGGAGAAGAGGGCCGATCTTTGCAATTGTTCCGCTGACATCACGTGCAAATATCGATGACATGAGAAAGTTTGTACGGGAACTATCAGCATGTGAGTAACTTGTGCATATATTACGATTTACAAACATTTCCTATGGTATTGTTGATATGTTGGTTTTTTTAAAATAAATTTTAGTGTTAGGAATAAACCGTTTAACTGTTCAAGGATGTAACTAAAACCAAATCCTAGATTTACATAACGGAAACAGAAAAAGGCTACCTTTTCGGAACACATGTTTTTGTGCTTTTTTAATGGTCTCCATTTTTATCATTTTTTAATTTGATGGTTTCCCTTGCACGTCAGTATTATTTATTTATTTTAAAAATGCATTCCTTATTTTAAATTATTTTAGCAATATCGCTGACAAGCAATGAACCGAGTCTGGGAAACAATGCTTTACAAACGGACCTACTTCCGTTGACAAGTCTGCAAGAAACAGGAGCAAGTGTACCTCAAGGTATTTCCATTGCCGGCGATTCGCTACCACCTGTTACGCCTGTCCAGGTTATAAACACGGTTTCTGCTGAAAGCAATATTCCTGGAGAGGGACCTGTGACCATTTTGAGCGACGAACCTTTTGCTGTTCCTATCCCCATCCAGGACCCGTCAGCCAGACAGGTATTTAACAGTTCACATTAATAACCATTTTCAAAATCATGTTTATAAAAAAGGTATCTATAATACGGTATTTATTTATTTGACGGTATTTTGCAATTTTTGATAATAAAAAGTGGAATAAGTATACATGGATATTGTATATACAAAGAACCAACTGCTGTAGCATACACTATTTAAGATAAAATAAAGACAAGTGACAAAACGTGTCTATGCTTGCCAATGTAATAAAAAATAAAAATTGCCAAGTCATTTCTTTAATATGTGACTTAGAATATTCCATATTTTAAGTGGCAAGATGATTTTTGCATACACAGCTTTTCGCTTGTGGTAAGGGTATTTGGAACTACTGCACAAACGAAGAGGTCAGCTACGTATACTGCAGTAGTCATTTTCTTATTACTGTTTTAGGAACAAAATATTTGAATATCACATTATGGTTGATATATTTATTGACATATCAAATTAACAAATAACAGACATTGTTCAGATATCTATAAATATTGTTGCTTTCCAGGCAGTCCCGATACCTGTATCAGCTCAGTGAGAAGGCAATGAGATTGTATTGTGAAAAATATCCTCCATTTGAAAAGACCAAGAAGACAAATATTTGGGAAAGACGTCATTTCTGGATGTCGTGGAATAAATCTAAAATAACTTATAGCTAATAATGATTATTTATCATTGGTTTTCACGTATCATTGTTTGATAATGCATGAATATTTTAACATTAAATTACATGATCATTTGCATATATTTATAATGTATGAAACGTTTATCCATGATAACATACAAAACATCAAAATTAGCAAATCACAACATGCGACTACAAATTTAGTCAATATATATATCAAGTATATATATCAGTGTATAGTTTTAATATGACTTCATGTAAACATTTTCATTGTTGTATATGAATCATTGTTATATACCACTGTGTGTATATTTAGGGCATCATGACCGCATCTATTTAGCGTTAAGGACATTGTAAGATTTTGTATATCAGTCATTAATCATGTTAGTCTTCTATCATGTTATGTTATTACTTTCATTTGTGGTATTCTATGAATATGTTTTACTTTGTATGACATTGTATTTTAATAAAATATAAATTGACTTTTTCTTTTGAAACCTGCTTTTGAAAATTTAAACTAAAAAAGAAAAAATGTAGTCTGGATGAAATAAATTATATAATAACTTCACCAAAATGTCGGTTTTTATAGGAAAGTTGGGTTATGCAAGATCGAGATATTAGTGAAGACATCCTACTCTTCCTTCAAACCAATGCTTGGTATATTGCCAGGTGTTTCTCTTGCATGACCGAAATATGACAGAAATACAGATATAGGATTTTAAAAGCGGGCTGAAGTTAGCAGAGGATTCGTTATTCGAATCCCCATTAACGAATAACGAATCCGCTGCTAACTTCAGCCCGCTGTTTTTAAATGAGTTTTCATTTCATTTTTATTGAACGAGTCTTAGGTTTTATGTTGCCTTAATGAGCAAAATTCAAAACTTCAATTCATGACGTAACGACGTTGTCCATATTATGAGGTCACAGTCGATTTTGTGACTAGCGCAGCCAATGCAATACGCCACAGGGTACATTCAGGGTATGTTAATTATGCTAGTAACACATAAAAAATCATTACATGGGAGAATTCGCTCTATAGAAAGTCGATTAAAAAATAATCATTATAATTTGGAGTGAGGAAGATCGATAACAACGCATGTCGCAACAAGAGGATCGAAGAAAGTATCAAATAAAAAGGAAAACTGTGAAATTACAGACAAAACTGAACGAATGCATTGTACTTAAAATTGACACGCATTTAATGTGGCACCGCCATATTTTTTTTTTAATTATGGAAGGCCACAAGCTATCTAATTCACAGTTAAGATTATTAATCCCTTACCGGTGAAACCGGGGACTATAGGTATGTCTGTCTGTCCGTCTATCAGTCAGTCAACTCAGTTTTCCGCACTTTTCTCAGCCATGCTTCAGTCGGTCTGTTGGTGAAAGTCGGAATGTAACTTCCCTGTGAGTAGCTTGAGATCATTTTTGTTGTTGTCAAGGTCACTGTTGCTAGTTTTAGCGGGGGCCGGTACGGGACATGCATTGCTTTAGTAATACCAGCATGCTTGTTTCAATAATGAATGACATAAAAAGTCCAATAGTCAGGAAAACGCAAAAAAAGAATCATCAATCAAGATTGTCCTGAAAAACCGAGATGTAAACTGGA
Source organism: Pecten maximus (assembly GCF_902652985.1). Taxonomy (NCBI): domain Eukaryota; kingdom Metazoa; phylum Mollusca; class Bivalvia; order Pectinida; family Pectinidae; genus Pecten; species Pecten maximus. The sequence goes on along the minus strand of NC_047016.1, from coordinate 40,404,078 downwards.
GGATAACTTAGCGACCTTTAAAAAAAAATTGCTACATTTCTGATAGTGTCGGACAGTAAAATTACCAATTTGTTCGTGTTTCGATAGGTAGATATGAAGACATTGATCACATGAATGACACTTTGAATTACTTAAGTATATGACGTTAGTGAGATATAAGGAGTTTCAACAATATGTGAAAGATTGTTATAGCATTAAACTTTAAAATCACATTTTGTATTATTCTGGTCCACATAAATATATAGTGTATTTTCATATGTTTCTGGCCATATGGTATGGTATTTAATACATCTGAAACACACTTATCGGCCCTTCGAATGGTGAAATATATACGTTAATGTTATATGTTTTATATTAACCTCCTCTGCACACTCATATAAGATCGTTTAAAACAACCAATCAATAACCGGGAAATCTATCGATAAAAGTCAACCGATAAAACCTCCCTCAAAAAATGAAACTAGTGTAAAACTCAGATACATTGTTACCAAAAGTCAACTTATGGAATTTGATATAAACTGATCAAACAATGTAAACATCCAATAAATGAAATTCAACCAATTAGCTCCTTAGAACAATGAAATTCAACGAATAATAAATGAGAGCCAACTAGTGAAAACATGTGAAAATCAAGTGATGTTATTAACAAAAACTCATATATTATACATAAGAAAACAACATGATTATTTTTATATCAAATTATTGATAAAACAATTTATTCAATAATCAAGCATACATAAATCAACAAAAACTCGAAGAGAAAATATCAAAATGAAAAACAGTACATAAAAGCTGCATTTAGTCAACGTCAAATTCAACCTTTAAAAATGCTAGTTGTTCTAGGTATCATCTGTAGACATCTCCGCGAGTAACGAAAAGTTTATAAGGGTGTTGAACTGTCTTCACAGCACCTAAAATAAAATTAAGGATAGTATTAGCTTAAACGAAGAAGAAATAAGAATGTATAAGAACTGCCGTACTATGAGTTTATGTTACTCTATTGTTAGTTAAAAACCACAAAGCGTCTATGTATAAAAAATAAATAAATAAATAAAGTAAATTTGACAGATTGAATACAAATGGATACGATATAAAAAATATACTTACCTAGCACAAATAACTACATTAGAATTACGCCACTGACGGTTGGGCAAAATCGTCTGCTGAAAACGAAATATATCATATTGTTATATGTTAATTCGTTATACGTTTCTGATAGAAGTAGAAGTAAAGAAGTGGCAAAACTGGGGATTTAAGTTTACTTCGTAATAAGCTGAAATTCATGTAAAGTTTATTCATCTTTGGAAACTTATACTGTATCATGAATGATTTAATTTTTGGTCATTATCGAAAAGAAGTTTTGATCGGGAATGCATAGATATTTAGAATACCATTTGGGAAATGAGATGTACTGAGAGTTACAACAGCTGTCATTATCGTACCGATTTACAAAATACATCAGCAGAATACATGTACCCTTAAGTATGTCACGTGATGGAGTATTTAATTTAACGTCTTGTATTTAATTTCATTTCTGGTAGTTCAACATAGACAGAATATAAACCCGCCTACATGTCTCTAAGAGTTGAGGCCCTTCCACTAAAGCACCATGCATGCAATTGGAATCATTAGCAATGATCAAGAAGCGAGGTAACACTCAGTGATCGTATACGTTTTGGCCTTTTTTCTGATGGGGAATTTACGCATTTTGATTTGTGGAGATTTCTGTAGAGAGGAATATCATTTTAGAAATAGCGTTAATATTAATCACAATAGATAACTCAACAGTTTATATCGCTCTACTACTCGGGTTATATGCTGCTATACTTAGTTTGAACAATTCATGTTGTAAGATTTGTGGTTAATAACATGAAATTATCCGTTAAAAGAAGTGACAAAAGTCACACACGAATAGCGCTTTTGTTTATGAATTTAGTACTAGATGCAGTATTTGTTGAGTAATGATTACAAAATACTGCATCGTACAGCTATTTCGTCTTCCTTTGGCACATAACATATTCAGTCGGAAGAAAATCCAGAAGAAAATAAAAATATGAGTTATGCCTAAACAAATGCCTATAAAAAAGGTCAATACCTACAAATAAAAATAGATTTCCCACTTATTAGGGGTTGACTACCTGATGTTTTTAACAATGTATACATGGGAACGGCAACCTTCGGGAATAACGGAGAATAATTCAAACTTGCTTCTAACAAGAATTTTCGTTGGTTTAAAATTCATCAGTCCATAATATCCTAATTACATCGCTGTTTGTAACGTCGCCTTTGATTGGATGATGCAGCGGCGTAATAATTTCTAAGGAAAATAGTCCATAAGTAAAAGTAGATGGATACCGGGATTGTGTACAGCAGATTTAATTATAATGATGCATAAGTAATTATAGTAATAATAATATACTTATTTCGTGTTATTTACCCATAATACAAAAATGTAATCTACATAAACCATGAAACATAACTCAAAACATTAAAAAAATGTCTTTGTGAGCATATGATTACTTATAAAATAATGTTGTTGTTTTTTTTTTTTTAATTTTGTGAGCATAGTTACGGTTTCTTCCATGTTTGTCTCTCGTGCGCCACCATGCATTCCAAAATCTAACCTGGTAGACCTTGGAGTATAGCATCTGCAGGACTGGGGATCTCTGTTAGCTGAATAATAGCATCTGCTGGATTAGGAATGTCTGTCCTGAATGAGGGATTCCCGAGTAGACTAGGGCCTGACGGGAAACTTAGTCCTGGGAAAGGGTCGACCACCTCAGCAACTAAAAGTAAACATGGAGAAGAAGTGTTGGTTGTCAATGACAAAATATATGGTGCTATTGTCTCGATCTAGTATTAAGTGCTATACATGGAATGAGGTTAACTAAAAAAGTACTTAAAACAAGATATAAACTCTTGATTCAAGAATGGCAGATTATTCCTTATCAGAAGTATATAGTCCATGGACTACTACTATTATATCAAGATTAAAATATCTATTTGTAATACTCCACAGTGTAATGTATTTTAATACATTAACAATAACTGACCTTTCACTTGAGGTCAATATTTTGTCTATCAAGTCGATATAGTATCAGGCTGATCGAAATCGTACGTTCTTAATTTTCTTTGTACAAATTTACCAGCAATTTGAATTGCATTGTATGAATATATAATATCATAACTGAACAATCAGACATACTTCTTTTACAAAACATATGCACTTATTATCAGAGTGCTAAAAATTAAACATTTCAACAAAATATGCCTTAATTAGAATATCACAAGTCATCCTCTTAGACAAATAATAATATACATCATATTTGGTGTATATATTTGCAATAAAATCACAATGTTGTATTACGGGTTCAAGAAGTAGGAAAACATTTTTTGAATGTGATAATCTGTTTCATAAGCATTCGAAACATTATGTGTATCATATGGAAATGTTTTCCTGATTCATTGATTGTGCTACTACTTTCCATGTTCTGCATGAAAAAATTACAAACAACAATTTTTCGACATCCAAGAAGTGTGTTATTGGTTTGGTCTATTCTTGATTGTTTATTTTGGGAACTTCATTTCGTAATTCAATTTTGTATTATTATTATTATTTAAAAAAAAAAAAAATTCCCGATGACTTTAATAAGACGAGGTAGATATGAGAAGTAATATGTTTAAACGCGAGGTGTCTTAAGTGTAGGTGGAAAACGGAGTACCCGCAGAAACCCCATGTGGTCGGGCAGTTGACCCCATACCCTTTCACAACCGATGGGGGAACTGAACCCCGACCGTCTTGGTGAAAGGAAAGGGTGCTGCCACTGTGCCCCGACCACCCATGTTTGTAAGTAATGTTTAATAGACATATCAATACTGACGTTATATTAAGGTCTCAAATAGGGCAAACGCAATACAAGAGAACATGCTTATGCAACAAACATCCAATTTATGGCATGTTTATATAACAAACATCCCATGTACGGCATGTTTATATAGCAAACATCCAATGTACGACAAATTTACATGACAAATATCCAATTTATGGCATATTTATGTAACAAACATCCAATGTACGACATGTTTATATAACAAACATGTTTATGTAACAAAAACTCAATGAACGGCATGTTTATATAACAAACATGTTTATGTAACAAAAACTCAATGAACGAAATGTTTATATAACAAAAAATAAATGCACGACATGTTTATATAACAACAATCCACCATAAGACATGTTTATATAACAAAAATTAAATGAACGACCATTCCTTTCACTACAATAAGCTGGTTTTCGTGCAGTAAACATGATCACCGGCGTAGCCCCACGTCTCATGCTATCACTTATTATGTCGAGACATTTACGTAATACATGCCGAAAACATATAAGCGTAAATTTCACGAACACCAGCGAACGTTAGCACGAATACTGAATGTATCCCATTTCACCAGTAAAATGTATGAATGTTCAATTTGATAAAAGAAACTGATCTCTTTTGCAATAAAGACATAATTAACTTATGATAACTTATTATAAGAATCATTTAACGGCGAAACAAAGAAGGCATGAGTTGCCTCGATATAGATTTTTATAGTTTCATTTTAATATGTGCAAATTTACATGATGATATCCAAAAAATGGTTGAAGAACAGTAAGTATTTAAAATGTCGCGCGTGACTGTGTTCGTATTTAAGACGTCCTTATACCACTCTACAACTTTAACTTTATTATAAAGTAATGCTTCATTATTATCAACATTATTTTTTTTAATACATGTATTTTCATTTTCCGTAAAAGTGGGACCTTGTTTTCCTGTCCAAGATAATGTTTTGTCTATTAACATAAAATTCTCTATGTAACCATACAAACGAGATAACATTTCACGCGTAATACAACAATACAATCGGATTACTCAGAATCTATCTATTTAAAAGTATTGTGCTTTTAATGATAATCACTGGTAGTTTAAATATCTGTATTCTGTCATGAAGATTTTTATTTTTTTTTGCATATTGTGTAATTACTACTTTATACAGTTTTGATTTGTTTGTTTATTTGTTTCTTTGTTAGTCTTTTGGAAATACACAGTACAAACCGACAATAATCGACGCGTCAATTTCAGAGGAGCATTTTCATTCATGTTAAGCTTTAAGTTTGATAGTAAATTTTCCAAAATCATAATTCTTAACTATAATAATCATCGAACCGATATACACATGAACGACAGAAGATAATTATAGTGCATTACTGGTAAACATAAACATGTTCTAGAAACAATGACAGTGTTAAAACAACAAACATACTAGCACAATATATCATAATATTGTTTGTGGACGTCAGACAAGTAATATATCTATGTGACGTACCACGACAGTCAGACACGCATGCCGCGGGCAAACATTGTTATTACATGCAATATTAGATAACGTTTTATATTGATACATGTAGTCCGCCATTGATATGTGACGTCATCATTACAAGCGTACAAGGTGATCAATCACACAAACAACAACAACACAGTATAGGCGTGGTTGTTACTCACGGACCGGGCTTCTTAACAAGGTTTTGTAAAGCCTTGATCATGGCATTTAAGTTTGCATTGTTAGCATTTGTAAGGTCAAGGACAGCCATCATCATTCTCTCGCCTCCTTTTCTTTTCTTTCCACCTGTTCCATGTTTTTTTATATTTACATAAAAATATTGCAAATATAATGACCTTAGGTGTAATTTTACCTTTGATTAATTCATAAAAGATATTGCATCAAGACATTTTCAAAATTAAAGCTCATTTTATGTTTGATAGTTTCCCTTTGACATATCATATACAATGAAATATATTTACATACGTAAACTTATACAATTTGAGAATGTGTACATGTGAAAAATGAGAACATAAACAAAGATACAAAAAAATGATGTATTTTATAATTTGTGAAGAGTGAATGGCCAGTTACGCTAAGACAACATATTCTAAAGCTTGATTTAAATTTAATAAAGACTTCATCATTATATACATTGATTTAAATGCCAAATATCTGCGAAACGTTATTACATTAAGTGAACAAATGGAATTAGTGTTGATGCATAATCTTATTAAATAATCTAAATACATATTTAAAAAAAATAAAAATACGTAATATACGTATATTAGAATATATATCTTCTGCATCCCCATGACAAGGAAGTTTTGCTAATTAGTACTTATAGCATATATTCACACATGTCCTTTAACAGTAATAAGCAAAAACAGTCTGATGCGATTTTTTAAAATAAATACAGTATTATGTCGCGTCAAAATATGCAAAACCACATTTTACTTTATTGTGTTATTTTACCCTTGTTTTTTTTTTTTACATTTTCTAAACTGTTTGGTAGCAATTAACTTCTGACAAACATGTTACGTATTTTTAATGTTTTGATAATATTTTACCCACATTTTAGCAACTATGAGTTCAAATACAGTTCCGTTAACACGCATTACCTTGTTTACTTGTTTTTGTTTGTTTTTCCATTAATAAACATATTTGCTATTTTGCACTTTGAAAGGATTCGGTGTCAATTGCTTCCTAATACTTCGTGTGAACAAATGTTTGATGCTTTTAAAGACAATTTGGTACTTTCTTATGTCAATAACAAAGGTTACAAAAATCTAGCTTACTATTGGTTTTGCTGACGGCAGGCTGTGAGGGGATTTGTGGGACAGAAGACATAGTAGAATCTTGGGTAGGAGCGCCCTCTACTGGCACTCCAAGCACACCAGTGGTGCCTGGCGGGGGAACATCCAGTGGTATGGGGTCCTGTGGAGCAATGGCGACACTGGGCACAGGCTCAGATGGGACACCACCTGCAAAACAAACACATCATAATGGAATTGAAGTATTTAATAAAATACACACAACAGGAAAATGAAGTCGAAAAGACAATTTATGAAAACAAAATAAAAAAATAAAAACAATCGAACTTTCCCTTCCACTGGTTGATTATCAGTAGAACTCCGGTAAACTAGACAAAATGTTTACCTTGAGTTAATTAAATATCATTAAGCAACCATCCCAGTAATAGCGTATTATCACCTGAATAAGGCTATGTTATAATATTACCTGTGACAGCCGGTATAAACCCAATGCTTCCAGTATCACTGAAGACGCTTCCTGTATCAAATGAAAGGCATTAAAATGTTTTTAAAAAAAAGAGAATTCGAAGGCAGTTGTGTCGTAATTTATCACATTTTATACAGTAGTTGTGACCCCTGTGGAAATGGCTAAATGTATATATCTTTTTAAATCGATGAAATGTCTGCACACATTTTCATTCCGATTACCAATAATTGTTGAAACACGTTTTGCATCAAGATGTGATTTCATATATAACGCCATTTACAATATTGAACGGAAAATTCTTGGGCTTATTTCGTATACAAGTCACAACAATAGAACATATGTTAACGTCACATTGTACAAAATATTTCGATTGCACCAAAGAGAAGCTCCATATAAAACATTAATTGAAGACGAGGAAAAACAAATTGAAAGAAAATAGGCAAAAATTATACTTGAGCCTGGTGAAGGTCGAATTAACGGTTGCTCAATGCCGAGCTGTTCGGAGGTAGGTACTTCTTGGAACGGCATCACGGGTGGAGGGGAAGGGGGAGGGAGTGGACCAGGGAAGGGGCCTGGAAGGAAATGTGTATACAAACTAGCATTAAGCTACCACCTTATCATATATTATAACTTTAAGCTAACTGTAATGGTCATGTTTTGTCAGTTTATATATATCGAGGCAAAGAATTTTGGTATTCAATGGTGTTGCCGAAAGGAAAACAAATACCAAATGAGAATATGTTGTTTTTGTCGTACACATTTTGTCGTAAACATTTTGTTATCGCAAAAAATACAACCTGATTCGATGTAGAAGTACCACTAGCGTCACTGTGACGCATGACGTAATACAACCACGTAAATCGCAAATGAATTAACATCAATTTTCGTAATTTGAAGGGAAATAATCAAGTTTTTTTTTTCTTTTTCTATTTATCTATTTATTTATTTATTTTTTTATTTCATTCATTTATTTTTATATCTATATTTTGTTTATTTCTTTTGTTTCATTTCAGCTTTTTTTATTTTTTTTTTTACTTCGTTATATATTTTGCTGCAATCATGACAAAGGAATGTGGTAAAAGCGGTAGGGTTTCTAGTTGAACAAGCTACGTATTACTTAAATGATAAAAATATAGTCATTAACAAGTTATCATGATTCATATTCAGATCTTGTTCTGTTTGAATCAATTCTGACGGCATACTATGGCGGGCCCTTTTAACAGAACTACGTATGGCACAGGCTTTTTATTTACGCCGAATGGACGAAATTTTGAATTTTGGGGATTTTCTGTATCATTAATATTTCACATTCTAATGCGTACTCTGTTTGTTATGCCATAAAGTTGAAATTGACATAAATGGATAAACAGTATGGCTGATAAGCTTTCACATATATTTATGCTGAGAACTAAAGAACGTATACTTTAACATAATATTACATAAAACACAAATAAATGTTTAATAGCATCATAGAAATTGAAACCCGGTCATAAGACGCTCATTAGGTTTTGAAATTAAAGGAAATTCCTGTGAGAGCAACCAAACCAATAAACAGTTCATGAAACATACACATGATAATTATGTACGATATAGTTGCACATAACACCAGATCACTAAGTCAAAGGGCGACAATCTCCAAACCGTAAAGTCCAGAGGCTTAATAAGATTCAACCAAACAAATTGACTAGATATATAAAACATTTAATTCAGCAAACCTCGGAATGGATAAAATGATTCTTTGTAGTTAAAACAATTATATAGAAACACTACAACAAGTCCATGTTGGCGCTTTTCAACCAGTGTAATCAACATACCCTTGACATTCTTTACACTAAAGACGTATGAGTTGGAGACATTTGCTAGTGTCATAATAGCTTTATGAAGATCCTTTTCAAGGATGAGAAAGAATCCAATTGATAATCAATTGATTCAGTATGTTATTGTCATGTTCTGCCTATACAGCAGATTCAGACAAATACGACTTAGTTATTAACATACAGAAACATATCTTGTTAAAATATCTTATTAACAGTCACGCCAGTCTCGAAACTCGTGACGCTTGTTCACTTAAATTTTCCGATTGGATGTTTTATTGTAGTTATATCTTCAATTTAAGATTTTTTGTATAAGAACTTGATTTATTTTATCTTACGCTCCATAGTTTCTAAAATAAAACACCTAATTTTCAAATATTTGAATTTAATTATGTTAATAAATGTTGATGAAGCTAGGAGGGCGGATATAAATAACATAGAAATATGTAAAAGTTACCCCTTACATACAAATTTGTTCATTGAGGGATAAGATATATCATGTTAAAGCAGTAGTTTAGGAAGTTTCCAAGGTATATAGATAAAACGCAGTTACATGTTGTTTACCATTTATTATCGGCATGCTTCACAAAACATACACACAAATTGTCACCCGCTATGCATTCCAATATCCAACAATTTCATAATCCGCTAGAATGTCATTTGAACGAGTACTATAACCAGTGCTAAATAATTTCAACAGCCAGCCTGCCTCGTATAACATTTATGATATTATTTTGAAGCAATGTGTATTTATATGTTACTACACGATAAGAAATTCCAAGCTTTTCTAGACTGCGACAAGATGCATCGGTACATATCTCGCATCAAAACTCTCTGAAGATTATTTTGAAGAATATACCCGCTGACAACTTAGCTTAAAACGTAAAGCACTGCATGCGATATGTGATACTGCAGCGAAAAACACATTCATTGCGTAGGACAAAGCATGTGTGTCCCTCATATGCCATGAACAGATTTCCTTAACGTGCACAGCAGTGTGTTATATCTGGTCTGCTCCAGTACAAAAGACAACAAAATAGTGTTTGGAATATTTTATGCAAATTTTGATACAATGTTGTACAAGCATGTGAATTCCGGGCAAATACATCGGTGTTTTGCAAAACGTGCCTCCTTGCGACGTATATATGTTTATTTGTAGTGCATAGACAGGGCAGTGCGTCACACACAGATATTTTCTATTTACCAGCGGTGTTAAAAGGAAACGGATCCACTGGAGATTCATTTACAATGTCTGTCTTAGAATTAGACGGATTTGGAATGTCACCGCCTATAGGCAGAGAGTCTGAACTGGGGAACGGCGCAGCCGAGTCTAGACTTGGAAACGGTGCTGAATTGTCTAGACTTGGAAAACCACCAAGGTCCAATGGAGGAAATCCAGGAGGGGTTCCTCCTACGCCAAGTATCGCATCAGGTTCAGATGGCAAATTTGGTGAGAAGTCAGAAGAGGAAGGAGGTGGTGGTGTTATGTTTGACACTGGCTCAGCAGCACCAACACCTGAGAGAAAAGGGTTAGAACATGCAAAGTTACAGAGAAAAGAACAAAGGTTTAGTAAAGAGTAAGTAATAAAGAAAACAGGTCAAAATTGCAATAGATGATGCTGATTTTAACATTAACAATAAAGTAACGGTATCCGCATGTGATAAATTATATAAACCAGATTTGGCAATGAATATGAATGATAGCAATATCTTTCACTTAAATAATACGAAAATATCAATTTTGGCTTAATAATTAAAAATGCATAATTTATTATATTTTTGTAACAATAACAGCTGTGATATACATGTATATAATAGTCTATCTTCATAGCTAATTGACTACATAACTAACTAATTAACTAGCAGTAAGGTATTGTAAACACATGCTTTCTTAATAATCAATACATTTTATAAAACACTGAACAAGAATTACTGAAAAGATACCGAAATACCAAATCACAGAAAAACTAAAATAACTATTAAGTGGAAACGTGGAGCACCAAAGACAGGAAATTTAGAAAACATGCACCATAGAAGTCATAGTTCAATTGAAAGGAAGAGTAAGGACTTATCAAAGAAAACAACAAACAACATGTACAGTAAATAAAACACATATTTTTTTGTGGAAATTCCACTACAGGTTTTCTGACACGTTTCATCATATTATTGTCAAATTTCAAAGTTTACCTCAACACAACAAACGCGTGTGAAATTTTAAGCTTATGCAGAAGATTTGATTAAATCGTTATCGCACTGTGTTAATATGTCAACTTTAGCACAATCATGATACAAATATTTTGAAATACACAAGACTGGGTAATGCACCGACTACGGAGCTTTTATAGTATTTCAAGCAATTTGATTTTTAATGGGTTTTTTTTCTGATTATGCTCAGATAACGGTCTATCCTGTGTTTTCGTAAAAAGCCACTTTTCACCAATTGCCTCATATGACATACACAACGGGTATCCCGTATATTACAAAACTACTACAGTATCCCAAGTAAACAAACAAATTACACATGGCTGTCAGTATATCAATAAAGGGTACATTGTCGCTAACATAAGATTGAATTCACTACTACCAATTTCATCTGATTATAAGTGATGTGAAGAAAAAAAAGCACACAAGGCAAGAAGAACTATGTACATTCCCAAAGCTACACAATGCCTAAACATTTGACAGTCAGTATTGCTACAACAAACCTAATGTTAAATGTACTACATATAACTTATAGTAGCAATTAACACTATCATTAACTGCTGGACCACCATATACTAACTATTTACTATTGGAAAGGTTATGCGTTAATTAGCTACTACTTTATCTTACCAGGTGGACCGTCAAAAAATCGACCTCTCATGCCTGGAAATAAACCTGGTGAAGACCACACATGGGGTAGCCATATCAATTTTATTCAATTAAGAAGTCCTCTAATGTAAATAATACTTTATCATGATAATACTCGAATAGGTCACAGTTTATCCGCAGCGGAATATCGCAGGCACTAGGTACATAATCTCTTTTCGAAACAAATAGGGATATTCAATGAATGCAATTTCGATTTAGCTTGTCCAAAAACATATACTGCATAGCATGAAACATTCATATTGTATACATATTCTTATTCAATAGGACCTCAATAAGTATTTCAATAGTTTAAATTCAGTAAATATACGATACTGTATAGCGATTGTAAGTCACATTTACCAACATAGTACATCACTAAATTTTGCAATAACAGGTTCCAACAGATATTTGTGTATATAAAAAATGAAAGTATAGCAATAGATTTTTTTTACAAACGTGTATCTTTATGTTGAGTATATGATTTGAAGTTCCCGGTATTTTGGAACATAATTTCATTGGTCAAGTTTACGTCACGTGATAACTGACCTCTGTTTATTATGAAAACCCTATAAGGGGCATGTGATTTATCAAGCCATGCGTCTTTGGTTTCGTTGACCAAAACAAAAGACTCGAATAATTTTGCTTTCTCAACGACAAAAGTAGTTTAACCTTCTCGTCCCACCATTAATCAAGATTTGTGTTAGATGTATATATCCAAGAGATTAGACACATTTCGCTAATACATTGTTGTGTCATTTACTCCGAGTAAGCAAAACTTGCTGCCATATAAGGAGGTGTGAGGTTTATCTGCAGAAGTGTATTGTAAAACAAACCGAGGTAAAGTCAGCATTTTGTAAAGGTTCCAATTTTTCTTAGAATTGTTTTTTTCTAATAATGGCTGATAAATTTCTTCTTAGTATACAGGTCCATGTGTGTAATAACCACATATTTGTGAAAACAAATTAAGTCTTACCTGGTGGCGGGGACCCTGCGTCGGCAACGGCAAAACCTTGGAGATAAAAGCATCAATTATATTTCAATTTCGAATTCATATCAATAAGCATTTTGTTTTAATGAGTAGAAATACATCCACAATGGTTACAGGGTATAAAGTAATGTGTACTATTTCATTTTCGAGAAAACGTTCAGTTATGTGATACAGGAAAATTATCCATCAGCAATGACAGAAGAAAAAATAATATAAAATATGAGTATTTATTTCCTGTCTACAAGTTAATCCACAACCGACATCCCTTACTGATAAATTAGAAAACATACAGTATTATAATAAGCTATTTACTATCAATTCATTTCAGACCATTTGCGTATCATTTCACTAAAACAAATACATCAACGAATCTTGATCAAATTCATTATAATCATTTGAAAAAGGCAAAAACACATTCAATATCGTAGGCAATAGAAAAATAAATGGTCTCTTGGTTTTGGCGCAAGCGCGAAAGCTCCCATTCATTTATCTGAAAACAGCAGTTCTTAAGCCAAAGTGAGTGTGGATTGTATAAAAAAAACATGCATGATGTTTTCAATTCACAAATATGCGAGTTTTAATTTTTGTATCTTAATGAAATCGGCAATTCTTACGCATGTTTATGTACCATGTGAATGTTAAGACGCTGTTACATGGTATAGAAATTCTCAGAAAATACAGCATTAAGCATTGATATTTGCTGCAGAGCTGTAGCATTTTTGTATGCGTTCCTCAGCCATGATTCTGTGAAAGACGAATGGTACATACCAATTCTTCCTTGTAAGGAAATAGGGATTCCAGTACCTCAAATTATAAGTTTAGTTCAACGAAAACTTAGTATTCAAGAAGACGTAATATTAGAAATGGTGACGTGTTAATATTAAAAAAGATTAGTATTTTAAATTATTATACCATAATTAATGACCATTTCAACAATAGTTCAATGGTGTGCTGTTTTTTTTTAAGTTAGATGTATTCTTTGATATCAGTAAATGATATACGAGCTCTAACGAGGATCAGACGTACACAGATAATGATTGATTCACAAATACAATGTAAGTACGGTACTTATTTTGGAGTGGAAATAATAGTCAAATATACTATTAGCACTAGTAGGGAATTTCGTGTGTTCCATATTTATGTGTAAGGGAATCTCAATATCAACACTTATGTTAGTCACCAAATTATGTGCAAAGGGGACATCCCATTATTAGTGGTTTTTTTCTATAAGTATTGTCTTTCCCAATATGTAACATATTCACGAAATTACATACCATTCGAAGGGGGTAGTCCGGGAAGATCCAAACCTAGAAATCAATATGAAATACTGTAATAATGTTTCCGACCAGAGTCTATCATTAGATTATCATCATTATAGATAAGATGATTGGTCAAAACGGAGCATATGAAATGAAGAGGAATTGCTAGAATACATTTCTCTTAAACACAATTCACTCATCCTTAAACCAAATGAAAGCATTTTGTCACGGCTACTAAATAGCTACTGTAACACTTTTAGCGCGCCCTGATTATATGCACATGCTTTAAATACATCTTTTTAGTTTGGCTTCAATTGTGATCATTACTGAATTATCTTCGAACACGCATCTAAACACACATAATTATTATGTTTATGTTCTTATAAATGATACATGATATCCATTTAAAGTTGAAAATTGATTAGAAAAATCAGATACCTGGGAAAGTTGGCACTTGAACTGGTGAGGAATCTATAGACGAAGAGAAATAAAATATGATTAAAATATTTGCTAGTGTTATATGAAAGTGCAATTTATCATGAGTGATTATAGTATACATGATCACGAGTAAGTAAAACATTGAAGAAAAGTATAAGCTGACGTAACATGATATATCTAGATGTAAAGGTATTAGCACTAACCACATATTTTATTAAACGGAGATATTCTACTTAGTTGCGATGAACATAAATGAACGCAAAAGATAAATACATAAATCAGCGCACTTGAGATATACAAATGAACTAGAAAAAATATACATCACAGGACCAGATATATACAAATTAACGAACTAGAAAAATATAAATTAGCACAGTAGAAAAATACGAATGAACGAAGTAGATATACATATAAACGCAATAAAACAGCGCACTAGAAAAAATATAAATCAGCGCAATAGATATATAGAATTAATTATAAAAATATATCAATCATAGGACAAGATATAAACAAATGAACAAACTAGAAAACTATATATTAGCGCAGAAGAACAATGTTATTAGCGCTCCAGAGATATACAAATCAGCACACTAGAACAATGTAAATCTGCGCACTAGAGATATATGAATGAACGTACTAGATATGTATACCTTAGCGCAGTAGAGATATGCATATGAACGCAATAAAATATGAATTAGCGCACTAGAAAAAATATAAATAAGCGCACTAGAAATATGAAATTGCACGCACTAGATAAACGTAGATGAGCGCATCAGCTAGGTAGGATCAGGTAGGCATCACAGATGTTAGTAAGGAACTTACAGATACAATGAATACGTGTTTCGAGTACAACCAATGAAGAGCAGTATATCAATCCAAATAAATCAGCTATGTTATCGAGCAAATATCACTTCATTTTGTATTTACAACAGCTACTTTAGTCAAAAACGAACAAACATCATGTTACGCATCAACCACGTTAGTCGTGAATTATGCAAACAGAGGAAAGCGATATTTCAATTCCTGAAGCCATCTGTTGATACATTCATAACTGAAATGAAATGATCTTGGAAAGAAATAAGCATGGCCGATCAGCACCTCTTTAAAAAGTTGAAAGCAAATGTTAAAACATAGTTGCGTTAGTTAGGAAACGAAACTCGTCAACTACCTTGTTTAAACATAAGTAAAAATAGTTGTATTTAGAGTTTTATCAATACATTGCGAATTAAACGGTTAAATTATGCGTGTTATCGTAGCAAATATTTTAACATCAACAATGTTCACGCAAACAAAGTGATAGTCATACCTGTTCCAGGTAAGTTGGACATATTTTCGGATTTATTTTCCGGTTTCCCATCTGTTTTGTAAAAATTGATGGATATTACTAAACCGTGTATGGAAAAAGAATGCTGATCTAGATAATTAACCTGTAAATGCAATGGACATTTCAATTAAAATATTAGTAAATGTGTCTGTACTAATATGACGATAAAATATCATTAAGTATATAATTACAATAATCAACATGTGGTAACAGAAGTGTTTTTTGTTGATTTAACTAAAATCTAATGCTTGTATACTACAAAAAAACAACAACAAATAAAAGTGGCAATATGCCAAGATTAAAAAAAAAGAGAAAACGATGAACTAATTATCAAAATTACATGGCAAAGCAGGTGAACTCGACTCACTGAATGGGTTTGAGGGAATTGAAGACTCCGGGAGTTCGAGAGGGCGTGAAAGATCAAGTGGTCCTGGAAATCCAATGGGGTTCGGAAGGGGACCTGGTATTTCGACAGGATTTGATGTCTCGATTGGTCCCGGCAGGGCCAAGGGACCTGGTAAATTAGCAGCCCCTGGTAACTCGAGGGGTCCAGGCAACTCAAGGGGTCCAGGCATCTCAAGGGGTCCAGGCATCTCAAGGGGTCCAGGTAATTCAAGTGGTCCGGGTAATTCAAGGGGTCCAGGTAATGCAAGGGGTCCGGGTAATTCAAGGGGTCCGGGTAATTCAAGGGGTCCAGGTAATGCAAGGGGTCCGGGTAATCCAAGACGACCCGGCATGGCCGGGCCAGCAGGGGCAGGAGGAGCAGAGGTAGCTGAAGCTGGGCATGTAAATAATGACAATGAATGATAACAAAGGTACATTATTAATATTTGTTTATGTACATGTATTACGTGATTATACATACATATATTTTAACTATGTTTTCTTCTTGTCCTAATATTATACTAAGAAGAGATAATAATATTCTTAAGAAACTTGATCCGATTTTTTTCTTTTTGATCGAAATGCTGAATATGATAAGCACAAAATACGTAGAAAATACGTTGAAACTGGAAAATAAATATATAATTGTATACAGAACTACCGGTGGTTTCTTCAATAGTAGAAAGGATATCCATTGTATACAATATATAATGGAAAATGTATTAATTCCATTTCTGGATAAGAAATTTAACAAAGACTCAAAGCATACACTATATAGTATCGGACAGTGTATGTATCTCTAATGAACTTTTGTTTGTCATTTAGGTGTTACATCGTAATCTAGAATAGTGTCTTACATAGGACATACCTGTCCCAATGACAAAAGTAGATCTGACGTACCATATGGATGTGGAGCACGTATTTCAAAAGTAATTACCTGTTATTGGGGGTAGCATACCGGGGAATGGCTGTATTCCTACTAAAGTAAAGAAAAAGTTAGTCGAGGGCATGTACTAGCGATGGAAATATATAATTATGTTATGTCGAAATAAAATCATTACATTTTTAAAGACCATGTATCAAGTACTTTGTCTGACTCAAATAAAGACATAGAAAAAATTGTTTAACTGATTACCGCAGGTACTGACCAGGGAATGACGGTACGGGTCTGTTTAGGCCTCCGGAACCAGGCGCAGATGGTGTAGCAAAAGATGCTGGGTAAATGTAAATCGTCATTTAGAACTTGTTCAAAGGGCTGATCGATAGTTATACATTAACACTTTAGGGAGGAAAAGAAACGTTACTAACCAAGTCGTTCGTAATGAATTAATTTATGATTTCTGAAGAATTTTTAGTAACTGACAGGGAAAGCGAACCTAATTATACCGTGCAAGAAGCAATGCAACCTCCTCGAAATGATCGAAATTTGATCTCAAAATCGATGTTATTATGTCTAAATCAACAAAAATAATATATTTGTGTGGAGTCAGGTATTTAAGAAACAGTCTATTGTCAAGAATACTAATACGAAAATTTGTTGTTTTAAAAGCTATCGTATGAACTTTTTTATCAATTAGCTCAAAGTCTTTAAAATAGCTCAGCAGTTAATGATGAAAAGATCAATTTTCAGTTATTCGATATAATGCGGCTCGCCAAAAACAATTGTTTTACGTTTGAATTTTGAGAAATAAAGTAACTTCAAATGTAATCATAATTGTATAAAATGATACAGTACTGTAAACGTGGTTATTTTCATGGGGGGTTACTCTCGCGATTTCGATATGTCAACTATACGCATTGGGGTAATTTTCGCGATCGATCCACCCATTTTTTATTCGGGATTACGCAAACTGATTTCCAAATAATAGGCGTGGGGGAAAATTTTCGCGATCGAAAGGACTCCGTGTAATAAGTGTAAATTTTCCCTCGCGTAAATAACGACGTTTACAGTATTCTGTTGTAGATTCATTTTATGATTTTCTTCAGTTTGGTTTTCAACGCAAGCAAAAAAAGCAAACAACAGGATAGGACTAAAGCTAAAGTCAATACACCTATCAACAGATATAGCGAATACTCACGTGCTGGTAGGGACGCAGATGAAGGCTGCTGGGGGCTTCCAGGTAGATCTAAAATATAACAAAAAGAAGTTAAATGTTAAACATACTTAGCGTGTAAAGAACAAACCGGACATTATATATAGAAATGCGCCATACAGCTGTTTCTTCCTGCTCCGGGGGAGGGGAAAAGGATAGAGAGGGAAAACAAATAGGCCTCAAACAAATATATAAAATGAGGTAATTAACCATATAATATTATCAAACTTTTAAATCTTACACATAAAAAAGAATACATGAAATGCTCATATTTGAATGAATACAATATTTTAACAATGTCTGGTAATGCTTTACCAAACGGCTAACCAAAAATGAAAGAAAACTTACCTGGTATCGGCATGTTGTCTGGTAAATTTGGTATACCAGGAGTAGGGAGTTGGGCACCCCTAGCTGAAAACAAAACATCCTGTTAATTAAGGACAATCAGCTATACAGAAATAGATAAGACATTACATAAACATTTCGTCAATAAATGATGTATATAACTTTCATGAATGAATGTTGTCTCTTATATGAAATATATCAAGTCACACACCTCCCTGTTGTGGTAATCCCGTCGGTAATTGCATTCCTCGCATCCTTCCGGGCATTCCTTGAAATCCATTTGGCATACCTCTCGGCATCCCTGTCATTCCACTAGGCATATTTTGCATGCCCGGCATACCTGCTGACATACCCGGCATATTTCCAGGCATACCTCCTGGCATTCTTGGCATTCCTTGCATTCCTCCCGACATTCTGCCTCTGAAGTTGTTACCTGGGAACATGCCAGGCATGGGGAATTGTCTGGGCATTCCAGGATTCATGCCATTCGGCATACCGTTTTGTGACATTGCTGGGTTTGTCGTCATTTGGTTTGTTGCTTGCCTTCTTGGTTGCATCGGTGTTTGTGGCGCTGCATTGTTTGCAGCCATGTTTCCACCCTGATTAGGTAAACCAGACATAGCAGGGGATCCGAACTCTACGACACGAAAAAGATTACCAAGTAAATCGCAATGCAACATTAAAATTCCCAATCATGACTAGCAAACATTATTAAATTATGTTCAAAGATAGACAAAACTAAAATGATCAGAGGAATCTACTGTCTACTCACGTTGTCCGTTAGCGAAAGGTTGTTGAACTCCTGGCCTCATTTGGGGAATATTGGTTTGTCCTGATTTGTCAGAAATAACAAGAGCACAATATTTCACACACGGATAACTGACTCTTTTTAAAGTTAATGTTTTTGTTGTTTAAGACGAAAAAGTATTTTTGATATGGAAAATGATTCACAAGAACTTTAACAATATGAAGGATAAAATAGCATCCATGTGTCCTCATAATGAAAAACAATTCATGAAAACATACAGGGTGAAATATCCATGCCATGTCTCCGAGTTTAAAACAAATCGTGCAGTAAAAATCCATGATAAAATTTCATTGAAAGAAACAAAACCATTTAAAGTAAATCATGCAGGTTTTGAAGAAAAACTTACCATTCTGTGGCATGCCCATATTTTGCATGTTCATGTTGGGCATACCCATATTTGGTACGCCTGCGTTAGGCATTCCCATATTTGGCATGCCCATGTTCGGCATTCCCATATTCGGCATTCCCATATTTGGCATCCCCATATTTGGCATTCCCATATTTGGCATGCCCATCGGAAACATACCCATATTTGGCATACCCATAGGTGGCATTCCATTTTGTTGCATTCCTTTGAAATAGTCGAGGATCAGGATAGAAAAGAATGTAAGAAACGCATGCAGTTTTTACATAGACTTTTTCAGAAAGTGAAATTGCAAAATAGTTGAAATAGAAGGGAAAAGCGTGCATTCGCTTAGAAATCTTAATAGGAAAAGGATTCATGAAATGCATTTCCCTATACCAGTGACCATTCCGATCTACACAAAGTACTGGAGAGATTCAAGCATAGATCAGTTGTGAAAAGTTCGTTAGTAAAAGGAACATTTAAACCTAAAATATCTATTTAGTATTCTGGTATTGCAAAGGAAGAAAACAACATGCTCTCATTCAGGTACCATATCCGTTTTACAAGTAAACAAAAATACCAAATACCCTGCATTGTTTGCTGTTGGGTAGGAAGCTGCTGAGGCTGATTTTGAGTCATTGGTGTATTTGCTGTCTGGCCTGAAAATGATGTATTGATAATAATGACACGTTCATTCATGCTTCAAAAATATCTTGAACAATGACAATTTAAAAATCAATTGTGTTAACATTCAATAGTGGAAACAAGTCAAATTAAAACATCTCGGTCTAAATAGCCTATATTTCAAATTGGAATGTGCATAAATTCAATATTCACTAGAAGCAAATATGATCCAGATATCCCTATATACGGTATCACGAGAATCTACGAGATTATCAATCCCACACGCTTCAATTCAGGCGGACATGAATTTTAGATTATAAATTGTATTAGATGTATTGAATTAAATATATTCAGTTTAAAAGATATTAAACGATCCCAATTCTTTACCTGCAGTTTGCTGTTGGCCATTTTGTTGTGCCGGCTGTTGCTGTCCTGTTTTAGAGAAAACATCAGTTGAAAATAGATGGCACTGTAAGGTAATCTCATATTGCTTTTTAGATTTTAAATCAATAAGTCATCTTTTAAATTTCCTCAATTGAACTTAATTTAGTATTGTTGATATAAGTCATTTTTAAGTTGAAGTTATT
Organism: Pecten maximus; assembly: GCF_902652985.1. Classification (NCBI taxonomy): domain Eukaryota; kingdom Metazoa; phylum Mollusca; class Bivalvia; order Pectinida; family Pectinidae; genus Pecten; species Pecten maximus. Next base: position 40,383,114 of record NC_047016.1, on the reverse strand, counting down.
TTCTATTTCTGATTGCATTCTTTAATTTCTTTTTTTTTTCTTATTTCTTATAGGTTTCGCTTTATGTTTATTTCAAAACTACAAGTTATAGAAATATATGCTTGATCGTAATCACCTGTCATATCTGGCATGACCGGTGGAGCACCCGGAAACATTGGGCCTCCCATTGGACCTGATACAGGAGTAAACATATATATAAAGGCTTCTGTTGGTTGTATGACATATACTGTAAAACTATTAAGCGGTTACCTTATTTTAAGACGATAGGCTTTCCGCTGAATTAGGATCGCGCTTATTATAGATTTGTTTTACTGCTTTCTTCAACAATATTATTATTTGTTAGCCCATTAAAAGTTGCGCTAAATGAAGTGCTTTACGAGTTCGTATATATAGTCAATGTTAAACTGCCATATAAAATGACCTCGCAGTTTTTTTCTTTGTGAATATACAGGTGTAATTGAACTATAACTTGTAACATCAGTGTTGTAAGTCATATATGACATTTAGTTACCTTGCATGCCACCCCTGAACATTGGGGGAATCATCTCTTGTGGTATTCTACCTGTAACATGTCACAAAGCAATAATAAGCCATTGTTATCGATACTGTTGTTTACAACAAGATACGTTATGCACATTTACCTAGTTTCAATTTTAAAGTATGGTCTAGGATATTAACGTGAAAAACATATGTACAGTTTTAAGGGAAATTACTTAAGTTAAATAAATGAAATAAAGAACTAAAAATACCTTACATTATCTTATAGTGTCTTAGTCCGACAGGGGTGTTTTAGCTCCCAGACTAACACACAGGAGAACACAGCTAAGCGAAGTCTAGGTATAAAATCAATTTAACATGGTTACATCTATATACAGTAAATAAACTTGAGGTATATTAAAATTTGTTACATCAAATATATATATACGATATACAATGTAAATTAATTCGTTATTGGTAAAGAGTATCAGTACTTTTTTTTTTTTTTTTTTTAAATATTTACCTTGTCCAAATAATCCTCGCACTTGAGGTGGCATTTGTAGGCCCTGGTTGCCTAGAACAACAGAAGAGTAGATAAGCACAAATATCCTCTATCATTCATGGAAACTCTTTATAAAATATTAATGGATGTTACGCTTCCTCAGTGTCGCAACAAAAATCACAGAACATTAAACTATTGACTCTTTTTATTGAAAAATTACAGTCATTCCAACCTTGTGTTAATAAATGATAAAGATCCCACAAAAAGAAAAACAATTGTTTTCAAAGTAAAATTTATTATCACATATAAATAGAGAGATAAAGAATATGCTAAAGTATTAAGTATAGATATATACATAAATAAACGCATATAGGTATACAAATTAACATCTTAATGTTTTAACTCCATATAAAACGATCAAATAATTATAAAATAGTTATTTACTTTGAAATTTTTCATGCTGCTAATTATTAAACGAATTTCCGAATGCATTTTTAAAATATATAAATAGAATCAAAACAAACAAAGCCAACCTGGCCAATGTTCTTGTACTAGCATGATATAATACATTTTTCATATTTTCTTTAAACAAAGAAATCGAGAAACCTAGATCCATAATAATTCTATAAAATGTATGTACCTGGTATCGGCCTCTGCTGCTGAGGTTGCTGAGGTTGTTGTGGTTGCTGTGGTTGCTCTTGTGGTTGCTGCAGGGATGGTCTCGCTTTAAACAAAATTTCAAAATTCAGATTGCTTATTTACGACAAGAATCTCGAGTGATTGTTGATTGAATAGTAAATTTATGCTTAAACAATGTTGGAGTGTTACATTTTAAATCAAACGTTTTTGGTCCAGCGATTTAGTTTCTAAATAAAAAGGTAAATATGTGATTCGATTTTCAGTGCATAGCTTATATGTAAAGTTAGCCTGTTAAACTGGTTATTTCATCTAAAATAAAACAATATCAAATAATTTCTACTTTGTTATACAATGAAGTATACCTAAACTGCAGATAATTATGTAATGCAATGTGTTATGCCACACGTAAAGCTATCATTGCGATGCATTTTTCAAAATATATCAAAGAGTGGTAAAGGGAGATAACTCTTGATATCAGTAAGGTACAATGTAGCTTAAAATAAAACATTTTAAAAGAATGCAGTGCTGGTACCAAATACATGTATATGATACGAGTTAGAGAGATCACAGAGTGATGGCGGGCATAAACATTTTGTTACATGATCAGATAACAATTTAGGAGGTAAATCTCCAGAACAGTAAGTGGCACGATATAGGAAAAACACGGGGAAAAGGTTTAGTTTACCTGCAGGCCCGGCGGCAGATGAGAGCGTTGGAGACCCATTGATAGCTGGAGCTAATGGAGAAGAATGAAAATTGACGTTGATAAAATCATCAGATATTGCCATAGTATTTATAGAATTACAAAGTCAAAATGACCAGAAAGAAGCCGATGAAAAACGTTCATGAATTTAATTAACATACCAGCCAGAAGGAAAGAAAGAATTTAGCAAAGGGTACGCGTATGCCACAGAATAAATATAAATTGCATCATACAACTATTTCGTTTTCATTTGTATTGTTAGTGATGGTTTGGTCAAAAGTCACGATTCAAAATGGGAAAACACGGGAGAAATGGATAAAAACGAAATATTGGACAGGTGCTTAACCTCGTTTGAGCAATGATTTGAACCCTAGAAGCATATTGCTATATATATTGCTATATATATAATTTTGTGTGAGTTTGACTAATCAATTTGGAGGGAAGTTCATAACACTTACCGATCGGTTGAGTTGGTTGTGATGGCATGACTGAAATATTGCAAAATGTCATTATGATTGTGTTATTCTGTTGCAATCTATTTGTAGTAATGTTTAACAATTAGAGAGAAAACTTTTAATTAAATAAACATGTAACAGTATTACCAGCTATCCTTTGTCTTTATCTTGCACCCTCCATTTCGTACAAAAACATGCGTTGCAATCGAACGCAAACGTTTCCAGGAAATGATTAATATGAATAAATCATTATATAATATAACATATTAAAAGAATACTTTTAGAACAAAACAAATATCACTACAGCGTCGATACTTCAGAAAATGTGCATGATGAAGTGAGCCAATAGCAGATTTGAAGCAGAAAATGAGATTTGAATATATGAATATACGATCGATCACGTGAAACGTGCAACCTTCTCGTCCCCAGCTAAAATCCTGATCGTGAATTGCTCACCTTAACTGTTAACAAGTTATAACGAAAGGCCAGTGACAGTTCGTTTTCTGTCATTGCAGCAGACCCATCATTTCATTTTCATTATATTGTCAATATGCAACATACACAGTCTCTGGTCAAATATTTTAGTTCATCAAGTTAAGCTGACAATGCATACAAAGCTGCCTTGTTAGTTTTTTTTTATCTATTTTCTATCATGAGGTCCTGCACAGCAAATAGGTTCAATAGTTTGAACGTTACAGTGTCGGTATCTACATATTATAGGTCTCGTTGTGGAGGTTTGTAGCGAGGATGACTCATCTCCTAGTAAGATAATACTTTATAAAGGGACAGTGGATATGTTTATCAATATATCTAAAACGGATCAATCTACAATCAACACATTTTATCAGTGTTTACCATTTACCATCAATCCCAAATTTCAACAACTTGGGTCTTTTAGATTTAAAGCAATTGTGTTAACAATATAGCACCTCTACCCATAGTATGAGTATCTTACTACCAGATATCTAAAAATGACAATCAGGGTATTCTATTCCATTTTATGTACCTTTAAAAGAACAGAACTTGAATTTTTTAAATCGTCAAAACTTAACTAGAACAAACGAGTTCAGATATACATCACAGAATACTGACATAATAACGAAACCTGTACTTTCTCGCAAAACTGATGAAATTAGGGCAAAATATTAACCAAAAATAAATATTTAAATGAAGATCCTTGAAAAGTACAGGAGAATTAGACCAGATGTTCAGAAAGAGTAAGCGTTTTTCGTTTATATGATGACACCAACGATAAATCCGGTCAACTCCGAGTTGTCACATGCTCGAAATGAGAACCAGCCTGGTGACAATGGAACCACTTTGCGTATCAACAAGCATCGGAAATGTGTGACGTCACATCGCGCAAAGATATAGAAGATTTCCAAACGAGATCAGGATGTGGACAATCAAACATTTCCATGATCTTCATTAGTCTGCATCTCTCGAAACCTTGTGTTAATATTTTATCATGAAAAGTTAACATATGTCACGGAATCGTAGTAATGGGAACAAGAATAAATACAGGACAGAGTTTGTCAAATTGTTAACAGTTAGATGTTAAAATGAATGAGGCGGTGATGAGTTATAATGAGTATTACTAATTAGTTCCTTTGTGTAATAAACCGAAGTGTTTATGCTTGTTAAGTAAATGATTTCACTACAGATATTTTGTATCAATGAATGTAACAACAAAAGGTCGATATATCACGTCAAGTTCCGTGTATGTTTATATCAGTTAAAGCAGGTGTATTTTTTCAACTCTCAAATTGAAACATTATGATACATCCACTGCCGTTTTGGTCTATTTATAAGCGTTGTTGTAAACATTTAATCATTTTCTATATGTGACAGTTTGTATTTAATCATTAAACCTCATATCGTTAAAAAAACAAGTGAGAAAAAATGTCACGTCATCGCAAATATTTATATATGTATATTCAAAATATATAGCTTGTAGACAAAATGATGTTTTCAGGTATTAGTTTCGTATATGTAATATGCTGATATTGACCGCATTTAACTTCTTGGAGTAATGTCATACATATTGACGTCAGAGCATTGGACACAGTCTATTAATTCATTCTTCCGAATATACAGTTACTACACACCCTTCTTTGAGCAGTTTGTGTTTCTCAGGAAGATGAGACAACGAACCATCCTTGTAAATTAAAACTAAATTAGATTAGCTTATGTAAGTGAAGAACAAACTGCATCCCTCACCAAACTCCGTGTCAGCATGACATAGTGTAAGAAGTTAGGGATTACTGTTAGCTGTCAAAAACGAGTTCCAAAAAGCAGAAGCACCACCATTCTCACCTGATACAACCTCAATTATCTCGTATAAAGATTCAAATGCTAACAAAGAGAAAGTTTTAATAGTAATATATCAAAATATTAATTTCATAATAGAAATGTATTCTCTTTTGAAGTATGTTTACCGATCTGACTTTTTTATTTAATATTTTTTAGATTAGATAATGATACAAGTTAATGTGATGTAAGTATACCAATTGCGGCATTATAATGACAATTTCATTTCATTATATAATAACTACTTGTCCAGTGGTGAGATAATCAGAAATCGAGAGGTTTGATAGGAAAGAGCATAGAATGGCATTAACAATATCTAACACGACTGTTCATTTACTTTTATATATATGATAATTGTATATATTACAGTGCATTATTTCCCTGGTTCCATATAGCGACGTGTCACGGAAGACACCTTTTTGATTTCCGAGACTAAAATCTGACCTCCGGTCAAACGTGGCGCAGTGACGACACTGTTTCCACAATGACAAGGTTCAATGCATAATTATTGTACGGTTGCATTATCGTTTTAGTTGATCAACAATATTCGCCAAAATAACTTATATTAAAAGATAAGAATAATGTATATACCTTAGAAATAGTCTAGGTGTATCCGACTTAATTTATTTACCATACACTATGCTTTTGTACTGCACAAATAGAACACATAATTTAAGGTATATGTTTGCAGATCAACAATTTTATATTGGTATTTCATTTGATAAAGCAAGTAAATATCCAATTTCGGCAGGAAATCTAGACGGATCTGCAAAATATTTAGACATTCAAGTTCTTTTTCATGCAGAATAGAGAATGTGTGTTTATTATTAATATAATAATAAGTATATTCCTATTGTTGATATACCTGATGAAAGGTATATTCATATTGTTGATATACCTGATAAAAGGTATATTCCTATTGTTGATATACCTGATGAAAGGTATATTCATATTGTTGAATATCCATCAATATGAATACTTGTTTTTTTTTCTATTAAAGATTATTACAAACCCTCCAATATGTTATGATTACATTTATTGTAACCATTTCAAAAAATGGAATAACCAAATATGCAGCCGTTGAGGGTCGAAGTTTTGACTTTAGATTATAAATCGTTGTGACTTCAGAATTAATACCTGAAGTTATGCTTTTTAGAAAGACTTCAGTGTCAGTCTAGAGGGAAAATGTAAAATATTATTTTATCTTCTTAACACAAGCACATCTATTTTTACACAAACAATTACCGGTAATTCAACCTCGTTCATCCAATCAAATACATTTAACACTTGGGCTTCTTTGAGTGAGTAAAACATAGTATAAACTTACTCACCTCCAAATCTCGGAGAAACACCTGCCATTCTTCCGAATCCCGACATTTGCATCTCTCGTTGAACCTGTGGGGGGAGTGTCTGAGGAAAATTTATTCTAGGTGCTGGCTCCGGAGGAGCTACCTGTTGTTGATTTCCTGAGTTGAATAAAGGAGCATTGCCAAAGAGATTAGCAAAAAAAATAAAACATATCGTGAAACATACCTTTAAAAAGAAACGATATTCTAGCAACGTAACCCAATACCAATATATAGCTACATAATTATAAAGTTAGCAATACTACATAAAACTATCAGCTTCTAAGAACTAGCAAAAATAAAAGCAAAGATAATTTTAAACAGCAAATTTTTCTGTAGGATTGAATATTCTATAAACAAGACAGTTGATGTTAATGTTAATACGAACATGCATTGTGCACAATAATTTATATCCGGAAACCTGATAAGCGTTGCTTTGCAAGTTAGTTGGTATTTTCCTTTCGTGGAATATTTTTGAATGGGGATAAATGATATAAAGCCAATATATATAATGTTCTGGACAATACAAGCACACATGGGCTTACAATTTTAACAAAACTTGGAAATATTGATTACAGAAAAAGTTAATCTTAAATCGTATTAAGTTCCTTATATATTATAAAAATTACAGAGATTTCTCTATGATTTACTTTTGTAATATAAAAATGTTCATGATACAGAAGAAAATACAAACATGAAATATCAAAATGACATTCAATGTATTCTATTTCGTCTTACGTCCATACATGCAGTTAAAATGTGGGTTTAATATACTGCAGCAACAACACATAACGAAAAGCAAAGCTGCGTAAACAAAATGTTGTTAAGATTGCAACAGGAATATTAGAATCATGTAAAAAAATCGGTTTTCATATGAATTCATGTTTTATGAATTTAATTTTCAAAAATAAGATAAGAACAAACTAAAAAAATCATCTGAAAACATCAGTAAATTCAAATTATTTTGCATGCAGTACGAAGATCTTTTCTCTCAGACATAAAAATATGATATAATAAAAATATATGTACCCATTGTCTTACCAAATATACTCAGGGTTGAAATCATGGCTGTCTGAAACAACAGCTAAGTATGGTATATATTTCTGCTAAAGTTAAATAAAACGTTAATGCTATACATACATATTTTAGTATCAAATTTACTTTTCGCTCAGGAAGCTGTGCACTATTTTGTGAATTTCATAACTGAAGTACAATATGTTATTTCTATATTAGTTGATGTGGATACACTAATATATCATTGTACTAATCTAGTCAAATTTGAAAACCCACTAGATTTTTTAAACAAAGTTTGTGTTTTTCCCTCAACAAAACCTTCTTTAAGAAGCTATCTTTTAATTTTAAGGTACTTGTTGAACTTTCGAAAGTCTGAAAAGAAAAAGATTTTTATTTTCAATATGACCTCTTAATTCATCTTAATTCATCAATGTTTGAGATGTCCATTAACACCCTATGGTAAGATAAAATGACTAAGCTAATGTCGCCATGCTTGTGAAACGTACTAATGAATCAGTCAATGGTGTGCGAGCTCGTGTGGAATGACGTGTGAAGCCTAACGCTAACTACCGTTAATGACAGATTGAGTAAATACACCTGTTTGTATGGTTACATATGTTATATATAAAACTATCAATACATTAATGTAATTAAGTGAATTGTCTAAAAAAAAAAAGGAAGTAAAATTGATCGTTACATGTTACAGTATAGTCATTTCATCTGAGTTGGTTTGGTTTATCTTATTTAACGTCCTATTAACAGCCAGGTTCATTTAAGGATTTTGGAGGTAGAGGAAAGCCGGAGTACCCGGAGAAAACCACCAACCTACGGCCAGTACCAGGAAACTGCCCCACGTGGGTTTCGAGCTTGCAACCCAGATGTGGAGGGCTAGTGATAAAGTGTCGGGACACCTTTACCACTCGGCCACCTCAGCCCCTTCATCCGAGTAATTATACAGTGCAAACCTATTAACTGTTCCTGATGAACGATGATTAAAAGATGGTTTCACATCTGCCTAATTATGGTGGCTGTACCTACAATAATGCATAAGCATTTCGTTTCAATAGGATAATAAAATGATATATCATATTTTAATGTTATACCATACCTAAAACTAAGTACTAATTCATAATACTTTTTATTGAAACAGAAATACTAGGACGTATACATTGCCACACTAAATATAGCATACATATATAGCATAGCGTATATATGAGCTATTATTTGATAGGTACCATCCATCGAGGTAAAACAGATTCGCTGGATTTGTTACTAATTAAATAAAGCGTCTATATAAACGCTATTGCATCCGGACAGAAAAAAGAGTATATAATATATGAAAAGACTCAAATTTCCAAAGTTTGAGCATATATATATTTATAATTATAGCGTTTGCAATTTAAGAAATGGTGAAATATAATATTCACCTTAGTTTTTAAACCTATGTTTATTTTGTGTGATAATCAATTGATATCTCAATATTGAAACTTCATTTCGAGAAATACTGTTGGTACATTGGTACTTTCCATACTAGCAAACACTAACGTAAAGTATAGATTCTAAACATTCTGCATTGATATTGTTAGTAAAGCAAAGCAGCCCGAGCCAGACTTACTTCGTCGTACAACAGAAGTCCTGGCCCCACCAGCGTTACTAGTTTGTCTACGTAAGTTAGCGAAAACCTCTGGTTGTGCTGCAAACGTGCTAAGGAGCGAGCGTGGAATACCAAGTAAAGCGAGCCTGCGCAATTCCCGTCTGTTTCCGTTCCGCATTGACATCAGTGTTTGAGCCATGCTATTTGGTAGAATGAGCATCTGCTCCCCTTCCCTCAGTAACAGATTGTCTATACCTCTTTGTGGGGACGAGCCAAACTGAGATGGAAATGGGGGCATGGTATTTTGTTGGCCAAACGGAAACATGGGCCGTTGCTGCTGTTGTTGTCTTTGTTGCTGCATCTGCTGTTGTCTCGCCGCGAGCATTGGGTTGAATCCACCACGCCCTCCGAAAGGTGCCATGCCCTGTGGAGGTACCATTGGCTGTCCCATACGACTGAAAGAACCTTGCTGTCCCATGCCGAACATTCCTGTTGGTGTCTGGGCCCCGACATCAGATGGGAAGGGACCTATGATGGGAACTGTTACTGTTCCAACTTGTCTAGGGACTTGCTGTGCGTTCCCGGGTTGAGTGTTGGACGCTGATGATGTCCCTGTTGTTGCCGTTGCTGCATTATTTGTTGCCTGTGGTTGCCTTGTCTGCTGTTGTTGTTGCTGCTGTTGAGTTGGCTGTTGTCTATTTTGTGGAATATTAGGTCCCGCCCCAAATCGTTGTCCAAAAAATCTACCTGCCGGGTTGATGTTTCTGAAAAAGTCTCCTTGGCCTGTCGGAAATACAAATGTTTTCTGATATTTGATAATACCATCTTTATGAAACTGTGATATTGAAATATGCTAATATATTTTTATTTAACGATCGCAATACATATTTATCGAACTCCGATAATAGCTATATAAAAGAAAATACAAGAGCCACATACAAATTGAAGTTCCATTTTATATTATGTAATCACATAAAAGCTCTTCTACATATTCAAGTAATAATATTGTTATGATATGATATACACACATTTGTATTCATTGCATTGACTTCATATCGCCATTGATAGAAACTGATGTTTCAATAAGACCGTTGTACTTACCGTGTGCTTCTTGCAGAAAGAGTAATATCGTGATAGTAAGCAGCTTACATAGGGATTTCTTCATTGTTAATCAATCTGCAAAGTAGACGAATTATATAAGTAGAAAGCAAATCAGTAAAAGCTCTATATACTATAACACGAATGTTTAGGCATATCGGTCAGACTTTCAATTTTGCTAAATATGTTCTACAAAACGAAATATAAGATAAAGATGCATTGTAAAATTTAGCATTGAAGAGATTTGCTGTGATAAAGCGTCAGGGAGAGGGGTCAAGAAGGGATTGAAACACCTCTTACCCGTCCAGTCACTAATAACAATGTGACAATACGCGAAGAAATACTGGGAAAATGGGCAGATTAATAGCGAAAACGCAAATGAGGAGGTGATCTTGTGACTTGCCGGCATAGAACGTCTTCCATGGCCACTTAAAAATCAGTTATTCATGAAGACGTTGTAACGATTTGTCAGTGGAAAGGAAGGCAATACTGCTTGGCGTACGTAAGCATCGCTCCGAAATGGTGTCATCGGATCAGATTCTCGAGAATATGAAATGTTGTTAAGTGTGTGTGGTATATGTAGGTTATAACTGGAAGGGCGATTTAGTTTCTCAGTGGTATGTGTTTACTTGATAACAATATGGATCACGTTCGAGATGTCTGGGTTTTAAAGACCTCTGACCTTTTAACTTTCTCTTGTACGAAGTTTGATTCTCCCTGTTCGCCAAACAGTTAATATGTTGTCCTGGTGTGGAATGTTTGCGACAGGTCAGCCTTATTTATACGGGGGACAAACAGAGAAAATTGTATCTATATCATACTCTTCAGTTTGTGTGGTTTTTAAAGTCTAATATAGCGACAGAGTGCATACTTATCTGTGTTTTGACGTCGTCACAGGTAATACTTCACATCTACATGTTGTAACAATAACATGACATCATAAATAAATGACCTCAGGCTATTGTTTCGGTAGTGACAAAAATGTCATTCCGTTTTGGAAATGCATTTGCAAGAATATATCATGAGTTATATGATGAACAGAATCTGAAATTCGTGTTAATGCAATATTGAGTTTGTTTAATGAATTGATAAATTCCGTATGAATGTCGTCAATGCATTGTTTTATATGGAAACTACCGTACTGTTTTAATGAATTTATTATTGTATGAATACTTCTAGCATACTTTCCCTTAACTACGCATATGTTACTATATATGCTATCCGCAAGTCATTTATGTTTCAGTATATTTCCAGGCCTTAATGCTTTAGTATATTCCAAGCCTTTATGCTTCGGTATATTCCAGATATTTATGCTTCAGTATATCAAGGCATTTATGATTCAGTATATTCCAGGCACTTATACTTCATTTTAATCATCTCATTTTCAGTATACTAGTATACTATCCAATACAGTTGCATATGTCGTTATATATATTACATTAATGTATATTATTCCGTTAGTTTATGTTTCCGTGTATAATATTCTGCGGTTCTTTTGCATAGTGTAACACCCACACACACATTTCAATAAGTGTGGCAATATCCTGATAAACGAGGAAACAGACTTAAGTATATAAAAGCCATTAGATTGATTAGCCACGCTGCTACATACAGGAAGTTCTATGCTAAGGTCAGAATCAATTCAGGTGTTTTACGTACAATTTGTGTTTACCGCAGATTTATACAAACCAAACAATGGAAAAAAGAGTCATTACTTGTTATTCCACTCAGTCGAGGAAGCATTATTACTGTCACGTGACAGGAATACAGAAATGAACCAATAATCAGTGATATTATTAGTTGTTGTTTTGTAACATAATTGTATATAAGATATTGATAATACATAACTATATATAAATATACAACACAATAGGGGGAACTTCTATAAATATGTAAAAACACGTACGCAAAAGCATGTATGCAGAACGCGTCAGGGTTAATGCTGCTCCACATTCCTTTGCTTAATGTATGAATATACATTGTTATACATTGTTGTAATATGTACATTCCGATGACGTCTCATTGTTTACATGTTGCCGGTTGTGTTTGCACTTCCTGACATGAAGGATGCATGTTGCTTTTTCAGTTTTATTCGGGGTTTTTTTTATCATTTATTTATTTATTTATTTTTAATTGCTGTTACAATGCAAATAGTATCAAGCAAAACCAAACGTGAATGTAATTTTACGAAAAACGGTTAGTTACTCTAACTTTCTCATTGTCAGTGCATTGTGATCGTAGCCGGGTTCAGCTGTTAAGGCAACGATGAGGATTGTGGTTTTGCCCACAGTATTGAAACCTACCAGTTTATACAATTGTCAATTTTGTCTTTCATGCGATACATTATGTCTGTGGAAATTTTGAAAAACAATTATTTAGATCTAATTCGATCATTAGCATTCGTGTGTACCTGTGTTAATCCATATGCTCCTAACAGGCCTTAATTGTACTATTGTCGCTATGTCAACTCCGTCCAGAATAAACTCTTTCTCAGTCGACCATGATTTTGTCTATTCCTTGTGGAATGTTAACAAAATCCACGTTTTCAAACTGTGCGTTTAATAGAAACTTATCATAATAGATCGTAGTTCAAGCACTTTAAGTTACTTAACCAACATTCTTTTCATGTAGTAAGCCAGCGACTTAAACACGAGTCACAACTACATTTTTATATCCTGCTCTGTAATGTTTACAAGGGTTACAAGTTTCGTTGTAGTCTCATATTGTACAAATACTTAGTAATGATTTAATTTATGCCATTTTAAATCAACAAAGAAAATAACGAAAGATATCTGGTATCATTTCAAGGAAAACCAAAATGAAACTATTTTTGTTTATTTGTTTACTGATGAAACAGAAATCAACCAAACGATACTATTCAATATAACCTCTGTAATTCCAATAAGTAAATGGACAGACGTTTAAGCGTAAAATTATACAGTATGGATGGTTAATATAAAAAATCGAAACCATACTGAATAGAACCATCAGAAAAAGTCTCTAATCTTTAAGTAAAATTGAAAATCACTCCGGAAATTGACACTATTTGCTATGACATATACAGTTATAAAGATAATACGATGAATGAAAGGAAGAGGAATGTTATCAATCCATCAATAAATATATGTTATTGTATACATAGAGATTACACAATGAGTGGTTGTTGTATATGGTATCTCTTTCACTCGAGTTACTTTTCTGTAATGATTATATCATACCTTGGGAGATGAATAACACCCGACTATTGTAGTAGAAGCAGAAATAATCTAGATACAACAGCAAACACATATTGTATTATAAACAAACAGCAACAAAATCGAGTCAAAACCTGTAATTCTTGACACTGCATGTCATTTTTTCGGTCCTTCTTATAGTCGTGATTCACAACATGAACAAAGTTTAATATTCTTTTCAAATTTTTTTAATTATTGACAACTAATCTGATTAAATTGATGATGTCGATGCATCTCACGTTTTACATATGTAACATTTGGTAAGAAAAAGTTTGATTCCCTGTCCACCCTTCTGTACTTTTGAACTTTTGACCTCTAGCATCACGAACGAGGCCTAGAAGGACGAAACAGTGTAAGAAAAAAGTCATGTAAGAACGGAAACAATTAATAATTATCGTATAAATGTGTCGCCATTAATATCTCTGTGCGTGATATTAATTTTTACATTATGCAGATCAAAACATCGGTATGTAGGCTCCCTAAATCAAACATGTGATTTGGTGTTTGATGTTAGCATCTTTCACATTTAGGGAAATTGTTTACATGGTAGAAATCTGTGTATAGTAATCCCAATCAAACAATTCAAAGTCCTTTACACTACATACGATACTCCTAGTCAAAGGAATCGCCGTCTTTAATCCCAAACATGCATTCCAATGTGTAGCGTTAGACTCTTTTCATAGTAGTTTGATGTTAGTAAATAATAGTCTGTCCCGATTTTTTGTTTTCCGGCTATTAATCTTGCAAAAAGATCTTTAAGGAGCCAAGTAACCTTCAAATATATTTCTACAACGAAATTTACATATATAACGCAGGGATTATTTTGGGTTACCAAATGGATTGGTCATTTTCTAGAAAAGGCCTATCTGTAATATAATTTATGGGCCATCTATAGACATTTAAAGGATTTTTCTGAATCATGTGGGTCATTCAGATAAATTGTGGGCCAATGGCCGCATGGTCCCCTTCCAAAATGATCCCTGATAACGCTCACGTCTCCTTACAGCAAGCTCTGTTTACTTGGAACGATAATGTAATAGGTATTGACGGAATGTGGCTCATCTCAATGTTTATTTCAACATATTTTAGGAGTAAAATATTTAAGATTGCATTGTATACTTGATGTTGTCATCCATGACATGATGGTTAAAAAAACACAAACATTAACCTTTATCATGTCTTTGAAAGATTAAAGTTATCGAGTAAGCTTAAAATTTAAAATACTTTATTTATTTAACTTATCCTTATTGTTGATAAATAAAAACGTTTTGTATTCAAAGGTGAGGATCTGTCTGCATTACGCTGACCTGTGAGATCTAGGCCAGAGGGAGTCTGATTCCGAAGTAGAGGTGACGAAGGTTGACAGCCTGTCAGGTCACTGAAGCATGACGGCACATACTAATCCTTATTACATCCATTGTTTGGACATTTGTCTGTGATGTCAGACAAGAATTATTCATCATTACGATTGTTAGGCTGACAATGTTTACGAGTGCTGTCAAATATTGTTTTTTTTCCCAATGTGGCCAGAAGGTCCATAATTATCCAACCATTAAATCATTATGTGGAATTTCCTTGTACCGTAGGTCCATTATAATCAATAAAATAGCATCGCTAATCACTCATTATTATCTTGTCACGGAGGGAGTAACTTTGGAAATAAAACATCCACATGACTATTTCATTTGGGGATGAAAAGAAAGAAAAACATATGCAACATTTTTGTTTTCATGAAGATATTTATTTATCGATAAACATAGTAAAATGTCAAATTAATTTATTTGTCAATAACTAAAGTGTTATAAATTCTCTATTTGCATACATCTAAAATTAGTACCGTAATTGATTTATAAGGTAGGTTAAAAATGAATCAATTCTTTGTCGTAAAGATGTGATTCGTTAGCATACTGGTCACGGTTTCAAGACAGTTTCGTATATAATTTAATCAAATGACTGTTTACAAGAAACGATTATAAGGCCAAAACAAATTAAAACTGACATGACATTTAAAACAGTTTTTTTTTTAAAAATTCTAGTCATAAACCATTCTGCATTATATTTGAGTAAAAAAATCAGTAAATTAAATAGAGTTTAATAATAATCAACTGATGATCATTTGAATAATGAGAATAATATTATATTTCCTTTAAGATATCAAAGTACGCATTTACATAATGTACATCAATATTACGTTAGAGCAACATTGGAATGACGTCAAACTGCATAACAGCATGTTCACACTTATCGCACTTCCGCTTCAGAACGACAGAGCACTGTTAACTTTAACAAACATCAGGGAAGAAAAGGGGGTGGGGTCTTTAATTAGCATTTAGAACTGCCTTGTTTCCTAGTTCTTGATTTGTCTTTTGCTGAACAATATTCATTAAGTCGACTTTAAACATCTTTTGAAACTTCTACGAAAATACTATGATATCATAATATGTTAAGTATACAAATGTATTAGTATTGATCCTGATTAAACTGCAATTCACCTTAACAATAATTGTAAAAGTTTCACGATCTTGAGATGACAACACCCATGCAAGCAAAGGTCAAAGGTTATGGAGTATCGGCGATCCTTTTTCATTTCCTCGTATATTATATATAGATTTTATCGGTTTAATTCGGTATATCGTGCTGAAGTTGTCTGATGAAACTCGTTAACGACACTGACATTTAAAGTCCATTAAGAGTTTATGTCAATCCAAACACAAACCAATTTACATGTACATTTCCTGTAATGAAATTTATTTGTTTTCACTATAGCTATTTATGTTACCAAGCATTCAAACCAGGTAATTAATTATCTATTTGTTTATTTGGCTCCGATATCAAATCGACAAAACCTACGGTAAATAGCTTAGATGATGATGATGATGATGATGATGATGATGAATGTCTGTAATACTTTCGATTACGTGTAATTTAACACTTAATCTTATATCAATTATGAAGACAACAAAGCTGACAGGAGCACATAAGCCAATCCAGATGGCTTGGCTTACCTGTCCCATACTGCCCCGTACTGCCTTCAGGTGAAACAATGCATGTGCATTTCATGTTTTCTTGTTTTTGTTTCGCCTGAAGTCAGTCTTGCTGGCTGTGTACTTAGATGAAATATATATCTTATAAATATGCCGTTATTCTGGACAGTTGAAGTAAGTATGTGTCCTCAGAGTTTTTAGGATAACGCTTGATGGACACTTCAGAAGGCCATGTACGATTTGTAATATTAAGGGTTGTTTTTTGCTGAAAACTACTTTAATATCGTGTCGATTATCATTTAATTCAACTTTTTTTGCAACAACAGTTTCGCCAATGGCCGTAATTCATCTTGTTTTAAATACATGGCATGAGCCTTAAACTTCTCATACGTGCACAGTTGAAATGCTTTAAGATGCATTTTCTTTTTAAGATATGGAAGTACTCTAAGCAAACATAGTCATATTATTAATGAATTAAGATTATTTAAGATATATCTTTGATATATAAATTATGAAGAACACAACTTAAATTCAGGAAAAAGTGCGTAATGTCCCGTGAGATAAACCCGTCACCAGTGAAGTACCACAGGGTGGTGTCCTAGGACCAGCCATGTTCTTAACCTAGATTCGTAATCAAGCTGTTTGTGGACAACCGCAATGATAACGGTTAAAATCTAACTATCGTTCTTGTTGGATATTTCCCAGATAGTATCAAATGAGTAGCTACACACATCATCTCTGCGCTGTCTGTTATATATAACACATTGACTAGGGACGGACATAAACAATCACTTAATGATTGGACAAAAAAACCGTGTCCATTCACAACATACGGGCATGTACTGGTACAGTGACATCTCTGTAGGAAGCCGACCAGTCGAGTGCTGACAGGTTTAAGACTTGTATATAGCTTATGTATTATATGATTAATAACGACTGACTTTACTATCATCTTGATTTCCTCGTCATCTGCCCTTGTTAAGGATTGGCATGTTTGACAAGGACAGGGAACCCAATATATGAATAATATCGTAATCCTAACTCAATAAAACAAAAGCAACATATAGATAAAATATATATTTACATGGAAGCCATTGATTTTTGAATGGTTTCTATATAAATCTATGTTCTACAAAATAACAGTTCCAATTATCTTAAAATACGACAAGTAAAATATACTATATCTTAAAGTAAAACTAATCCAGAACTACTACTTTTTAAATGTAATGGTATTGGATACCTCTGTTAAGAGCGAATGACATCGGTCTTAATTACCATATGTTGCCGTTGATAGTAGACCTTTTGTTATAATATCTATTGTTTATTTGGCACTTTCCCTGTTGTTTAATTCGTGTATCCCTTATCTTATAAACCAGGTCGGATTAATACAGATTATTCCTGAATTAGAAACATCTTATACTAGAAAATAAAATCTATAGACTATCAATACTTACATTTCTGGCGCGCGTGCTTTTGACAGGGTCTATATATTAATACTTCACTGTGACTGGTGTAAATGAAGCCTAAAGTTTGTGACATCATGATCGTAACGCTAGAGATCACAATATGTAACGGCGACCACCAATTAAACAAATGGCAATACAACTCATACAGAGATATATAAGAATTATGATGTCTAAATAAACAAGGTAGAGTAAATAAACAAAATGACGGAAGTAAATTAAAATACAACGGAAAACAATGAAGTTTAATGGTTAAAAGTTTTAAAGTTATTTCTATTTATTAAATTCACCATTAATTACTTTGATTACCATCATTAATAGAACAAATTAAACAAAAGACGAACTAATGATTAGAACATTTAGATAAGAATTTTGCAACAGATAAAGAATAAATTAAACAGAAGACGAACTAGTGATTAAAACATTTAGATAATAATTTTGCAACAGATAGAGTATATAATCCGAATACTGAATAAGAAGTTATCATAGGGCTGTTTTGAACTTGTGGAAATTCGTACGAAAAAAGGGAAGATAATCAAAAGGAGCCGAAACAGATGTTAAAATAAGAAGTAGGGTGTGGTTATTAGGATGTTAAGATATTTATCAAAGCGTACCTTTATCCGGGCGATACTTTCTCACGAATTATGTTATGTTAAAACAGTGGGATTCTATATAATACTGGATGCCTGCATGCATTTCAGAGTGGTAAGACACGAGCGTAATTACAAACATAAAATAAGGTTAATGTTTGAGATGAAAAAGAATGGAGTGACAAACTACTTGAATTTCTGTCCCCAATAGTTCCGGGAGAAAATCAACAAGATGAAAAAACAGACATTAGTCATGTCAACTCCCCGCCAGTGTTCTCGGTCAGAGAGCCTTTACTTCATGTACATCTACGTTAACATAGGGGCTTAATCTAATTAGTATGTTAGAGCGATAATAGAGGTGATTATTGGACGCATGCAAATGAGGCAAAGATACACTGATATACGTTTGTATGTACATACGTGTGTAAGAAATACCTTTTCACCTTTTAATCATCACGATATTTGTACATTAATTTTGATGGACTCGGCAATGCGTTTGATAATAAAAAAAATATGTAGTGTTCAGATTTTAATTTTCATATTTTTTTTAATCACTTAATAATGTAATTGTATTGTTTTGCTATAGAAGTTTTTTATCGGTGATAATATACATTGTTTTAAATGTTTCAAGCCGCAAACAATCTGTACAACTATTTCATAAGACGGCAGATTTGCGTAGGTGTTTTTTTTTCAAATCTGCTTTCAATTGTATAAATGAGAAAAAGAAATGAATTAACTCACCTGTATTAAACGTAGTTTTGTGTCCTAGGAGCCAGTTTGCAAGTAATATATCCCGAAAAATTAGTTAGTTCCCTTCAAGTGAATGTGACAGTCGTATGAACGACTTTATATTTCGATTTGCTGAAGCCAGATCGCAATCCATCAAACGTTTGACATCAACGAACGGTTGACAAACGAGACCCCCTACTACTCTGTTTTCTGCAGTGTGACACAGAATGGAAAAACGTGATGCTCATCGGCGTCTTTCATGCGTTTGTACTTCGGCAGGTGTAGCGTCAATGAGCCAAGATGACAATTACACCACAATAAAAAGTAAGGTGTAAGGGAAGGGACGTAATCGTTGAGTGTATAACGAAGTATAGGGCAGGTGCATGTCATCAGGTTACGGTCAATATCACGCGATGATAGGTTAAAGTGGTCGGAAAAACGTAATGTCGAAAACGATTATTTATAAAACATGTGGAATACAGTGGAGTATAACGAAACATCATACCTTCTAGGACTCGTTAGCGATGCTTGAGGGGCCAAAGTTCGAAAATCTAGACGGGGTGTCGGGAAAATTAATACGGGCCTTAAAATGTTAGAATATAGCAGGGATATATTTCAGCCATTGTTTATTTATTTTTATTTATTTATGATTTTAATTGGATAGTTTTAACATGATTTTTTTAAAGAATGGCCTTTAATGGCTAAAGATGATAGTGTTATGTATTTCAGGTGTTGAAAAGAAATACAGCGAGTATTGAAAATCTTAACTTTTTCATAGAATAAAAGATAGGACTTTTATGGGAGATATTATTTGTACTTGTCACAAGTACTTAGCAAGCGTAAACCCAAATGAAAGCTTTCCGAAAATGTTATGTTACAAAAACAAAAACAAGAGATTAAAAACAAACAAACAAAAAATAAACAACAACAACTAAATTGAAAATAGAGTAATAACCAAAAACAAAATAAAAATATTTACAGCCACCATATATAACGAAATGCTTCATACATTGTGTGTTCACCCCCAATACATGGAAATATAAGCCAATGCCAGGCAAGCATGCTCCTTCTAACTACAGGCCGATATCTCTATTATCAACTGTTGGAAAGGTCTCTGAAAGAGTGATATTTAGAAAATATATTTTAGCAAACACCGATAAGGATTTATGAATGTTCATTCTACAGTTTACCAGTTTATTGATACATACTTTTTGTTTTTTTTTGTTTTTTTTTTTGTTTAACGTCCTATTAACAGCCAGGGTCATTAATTGATACATACATATCACCATATATGTATATACTTACTACAACTTCAATATACAATGTAGTTTTTGCATTATTTCAAAGCTTTTGATAGGGTTTAGCATGAAGGCTTGTTGGTTGTATTGAAATTGTATGATATTCCTGATGAATTATGTTATTGGTTAGAAAATTGAAATGATTCAGATTCGATTATAAAAGTAATATTTGTGCTGGCGTTCCCAAAGGCTCAATTACTGGCCCTTTATTGGGTTTTTTGTTTTGTTTTTTGTTGCTGTTGTTGTTTTTTGGGTTTTTTTTTTTGCAGATATTTTTAATTTGCCTTTCGGCTTATTGAAGACAACACCTCATTATTATTATTAAAACTATCGCCTTCCTTGAAATTCGACTAACTTTGATTGGATACATGTGGTAAAACTTGGTTGGTTACTTTTAATCCTGGTAAGACAGATGTACTAATTATTACCAAGTGTGTGAGCATTGTTAAAGATTTAGAATTACAGCTTGATGTGAAAGTCCTAAACTTTACTGATCATTATAAACATTTGGGTGGATCTTTTAATTCAAATATATAAAAAATAAATACAAAATGGAGGGATCACGTCAATGAAATGTATACTTCAGTTATAAAAAAAAAATTACTGTTTTACGGAAACTTCCTTAGTCGCAATGCTCTTCTGAGAATCGTTAAAACATTCATTTTACCAGTCCTGGAATATGCTTGCCAATTAGGGTGGATGTGCTAGATTTGAATATGAAAAGTTAGAGAATGCACAGAGAGAAGTCAATAGCATCATAGCAGGACCTTCCGTCATGCGAACATATTAACACAACGCTTGTATTGACCCAGAAACTCTCTAACCATAGAAAGGGGAGATAACTCCAACTATTACACAAAATACAAAACAAAATGAACTCCTGATTAAATTTTCTGCTGTCACCTATCATTGGTGACAACCGTTATACCTTGCGAAAACAAAAATGATTGACTTGGCTCTGACTAACTCTACCTTTACATATTTTTACTCTTCATAGATTGGATGCCTTAATGACACAGTACGTTCACAGCCATCGTTAGAATTGTTCAATTCAATTCAATTTTAGTCCAGGGGCCTTACAGCCCAAAGGTTTACATAGTTAATTGACATTAATGAACATGTTGTAATAAACATAATTTCACATTTGGAGAGTGATCGATTGCGACGTAAACACAATTTTAAATATATGTTCTTATTAAATATATGTTCTTATTAATTATTCAAGTATTCTTCATATCTTCTTTAATATCGGATTTACAGTCTACCTCGCCTAATGTTTTGGGGCCGGTGATGCAAGTTTGATATTTTGCACGCTAGTCCTAGACACCATGTAGTTCCCTTAGGTATGATTTTTTCAGGACAAACTTCGTAAATAATACAACGTGTCCTTGTGGTAATCCGCATGCGAATGTCTTTCATTACTTTTTAGAATGTCAATTACAATTGTATTTGTTTTCATCTGGTACAAGTGTGACTTTTGTATGCAATAGAAAAAGAAGATTCGGGCTGGACATGCGCACTAATTTGAAGAGTTGTGTCCACTTAGTTTAATAATAACTAATTTAAAATCTCGGGCCGTTTTCGTTTCTCGCGATACTTGTAAATGGTTGGACCGATTGGATCAGAGTTGTTTGTTTATGAAACAATAAATGACGGACTGAGTGACTTTACGTTGCTTTTAACAACAAGCCTTAACAAAGACTTCCAAGGCCTGTATTAATATCTGAAATACACAATGTACTTAGATTTTTGGAAAGCTTTTGATACCGTTCCTCATCCAAGGCTATTGGAGAAGGTTGAACGATATGGAATTTCTGGGAACATCTTGAGGTGGATAAAGGACTTTCTGAGTGGAACGGTGCAGCAAGTTGTAATAAATGGCCATACATCGCGAACAGTACAGGTGACTACTGGAGTCCAGCAAGGGAGCGTGTTGGGTCCGATTTTGTTATATATATGAACGAACTTCCGGTTATAATAAGGAATGAAGCTGATTGCAGACGATGCCAAGATTTTCAGTGTAATCAAATCTAGTAATGAAATTGACTCATCAAAGGAGGACATCAAGAGTGTTAGACTCTGGACCAAGATCGGGCTCATGGACCTTAACAAGGATAAGTGTAAACTAAAGATCCGTATAGGCAATGATTGTCAGACCGTCAATACCTCCTCACTGAGAATAAATTTTCTGCATACCCATACACATAAATGTAAATCAATTGTTATATATTTACTAGAACATTTTCAATAGAGTTCATCAAAACAAAGAAATTATATATTTATAGTCTGTGACATAAGCAAGGCTTTTGTAGAGTTTTGGACAATGGACTGCTATACCAGCAGGAATTATATGTTGTTAAAGGTAAACATTTAAAATGGAATTTCCAGAAAACAGAGTATTAACTGAAGATTCCATCACTCTCTTTGATCATGTCAAGGCAGGTATTACACAAGCCTCGGTCCTCGATCCGTTACTGTTTTAATGCATCAATTATTATTGATTATATCTGGTGACGACATTACGACATTTATAACGTAATGGTGGTTTTGTTTATTTGTTTGTTTGTTTGTGTTTAACGTCCTATTAACAGCCAGTGTCATTTAAGGACATGCCAGGTTTTGGAGGTGGAGGAAAGTTGGGGAACCCAGAGAAAAACCACCGACTTACGGTCAGTACCTGGCAACTGCCCCATGTAGGTTTCGAATTCGCAACCCAGAGGTGGAGGGCTAGTTACAAAGTGTCGGAACACCTTAACCACCGACGTAATGGTGGTCAAGCGGGGAGAAACGCCATCATCACGGCTGGAGGGAAAGTGAACAGGCGGGGAACGGTTGGAAGGAAAAGTGAACATGCCGAGGAGACGCCATTATGACAGTTAAATAGAATAGTAAACAGATTGAAGAGGCGAAATTAGGACGACTGGAAGAAATGGTGAACAGGCAGGAGGAAAAGACATTACGACGGAAGGAAGGGGTGAACATGCGGGAAGAGACGACATTACGACGGTTGGATTGAATGGTAACATGCGGGAGGAGACGACATTACGACGGTTGGATGGAATGGTAACATGCGGGAGGAGACGACATTACGACGGTTGGATGGAATGGTAACATGCGGGAGGAGACGACATTACGACGGTTGGATGGAATTGTGAACAGACGGGAGGAGACGACATTACGACGGTTGGATGGAATTGTAAATAGGCTGGAAGAGACGATATTTTGACGTTTGGAAGGAATGGTGAACAGGCGGGAGGAGACGACATTACGACAGTGATGAATGGCAAATCAATAGCTCATACCATATGATTTTTTCTATGAATGCAGAAGTAATGTATACCACTAAAAATAATGCATTATAATACAATATATATAGTGTAATGTATGTATCAGTATCGAACTCGATGTATATTAATATTTTATTTACGACATTTATTCTTATTAATATCAGTATGACTAATAAATCAAATAAATTGATGACGCCTATGTCCGCATTTCAGGAGAATTTTGATTCTTGATTGTGTCGTTTTGTATGTAATTATGTATGTCCGATTTGCAATATAGGACGCATTTTTTAAACAAAAAAATGTCCTCAGTTTATTAAAACACACACGCAGACAAGGGAAGCCACTGTGGTGTACTTGGTCTGTTTTCTTTTCAAACAATGTTTTCAATTTTATTACTATGAAAATCAACTTTAATAGAATCGTATTGTTTCTACATTTTTTAAAAACCTTTCAACTCTGTGTTGAAATATTCTTATCATACATCTCAACATATGGAATACCCCAAATACATGTATATTACTTGTGGGCATCCTCAATACGAGATTATACATGGGGAACCACTACCAATAGTTTTGCCTAGGCAAATATATTTCTGCCTAAGCAAAAATGATTTTGCCTCAATTTCTGCCTAGGCAAAATTCGATTTTTGCCTAGGCAATAATCGAAACAAAATTATTTTTGCCTAGGCAAAAATCGAATATTGCCAAGACTGAAATATTTTTGCCTAAGCAATATTCGATTTTTGCCTAGGCAAAAATATTTAATTATGACATCCTTCCCGCGCCATAAGAAATGAACACAAACTTTCCCAACTTATCACAGACCTTATCTTCAATAAATCGATTTGCATGCGATAGATTATAATATTCTATCTAGGCATAGCAAATTTAGTCAAACCGATTGTTTAGGCAACTGATATATATGGTCCTCGATCATGGCTGTAATTCAGGGAAATATAAGGGACATACACGGAGAAAATGACGGAACTTTCGAATAAAGGGCAAACATGTAGATAGAGAAAATGATGTAACGATCTTATAAGGGACATACATAGATAAAATGATATAGCTATCTTATAAGGGACATAGACGGGGAAAATGATGTAACGATCTTATAAGGGACATAGACGGGGAAAATGATGTAACGATCTTATAAGGGACATAGACGGGGAAAATGATGTAACGATCTTATAAGGGACATAGACGGGGAAAATGATGTAACTATCTTAAAAGGGACATACATAGAGAAAATGATGTAACTATCTTATAACGGGGACATACATAGAGAAAATGATGTAACTACAATGTATCTTAAAAGGGACATACACAGAGAAGATTTTAAGAGACTTTATACTAGAGAGAATCAATTTACTTGACCTGAAAAAGTCGTAGTTACGGGAGGTAGCAAAGACAATGGGATACAAATATTTGCAGACATTTTCACTTCCAATCCCCTATGCCACAGTTGACACTCTGTTGAATGTCTTGTAAATGTCACAGAAAACTAGACAGTAGCGGTTTCCCACATTCTGTTACAGATTAACAGTAATATTCCCTGATTGGAAACCTGACTGATATCTATATAAATGGGAAATGCCAACGAAATAATTCTGCAAAAGAAGAGATATTGTGTCGGTGAAGGGTTTGTACGATGTACATCAAGGTATTGTTTTGAATATGGTTTCGGTGATTTTAAGATGATGCCCTGTTTTTCTTTCTTGACTAGTTGCAGTTAACGTGAAAATTCAAATAAAATGTAAAAAATAATAGAAATAATCAATACTACGTACATTGAGTGCTGACTGTAGTTTGTCACCGTTTACGAAGACGAAGATGGCGGCGCCCAGGTAGACTTACACGAACAGTTTTGCTCTGACAGAAATGGACGAATATCGGTGAACTGATGTGATGAGTATGGAAAATTTGGGTGTATTCTTTATCGGAGCTGTTTTGCATTTCTATGATGTGTCTCTTGTGTGTTTTTGACACTGATTAAGTTGCTTTTGAGATAATTATTTGTTCACCTATGCATTCCATATTGCTATAAATAGATTCAAAGGTGATATACACGCGTTTTACCTGTGCCACTGTAGTGAGGCGTCCACACGCCCGGTGATTCGTCACGCTCTAGTAGTCATAACTTTATATGAACAATGGCCAATTCAACATCTGAGGCGCTAGAAGGGGCGCGTTTGGTGTTACATGGAGGCAGTGACCCTGATATTGCAAGCTCGCTTCACCAACTTATTCAGAAAATGGGACATATAGACGAGAGACTTATTAGAATAGAGAATAAAGTGAACAAAATAGAGACAATTGAAATAGCCATCAACAAATTGTCGGGAAAAGTTCAACAGTTAGAGCTTGAAGTCCATGCTGTGAAAGAAAAGAACTTGGAATTAGAGAAAAGTGCTGAGGCAATAGGGGAATTTTATGACAATGTGAAGGAAAAAGCTGATCAAAACGGAAAAAAACATTTCTAGGGCTCACAAAGAGATTAAAACATGCAGCGATTCTATGACCGATCAAGTGACAAGCATGACAGTAATCCAAAATGAAATGTTAAATATACAGCATGAGACTGGAGCTTTGCAAAGGACGATGGAGGATCAACAATGCCGCTCAATGAAATACAACCTTGTGTTAACATGCCTACTTGAACAAAAAGATGAAGTGGTTGCTGATAAAGTCAGAGATTTCTTCAAATTTGAACTCAGTTTCAGTTTCTTTTATTAGTTTAAGTTTTACAACTTATCACTAAAATGTAACAACCATATATAATATAATAAGCACCCTAGCGGCTAGCACACCCTCACTCACTCACACCCACACGCTCTCTCCCTCTCTCAACCACCTACCCACAAAACATTGAGCATTTCATGTGTACATACATTCCATGTATTACAATACAAGCTAATATTAATCGTAATTGATTTATATACACACAGGAAATTAACATATAATTTTCCATATATAAAATATACAGGAGAGTATCGAATGACATATAAATATATACTAGATATATATATATATATATATTATATTTTTCTAAATTCCTATCCGTTCTTCAAATTTGAACTCGGCATCCATAAGTATATTGAATTTGCCAATGTACATAGATTCAACAGGCACGGCAATTATCACCCTATCGTTGTGAGGTTCCTATACTATGAGGACAAAGAGGAAGTTAAACGGCGGGGATATCTGTTGAAAGGAAAGCGATATGGCATAAACGAACAGTTTTCAGACATTGTGGAAGAGAGGAGGAAACAATTATACCCGGTAATGAGACACTATAAATCAGCTGGTCATCACGTGAAACTTGTTAAAGACAGACTTTTCATTGATGGTCAACCTTATGAAGGTGACTCAACAGGGTGCTCTGAAAGCACGAGACAGAAAGATAACCATGGTCAGGGGACAACAAACTCGACCCAAAGAAATCAACAGGAAACAAGCTACACGCCAAACAAAAGTAGAGCCAACAAGAGAGGGCGTTCCGCCTCCACCCCTAACAGCAATGAGGACCGAAACCAACCTCCGGCCTCACGAGCTCGGAGATCATCTACAGATATCTACAATGGATCATATACTGATAATCCCATGGGAGCTCGTTCGCCACCTGGACGAGTTGGAACAGATAGGACTAGGCTTGGTAGGAGTGATTATCACGATAATCCTAAGTCGCACCATCTTAATTGCAATGACAACAAAAGTTAGGGAGGCGCGGAGAGTGTCTGTTATGATTACATATCCGTGGCTTATTGGAACATTGGCAAAGGTCTTTGTATTAAACTGAACGACATAGAATGTCTACAAACTATACAAAACCATGATGTAATATGTATCAGTGAATGCTGGATCTCAGAGGACGATTCTTTTGAATGCCCCGGTTATTCAAAATTTGCATATCCAAGGAAATCTGGAAAGGGAGGAGGAATGGTTATTTTCTATAAACATTGTTTATATCACAATGTTAGTATTGTTCAAAATGTAAGTGATACCATTATTGTGGTGAAATTTTCCAAACATAATTGTACGATGCATTTTATTTTCTGTTACTTTCCTCCAGAAAACAGTATATTTTACAGAACTAATGATATTGATGTATTTCAAAGATTAGAGGAAACGCTTGTAAGGTATAGTGATGAAGGTTCTGTGTATGTAATTGGAGACCTTAATTCGAGAACTGGGATTAGATATGATTATATTGAAAATGACCATCCAACTCAAGACGTAATTAATATGTTTAAATGTTTTAACTACTATCCAGATAAAACAATAACTATAAGAAAGAACATGGATGAATTCGTTAACTCGTTTGGTAGGAGATTGTTATCACTATGTAAATCTTCTGGTATAAGAATTGTTAATGGTCGACATGAAGGAGACAGAGATGGAAGCTTCACTTTCTACAGTAAGAATGGTAAAAGCACTGAAGATTATTTGTTAACAACTTTAGACAATTTTAAATATATTAGCCTGTTCAAGTCCGGAAAGTTTTCAACGATTTCAGATCATTCACCACTGTCTTTTCAAATAAAGTTTAAATACCCTAATAAACCAGAGAATGCTAAAATAAACACTACAACAAGAGTGGCAAGTGAGTCTGTTAAATGGAGAAATGAAAACGTAAATATTATTAGAAATAATCTTAGTGTTAATGTAAATAATCTTATAGATATTGGGAATAGAATTGTTAGTTCACAAAATGATGTAAATGGTGTTATTGATGATTTTTGTAAACTTGTTAATACATGTGTTTTACCTTATTGTGACGTGCGTAAAGTGAGTGCCAAAAATGACAATATGAATGTTCAACATAGCTCTAAAAGGTCAGATGACAAGCCATGGTTTACATATGAATGTAAGAGAAAATATTTTGACTATAAACATGCATTGGGAAACATCAACTGCTCTAAGTCAGAAGAAAATCATCGTATCCTTATAGAAAAAAGACATTGTACAAAAGACTTGAAAACAGGTTGAACAGACAATATAACAGACCTGAAGGTAATATGTTAGATCTGATTCGTAAAAAAACCCAAAACAGTTTTATAAATATTTCTCGAAAACTAAAAGTAGGACAATGCAGTCTAATAAAGAATTGGATGAATTTTATGCACATTTCCAAAATTTAAACAATGATGATTTTGGCAATGGTGACGTGTCAATTACGGCTGGTGAGACAATTTTCGACGAATTAGATTTACAAATCAGTGAGGATGAAGTGGTTGCTGCAATAAGAAATCTGAAAAGGAGCAAAAGTTGTAGTGAGGATAATATTTTAAATGATTTTTTTTATTGATTGTGAGAATGAGTTGCTACCATGTATTACAAATGTCTTCAATAATATTTTTCAGTCTGGCCTTTTTCCAGAATCTTGGTCAAAAGGTTGTATAGTTCCAATTTTCAAAAAAGGTGATATCGATAATCCGAATAATTACAGAGGTTTGACAATAATAAGTTGTATGGGCAAATTATTTACATCTATTCTTAATAAGAGGCTGATGAAATGGGATAAACAGTATAATGTAATAACGGATGCTCAGTTTGGATTTAAACCTGGTTTTTCTACAGTTAATGCTATTTTTGTTCTGCAAATTTTAGTTAACAAAACATTGAAAAATAAAAAAAGATTATACTGCTGCTTTATAGATTATAAAAAAGCTTTTGATTTAATTGATAGAATCCGTTTATGGTCAAAACTTATAAAACAGGGAATTGATGGAAAGATGTTAAAAATAATACAATCTTTAAATGATAATGTAAAGTCTTGCATCAAACATAATGGATTATTGTCAGAATACTATAGAAATACGATCGGTTTATTCCAAGGAGAAATTTTGTCGCCTATTTTGTACAGTTTATATGTAAATGATTGTGAAATGTGTTTTATTAGAGAGAACTGCCAATCAGTTGAAATTGGTTTGATCAATCTATTTTTAATTATGTATGCGGGTGATACCGTTCTCCTCAGGTCACCTCAGTCACTCCAAGAAATGTTAAATGCATTGTATCTATATAATAATGGATGGAAATTAACTCTTAATGTTGATAAAACTAGGGTTGCCAACCTGTAAGTAGCCCAATGTGGGAGATATCCCACATTGGGCTCTTCCAATGTGTGAGACTTTTTTACGACGTCGCGGCGTCACGGCGTTTTATTATATGATTTAATGTCGTAGAAAAAATATCAGACATTAACAGATATTTAAGCCATTTATTTAATATATCTTCTTGCTTTGAAATCTCCTCCTCCGGAGCAAGTTGATGGTCAATAATTTCCTCCTCAAGTGAATCCTTCTCCTCATCCTTGGTGACATTACATGTAATCTAGCTGCCAGTTGTAGAACTTAAAGAACTAAATAAGTTTCCAATAGTTTTTTTTACGTTGATTATTAATAGCTTTATTCAATAGTTTAGGGTTAAGATTATAAAATGTTTTGAAGTAATGGATAAATGTTCTATTTATTAATATATTATGTACTGTAAGTGTTTGAGATTTTTGGATTTAATTTCTAGTAGATAAAGTATATAGCTCTATGGCTAGGTACCAAAAAAGCCATGTCAAAGAAGGATCAAGCAGGGGGAACTTTGAAATCATTTTGTCCGTCACTGCCATATAGAATTTCCCGACAGTCTTGCAAAAGTAAAAATAAAATGTGATTACTTCTGAATTATATTATCTGTCAAGAGTTTAATTTCTAGCTGTGGTAATTACATAAACTTTTACCTGAAAAACCAACTCAATGCCAACTGACAAAATGTGGCGTTTTATATCACATACTGCGCTTGATCTGATCGAAAAGTTAGCTTTAAACAACTTGCAATAGACATGCTCATTTCCGAAATCCAATCGTGATTTTTTCCCAATGGCGATTCTTTGAACTTGGCGAGCTTAGTGGACCAGATAGCGATCTTTTCCTTTTAGGCGACGGCATATTTCACGAAATATCAAAGGGATTGTTCAGTTATAAACTGAGAATGTGAATATTACTCACTATTTTTGTAGGCCTAAGCTTAGTTAAATCGCTTTCAGAAGTCGGCTCTCCGAACGTGCTTCTGTCGCTACCAACCGGATGTGAAGCGCGACGTCTGGTGTAATCATTACAAAAACTGTAAGTGTTATTCCCCTTTGAACAGTCCCAAGCTAAAGTCGCCGATTTCATGGCTTCGCGTGAGGCTACTTGAGAAAACTTTATCGATGTGTGAGATTTGTACCTCACGTTACGTGAGGATTGCTTCAACGTGAGAAGGGACATTTTAGGGACGTATTTACGTGAGTTTTTAGCCCACCATCATCAGATGGTGGGCTGTTCAAATCGCCCTGCGTCCGTGGTCCGTGGTCCGTCCGTCCGTCCCTCCGTCCGTAAACAATTTTTGTTATCGCTATTTCTCAGAAAGTACTGAAGGGATCTTTCTCAAATTTCATATGTAGGTTTCCCTTGGTGCCTAGTTATGCATATTGCGTTTTGAGACCAATCGGAAATCAACATGGCCGACAGGCAGCCATCTTGGATTTTGACAATTGAAGTTTGTTATCGCTATTTCTGAGAAAGTACTGAAGGGATCTTTCTCAAATTTCATATGAAGGTTCCCCTTGGTGCCTAGTTATGCATATTGCGTTTTGAGACCAATCGGATAACAACATGGCCGACAGGCAGCCATCTTGGATTTTGACAATTGAAGTTTGTTATCGCTATTTCTGAGAAAGTACTGAAGGGATCTTTCTCAAATTTCATATGTAGGTTCCCCTTGGTGCCTAGTTATGCATATTGCGATTTGAGACCAATCCGAAAACAACATGGCCGACAGGCAGCCATCTTGGATTTTGACAATTGAAGTTTGTTATCACTATTTCTGAGAAAGTACTGAATGGATCTTTCTGAAATTTCATATATAGGTTTCCCTTGGTGCCTAGTTATGCATATTGCGTTTTGAAACCAATCAGAAAACAACATGGCCGACAGGCAGCCATCTTGGATTTTGACAATTGAAGTTTGTTATCGCTATTTCTGAGAATGTACTGAATGGATCTTTCTCAAATTGCATATGTAAGTTTCCCTTGGTGCCTAGTTATGCATGTTGTGTTTTGAGACCAATCTGAAAACAACATGGCTGACAGGCAGCCATCTTGGATTTTTGACAATTGAAGTTTGTTATCACTATTTCTGAGAAAGTACTGAAGGGATCTTTCTCAAATTTCAAATGTAGGTTTCCCTTGGTGCCTCGTTATGCATATTGCGATTTCAGACCAATCGGATAACAACATGGCCGACAGGCAGCCATCTTGGATTTTGACAATTGAAGTTTGTTATCGCTATTTCTGAGAAAGTACTGAAGGGATCTTTCTCAAATTTCATATGTAGGTTCCCCTTGGTGCCTAGTTATGCATATTGCGATTTGAGACCAATCCGGAAACAACATGGCCGACAGGCAGCCATCTTGGATTTTGACAATTGAAGTTTGTTATCACTATTTCTGAGAAAGTACTGAATGGATCTTTCTGAAATTTCATATATAGGTTTCCCTTGGTGCCTAGTTATGCATATTGCGTTTTGAGACCAATCCGAAAACAACATGGCCGACAGGCAGCCATCTTGGATTTTGACAATTGAAGTTTGTTATCGCTATTTCTGAGAATGTACTAAATGGATCTTTCTCAAATTGCATATGTAAGTTTCCCTTGGTGCCTAGTTATGCATATTGCGTTTTGAGACCAATCTGATAACAACATGGCCGACAGGCAGCCATCTTGGATTTTGACAATTGAAGTTTGTTATCGCTATTTCTGAGAAAGTACTGAAGGGATCTTTCTCAAATTTCATATGTAGGTTCCCCTTGGTGCCTAGTTATGCATATTGCGATTTGAGACCAATCCGAAAACAACATGGCCGACAGGCAGCCATCTTGGATTTTGACAATTGAAGTTTGTTATCACTATTTCTGAGAAAGTACTGAATGGATCTTTCTCAAATTTCATATGTAGGTTCCCCTTGGTGCCTAGTTATGCATATTGCGATTTGAGACCAATCTGAAAACAACATGGCTGACAGGCAGCCATCTTGGATTTTTGACAATTGAAGTTTGTTATCACTATTTCTGAGAAAGTACTGAAGGGATCTTTCTCAAATTTCAAATGTAGGTTCCTCTTGGTGCCTCGTTATGCTAATTGCATTTTGAGATCAATTGGAAAACAACATGGCCGACAGGCAGCCATCTTGGATTTTGACAATTGAAGTTTGTTATCTCTATTTCTCAAAGTACTGAATGGATCTTTCTCAAATTTCATAAGTAGGTTCCCCTTGGTCCCTTGTATTGCATTTTTGGACCAGTCTGTCCTGAAAACAACCTGGCAAACAAACAGCCATTATCGTTAAATCTCAAATTTTTTATATAGCTAGGATTCCCTTGTTTGAAAAGTACTGGAGGGATGTCTCAATTTGCACAGATTACTAAAATGAAGGGAAAAGTAGAGAAAAGATCAATCTGACATGGAACCTATGAAGATCATTCAATGGTGGGCGCCAAGATCCCTCTGGGAGCTCTTGTTTGTCTCACGTGAGTGAATTGGCAACCCTGCCAACATGCTGGGTTGAAACTTTCATATTTTGCTTCTCAGATGTTGGTCTTGGCCAGGTGAGATCACAGATGGAAAGTTGCATATGAGATGTTGGGAATTTATTATGAATTTTAATGTTACAATGAAACATATAGCGAAGCTAATTGGGGTCTCGGTCCATATGGCGTCCTCGTCAAAAAGAAGGAGAAACGACGTGAAATCATATGCGTAAGTACGTATATTCTAACATATGAACACTGTAAACGATAATTGTCAACTCGGTTTAAAGTCATTACGTAGATATTCTAGACAGTTATTATTATATAACGCCATGAGATAGTTTTGTTTTCGTGAGGCTACGACTAGCCCGGTGTAGTGGAAAAAATAGCCCTGATATCCATTGGGCTGGGGTAGTTATTACAACTGAAAGATTAAATATGTCTATTTAAATTTTTGAAGCCAGTTGTTTGTATTGTAACTAGGCCTATATTGTGTATAATGATAACTAGTATAATATATATATATGTACATGTTTCGATTTCTTGGCCAGTAAATTACAATGATGTATGGCCCACAGGTACTTGTGGACATGATTATGATGTTTTTAATTTAAATGTTACATTATAGACGAGTTATTATTGTATTAGAATCGCATGCTTAATTTGCAAAAAAAAAAAATCATACCTTGGCCATGGCCTTATAAGTTATAAGGCCAAGGTACGATTTTTTTTTTTTTTGCAAGTACCTGTGGTATGGCCTAATTAATGTAACATATGTGACCCCCCCCCCCCCTCTCCTTCTTCTCCTCTCCTTCCTTTCCAATACTTTGATATATCTTTTCAAAATGTTATAACTTTACTTAAGAAAAACAAAGTATTTACAATATTAGTTTGGGGTAGATCATTGCAGGCTGGGGAAGTTTGATGTCACTTTACTACAACCAAAATGAAATAAAAAAAATTTACTTTTTTTTTGTGATTGATCTTTTTTCACAAAATATTTTTTTTAAATCCTCATTTCCTTAAACTTTACATTATAACAAAACTAAATTGGTCTAAGATAAGTGTGTGTGTGTGTGTGGAGGGGGGGGGGGGGGGGGGGTCACTTCACCATCCCCCCCCCCCCCCCCCCCCCCCCCCCCCCTCCTCCTCCTCTCCTTTCCTTCCAATACTTTGATATACATGTATAACAACTTTAATGAAGAAAAACTAAGTATTTACAATATTAGTTTGGGGTAGATCATTGCAGGCTGCGGAAGTTTGATGTCACTTTACTACAACCAAAATGAAATAAAAAAATTGCTTTTTTTTGTGATTGATCTTTTTCACAAAATATTTTTTTTAAATCCTCAATTCCTTAAACATTACAGTAAAACAAAACTAAGTTTGCTTGAGAAATAACTAAGTTTGCTTGAGAAAAGTGATTTTGATGTGATCATGTAAGGGGGGGGGGAGAGGGGGGGGTCACTTTACCATGGCCATGGTAAAGTGACCCCCCTCCCCCAACCCACCCCACTCCTCCTTCCCTCTCCCATCAATAAACTAACAATACATAAGCATGGATTTTTTTTAACCAAACCTTTCATTATTTTAGTTCAATTTATCTATACAAAAAATAAGATTAGTATAGGCAAGTGATAGAAACGGAGAAAGTGATGATTGATGATGGGTCAGCTATTGGTCACTTTACCATGACCACATTGACAAAAAACTTTACCGTTCAAGAAATTGATGATTGATTTTTTTTTTTCAGTTTATCTCAGTGACATTATTTAAATTATAACAAAACTAAGTTTGCCTGAGAAAAGTGATTTTGATGTGATCATGTAAGGGGGAGGAAGAGGGGGGGGGGGGTCACTTTTATAACAACTTTACTGAAGAAAAACAAAGTATTTACAATACAAGTTTGGGGTAGATCATTGCAGGCTGGGGAAGCTTGATGTCCCTTTACTATAACCAAAATGAAATAAAGTGATTCTGATGTGATCATGTAAGGGAGAGGAGAGGGGGGGGGGGGGGGGTCACTTTACCATGGCCATTGACAAAGAACTTTACCATTAAAAAAGATTGGGTTTTTTTTCAGTTAATCTCAATCACATTATTTACATTGTAACAAAACTAAGTTTGCCTGAGAAAAGTGATTTTGATGTGATCATGGAAGGGGGGGGGAGGCACTTTAAATTTACCATGGCCATGGTAAAGTGACACTAAAGTGTTCTGACATATACATAGAATAATTGATTGAAATAAATTAATAAACTTTTGGTGAATTATGTATTATTATTTACATCAGATCATGAAGTATCAACAGAATTGTATTGGATTGGCTAAGGTAAAGTGACCCCTCCCCCTCCATCAAGAAATAGTTTTTTGCCAAATCTTTCATTAGTTTACTTCAACTAATTACCTGAATTAATTTGTAATTTAAAAAATAAAAATCAACACAATATATAGTTTTATCTTCTTTTATTAATCTTTAAACAATGGGGCAAATCTTAAAATATTAATAGATAAACAATAAATAATTAATTTTAAGATGAAAATGCAACCACAACAACATGAACATTATTGACATGATTACATTAGTCATACACTTAAAAATGAATAAGTAAATGAATATAGTAACAATATCACAACTCTACATTCGTGCCAGGTATAATATGCATCTATAACATACTGTATATGACATAATGTAATATGTATCTATAACATACTGTATTTGACCTAATGTATCTATAACATACTGTATTTGACCTAATGTAATATGTATCTATAACATACTGTATTTGACCTAATGTATCTATAACATACTGTATTTGACCTAATGTAATATGTATCTATAACATACTGTATATGACCTAATGTAATATGTATCTATAACATACTGTATTTGACCTGATGTAATATGCATCTATAACATACTATATTTGACCTAATGTATCTATAACATACTGTATTTGACCTAATGTAATATGTATCTATAACATACTGTATTTGACCTAATGTAATATGTATCTATAACATACTGTATTTGACCTAATGTAATATGTATCTATAACATACTGTATTTGACCTAATAAGTGCAAAAGTCCCACTAATCAGGGAAACAATATGGATGTGCTAATTAAAAACCTTTCTCTAACCTTTCTAAAAAAGTTTCTAACCTCATTGATCTGCCAATGTAATTTTCAGTTTTTATCCATTGCAAACTGTTCCAGAGAAACTTAATCACTTCCTTATATGATTGTGTATATAACACTATATATCACTCACTGGTCCTAATGATATAACCAATAAATCAATATAATGTTTTTTCATGTCCATGGAATCTTATGTTGACTCCATTTAAAGATAGAAATTATGTCATCCGTGCTGAGATGTATTTTTGGCAGAGGTCAATATAACAAACCTGGTGAAGCATTATATTGACCTATAAGTAATGTGATGAGTTACTTTCAAGGAACTTTCTTAGTTTTTTTTATCTCAATCAATATACATTCTACTTCATTTTATATATGAAATACAAACAAAATTTCCGTGCCTCGATAAATATTGTCCAGTTCAGGTCTGTAAAGCCATTGATAACCAAAGGCTGTATTTGTATACGTAAAATATTTGTAACACATTTATCATGACATATCTAACATCATATTCACCTATATTAAGCATATCTATCATAAAAATCTATATACACATGTCACTGGATAACATTATGTTTATAGGATATGTGACAAGTTCAAACACACAAAATACAGGTGCTTACATCAGCTCCTTCACACACTCCAAGACATGCCTTGTGACACATTCTGTTGCATTTGGTACACCGAAACATCTGTTTCCCACTTGAATTGCAGAACAGAAGGTCACAGTTGTTTCTGATAGGTTTGGCAAACTTGAGCAGTTGGTCAATAATGTGTTTTCTGTAAGCCATCACATGGCATTGCCTCATCACAGCCGGTGGGTTTTGTGATACTACAGCATCAGCATTCTGAAAATGAAGAAAATACATCTTATCACTATTTCACTTTTCTATGATTTTTTTTGTATATGAAAGCATGAAAAACAAGAGGCCCATGGGCCGGAACAGTCACTTTTTGAAATAGTTCAGTTAGTTTGACCCTTCTTCGCTGCAGATCAGGCCAGGAGGGTCAGTCAAAGTCAATATGTGCATACCATCAAACTCATCCAATTTAGCCAAGTTAGAATGAATTCCAATAGAAATATCAGATCAACAATTAAATGTGATTTTCCTTTATAAACTTAAGTAAAGAATACCCTCTCCCCAGGGACAAAAATGAAATTATGAAATTCACAATTTTGGTAATGCATCTATAGACCCTTTTTGGTTGTGCAACGTATTGCTCTAGACATTTACTTTTAAAATTGCTTCTCCTTAGCCCCAAAGTGGATATCTTCCAAATTTGTTGTGAAACATCATTGGGGAGAGCAACCATATTTTATATAAATGAGGAACGTTGCTGAAATTTTGCTTTTAACCCATACCCCTACTTAACTCTTGGGTGGATTACATCCATTTGAAACATCACATGGGGAGGCCAATCATATTTTCTATAAATGAGGGTAGTATGATCCATAGAAGAGGAACAACAACTTCCATCCTTATAGCGATTTAGACAATCGAAATAAAATCAGATAGTTTATCCTATATATTTATCTCATAACATAAATCAGATTCTAAAATTAATATGTGCATACAAATATACAGCATAATGTATGACAAAATATTTTGTGAATACGGGAAGCATTTTCCTCATATTATGTAAATGAGCCATACCATTAGTAGGAACACTTCACATGAACTACCGTCATCCTGTCTAGATGAACACTCCACATTAACTACCGTCATCCTGTCTAGATGACTTGTTCCTTCCTTAATGTCCACCTTGTTGCAGCTTCCTTCAAGACTCGTTCTCTCGTCTCCATGAATTTTCTGTTAATGAATCATGGTTATTATTTAAAAAGATATGGACTATGCAGATAAAGTCATACTAGGAATGTGCCATCATTGCTATCAAGAGGTTTTATGTTTAAAAGAAAGCATCACACAGAGGAACATTGATGATCTGTTGAAACAAGTTGTTATAAATTCATGGGAATGAACTGTCATATCTATACCTTTATAATGTTTAACCAAAATTACATTATGTATGAACCATATTTTTAAATAAGCACTATCAGGTAATGGATATCATATTTTTGTACAGAAAGTGTGGGACCAGACCATAAGTATGATACAAAATTTGGCCAATGTAACATACAAGGTAGGAGAAATAGTGAGATAAAACTTGTTAAAGTTGCCATAAAGACTAATTGTGTCCCATCTTGTACTTCAATGGGCATCTAAATAGGTAAATGGTGCAGAGCTTTCGAAATAGTATTACCTCCAATGACCCACAAATCTGTCCGCCCTTTGGCTGTTGGGTAAAGAGTCTAAAACTACATGTACATTAAACTTAAATGATGTAGAAATTATACTGGTATCTGTCACTATCTGATAAGAACCTAAGGTAGCACACCACAGTAAGACAGCCTGGCCATGGGCAATTTTTTTGTTAAGCAAATAACTCCTGTATTATGATATGTATAAAAAATGAAAAAATAAATGTACACTATAATTGGTATATCCAGTATGAAGTAGTACATACAGGCTTCACATTTATTAAAACAAAAATCAATAAATTGGTTCCGGATTTTAAATATCCGGATTTTCCGAACGTGTGTTTACACAGGAAATTTAGTT
The DNA here is from genome assembly GCF_902652985.1 of Pecten maximus. Taxonomy (NCBI): domain Eukaryota; kingdom Metazoa; phylum Mollusca; class Bivalvia; order Pectinida; family Pectinidae; genus Pecten; species Pecten maximus. The sequence continues at coordinate 40,344,068 of NC_047016.1, read as the reverse complement.
TCGCCTACAGCGCAAAATGGAAGCCCACAGAAAAGGTAAGATAGCGGAAAAACTTAATTTACAACATATGTCCAAACAAGATTAATTCTGTCTTTGGGATAGAGATATTTAATTTTAAATAGGTTTCAGAAAAAAAATTGTATAGAGAATTGTGCCATTTTGGGTCAAATATCATAATATTTTGCAATTTTTGAGAATTTTTTAAGCTGTTACCATGGTATTCACAGCTCTAAAAATCACAGAAAATATCAGTTCACTTATCCTTCAGAGCTCTATTAAAATTGCAAATGTTGTACAGATTTCAAATATATATACTTTATTAGAGGTTATATGTAAGGTTAACTGGCAATGTTTACATATCTAAAGCATGTGCCATATTTTTCAGAATTTGGCATTTTTACTGTACACTGCTACCTAAACAGTCAAGTGTGTACTGTAAACCCACAATGAATTTGTAGCAGGCCGGGTTTTGATTGTGATTTATACTGTACACAGTTGTATGATCGCCTTATAAAGCTTCTAACTTTGGGCTAGGAATTTCGCTTTAGCTCAGTCAGTAGAGCTGCGAACCAGTAAGCCGAGGGTCGCCGGTTCAATCCAGCTGGCTGTACACTACTACTCCTTGAACTTTTACAAATTTGTTACTTTTAGTGAGCTCAATGACATTCATTTGCCACATGCAAGACGTGCTGCTCCAGTCAGACCCCTCACTTGGAAAGAAGGACTTTATCCTGTGGATGTTTTAGAAGAGGGACCAACAACACTTTCAGAGTTCATTACATTGGTAATTTTGATTATGCAAGTAGACTAAATTTGACTCAAATGGGATGAATATAGCACAAAATAAAAAAAAAAATTTGAATTAGAGTCATTGATTTGGTTATTATTAGCTCACCTGGGCCAAAGGACCAAGGTGAGCTTATGCCATACCGTGGCGTCCGTCGTCCGTCCGTCCGTCAACAATTGACTTATTTGACTTCTTCTTCATAACCGCTGATCGGAATTTGAACAAATTTGGTCAGAAGCATCCCTATGGGTAGGGGACTCAAAATTGTACAAATTATGGGGCTGACCCCCTGGGGGCCTCTGGGGCAGGGCCAAAGGGGTTAATTTGGCGCTATTGATATAAACGACTTCTTCTCTGAAACCAAGCAATGGCTATCGCTCATATTTGCCTGGTAGCATCACTATGGGGTGGGGATTCAAAATTGTACAAATGATGGGGCTGACCCCCAGGGGCCTGAGGAGCGGGGCCAAATGTGGTCAATTGGGCTATATTGATATAAACGACTTCTTCTCTGAAACCGAGCAATGGCTGTCATTCATATTTGCCTGGTAGCATCATTATGTGGTGGGGATTCAAAATTGTACAAATGATGGGGCTGACCCCCCAGGGACCTGAGGGGCAGGGCCGAATGTGTTCAATCCGGCTATATTGATATAAACGACTTCTTCTCTGAAACCGAGCAATGGCTGTCGCTCATATTTGCCTGGTAGCATCACTATGGGTTGGAGTTTCAAAATTGTACAAATGATGGGGCTGACCCCCAGGGGCCTGAGGGGCGGGGGCCAAATGTGGTAAATCTGGCTATATTCATATAATTGACTTCTTCTCTGGAACCAAGCAATGGCTATCTCTCATATTTTACTGGTAGCATCACCTTAGGGTAGGAATTTGAAATTGTACAAATGATGGGGCCGACCCCCTGGGGGCTGAGGGGCGGGGCCGAAAGGGGTCAGTTTTGCAGAATTGATATAAACGACTTCTTCTCTGAAACTAAGCAATAGATATTGCTCATATTTGCCTGGTAGCATTCTTATGGGGTGGGGATTCAATATTGTACGAATGTTGGGGTTGACTCGGGCCACCAGGGGGCTGAGAGGTGGGGCAAAAAGGGGTCAATTTGATTTAAACAACTTATTCTCTGAAACTTAGCAATGGTTTGACTGGTAGCATCCTATTGGGGTAGGGGATTCAAAATTGTATAAAGGAAGGAGCTGACCCCCCAGGGGGCAGAGGGCAGGGTCAAAAGGGGTCAATTGGTCTAAACAAGTTCTTCTCTGAAACTAAACAATGGATATCACTCACATTTATGTGGTAACATCCCTAAGGGGTCGTGCCAAAAGTCAATTTCATTTCATGGATTAATGCATTTTTTGCCATTTTTAGTATTAAAATAAAACCAATGTACATGTACCCATATAAAATGCTTATGATATATATTGACATAGCAATACCAACGACAAATATACTTAAGCATAATTCTTGTTTCATACTCATGAAACCAGGTGAGCGATACAGGCCCTCTGGGCCTCTTGTCATTATAATGAAACTAAACGTTTATCTTAAACACATTCACTGATTCAAAACTATATTTGCTTATCAAATTCATGGCTGTGCATGTACAGTTCGTAAATTTTGTTACCCTTTATTTTTGTAAATACTAAATGTGTATCTCTGAAGACAGAAGTTTGTAGTCTGTTTATCATTGATCTGACCTTGATCTTTGATTTTTGACTGATAAAAAGACACATTTTCTTATTGAACATAATATCAAACTTCCTTACTTAATTTTGGTTATTAGATTGGATTATTATGACCTTGACCTTGTTCAAAAATAACAAATTATATATATATTTATTATTTTTCCCGTCAGGATGGGACAGGAAATTTGACGAATATGTTCAGCGGGGAAATGTTGTGCACACGCGCCATGCACCAAATAGCGATGGGTAACTAAAAGAACTGGCAATAAATATCAAAGAAAACCTAACTGGTGGGCATAAAACCGACAGTGTATTGACAATACGCATTAAAGTTCATTCAGATGAGGATCTACAAAATATTAAAAAAAAAATATTGGATGTCGGTAAGGTTTACCAAAAATACAAAAATAGAACAGTGTATATCCTACACTCTCGGCAAGATTTGTGTGGTTTACTTGGTAGTTCATAGGATTACAGAGTAGTGAACACTTCGTGTGATCACTACCATGTAAAAACAGAAACTGTGTGTTTCTTTCTTAGGGAGAAACAAACCCTTGGTGGATTTAATGTTATTTCCTGATCATACCGAGGACCACTTCATGCCAAGAGGGCAAGTGTTAACATTCTCCTTTGTGAAGTGTCCAGGAAACAAAGAAAATATCGCCAGACTGTTAAATGAGAATATCCTGTAACCTATAATTTTTTAATTTGATCAATTGGTTACTGGTTAGAACATGTCTTAAACTTTTTGAATGTTTTATTGTTTCATTTTGAATTTTTGCATCAAATTTCTCGAGAAATGGTTGTGATACCCAATATATTGCTTTTTGAAATTTTAAGAGATAATTTTTGGCATGATGCTCTGACAAAGGAAGTTATTTTATAGTATGTTCAAGTTCTTGAAGACAAACTTGGTATGTCCAACTCTTTTATTGTTGACGATAGGTCTTGTAACATCCTACGTGCTGCATTATTTCGCCTCAAAACAGAAGGTCTGCGTAAAAAAAGTTAAGGGTGGAATGCAATTTCAAACTTTCATGAAAAAATTAAAAGAATCAAAATATTCTTGGGATGTACAGGTTCAGGGGCACTGTTGTGAGAAAAGTGCAGAAATGGAAAAACTGGTTGCACATGTAAAGGAAATAGAAAATAATGTCCTCAGATATGCCAAACTTAAGGAAACTGAGTCTTGTCAAGGATGACTCTCCGAACCCAGAAGAAATTCAGCCCCTGATTGAGTCTTGGTGTTCTAAATATATCAAAATTTACCAGGCCAAAGATGTGACACCTTACATATCCTCCGTTACCATGTTACAGAACTGATGCATTTGAATGGAAATATAGTCAAGTTCTCCCAACAAGGTTTAGAGAAATTAAATGATGTCCTAACAAAGTCGTACTTTAGAGGAACTAATCATAATGGTCTGACAGCTCTGCGTCAAGTTCTGGAAAAACAGAATCGTCTCGTCATCACAGAAAAGTTTGAGAGACAACCAGAACTGACCATTACATGTGGTATTTGTAAGGTTTCTGACCACAACAGAAAGAGTTGTGGTCATAAAGTCCTCTAATCAAATGAAAGATGTGATTCTCCATGAACTGGACTTAAAATTGGCTGCAGCTGTTGGAGTAGGAATTAAATGTGGCCAATGTAGGACAGCCTGACAGAAAAAAATGGAATTGAATGGGAGAGGTGTTTATGCTGAATACACACTTTCTCATCATTATGTTGGGGACGGGGTTATTAGAAATCAGAAATTATTTTTTTCATATAAGAATATATATTGTCTTCGCTGATCAAAATGCAAAGTGCCAAAACTGACCCCCTATCGTAAATTTTTACCCATTGTAATGGATTTGATGACCCAAATCAAATACTTTGAGGTATCGTATATACATATATCTTATATAAGAAATATGCATAATGTCTACATGTACATTGTACTTGTTCATCTGAATTATTATGTATTAATTTTTAGCTCACCTGGACCGAAGGTCCGGTGAGCTTATGTCATGGCGCAGCGTCCGTCGTCCGTCCGTCCGTCCGTCCGTCCGTCCGTCAACATTTACTTCAAATCGCTACTAGTCAAGAAGTTCTTATTGGATTTTGACCAAATTTGGCTAGAAACATCCTTGGCAGAAGGGGAACAGATTTAGCATAAATGGTGACTCTGACCCCCGAGGGGCCAAAGGGGCGGGGCCCAATAGGGGAAATAGAGGTAATTCTTTTAAATCGCTACTAGTCATAAAAGTTATGAATGGATTTGAACCCAACTTGGTCAGAGACATCCTTGAGGAAAGGGGAACAGATTTTGCATAAATGGTGACTCTGACCCCCCGAGTGGCCAAAGGGGCGGGGCCCAATAGGGGAGATAAAGGTAATTCTTTTAAATCGCTACTAGTCAAGAAGTTCTTATTGGATTTTGACCAAATTTGGCCAGAAACATCCTTGGCAGAAGGGGAACAGATTTAGCATAAATGGTGACTCTGACCCCCGAGGGGCCAAAGGGGCGGGGCCCAATAGGGGAAATAGAGGTAATTCATTTAAATCGCTACTAGTCAAGAAGTTCTTATTGGATTTTGACCACATTTGGCCAGAAACAACCTTGGCAGAAGGGTAACAGATTTTGTATAAATGGTGACTCTGACCCCCGAGGGGCCAAAGGGGCGGGGCCCAATAGGGGAAATAGAGGTAATTCCTTTAAATCGCTACTAGTCATAAAGTTATGAATGGATTTGAACCCAACTTGGTCAGAGACATCCTTGGTGGAAGGGGAACAGATTTTGCATAAATGGTGGCTCTGACCCCTGAGGGGCCAAAGGGACGGGGCCCCAATAGGGGAAATAGAGGTAATTTCTTTAAATCGCTACTAGTAATAAAGTTATGAATGGATTTGAACCCAACTTGGTCAGAAACATCCTTGAGAGGAGGGGAACAGATTTTGCATAAATGGTGACTCTGACCCCCGAGAAGTCAAAGGGGCGGGGCCCAATAGGGGAAATAGAGGTAATTCCTTTAAATCGCTACTAGTCATAAAGTTATGAATGGATTTGAACCCAACTTGGTCAGAGACATCCTTGAGGGGAGGGGAACAGATTGTGCATAAATGGTGGCTCTGACCCCCGAGAAGCCAAAGGGGCAGGGCCCAATAGGGGAAATAGAGGTAATTCCTTTAAATCACTACTAGTAATACAGTTATGAATGGATTTTAATCCAATTTGGTCAGAAATATCCTTGGGGGGGGAGGGGAACAGGTTTTGCATAAATGGTGCCTCTGACCCAAAAGGGGCCAAAAGGGCGGGACCCAATAGGGGAAATAGAGGTAATTCCTTTAAATCGCTACTAGTCATAATGGTATGAATGGATTTGAACCCAATTTGGTCAGATACATCCTTGGGAAAAAGGGAACACATTTTGCATAAATGGTGACTCTGACCCCCCGAGGGGCCAACGGGGCGGGGCCCAATAGGGGAAATAGAGGTAATTCCTTTAAATCGCTGCTTGTCATAAAGTTATGAAAAGACTTGAACCCAATTTGGTCAGAGACATTCTTGGGAGAAGGGGAACAAATTTTGCATAAATGGTGACTCTGACCCCCGAGGGGGCAAAGGGGCGGGGCCCGATAGGGGAAATAGAGGTAATTCCTTTAAATCGCTACTAGTCATAAAGTTATGAATGGATTTGAACCCAATTTGGTCAGAAACATCCTTGGTGGAAGGGAAACAAATTTTGCATAAATGGTGACTCTGAACCTAAAGGGGCCAAAGGAGCGGGCCCAATAGGGGAAATAGTGGTAATTCATTTAAATCGCTACTTGTCATAAAGTTATGAATGGATTTTAATCCAATTTGATCAGAAACATCCTTGGGGGAAGGGGAACAGATTTTGCATAAATGGTGGCTCTGACCCCAAAGGGGCCAAAGGGGCGGGGCCCAATAGGGGAAATAGAGGCAATTCATTTAAATCGCTACTAGTCATAAAGTTATTAATGGATTTGAACCCATTTTGGTCAGAAACATCCTTGGCAGAAGGGGAACAGATTTGGCATACATGGTGACTCTGACCCCCCGAGGGGGCCAAAAGGGTGGGGCCCAATAGGGGAAATAGAGGTCATTCTTTAAATCGCTACTAGTTATAAAGTGATGAATGCATGCATAATCTAAAAACAATTCTTGAGGTCTTTCAGACCTTTAGAGAGATATAACTTTTGTGCTAATTTTTTGAAAAAAATATTTTGTTATATTTTTTGTGTAATATTATTCTTTTGTTAAGTTTTAAGCTTTAAATATTTTTCAGGATGATAAAACCAATTGCTTGTGATAGTCTTATTTATCTGTCGTTAATTTACTGGTGTTGAGAATGTGCTATTATGGTAAGTGCCTGACAGGCAGTTTGTGTTTTGTTCATTGTTTATGAAATATATATATATATATGTATAATTATTTTGATATTTTTTCTGTCCATATTCTTGTGCATTATCATTTACATTTAATTCAGTTAGTATAAGTCTCCACAAGTATTTATTGTTTTGTTTTTTGTTGTTGTTTTTTACTGCATATTGTTTTTTGTTTGATTTCTTTTTATTAATTTTGATGCGTTACACTTGAAATTAGTTGTTTTTTTGTTCCTTGACATTTAATTCAGAATTTGAAACTTATTTATTACAATCTCTTATTTTGTTGTCCAAATCTGAAATGTGAAAATGTTGTGAAAAATGTTAAGAACATAGACATATATAACAAAAACAAACTAATAAAGTTATAAATAATTAATGTTGAACTTTTATAGTAAATACACTAATTGTGCGAAGAGAAAGATTGTAATGCAAGGTATTCTTGGTGATATGTTCTAGATCCTGTACACATGAAACAATTTTCCAGTTTAATGAAACAGTGTTCATTTTATAGTGACATTGTATGTTTTCAATTATGTGTGTTTATTGATATATGTTAATGTTTATGGCTGAAAGTTAAATAAACTTAACATTTGAAGATATCTCTTGTTTTGCATTGATTCATATATAAAGATGCCTCATTTCAGGAGAGTAAACAAATCAAGTTGCAACTGGTTTGTTTGGCAAACTCATTTAACAAATATCATGATTAGCAAGATACAGTATAAACCCTTGTTATCTCGAAGTTATCCGAATTAAAATGGAAATGTGTGATCTTTACTGTCAGTGTGTTTGCTAACTTGTTTCAAAAAGAGTAATATATTAACCCCATTTTCCCTGTCATCATGATGGTGGGCTATTCAATTCCACATGTAGGTTTGAGGTTTCCTTTGGTCCCTAGCTTGTTGTGCAATTGCTTCATTTTGGGACTGATCTGAAAGCAACATGGCTGACAGGAGGGCATTTTGGATTTTGATTATTAAAGTTTTTGACCCCTATATACATGTATATACATTATACATGTAGGTTTCCTATGTGATTCAATCGGATCTCCTGTCGACAAAATTTAAAAACGTTATTTTTTGGCATTTCATTGGTTGGAAACATTATGCAAAATATAAAGGATATTAACTTTTCCTCAGGATTTTTATCAAATTTGGCCTCATGTTGTCCCATATTGAAGGCATTGTAAATATATGACGTAAAACCCCCAGATATTTCGGGAAATCACTGGTGTTAAAGAAGAAAAGAAGTATCCCTTGCTATCCGAAAAGTTTGCATTCTGTTACAATAAACCAAATGCTAAAAAAATATTTTTAAGAAAATGAAAATCGTTTGCAAACTTATTAAAAACGTCACAGAAAATACCCTTTACGACTATATTCTATTTCAAAACAAGGCTTTGAATGTCATTTATATAATTAAAAAGATTTATTTTAATTAAAAAGTTTAAACAAACAATGAACAAAACCAAAAATAATGCGAAAACTGGCGAAAACGACGTGGCTTTGGTTAGGTGTTCACCGAGTGGCGCCATCATGGGATATTTTTGCCCTCACACCGGATGTGTGTTGGGGCTTCTCCCCTGGAATTACGGGGGTTTTTTAGAATAAAGGCCACAGATTTGATTGGTTGCTTCAGAACCTATTTCATTACATCACTGCCGATGTAATGGTTGATTGGCTGACTAATTATTGGGAATTCCGTTTGATGTTGTGCTTCTATGGCTGTTGTCTGTAGTACGGACGCCTAGGGCGCTTCATAAATTGTTTGAATTACGGAGTATTTTGCTTGAATATGTTACTGATTTTTGCTTTTAATATGAGTAGAATAGTATTTGAACACACTCTTTCTTGTAATAGGGGATCCTTAGATGATTTCACCTCATACTATCACCGTATGGGAGCGACACCGGATATTGGTACTAGCTGAAGCGGAGAGAGTGTGACAGCAGGCCTAACCGGAGGTAAGATTTCGGAAAATTACTATATTTATATAGATCCAACAGAACTCAGGTTTGACAAGTTAATTCATGAGGATTTCCGTGGTCAGCTCAAGTAAAAATTATAACGACTTGGTGCCACGTATTTTATATTGATCGTAAAACATGCCATCTAGTACCGGCGAAACATTAGGTCTGTCAACTTCACAATCAGTTTAAACCTTCATTTCTAGCTAGATCCATGCTTATGGTGTTGTTTCTTTTCCATAATTATCTCCACTAACGTTGAGTATACATTATTCTTGATGTTAATTCAAAATAGTGTCAAAATCGTTATTTTAAGTTTTTCGAAACTGTACGGCGGCTTGAAGATGTGTCGAAATTATATGTACGACAAATTGGTGCTTCAGTGTACGGCACGTTGAATTACATTGAAAAGAAGGTTGTGTTAAATAATGTTGAATCTGATCAGACAATAGATCAGTAGCGATTAAATTATCACTTGAATTATTTTTTCTAACATTAAGGACACCTACCTATGCCTAAAATAAAGTAACTTTATTTGTACATGTGCGCACATTATAATATACCTAATATAGAGGTAATTGTACTTTTGTATTTTCAGAACATGGATTTATCCTCTATTTCTTTTGATGTTTCTGCTGACGTGGAGGTGGAGGTTAAAACACAAAATGAAGGACAATGCCCCTGTGACGAATGTCCATACAGGACTTCAGACAGAAGTAATCTCAACAAACATATTAAGCGGATGCATCCTACCACGAGTACCCCAGTGAAATCCTCAGTTCCTTCGATGTATATTTGCGATGCTTGTGGGAACACATACAAAAGTCGCTTTGGTCTTGATTTACATAGAAAAAAACAACAAACATATTAAGGAATACAAATATGTATGCCAAGTATGTTCAAAGGGATACAATCAAAGAGTGCAGTTCCGCTTTCACTTGTCATCCCATTCCGCAGTGGGTCTGGATGTCTGTAAATTCTGCAAATCAGACTTTAACCCCAGTGGATCTCTGTCAAGGCACTTAGAATCATGCCAACAAAAGCCTAAGGAACATGTTTGTGATATCTGCCAAAAAGCATTTTCCCGCAAATACAAGATGGATGAACATAAAAAAGGCAAACATGGTGAAAAAAGATATCCTTGTGAACGTTGTGGTAAACGCTTTGGATGGCGTTCCAGCCTGAAAGCCCATATCATTCGATGTGAGCAATAAGAATATGACCCGTCCATCTGCCCTGCTGTCCAGTTGACTTTTGATTTGAGATTTATAATTTTTAGCTGACCTGGTCCGAAGGACCAAGGTGAGCTTATGCCATACCGTAGCGTCCGTCGTCCGTCCGTCCGTCAACAATTGACTTATTTGACTTCTTCTTCATAACCGCTGATCGGAATTTGAACAAATTTGGTCAGAAGCATCCCTATGGGTAGGGGACTCAAAATTGTACAAATGATGGGGCTGACCCCCTGGGGGCCTCTGGGGCAGGGCTAAAAGGGGTCAATTTGGCGCTATTGATATAAACGACTTCTTCTCTGAAACCAAGCAATGGCTATCGCTCATATTTGCCTGGTAGCATCACTATTTGGTGGGGATTCAAAATTGTACAAATGATGGGGCTGACCCCCCAGGGGCCTGAGGGGCGGGGCCAAATGTGGTCAATTGGGCTATATTGATATAAACTACTTCTTTTCTGAAACCGAGCAATGGCTGTCATTCATATTTGCTTGGTAGCATCACTATGGGGTGGGGATTCAAAATTGTACAAATGATGGGGCTGACCCCCCCAGGGGCCTGAGGGGCGGGGCCAAATGTGGTCAATTGGGCTATATTGATATAAACAACTTCTTCTCTGAAACGAGCAATGGCTGTCCTTCATATTTGCCTGGTAGTATCATTATGGGGTGGAGATTCAAAATTGTACAAATGATGGGGCTGACCCCCCAGGGGCCTGAGGGGCGGGGCCAAATGTGGTCAATTGGGCTATATTGATATAAACGACTTCTTCTCTGAAACCAAGCAATGGCTGTCGCTCATATTTGCCTGGTAGCATCATTATGGGGTGGGGATTCAAAATTGTACAAATGATTGGGCTGACTCCCCAGGGGCTTGAGGGGCGGGGCCGAATGTGGTCAGTCTTGCTATATTGATATAAACGACTTCTTCTCTGAAACCGAGCAATGACTGCCATTCATATTTGCCTGGTAGCATCATTATGGGGTGGGGATTCAAAATTGTACAAATGATGGGGCTGACCCCCCAGGGGCCTGAGGGGCGGGGCCGAATGTGGTCAATCCGGCTATATGGATATAAACGACTTCTTCTCTGAAACCAAGCAATGGCTATCGCTCATATTTGCCTGGTAGCATCACTATGGGGTGGGGATTCAAAATTGTACAAATGATGGGGCTGACCCCCCAGGGACCTGAGGGGCGGGGCCAAATGTGGTCAATTGGGCTATATTGATATAAACGACTTCTTCTCTGAAACCAAGCAATGGCTGTCGCTCATATTTGCCTGGTAGCATCATTATGGGGTGGGGATTTAAAATTGAACAAATGATTTTTTTTTTATGGGACAAGCATCATCCTTGTTTCATATCTCATGAAACCAGGTGAGCGATACAGGCCCTCTGGGCCTCTTGTTCTTTATCATGGGCTTCACTGATCTTGGTTTATATAATGCGTCAGTCCAGTTATATTCCTAGACGTTTATGGGGCAATATTTTACTTTCGTCACATTTGTGGTATCTTCACATACCTCGGTGTTGTTGTTCTCGCACAATTTTGATAATTCAGAGCATGGACTGTCTTTGGGAACAAAATTTGCTCTGGAAACATGTATTTTTAATTCGTTTTCTTTGATCGTTATTTGTCTCCCTTGTTCTCTGCACAATTCGGGTATAATTTTAAAATTGAATAGTTCCGATGTTTTTACGTCTTGTCGTGTAAATTTTAAATAAGAAAGTCCGTGATCACTGCTGAAGTGTTTTACTACCTCTGTAAAGGATGGGAATTTACTAGGACAGTAATGACAGGCAAACCGTACCATCCTGAAAATAAAAAAAAAAACAGATCGTAGGATCAATATTATACATGCATTAGTCCATCATATTGATTTATCTGGAAGTATATCAGGAGTATTTGCCACGTTTTCAGATGAAGGCCAAAATGAAATTTCTTCTACTGCCTCAACGTTCATCTTAATACAATCTATATATATTATATTTGTCTACAACGTAATGTTTGAATTGTTTTAAAAATATGGAATACAAAATGTTAAATACCAAGACGCCGTACATCTGAGATATATAGAATCATCGAGCAGCCGTACACAATGCTGTCAAGCCGCCGTTCAGTTTCGAAAAACTTAAAATAACGATTTTGGCGCTATTTTGAATTAACGTCAAGAATAATGTATACTCAACGTTAGTGGAGATAATTATGGAAAAGAAACAACACCATAAGCATGGATCTAGCTAGAAATGAAGGTTTAAACTGATTGTGAAGTTGACAGACCTAATGTTTCGCCGGTACTAGATGGCATATTTTACGATCAATATAAAATTCGTTATAATTTTTGCTTGAGCTGACCACGGAAATCCTCATGAATTAACTTGTCAAACCTGAGTTCTGTTGGATCTATATAAATATAGTAATTTTCCGAAATCTTACCTTCGGTTAGGCCTGCTGTCACACTCTCTCCGCTTCAGCTAGTACCAATATCCGGTGTCGCTCCCATACGGTGACTATATAAAAACACATACAAATGAAGGATTTTCGCTGAACTCGGAGTGGGCGTGTCCGGTAATCAGGAACGGTAACTCTTGCGTAACAACAAAAACTTCCTGATATGTGATTCTGAACATGAGCATGCAAACGTGCCCATGAATGAATTATTCAGTTGTCGAATAGCGTTTATATATCGACACTAGCTTTTGTCCGAAATAAGAACCGTAATCATAACAGGATCAGGGGTAGGAAAAGAAGATAATCTGGTGTTTTATTCTCCATCAGTTCTGGTAAGTATAGCATCCAAAATGTTTCATCATTATAAACACGAGGCATGCCGACTTAACAATCTCCCCCGATGGTTGAGATCCCAAAAAGGGGTGAATGATTATTTTTCTCTTACCCTGTTTTCCAATCGTAGTGTGAACCAAATCCAAACGTATGTAAACAACAACACGTGGACGGCGGATGAGAGTTGTGATAAGGCTGCAAGCAGACGCTTTACACCTTACGATGCTGTTTCATACAAAATACAGTTCCGATAAGCTTGTCAAAAATAACGCCAAACACTCGGTTAAGTCTGATAATTAATACTCATTTCAATTTCTTCTGTGAATAATATTGATATTTTAACATTCAAATGTTCCGGGTCAGGTCATAACTATTTAATGTTATTTTTAGCAATTAACAGCGTTGTTAAATTATAGTAATTAGCATCTCCATTAATTGAAACTTCTCCAAAACTAAATGCAATTCTGTGGAATATTTTATCAACACCAACCGAAATGGTTAAACGAGTCAATCTATTATTATTTGTATTCAAAGACGGTTCGTTGATTGAAATAATTTGATTTTGAATGGCATGTTCATAGAACGCTGAAAGCATTACAATTCTTGCTCTGATTCCATGTTTTTGCTCAATAATTCCTAATTAGTTCGATATTGCTTCAGGTTTTCTCTAATGGCGACCAAAGACGAGAGGGATAGTCGGTATCTGCATGCTTCGTTGGAGAATATTACATCTTTCGAAGTACCAATGTGGCATATTGTGTCAGGCATTTTTCCATTATTAGCTGGAGTATTCTTTGCACTTGCAAGCAATAAAGAACTTGCGAGTAACCTAATGCTCCTTGGTAGCATGTCGGAAGGTTTGGCCTTATTGAATGTCGACAAAAGTGACATGGACATCATGGATGTGAGCAATTATTCCCTAGTGTATGAACATCACCTCTATAATGTTCCAATTACAACGTGGCTGTTTCAAATCCAAGTTTGTCCTAAAAATTCTGGGTATGTTCGGCTCATCATGAGAAAACGGGGAAGGGAAAAATATTTTGGTTTTGGTGTGTCCGATATTGGGTCATTATTGGAATATGACTCGGCGTCAAAATTTTACTATTTATCAAATACGTTAAGCCAACAGGTTGCTTCGATGTTGCAACGTACTGACCCTTTCCCGTTCCTTCCCTCAACGGAATCAATAAAGTTATTTGTTACTAATTCAGGACCGTGTACAAATGCCAGACAGCTATTTCAGAGCCCCTGGAAAGGTACATTGTACGAGATTGACTTTGTCATAGGGATAAAGTGTCCTGAATGGCCGTCCGTTGCTAGCGAGTGGGGATCACGTGATAGGAATAACGGTTGGCCATCGCAAGAATTCATTGAACATCATATTCGTAATGGCTGTTATGTAGTTCCAGTCGGCTGTAAAGAATGCAATAAAACACGTCTAGACTGGAGGATTTCTTTTGCGCATATTGAACAAGCCTTAGTCCACAACATGAATGCAAATCATATCAGTTGTTTCATTTTGCTTCGACAGCTGAAGAAAATATTTTTCGATGTCAAAATACCAAACGTTATCACTTCCTACATCATCAAGACAACACTTTTCTGGACTATTGAGGAAACACCTCCAGATCTTTGGCAGCCACACAAACTTCTTACGGCAGTTAAAGCGTGTTTGGACAGATTGACCACGTTCATACAGAATGACTTCTGTCCACATTACTTCATCAAGACCTGTAACTTACTCATCCGAAGATATTCATCCGATGATAAGAAGAGGGTGTTGGAAACTTGTTTAGAGGCCAAGGGAAATCCAATGGAATTTTTGCTGAAAACACCGTTACTTCAACGGGAATTGCGACAAGAGAAAGCGTCCTACGAAAACACCGATGGGTTGATGAAAAGGAAAAATAGAGTAGAAGGAACTGTCATGTACGCTTGTGTACACTATGTGTTCAGAATGACAGTATCAGGCTTTACTTCTAAACAAGAATTAACTAAGTACTGCAGAACCGTTCAAAAACGGATCGATACTGTCATCAACAAATTTGAATACTTCGAAAACAAGGAAATAATGCAAAAGTGCGTCCGTGACGTCACAGAGCGATTGCTAGAGATTTGCAGGAAGAAAGACTCCGATGACAATGATATAGATATAGAGGATTTAAATAGTATCGCCAACACCTGTCACTTACAAATGGTGGCTAGGAGCTACATCAGATGCAATGATTTGCTGATAAAGTTCCTGCAGGTTCAGAAATGTAGAGCATATAAAAAAATGATTAATCTAGATATTTTTGAATTAGCTGATGTATTTGTGTCAAGGCTAATGTTTAATGTATTCAACGCCTTTACTGATGATAAAACACCTCTCATCTCTGATATGATTTTTGTGCAAATAGAACGAGATAGTCTTCCAACACCACTCCAGACCGAACTCAATTCGCCTCTTTTAAGTATAACAGAGCCTCTCATACAAAGCCAACACAAAGGAACTGTCCTAGTCGACCCACTCGTATACGTGTGTTTCTTACGATTCTGGTGCAGTATGAAGCTTGATCAAAACATCGAGAAGTTGAAGGCCCGTGCCGATATGGTTTGGTGCTGCAGTCTGGCTAACATATCAGAAAAAGCTGTGGCCTTAAACCTGCTGGCGTACTGTCACATCCAGCTAGAGGAGTACGAAAAGGCTTTTGCAGTACTTTGTCGGGCTTTTAGAGAAAAGCCAGTGAAATATTCAACACTGGTTCATATCGCAACTTTGGTCAGTAACAGAGTAAATCGGCCACGTGATTGAAATGGGGCGCCGTTTTGTTGATAATGACGATGAGTATGTAAGTTGTAAAAACTGAATGTGATACAACAATGATATTGACAGCAGTAGTAAAGATATCAAAATTAGAAGATTACCAACATGTAAAAAGTATTGTTAACGTAAAGTCAATAAAACAAGAAAAAAAATAAACGAAAAATAAATATAGAATGATACAAAGAAAAAGGTATTATGAGTGTAAGGTTAAGTGCTCTGGAATGGTAAGCGTCATCTCTTTCATCGAAGGCAAATATTGCAAAAAAGACTCATTATGACTATTTACATGTGTTACAAGAAGATTCGGAATAAAGAAGATGCTGAGTTTTAGGATAATCTATTTATTTTAGTGGTTTATGGTTTGAAATAACAAAAAGGAGAAGGTATTTTTTCACTTTCTGGATTCATGTTACTATGAGCATTATTGCGTGGACCCTGAGGTCTACGCACAGTAAGTATTAGAGAGAATTGGCCGGATGCACTGGGCAAGAGTACGAAGTGCGGATGTCGTGTTTATGAGGTGGTCTGTTATATTGGACGAAAGTAGATACATATATGGATTGAATAGATTTTTTAAATTTTCATTGCGGCTATGAATACCAGTAGCTAGCTACATATCCCGTGGCGCGCGGTAGCGCGCCTCGGAGGATATGTAGCTAGCTACTGGTATTCATAGCCGCAATGAAAATTTTAAAAAATCTATTCAATTCATATATTTACATAACCTTGATTTAAAAAATTTATATCGAGAAAACGAGAAATTTTATTAAAAAGATAAATTTGTCATGTATACGACGAAACGCCAAATTATTAGAACAGCCGGGAGATCCCGCCTATGCACCACGCCAATGTTTTAATGTCGTTCCGCATTTCCGGTCTTTTTTGTTTCATTTTGTATAAAACAAAAAGAAGGAAGTATTAAAGTAAAAATGATATTAAATACAATCATTCAATATTTTTAACACTTACCTCGTACCAACGTTATCGATCCAAGGGAAGCTACTCTTCCTGTCTTACTGTCGATGGCGTATTAATATGACCCGATTAATCAGGGGATTTGCACGAGAGACAATGTTTTCATACGGTTTTCATAGTGTATTCATGGTCATATGTTTGTTGTTTTCACTTGGTATGTTCATATCAGCAAACCACATTAGGAATGTAAATATACATGAATGTACGCAACAGGGTCTGTTTAATTTACCGAGGGTGGCCTGACGTTTCCAGTGTTGTCGCTATCATATGTTTATGGTGTAAGTGAGTGTAAGGATATTGTTGCTGTATTATCTGTGTGTGGACATCATCTGTTTAATGTCACCGCGCCAGTCTAAAATTTGTATCACTTTATTTATGTTACCCTTCCGAGCCTTGTCGCTATCGTTGGCTGGTATCCCGACTCCTAAGTGAAGTGCGTGAATGATCATGCGCTTTGTTTATGTTACCCTACCGAGCCTTGTCGCTATCGCAGCTAGACTGGTTTCCAGACTCCAAAGTGAAGTGCGAATGATAATTCGTTTGTTTACGCATGCGCATACATGTAACTGGAAGATGCGTAGTACAATAGTCTCTTTTCTTTCATATGTTTAGTTTTTAAACTACTGCATAATATATATCTTGCTATACCACCTATAACAAAAGTTGTCCAATATTAAACATCAAATACTTTGACCATTTTCCAGGGGTCAAAGGTTCTAGGTCAAGGTAATGGAGGTCAAATTAGTGCATTTTGTACAGGTAAATATTTTGATGTGACACTTATAACAGAAGTTGTTGAATATTAAAAACCAAATACTTATACTTTTGGAATAATCCAAAATTATAACTTAATAATTTGTTGGTTTAGTTTAAACATATTTCATTACAAGAAATTTCCATCATTTCCGTGTTGCGGACACAAATAATCGTCAGATGTTTCAGTAGTTAATGATTGTATTAGTAGTTCATGATTGTATTGTTTGCTTAATTTGTTTGTCTATATAAGAATACTCCATCATTTCATTCAATATTTTTTGTTGTAAACTCATATCCATTGTCTTCATAGTTTCATAATTATATACAACTGTATCGCATGAAAGTGCTGCTTCTTTTTAATAATCTAGTCAGTTTGGACGACAAGTGTACAATTTGTTTTGGTTGATACAATATATCTGTATCATTATGTAGTAAAATAGTTTCTTTTCTTTCATATCTTCAGTTTTTGAAATACTGAATGCTGAAAATAAATCACTTCAGATTTTCCAAAACTTCAAACAGATAGATAAGTCCATGTATCTTCCAAATAACGGTATTTTTCAAATAATATGAAATGACTACATCTGACAAGAAGTAAATGAAAACTTTCTCTATATTTTGCGTGCTCTATTTACGACGTCACATTTTGACATCATAATCTGCAATTCAGTGTACTTTCCATAATTTCGGTGTTGCGGATACAAATAATCGTAAATATCTTAATTTGTTGAGTCATCTTAATCAATATATCTTGTACTTAACCTCTATATTTCAACTAAAAACAGATTGGGGGCTTAAGGATATCATTTGTATACATGTACACTTTTTTTGTGTCAATATTTTCTGTTCATCATCCATATTCGTTCAAATAAAACATAATGAATGAAAATTTCTCTTTTTCTTTCCAACATTTAGCTATTTTTCACAAGGTACAAAACTCATGTGTTAGGGGATTACGTGCTTATTTGTATGCATCTAATGCAGATTAGATGATATATTTTGGTTTTGACACCAGCTGTTTTGGCGATACTTTAAGCAAAAAATTGATGTCCTAATTTCCATTACATGAACAAATCAAGCATGCTGTCCCCACAATGAGGATGTATTATGACATTATTTGTTGATAACGTCATTTTCACCTTTGTACGGACAGTAACGGACTCCATCAGACATGAATATAAACAGCAGTGAACGATCATTGGCATGTTTCTTAGCATTATATTCTTTTCTTGACAACCTATCACTATGAGCACCTCCACCGTTCTAATAGTCATTAGGCCCCTACATCATGATTTTTCAATCAATACCATAAAATATTAAAATGCACATCCATAATATACACTAAACCCCAATGAATATTATACAACTCTTACCCAGTCCAGTATTGCTGCCCTTTTTGTCGGGCAGCAACTTGTCTCTTATACATCAACTACTTTTCAAGTTAAACAAACCTTTCTGAAATAGCCATAGGCCCACATGGAAGGAAACCAAGGGTCATTCTGTGGTACTCAATATTACCCACGTGGTCCGATATGTCCTTCAAAGACCAGTGATAAGATACTCCTCAACTAACGCCAGTCACATTCACCATTTCACTGCCAAGTAGTTCCTTTCTTATGTACCAAAGGTATCACAAGTGTGCATGCTTCCATGGAAGTTTCAGACAAGTGTCCATTTTATAGCATGGATGGAAATGGTGCATCCAGGGCTGTGTTCACTTACGAATTCTGCACGAAAAAACTAATCACAATAGCATAACTTGGATCTCGAAGTTTTATTTGGCGATTAGTGATGTGATATTTAAAGCAAGATAAAGTGTACATTTTATAGCCATTAAACGTGGCGTCGTGTTGATGTGATGGACAAGTCTGCGCAGTGTTCTGCTTACGAGCGGTAATAAAGGCATTCTTGTAGGACCTATCGAATTGTTTAGGTATTTACAAAACACGATAGAAGACATTTTTAATTTTCGTAACAAATTGAAACTCTTAGTCTAATTATATAGTTTTTAGAAATGTTATGCTTAATAATATTTTCCAATCGTGTTATAGTTGCTTTAAAGGGACTTGCCTTCGTTCGAACATCAGAAACATGCGCAATTTCTATTGATGTAATCTATGTCCGAAAGGTGAATATATGAGTATTTGTGCCTACAAGTAATGTAATTGATACCGAAATGGAGAGGAAAAAAGCGTATCCTATACAAATACTGTATGTCTTTGCGGCAATTAGTGATACTTCGGGTCGAATTAAGAATTTTCAGGACTTAATACTCGAAGAACTTTGGTTTATCTTGAGAGTAAAACTGCCGTATTAGTGTAAAGATTATAACTTTTACTACTTGGAAAAAATACATATTTCTAGTACGTTTAATGTTGACGACTTAAACGTTACTCAAACGAAGGAATGCTTCTTATGTATTCTGAATTTGGTACAAAAAAAATCCAAGAAACCTTGTTATATAAGCTTGAATACTTCTGCAGTAATCTATCTTAACTCTTCTGAACAGTGTAGATAGTTCATGTATAACCTAAAAAGCCCGGCAATACTTTCCTCTGCTGTTTTATTCATAAAGGTTCTAGCGCTACGATCGACAAATCTCTGTTTTGTGATTGTTAAAAAACCATCTCGGTTACTTTGTAAATCCGAGGTTAACGATTTGCGATACTCACCTCTGGTGCAAAAATTTGCCTGCCAGTTTTAAATTAATATTACATTTTGCCACGACCTGTCGGAGAGGTATCCACCAATCAGAAAAAAAGTAAAGACCCCAGTCATATAACAATAAGGATGTATTGAATATAATTATGCGTTTGTGTCGACGGTTTTTGTGTTAGGGTTTATCCGTATGATTTAATTTACTATGAATAATCCCTGTGGAAATCTACATTTTTGACGAACTTCTTTCTCTTTTAGAAATTATTACGACATTGTATTAGCCAATAAAAAGCGACTTGATGAAACGGCTTTGTCTTCATTTTTTAAAATATCTAATAAATAACTTAGTGTATTATTCAAATGTGTCTATTGTACATTGAGCATACCTTCCAGTTTAAGTCACTCTTTAAAATGAAAGTTCAGTTCAGTTCATTTTATTCCGTAGGCCTTTCGGCCCATAGGTGAAAATGACAACATGTGATAACATATCAATTAATAAATTATACATGTAAAAAGGAGAGTGACCAACATAATATCATATTATGGTGCAATGACATGTAATATCATCAATTCATTTTACATGAAACGATAATTCGAAGGGGAAAAAAAAAAAAAAAAATACATGTAATTTTCAAAATGGTTTTACTTAGAAAACATATCATGATTATCAAGATATAGAGGATAATAACCAAGATAATATCTATATATAATACATTTGTCTATGTGATCAATATAGTTTTCAATTACGCCTTTTGGATGCTAGATAAAGATATTTACCTAAATTGGACAATTCTCTTGATGTAAACTTTATTTCGTTTCTCTTGGTAGAGTATATGACAGCATTTTAGTAACAACAACAAACAGAAACAGGATATGGAAACAAGATTGAAAGCTTATACTAGTCCACTTCCTTCAATTGGAATTTACATTATTGAGATGGACAGCAATAAACGAAATCTGAGAAAGAGAGAGAGAAAAGAAAAAAGAAAGAAGATATGATCATATATTATCCTTAATATTTTTAACTAGAAGGGGAGGGTGTGCAGGGAGGAGGGGTTAGGTGAAAGTGCAGTGGGCTTGCCAGCTTAATTTAACTACATCAAATCGTTCATGATTATGATTTTCTCTGAGGTAGTAATTTCAAAAGTGATGAAAGTAACGAACATATTATGTAAGAAATCAAAAGCGTTTAGTATCAATTATAAACTTTTGGATACATGTAAACAATTCCTTGTTTTCTTCGAAAGAGAGGTTTTCATCTCCAAATAGTAACAACCTTTCAGTTAAGTGATACTGATTGATCTGATTGAAGTATGGCGTTCGGAGATTTACGTATAGTGGGCATCGCAAAAGATAGTGGAAATTTGTTTCATTCGATAGCCCGCATGAACAGAGAGAACTATCGACTAAGCCTTTCGAGTAAAGGTGGCTATTTAGGGAGCTACATTCCATTCTTAGTCTCGCATGGAGGATCTGACCTTGTCTGCTTCCAGAGGAGAAATATAATGGTACTTTGGTGGAAGGTCCATGCAAGTGTTTCTTAAGTTTTCGCAATGACGGATTCGTTTTTACATCAGACGGAAGAGAGTTCCAACATTTTAAGACAGAGGGAATGAAAGAATTCTGAAACAAAGAAGTATGACAAAGAAGAGGACGAAAATTTCCTCCGTCTCTAGTAGCGTGGGTATGCACATCGGAATTCCTATTTGGGAGGATGTCTTGTAAGAAAGGGGGAACCATACCATGAACCATTTTATGAAACTGTATAAGTTTATGAGTCTGACGTCTTTTTTCAAGAGTTTCCCACCCCGTTTCGTTGTACAACATATATCTACTCGTAAGCTTTGTCCCTCCCGTTACGATTCTAGCGGCCTCTAGATTTAAGCTTTCTAAAATATTTGTATGGGCTACTGTAAGATTATCCCAATCAATGTCGGCGTATTCTAAAACTGGACGAATGAAGGAAAAATACAGAGTTTGAAGTGATTGCCGGTCAAGAGAAATTTGAATTTCCTTAGGAGATTAAGCTTGGAGGATGCTTTGTCAATTACATAATGAACATGGTCTTTCCATGAGCCGTTGTCAGATATGTACACACCGAGATGTTTGTGGAGACTAACTTCATTAATAGGAATGTTGTTCATGTAGAGCGGAGGATGAGCTACACGCATGCCTTTTCTACTGATTGTTACACTTTCGTTTTTTTGAGGATTAAAATCAACTAGCCATCTTTTTGACCAAGAATAAATTTTAACGAGGTCTCTATTGATAAGATCTGCACTTGTTGCTGGAGTGTCAACAAATGTGTACAGTGAAGTGTCATCAGCGAATAGTTTAATAATGGCCTCTATATCATTTACTATATCGTTAATATAAATCAAGACAATCAAAGGGCCTAAAATTGGTCCCTGTGGTACACCAGCTGATATATTACGCCAATTTGACTTTTTACCATTTTTAACAGTTCTCGGGGTACGATGTGATAGGTAATGTTTAAACCATTTCAATAAATTTCCACTAATGCCAAAACTAGATAATTTTAAAACTAAACCACGGTGCCAAACTCTATCGAAGGCCTTGCTGATATCGCAGAAGACCATACGAATATCTTTGCCTATATCTAACGCTGATGTAATGTCATGAATGATAGAGAGAAGTTGGTTTTGGGGCGAGTCTCCAGTTCTGAAGCCAGACTGATGTGGTGATAGAAGAGAATTTTCAAGAAGAAAGTTATATACGTATTTGAAGACACATCTTTCCATACTTTTACCAATTATAGAAAGTAGGGATATAGGTCTGTAATTCGATGGAGATGATTTATCACCTTTCTTAAAAACAGGTGTTACATTTACCTGTTTCCAGAGTGTAGGGAAAATAGAAGAAGTTAAGGATTTATTGAATATTTTACTCAATGGGGAACTAATAATATTCACTGCCTCTTTTAATAACCTTGCATTAATAAGGTCAGTTCCAACAGCTTTGGAACAGTCAAGAGTGTTTATGACGTCTCTAGGAAAAATGTTTATGTCATCTAGACGCTTGTCATTTACGAAATGTATGTGTGGAAGCTGAATATTAGAGTCGTCAACGTTAGCCTGGGAACAAAAATGGTCGTTAAAGATATTGGCTTTGTCCATGTCATCGTCAAATATTAAATTATTGTGAGAGATAGGAGGGATAGGGCATTTTCCAGAATTTGGTAAAAAGGCCTTTATAGATCTCCACCATTGTTTGGAGTCTGCAAAGTGGGAAACATGAAGTTGGTTACATAACTTCTCAAAGTATTTCCGCTTAGATTGACGTATGGTGTTTATGCAAGTGATTCTGATATGTCTAAGTTTTGTCCAGTAATTTGCTCTATTTGTCATTTTTGCCTTATTGTGTACCCGTCGTCTTTTACGTATCAATTTTCTTATTTCGTTGGTCATCCATGGTGGATCACTCGATCTGACAGTGATCAATCTGTTCGGAATACATGACTTAGCTGTTGAAAGAAGGATATCCGTGAAGTCGTTCACGCATTTGTCTATGTCGTCAGTACTCGTCAAAGTGTCGAAATCGATAAGGGAAAGTCGTTGTCTGTGAAGATCGTAAATGCCGTATTTGTATAACCATATATGTCGCTGAAAACATTGTCCCTGAGTAATAGAAATGCTGAGAGTAAAGTAAGTGGGGCAGTAATACCTGATGGGTTGATCTAAGAAACTTTCACCTACAATACATTTGTCGATAAGGTTTTTATTACTAACGCAGACAATGTCAAGAAGGGAGGAGGATGTTTCAGTAAAAAATGTGGCCGTGCTTACAGTTTGCGTGAGATTATAAGTTAGGAGTAGTTGTCTTAATTTGTCAGATTGGCTAGAATTAGAAAGCAAATTTGCATTAAAGTCACCAGTTACTATAATGTTTGGAATTCCGCAGCTGTGTGCCAGGTCTATAGACTGGGCAATATGGTCCCATGATAGTGCAAGTGAGTTAGGGGGGCGATAAAAAGTGCCATAGAGAATTTTTTCACCAGAAAGAGTAATTTCGAGCCACACGCATTCAATAGTTGGTATCTCAAGATCAGGTCTACGTATTGCCGGTATATAATCTTTAACGTAAATAGAAACACCTCCACCATTTCTTTCGGGTCTTACAGAAGTAAAAGGGTCAGAAAATCCAGGAAAACATAAATCTGGGAAGCCTATATCACTGGGTGTTAACCATGTCTCAGTAAACGATAAAATTGTATGGCTGAATAATTCGGTATAAAGAATATCTATCTCAAACTTTGAATATTTAAATGGACAAATAAGTATTTGCTATAATCTAAACATTCGCTTATATTTGATTCTAAGGAAGAATCAGTGGTATCATTTAATGGGCCAGGGTTACATTCAATATCACCTGACCAGTATAGTTTCATTATAACATAAAGTACTACATGGAAAACAGAAATAGAAAATGCTAATGAATCGACAAATAGCAAAAGCGCGGGAGAATGTCTCGCTGAAAAGGTACCTAAAGACAGAATGTTAGAATATATGTTCATCACTATAAGACAAATTATACACAACATCAGACTTATACAAAGGATATCAAGCACGCTGATAAATGTTTTAAGATGTACAGATTGATAGTGTTGGTTGAACGCGCCTATCCGAGCACGATACATAAGAAGACAGTCAGGCTTTGGCTAGGTAACACCAGAATTTGGGATTAATACCAAACGTGCTGGAATGACGAATTCAACAATACCAGGAAACGTACTGCATATAAATAAGAACGGCAAGCTATCTGGGAGGAGAGTGACAGGGGAGGGGTCGGGGAATGTGGACAATAGAGAGGGAATAGTTTGTGCAAAAAGGGATACAGAGAATACTAGACATAACATAAACATGTTGGAGTGGGAGATGGGATGGATCAGGAGGAAACTCAGTGAATAACTATTGATATAACAAATACATGTAGGTGCGCATATACGAAATGGCGTTTTTTAGACAGAAAAAGATGAGAAAAAATCTAGCGATTATACCTTATGGGATGTCTTAATGTCGGGTACATTGTAACAGGTAGGAAAACTAATTCAATATACACTTATGGACCGTGACATAATATACACTACATGTGTACACTTATATACGGTGACATAAAAAATAACATTATTTTTTGGTATAATTATGTGCATGGCACAAGTGAAATTATAATTGTCAGTACAGTAAGTATACAGTAGGAACACATACGCTCATGCCGATGCAGCGATTGAGCCCGGAAGTAACCAAACTGATAGACGCCAGGGACAAGGAAATACGTGAAGCCTAGACAGCGCATTTAAATTGTTGGTTCATTTAAATGCAAAGTATCTGATCTGAGACGTGATCATGAATAAACGGGTGAGCTTTTTGTCGTACATTATATATCATCATAAATAAAATCAAAGACATTAAGCCAAACAAACATGTGGTGTTTCATGTTTGGTTCCCTATCTATTTGTTATAGTGTTTTGTAATTGTTTAGTTGTATTGCAATTACCATATAAGCACCGTTAGAATTAGATCGTCCCTTCTATTTTACCTTATTTTGATTTAAACATATTTTATTTGTAATTTACAATATATTACAAAGGGATTGGGCACAAGTTTTCCAACTTATATTAAGCCCTCTCCCGATACAATTTTACATTGAGAGAAAATTTACATGATGGCAGTTTTATTTACATATTTACAATCTAATTTTATAAGAAATAGAGAGAAAGAAAGAGACAGACAGACAGAAGGGGAGGGAGACGGAGAGGGTGACGGAGAGAAAGGGGAAGAGAGGAGGGTGGCGGGGGGAAAGAAGAGAGAGAGAGAGAGACAGAGAGAGAGACAGAGAGAGATTTTATAAGATATTGATCTTATATATATGGGATATACATGTATATCTAAATACTTAATAAAGACAAATAGTTTTGTTGACTCGGGCAACAATCACTTTGGTACACGATTCGACTTTCCTTTCGTTCAAACTTGTCTAATGTCTATGCTAATCCATGCCAGTGGTGTCTTACTCCTTTTCTTTTCTGGTCCATCATTTATAACATTTCACACACACCCGAATGTCACCCGAGTCCGCAAAGACAAAAATACAATGTACATTAATTTCCAATAAAGATATTATTAAAATATATTTGTATTTTTAATCAATAGTTGGGTTGATTGGCATATAGTTGCATTTTCTTGATGAGAAAGTTCATTTTTCCGAATAGCAGAAGTTGCAGGTCTGGTGGGATGAAATAATTTAGATCACGAAACAGTTGCAAACGCTGAACAGAGTAATGATTACATTCCAAAAAAAAAAAATGATATGCATCTTCAACAGGGTGTCCACATTGGCAGTGTTTAGAATTTAATCTTGCATGCATAATGTTCTGTTTTCTGTCACCAATTTGATAGTAGAAGGGAAATTTTGTGTATAAAATTTTGAAGAGAATGTTTAAAGGCCGAGTACGTAACACTTTGTCGGATTTCGTTATCTAAATGATTCCATAGTTGGATAGTAGAGGGAAAGAAAGATGAATTAGTAAGATGTAAACGGTAATTTGGTATTGAGTAATTATTGGCATTTCTAAGGTTATATTGAGAATTTTCTGATACTAAAGGTGGAAGAAGTGATGTTAGGTAATCTGGAGATAATTTATGTTTAATTTTATAAAAAAAAAAAGCTGCAATTTTCGCCTAGAGCGTCTGATAGCAAGAGGTTCTAAACCACTTTCAGAATATAATGACTGTATACTAGTGTAAGATGGTAATCCCGTAATCACACGTGCAGCTTCTAGTTGAAGTTTTTCTAGTTTGTCTGAGTCACCGAGACTACACCCATCCCATACCTCACAACAATATTCTAATAATGGTATAATATACGAGGTATATATTCTATATAAAGAATGGCGATTTAATATATATTTAAGTTTACGCAAAACACTTATCTGTTTCGATACCTTTTTACAAATACCATCAATATGACTAGTCCATTTACAATTTCCGTCCAATATAAATCACAAGTGCCTATGATTCTCTACGAAGTTCACACTAACATTATCAAATTTAATATCAATTACATAATCTAGCTCAGAATTATGGATAAGCAGTGCCTCTGTTTTGGAAGGATTAAACTTTACTAACCATTTCTTTGCCCAATTTTGAATGTGCTCTAAATCGTTGTTGATTACAGATTCAACATTATTTGTATAATGAATAATTTGAGGGGATGGATTTGAATATAATAATGACGTATCGTCTGCAAACAACTTTGAAAGACTTTGTAGATTATCGGAAATGTCATTAATGTATAAAATAAATAACAAGGGACCAAGTACAGAACCTTGTGGAACGCCAGCGTTAGTAGTTTTAACAAGTGATTTAGAGTCACCCACACAAACTTGTTGTTTCCTTTCACTTATATAATTTAAAAGCCAATTTAAAAGTTTGCCGCTAATACCATAGTTTGCTAGTTTCACCTCCAGTCCCTTGTGCCACACACGATCAAAAGCTTTCGATATATCACAGACAACTAAACATGTAGGATGTCTTTTTTCTAGATTTTCACATAAAGTGTGATACATTTCAATAAGTTGATGAACTGTCGAATAGCCAGGTTGAAAACCAGACTGAAACTTATATATTAATGAATTATCTAGCAAGTAATT
Source organism: Pecten maximus (assembly GCF_902652985.1). NCBI lineage: Eukaryota > Metazoa > Mollusca > Bivalvia > Pectinida > Pectinidae > Pecten > Pecten maximus. Next base: position 40,316,333 of record NC_047016.1, on the reverse strand, counting down.
ATTTAAATATTTAACAATTAACCTTTCAAAAACTTTCCCAACCGTACTGAGTAGTGAAATTGGCCTGTAATTTGAAAAAAAATATGTCTGTCCCCAGATTTAGATAAAGGTGTAACTAATGCATGTTTCCACAATTTAGGAAAACTCCAGTTTCCAGAGAAGCTCTAAAAATAAGACTCAATGGTAAAGCTACTGAATTTGCTGTATTTTTTTAACATATTGTGACTGATTGTATCATTCCCAACAGCTTTATTTATATTTAATGATTTCAGTATGTCAGTTATGTCACTCGTTTCAAATTGTATGTCAGAAATAGTGGAGTCAGTCCGTAATTCAACTGTCGGTACATCAAAATTATTGTCGTCAATAGTAGAAATTGAAACAAAGTAATCATTTAAAATATTAGCTTTATTATCATCAGACATTTCAATGTTACCGTGTATATCTCTAATAGGTGGGGTAATGTTCTAATCATGAGGTGTTTTTATTAATTTACGAATAATTTTCCAAAAATTTCTAGGATTTGAACTTGAATATCTATCTAAGATACCATTTATATCAACATAAAAAAGTTCTTTTGTTCGTTTCTTCAGGTTATTTACATGATTACGTTGCTTCCGGAAGTTAGATAAGTTTCTGTCTGAACGGTTTTGATTTATATAATTTCAACAGTCCATTTCTTTTCCTAATTTCCTTGCGTAAAGTTGAGTCAAACCAAGGTTTGTCATTTGATCTGATCGTCACAGTCCGAGTCGGTATACATTCTCTGGCTATGTCGAGGTATCTAGTGGTAAAAAGATTACACATATCATCTGGTGAATTAGCATTCGCAAAAAAGTCAACCCAGTCCGTCTCGTCTAATATACTATTGAATAAATCATAATTTGCATCATTATAGCATCTAATCTCCCTGTCATACGTCCTTCTAAAATTAGTTCTAACAGTCAATTCAGCAGTTGTCGCCTTATGGTCACAAATGTCACTTTCAACATCAATAATATCTGCATAAGTAAAGTTACACGTGACGGACAGTATAATGGGGTCAAGTAAGGTCGAGCTAGTGCGACCTACACGTGTCGGTCTATCTATAATATTCGAAAGGTGAAAGGAGTCGAGAATATCAACAATTGCATGATTTCTACTAACAGTTAAAAGATCTACGTTTATGTCACCAACAATTACTACCCGTGAAGTTTCATTAAGAGCAATTTCAATAGAGTGTCGGAAATAATTCCAAAAAGTAAGAGCACATTGTGGAGGTCTATACACTGTACATAGAAGGTATTTTTGCTCTGGAAACTGGAGTTCTGTCCAAATCAACTCCCCCGCCTGGAAATCTAGATCAACTCTACGACGAGTGCACAAGAGACTGGACGTGTAAACAGCTACGCCCCCTCCCGGTATTTTACCGGTATAACCTAAAACACACATAATTTCCATTTTGCCTAATGATATACTTGGTAACAGAATACGGAATTGTGCAGGAATGTTTCTTTGTCAAGATTTGATAATGCATTAATCCATCATGATTACAGGATTACTGCGATATGTACTAAAGCAGGAAATATATGTCCGTTTGCTACAAGGGTAATGTAGATCATGAATATTGATGAGGGTTAACGAATTGCACGTGAAATATATGGTGTGTAAGCAGGTAGTGTAGTGTGCAGGTGGGATAACTCATTCTAGCCTGCGACCTCAGAATGCACGGTCATTTTTTTAAAGTTGTAAGTGTCGGAATATCAACGATCAATGTTTTCAGACTGCCAGTAAATACTATTGATGTAACGTCAAAATGTTTTTGGCTTATTAAGGTTTCACTCTGGTTTTTAACCCTAGACGTTTTTGATGTATTCGAAAGTGTTGTGTTATGAGAGGAAGGATAGACAAGTATGAATAAATTATATGTACAAAAATTGCCAACGCATCTGGTGCACAGTACAGTCGGCCCTGCAAGCTGAACAACACACTACTCTAGCGCAGATACCCTCGCCGCGGCAAATCATAACATATGTATATCATAATAAGTACTTTGATTATTGTTGGGACCAAATTTTCACTTCGTATTATCTGAGTTTTTCGAGTTTTCCGATTTCGAGTTTTCCGAGTTTTCTTTACTAAGATAAAGAGATAATTCGGCCGGGACTTACGAGGTTCTTCGAGTTAAGGGGGGTATTCGAGTTTTCCGAGTTTGAGTTAACGAAGTTCCTTTTTGTCAAGTGCCGAGACTGGTACGAGTCTATACATGTCAGCATATATTGCTTACGACCACAACTACATATATGTACCACGCAGTACAGAGAAATCCTACTCCTTAGTATGTACTCCTTTCTGTTATAAATGGATTTTTATACACAAAATCCATTTCTAAATCTTCCTGCAATATACCACTACCACATTCAACCATAAATACTTCTTCGTCCCTCCAAACCATGCTCTCGGAATCCAATTGTATCGAAATACCATCAGAAGACCTCCACAGACTCTTAATACAGGTACAAGATAGGGAACAACCAACCAATTTAAAAAAAAATAGACTTTTGAAATATTCCCTGTGTTTAGAAAGTTGAGCCAGAAATAAAATGTCTGGCAGCCACTGATTGGCCATTATATTATGAAGTTACAAAATAGAAATGTAGCCTGATAGGTAACTATCCATAGGAAATGTTGATATAAATTTCGTAAGTCCGATCGATTTTTTTCAATTCAGTTCAGTTCATTATAATTTACAGGAAAATATTTCATATTGTTGAGAACTTTTACTGCGAAAATCACTCATTTTTAAAATGGCTAACCTGGAAAAAGTTTGAGCTAAAGGACCCAACTTTTTTGTTGGATTAAATGTTATATGAGACCCTACATGTTTGTTATAAACCATAATTGCCATATTGAATTCAAGAATTTTAATGATATACTCCAAAACGTTAACACTAAAGTCTATGGAAAAACAATTGGTTGGTTGTTCCCTACAAAACGACCAAAAACACACAATTCCATAACCCTTATTCATCAAACTGCTGCATATATGAAACAGCTTAAAATCCAAACCGTTTTGATATAAAAGAAAAATCAAGGGCAACTTCAAAGGTTCCGACTTCTGAAACACATACCAAAACTGCTTTTCGGTATTTTTTCCCTTTAAAAATGCTGATTTGTTTCATGAACAGGCTACGTACATACGAGTCACTGGCTGAATAGGCAGATAATTTATTGTGGTAGATGTTGGAGGATTCGCACATCACCAATATATTAAATTACGTGATAATAAGAAAAAAAAAACTTGAAAGCGGAGATTTCATCTTCAGACAACAACTTAGGGAAGGAAACCTTCCATTGGATGAACTAAAACATAAAATACAAAAAAATAAATTCTATATTTACTAATTATTTACTTAGGAGCGACATTACGGCGAAGCAATCAATACTGGGCCGTAAGGAGCAGATAATTGCATTCACTTATTAGATTCAAAATAAATGAAGGAAGTGGGTCGCTTTCTTTTTTTACTACATGTAATTGTGCTGATATTCATTTCCATCTTTAATTCATTCATATTTTCTGAACCTCTCTCAAGATCTATATATTCATAGGCAAATAAGTTCAACCAAGCTTAATGTTCACATGAAGCCGCATGTTGTCGTGACACGATAACCGACTACGGCTTGTTAACACACTTATTTGGTACGTGTATTATCATAAAATGTTGACTGCATCTAAAATAATGTGCACTGAATGTTCTTGAATATGAAAATAACTCATCTAATGCTATATCATCCAGCAAAATCATATATCATATCAAATTAAACATAACAGTTGCAATGTCTTTATTTCAGAGTGGAAGAGAATAAAAAATTACCTCCGAATGTGTATACCTTTACCTTGCTGGAGGACTGGATAACCTTAAAAACTACATAGATGCTAGTGGAAAGTATTACACAGTTTCCTTTCTGGGTCACTCAAAACAGATAGGCTTATAAAGACAAGACAACTAGTTAACAAAACACAAATATGGAAGACATGTCGTGTGAAAAAAAAAAGAATTATAGGCCCTGTAGACCTTTTGGATTTCACAATTTAAGATACATTTCATTACACAGCTCGATTGTTATGTTTACAAGTTTCATTAATATAAAACTGAAATAAAAGTAGACATATATGAAAAGAAATTGGCAGACGACGGCGTCTAGATATCTGGTTGAGAATACTTTTACGACATTCTAAAAATTTGAACATTAACATGGAGGATATAAAGCAACATCCAAAACGTTTCTGGAAATACGTTAATACGTTAAATAAGTCCTAGCCATTTTTTCAGTAGTGTTTTTACAAAGGAACCCCCCGGGGCCCTACCAGAGTTTGAAAACAAGAATCCAAGCTACCCTTTTAAAGAAATTGTTTGTAATCAGAATGTCGTGGAACCTAACTGAAAACAAGTCACAGGGACCAGATAGAATGCACCCAAACATTCTTAAAGAGATCAGAAACAATATAAGTTCACCTTTGGCAGATATTCTTAACAAATCATTATCAGAAGGAAAACTACCCCAAGCTTGGAAAGAGGCAAACATAACCGCAATCTACAAAAAAGGATCCAAATCTGACCCGGGTAACTACAGACCTGTAAGCCTGACAAGCGTAATAGTTAAGACACTCGAAAAATTAGAGAGAGTTAGCATTGTGAACATATGGATAAAAATAACTATCTAAGCCCCAAACAATTTGGTTTTATATCTGGAAGGTCAACTCAACTACAATTGCTAACAGTACTGGAAAATTGACAGAGATAATAGACAAGGGCGGGGAGCTAGATGTTATATACATGGATTTCATGAAGGCATTTGATAAAGTGCCACGCCAACGTTTATTGAGGAAATTGTCAGGATATGGTGTTAGCCTTCAGGTTGTTAATTGGATAAAAGACTTCTTAAGAAATAGATGCCAGCGAGTAATAGTCAACGGAGTATCCTCTAAATCGTACCCGGTAATGGGTGGTATCCCCCAGGGAAGTGTATTGGGCCCAATATTATTTGTTGTATATATCAACGATCTACCAGAAATACCAGTGTCCCAACCGCCGATGTTTGTCTGTATAATTTGGTATAAATTATACAGACAAATAAGCAATAGTGGATAATCTTCAAAATTGGTCCGACGAATGGCTACTGAAATTCCACCCTAATAAATGTAAAGTTCTTTCGCTTAAAGCAACTCAAAAACGAAAATATTATATGGAAGGATCGGGAGGAGAAAGAATCCAACTGGAACATGTCAAGAACGAAAAGGACATTGGTGTCACCATAGATGAGGATTTAAACTTCAAAACGCACATACAGTTAATTGTCAATAAAGCTAACAGTATAGTTGGACTAATAAGAAGATCTTTCGTGTATCTGGACGAACTGATGTTTAAAATGCTATTTAAAGCTCTAGTTAGACCCCACCTTGAGTATGCTGCAAGTGTTTGGAACCCATCAAAAGTAAAAGATTATAGAACTCATTGAAAATATGCAGAGAAGGGCAACAAAACTGATCCCTGGATTTAAAAATATATCGTACCCGGAACGGCTACAACGGTTAAATCTCCCAACGCTACAGCACCGTAGGACCAGAGGAGATATGATTAACATTTTTAAGATAGTAAATAACATATACGATAGTAAAATAACAAAAAAACTTTTTCCAAATGGACAAGATGAGTAGAACCAGAGGTCACGATAAGAAAATATTCAAAAAGCGATGTTGTCTTGATGGAAGGAAATTTTTTTTCAGTTACCGAGTTATTGATTTATGGAATAGCTTGCCACCAATTGTTGTCAATGCTGATTCTGTCATAAAAATTGATATAATGTTAGATGATCATTGGAAAAATAACCTACAAGCCTGCGTCCATTATTTATGCTAATAAATGCTAATAAATTAAATTATGTATATAATTACGAAACACACCATGAATTAAAATGTTGTTAAAAGCCTATGAGATATGACGGCAACAGGTAGACGTCTTCCCGTCTTCTTTTATTGTTTGTCTTGGCATTTTGAATCACGTTCTTGTAAAGAAACTCAAGAGTAGTAAGGTTAAAAACAACACTCTTTGAAGATAAGTATTTTGTCACAAAACACAAATTCTGGCATACATGTATTTTGCTTCTGTTTTTCATAACATTAAGCTGCAGGTACTTGTTGCTATGGTTAGAGATGTGAATGTCTTTGTGTCGCTATGAGATGAACATAAATTTGTTACTTATAAAGTTATTTTTGCCGTCGCCTTTAAATGATAAGCTCTAAAAGGAAAGTACGATTTTGTTTAAATAAAGCTTGTGTAACATATTAACATATACATGTATTATGTTATTTCATGCACGTACTCACACATGGGTAGGTACACCTGCTGACGTAAGTATGACAATACGTCTATACAAATTTGAGTAATGAATGATATGTATGGTGGAGAGAGAGAGAGAGAGAGAGAGAGAGAGAGAGAGAGAGAGAGAGAGAGAGAGAGGGGGGGGGGGGGGACAGACAAACAAAAAGTATACCAAAACAACTGAAAACAGAAAGGACACAATTAGCCTAGGTATGCGATTGTGTATTATCGTTTTAGATTTGTAGCCACTGCTGTATTTGTGTGTCAATATGTATTTTGTTTTTAATGTTACTTTAAGATATCAAAATTTTATGCGCTTTTAACTCAAAATTAATATGATTTTTTAGACTGTTTATATTAAGTCCGAATTCCAGGCATTTAGATTTGTAAATATATTGTTTTGTAATGAGTAATGCTATGCTATCTGGATTGAACTTAGTAAGTTTATTCATTTGCTTGCCAAAGATGAATTCCTGTTTATCGAATCTAAGACTCAGGTTTTAAGTGATAATAGGATCCTTAATTGTTCTATCAAATTTGATATACATTCACAATCCCATAATAAATGTGTAATTGTTACAGGGTGATATTGTTCTTTTTTTTTTTTAGATTTTGAATAAAAACGTTTTTGTTTGCAGAATTCTCTGGTTAATTCTAAAATGCAGCCATTGAAGTTTGGAACTAGAACAGGTTCGATCGGTTTATGATTTATGCTTTATTTTCTAAGTGCATCAATTATTATTATATGTGCATATACTGTATGTAAATCTTGCCTCACAAACAAATATGATAAGTATGACTAAACTCTATATATATTATTGAAACAAATATGTGAATATCAAAGTCAAAAACATAATCTATAACCAATCCTTATTTATGTACAATTTCTTTATATACTACATTCGTAAACAAAGAACCGGAAGTATAACTTTACCGAGACCAGCTTCTCAGTAAAAGTATCCAATATGTTGACGACGTTAGTTGTTTCTGCAATGATCGTTACTTCTTTGAGGCTATGTCATTAATTATTCCCCAGCATATCTAAACATTTCCAGGTATGTTTCACTCCCGGTGTAATTTTATTTAAATTTGCGATAAGATCACATGACGTGATTCTGAACATGAGCATGCAAACGTGTCCATGAATGAATTATTCAGTTGTCGAACAGCGTTTATATATCGACACTAGCTTTCGTCCGAAATAAGAACCGTAATCATAACAGGATCAGGGGTAGGAAAAGAAGATAATCTGGTGTTTTATTCTCCATCAATTCTGGTAAGTATAGCATCCAAAATGTTTCATCATGATAAATATTTGGTTATATGGAATATACCCGGAGTAGCATGCAATATCAGGTGTCGTTACGAGAGAGGAGGATCAGAGTTTTGGTAGTGTACTCTCCATCTGATCTGATACTTTTAACATACGATATCACATGTCTATACGAGTTTTAGTGGTGCATTATCCATAGGTTCTGATATGCAAGACTAATAGAATCTTTCATCCCTTTTGGGGTGAGATAGGGGGTCTCAACCCGAGGGGGGAGATTGTTAAATTCCTAAACACGAGGCATGCCGACTTAACAATCCCCCCCCCCCCCCCCCCCCCCCCCCTCCCCCGATGGTTGAGATCCCCCTATCTCATCCCAAAAAGGGGTGAATGATTATTTTTCTCTTACCCTGTTTTCCAATCGTAGTGTGAACCAAATCCAAACGTATGTAAACAACAACACGTGGACGGCGGATGAGAGTTGTGATAAGGCTGCAAGCAGACGCTTTACACTTTACGATGCTGTTTCATACAAAATACAGTTCCGATAAGCTTGTCAAAAATAACGCCAAACACTCGGTTAATTCTGATAATTAATACTCATTTCAATTTTTTCTGTGAATAATATTGATATTTAACATTCAAACGTTCCGGGTCAGGTCATAACTATTTAATGTTATTTTTAGCAATTAACAGCGTTGTTAAATTATAATAATTAGCATCTCCATTAATTGAAACTTCTCCAAAACTAAATGCAATTCTGTGGAATATTTTATCAACACCAACCAAAATGTTTATTATTTGTATTCAAAGACGGTTCGTTGATTGAAATAATTTAAATTATAATAATTAGCATCTCCATTAATTGAAACTTCTCCAAAACTAAATGCAATTCTGTGGAATATTTTATCAACACCAACCAAAATGTTTATTATTTGTATTCAAAGACGGTTCGTTGATTGAAATAATTTGATTTTGAATTGTATGTTCATAGAACGCTGAAAGCATTACAATTCTTGCTCTGATTCCATGTTTTTGCTCAATAATTCCTAATTAGTTCGATATTGCTTCAGGTTTTCTCTAATGGCGACCAAAGACGAGAGGGATAGTCGGTATCTGCATGCTTCGTTGGAGAATATTACATCTTTCGAAGTACCGATGTGGCAGATTGTATCCGGCATATTTCCATTATTAGCTGGAGTATTCTTTGCACTTGCAAGCAATAAAGAACTTGCGAGTAACCTAATGCTCCTTGGTAGCATGTCGGAAGGTTTGGCCTTATTGAATGTCGACAAAAGTGACATGGACATCATGGATGTGAGCAATTATTCCCTAGTGTATGAACATCACCTCTATAATGTTCCAATTACAACGTGGCTGTTTCAAATCCAAGTTTGTCCTAAAAATTCTGGGTATGTTCGGCTCATCATGAGAAAACGGGGAAGGGAAAAATATTTTGGTTTTGGTGTGTCCGATATTGGGTCATTATTGGAATATGACTCGGCGTCAAAATTTTACTATTTATCAAATACGTTAAGCCAACAGGTTGCTTCGATGATGCAACGTGCTGACCCTTTCCCGTTCTTTCACTCAAAGGAATCACTGAAGTTATTTATTACTAATTCAGGACCGTGTACAAATGCCAGACAGCTATTTCAGAGCCCCTGGAAAGGTACATTGTACGAGATTGACTTTGTCATAGGGATAAAGTGTCCTGAATGGCCGTCCGTTGCTAGCGAGTGGGGATCACGTAATGGGAATAACGGTTGGCCATCGCAAGAATTCATTGAACATCATATTCGTAATGGCTGTTATGTAGTTCCAGTCGGCTGTAAAGAATGCAATAAAACACGTCTAGACTGGAGGATTTCTTTTGCGCATATTGAACAAGCCTTAGTCCACAACATGAATGCAAATCATATCAGTTGTTTCATTTTGCTTCGACAGCTGAAGAAAATATTTTTCGATGTCAAAATACCAAACGTTATCACTTCCTACATCATCAAGACAACACTTTTCTGGACTATTGAGGAAACACCTCCAGATCTTTGGCAGCCACACAAACTTCTTACGGCAGTTAAAGCGTGTTTGGACAGATTGACCACGTTCATACAGAATGACTTCTGTCCACATTACTTCATCAAGACCTGTAACTTACTCATCCGGAGATATTCTTCCGATGATAAGAAGAGGGTGTTGGAAACTTGTTTAGAGGCCAAGGGAAATCCAATGGAATTTTTGCTGAAAACACCGTTACTTCAACGGGAATTGCGACCAGAGAAAGCGTCCTACGAAAACACCGATGGGTTGATGAAAAGGAAAAATAGAGTAGAAGGAACTGTCATGTACGCTTGTGTACACTATGTGTTCAGAATGGTAGTATCAGGCTTTAATTCTAAACAGGAATTAACTAAGTACTGCAGAACCGTTCAAAAACGGATCGATACTGTCATCAACAAATTTGAATACTTCGAAAACAAGGAAATAATACAAAAGTGCGTCCATGACGTCACAGAGCGATTGCTAGAGATTTGCAGGAAGAAAGACTCCGATGACAATGATATAGATATAGAGGATTTAAATAGTATCGCCAACACCTGTCACTTACAAATGGTGGCTAGGAACTACATCAGATGCAATGATTTGCTGATGAAGTTCCTGGAGGTTCAGAAATGTAGAGCCTATAGAAAAATGATTAATCTAGATATTTTTGAATTAGCTGATGTATTTGTGTCAAGGCTAATGTTTAATGTATTCAAAGCCTTTACTGATGATAAAACACCTCTCACCTCTGATATGATTTTTGTGCAAATAGAACGAGATAGTCTTCCAACACCACTCCAGACTGAACTCAATTCGCCTCTGATAAGTATAACAGAGCCTCTCATACAAAGCCAACACAAAGGAACTGTCCTAGTCGACCCACTCGTATACGTGTGTTTCTTACGATTCTGGTGCAGTATGAAGCTTGATCGAAACATCGAGAAGTTGAAGGCCCGTGCCGATATGGTGTGGTGCTGCAGTCTGGCTAACATATCAGAAAAAGCTGTGGCCTTAAACCTACTGGCGTACTGTCACATCCAACTAGAGGAGTACGAAAAGGCTTTTGCAGTACTCTGTCGGGCTTTTAGAGAAAAGCCAGTGAAATATTCAACACTGGTTCATATCGCAACTTTGGTCAGTAACAGAGTAAATCGGCCACGTGATTGAAATGGGGCGCCGTTTTGTTGATAATGACGATGAGTATGTTAGTTGTAAAAACTGAATGTGATGCAACAATGATATTGACAGCAGTAGTAAAGATATCAAAATTAGAAGATTACCAACATGTAAAAAGTATTGTTAACGTAAAGTCAATAAAACAAGAAAAAAAATGAACGAAAAATAAATATAGAATGATACAAAGAAAAAGGTATTATGAGTGTAAGGTTAAGTGCTCTGGAATGGTAAGCGTCATCTCTTTCATCGATGACAAATATTGCAAAAAGACTCATTATGACTATTCACATGTGTTACAAGAAGATTCGGAATAAAGAAGATGCTGAGTTTTAGGATAATCTATTTATTTTAGTGGTTTATGGTTTGAAATAACAAAAAGGAGAAGGTATTTTTTCAGGTTTATAGACTTTCTGGATTCATATTACTATGAGCATTATTGCGTGGACCCTGAGGTCCACGCACAGTAAGTATTAGAGGGAATTGGCCGGATGCACTGGGCAAGAGTACGAAGTGCGCATGTCGTGTTGATGAGGTCAACAGGGTCTGTTTAATTTTCCGAGGGTGGCCTGACGTTTCCAGTGTTGTCGCTATCATATGTTTATGGTGTAAGCGAGTGTAAGGATATTGTTGCTGTATTATCTGTGTGTGGACAGAATCTGTTTAATGTCACCGCGCCAGTCTAAAATTTGTATCACTTTGTGTATGTGACCCTGCCGAGCCTTGTCGCTATCGTTGGCTGGTATCCTAAGTGAAGTGCGTGAATGATCATTCGCTTTGTTTATGTTACCCTACCGAGCCTTGTCGCTTTCGCTAGACTGGTTTCCAGACATTCGTTTGTTTACGCATGCGCATACATGTAACTGGAAGATGCGTAGTACAGTAGTCTCTTTTCTTTCATACGTTTAGTTTTTAAACTACTGCATAATATATATCTTGCTATACCACCTATAACAAAAGTTGTTCAATATTAAACATCAAATACTTTGACCATTTTCCAGGGGTCAAAGGTCTAGGTCAAGGTAATGGAGGTCAAATTAGTGCATTTTGTGTGTACATGTAAATATTTTGATGTCACACTTATAACAGAAGTTGTTGAATATTAAAAACCAAATACTTATACTTTTGGAATAATCCAAAATTATAACTTAATAATTTGTTGGTTTAGTTTAAACATATTTCATTACAAGAAATTGCCATCATTTCCGTGTTGCGGACACAAATAATCGTCAGATGTTTCAGTAGTTCATGATTATATTAGTAGTTCATGATTGTATTGTTTGCTTAATTTGTTTGTCTATATAAGATTACTCCATCATTTCATTCAATATTTTTTGTTGTAAACTCATATCCATTGTCTTCATATAGTTTCATAATTATATACAATTGTATCGCATGAAAGTGCTGCTTCTTTTTAATAATCTAGTCAGTTTGGACGACAAGTGTACAATTTGTTTTGGTTGATACAATATATCTGTATCATTATGTAGTGAAATAGTTTCTTTTCTTTCATATCTTCAGGTTTTGAAATACTGAATGCTGAAAATAAATCACTTCAGATTTTCCAAAACTTCAAACAGATAGATAAGTCAATGTATCTTCCAAATAACGGTATTTTTTCAAATAATATGAAATGACTACATCTGACAAGAAGTAAATGAAAACTTTCTCTATATTTTGCGTGCTCTATTTACGACGTCACATTTTGACATCATAATCTGCAATTCAGTGTACTTTCCATATTTTTGGTGTTGCGGATACAAATAATCGTAAATATCTTAATTTGTTGAGTCATCTTAATCAATGTATCTTGTACTTAACCTCTTTATTTATGATACTTCGGGTCGAATTAAGAATTTTCAGGATTTAATACTCGAAGAACTTTGGTTTATCTTGAGAGTAAAACTGCCGTATTAATGTAAAGATTATAACTTTTACTACTTGGAAAAAATACATATTTCTAGTAAGTTTAATGTTGACGACTTAAACGTTACTCAAACGAAGGAATGCTTCTTATGTATTCTGAATTTGGTACTAAAAAAATCCAAGAAACCTTGTTATATAAGCTTGAATACTTATCTATCAGTTATCTATCTTAACTCTTCTGAACAGTGTAGATAGTTCATGTATAACCTAAAAACCGGTTTAAAAATAATTCTGCACAATTACGATTTTAATTGCTAAGAGTACCACCAACAAATGCATTATACATCCGCCTCCCAATCAATGTTCAGTGCATTTGAAGTTTATGTAACCGCTGCCGTGCTTGCTTATTAAAATTTCTTGGCCTAAATAACTTTAACATAGATACCCTCAATCATGAGTTTGAAAAAAGGGTTACATATTTCAAATGTTCTTGTATAATAACAGTTCTAAAAATAGGATGCTGTTTTTTCAGTCACTTTAAAAAATTGAATGTAAGTAGTAAATGATCATTATTATTATATAGAAGTGAAAACATACTTCAAATGTTCATGTGTAATAAAAGTTTTAAAAATGAGATGCTGTTTTTTTTAGTCATATAAAAAATATATGAAAGTAAGTAGTAAATGATATATAGACATGGATATTACGTCACATGAGGCTATTGTGTGCTGCCGGAAGTAGAAAACACAGATGTACAAGTCACAAGTATCCGCAACCGTACCTCGGCTACTACATTACTAACAGATCAGTCTGTTGTTTGTAAAAGTCTCAAACATGTTCAATAATAAGAGGGAATCAGATGTAACAGGGCAATATTCCTTAAAAAACAAAAAAACAAAAAAACAAACAAATAAAACAAAACAAAAAAATTTCCATTTCTATATGAAACGTAACACCTTAAAATAAAAAAAATCATCTATTGAGATTCTATTTGCAGTAGAATTTTAACAGTTTTTTTCAATTCAGATTTCCAGAGGGCCTGTATCGCTCATCTGGATATTTCAGTAATTATGCTTCCAGCTGGGCCAAAATGACCTTTACCTTTGAACCAGTGACCTTGTCAACTATGGTTTGTCGGAAAAAGGTACAATTTGATAGTAACCTTTTAGCAAAATGGCAGTGACGTTGAATATTGACCTCATTATGTACTTTTGTGATTTGAACATCTTCACAAAATTCAATGTAAGTCTGTCATTGAATATATTCAATTGATAGCTGGGAACTAAATTTAGTTCAAGAGGAAAATTCAAACTTAATAGCAAAATAGCCAAGATCCCCTCTTTTGGCCCTCTTCTCCAGCCCCCTGCGATGTCAGCCAAAACAAAATTTGTATAATTTTCAAAAATGTTAAATCCTCGCCACCTGGTGGTGCTCCTAATAAGATATGAATGGTATCTGTTAATCTTTTTAGAGAAAAAAGCGTTTATATTACCGTAGCTGAATTGTCCCCTTCTACCCCGCCCCCAAACTCCGTGGATAGTAAGCCCCAAAATTTGTACAATTTGAACCCCCAACACCCTGCCATGCTTATTCTCAAATTAGGGTAAATTACAAGCACATTAATACTAAGTGAGCAAAAAACTGCTAAGAATGTTTTTTGCAGAGTGGGGATTTAAACACCGTCTATATTCCTAATCAAATATCACGAAACGCTTGGTTCTGAAAAAAATGTAAAATTATTGTTATAAGTATAGATGAAAACCCCTGACCGATTAAAACCCCCCTGTTGACGAGATAGTATGTAAACGAGGCTTCCAAGTAAAGCCCCCGAATCTCACATAGTGCGAAAACAGTTTTGCTGGTGTAAACAGTGAATGCTGGAAAGAAATAAACAGCAGGGTCCGCCATTCACATTCCTCAGCTTCCGTGAAAGGACATCAACATCTGTATTTTCAAAGTGAACATCATTTTTCCCCCCGAACAATTATCCTGGAATAACTTTTCTGTATCTCATTGGCGGTTTTGATGTTATTCTATTTGTATATTTACCATTATATTTTGTAGACCATTGTCCAAAATGTAAGCCCGGCAATACTTTCCTCTGCTGTTTTATTCATAAAGGTTCTAGCGCTACGATCGACAAATCTCTGTTTTGTGATTGTTAAAAAAAATCCCCGTTACTTTGTAAATCCGAGGTTAACGATTTGCGATACTCACCTCTGGTGCAGGAATTTGCCTGCCAGTTTTAAATTAATATTACATTTTGCCACGACCTGTCGGAGAGGTATCCACCAATCAGAAAAAAAGTAAAGACCCCAGTCATATAACAATAAGGATGTATTGAATATAATTATGCGTTTGTGTCGACGGTTTTTGTGTTAGGGTTTGTCCGTATGGTTTAATTTACTATGAATAATCCCTGTGGAAATCTACATTTTTGACGAACTTCTTTCTCTTTTAGAAATTATTACGCCATTGTATTAGCCAATAAAAAGCGACTTGATAAACGGTTTTGTCTTTTTTTTTTTCTTTTTTTTTTTTGAATATCTAATAAATAACTTAATGTATTATTCAAATGTGTCTATTGTGCATTGAGCATACCTTCCAGTTTAAGTCACTCTTTAAAATGAAAACTTCCTAGAGCTTGTAATATTTATCTTGAAACAACACATCCCTTTTTAATATACAGTAGGAACACATACGCTCATGCCGATGCAGCGATTGAGCCCGGAAGTAACCAAACTGATAGACGCCAGGAACAAGGAAAGACGTGAAGCCTGGACAGCACATTTAAATGGTTGGTTCATTTAAATGCAAAGTATCTGATCTGAGACGTGATCATGAATAAACGGGTGAGCTTTTTGTCGTACATTATATAGCATCATAAATCAAAGACATTAAGCCAAACAAACATGTTGTGTTTCATGTTTGTTTCCCTATCTATTTGTTATAGTGTTTTGTAATTGTTTAGTTGTATTGCAATTACCATAGAAGCACCGTTAGAATTAGATCGTCCCTTCTATTTTACCTGTATAACCTAAAACACGCATAATTTCCATTTTGCCTAATGATATACTTGGTAACAGAATACGGAATTGTGCAGGAATGTTTCTTTGTCAAGATTTGATAATGCATTAATCCATCATGATTACTGGAATTTTCCTGCAATATGTACTAAAGCAGGAAATCTGAGTATAATGATAATTGTTATAATTCCAACTTTTAACTTAACTCTATGTTATGGTCACCGGTACTGTTGAAAGTTTCATTTATATTAATTTCAATTCGACTTTACTGGAATCGAACTTTTATAACTACAACTGTATTTTTATATATAAATGTATTTTACCTACACATATCGTCATGAAAACATCACCCATTGTCGCAATGATCATCCCAAAACGTCGTGTTACGGTAACGCGACTTAAATACAAGGTT
The DNA here is from genome assembly GCF_902652985.1 of Pecten maximus. Classification (NCBI taxonomy): domain Eukaryota; kingdom Metazoa; phylum Mollusca; class Bivalvia; order Pectinida; family Pectinidae; genus Pecten; species Pecten maximus. The sequence continues at coordinate 40,300,181 of NC_047016.1, read as the reverse complement.
GATCTCAGGTTTTTGGTCTTGATTTCTTTCTTTTACAGCCCTTCCCACAGGAAAGGTATTGCTTTGCCCAATGGACTATGGTTATGTACGTATGGTTATTGAACACATATTCGGACATTATGTAAACGTGTTCCAAGCGTGCAAAATAAGGTAAAGTCAACACAAATTATCGTTCTAAATGCTGTACAAGGCTCGTCGTTTCAAGAAAACAGGACAACGTAACTATTCGGACATCGTTAACTGACGGTTGTCCAAACACTTAACTTAACTCATTCACCCCTTATTTCATTTCATTTCATTTCTCTGTATACACATACAAAATACGCATATGGTATTATCACCAAAATGATTCAAACTGATATCATTTTGTTATCTGTGCTGAAACACACACTAGTTCGTTCATTTATTTCACCAGCAGTTATATGTTATAAACACCAGTATTTAAACTATGCCGTTTATATTTTTTTTAAAGATATTTCTTGTTTTATATACAATATACCGTTGAAACGTTCTTTTTTAAGAACGCCGAGGTGACGCAGCGCTATAAGCTGCGGGTATTTCTGGCTTAGGCGATTGAGTGCCGTAGATCGTGAGTTCGAGGCAGGCCTCGAACTCACGAGTTCACGAGTCATAAAATTGTCTTCCTTATATATACATGTATATATATATATTTCTTGTGATTTCGACTTCAAATTCAAAATTCCAGCAGAGACATATTGGGAAATATATTCAAGTGATTAGTATTTCAAATATATGATTTCTTCTTAATATAACGGTAACCTGTCCATTCTGATCCTTAATTTCACTTGGCAAACAACAATCAAAATGAACATTTCCTAAGCTTCCATTCTTATAATAATTTCGAGAATGTGAAACAGATATATCCACTTCACCAACTGATCATGATTGTTTTTTTTAGTTATTTGTTGTAAATAATTGATTGTTATGTATATATCATCTCATTTTCATCCTGTATATTGTGAGAGTGACGAAATACAGATTTGGAATTAATTAGTTTTAAGGCCATATTGTTTTATCTGAAAACAAACCAAACAAGTACAGCTCCAGTATCCTGGCTGGTATGTGTCTGTCAACGCTGGGGCAGAGTAAGGGGAGAGTTTATGTCACTAAAGGTCAATTTAAACAGCCCTGGTGTGATTAACACCCAGAGTAATCTGGCAGTTGATTTAGTAAATTTTAGATTAATAGGTTTTTAGGTGGCGTGAGAGTGGGAGACAATGATGTTTTGGTGAGCTGGTGTTTCTGTTTAAGGTGTACATACATGTTATGGAGTCTCTGATTTGGTGACCATATAGTACGAAGTTTTGTATGTTTTGATGTTCTGATGTTTTGATTAGGACTTGTTTATGTGCGCACTCCGGTGAAACTGTAAATAGTGTATTAACACTTGTTTGTGGTTTGAACCGGTAACAATATTTTGATGCAAACCTTCATATTTCATATATTGCCATTTACTAACCATGAATATCTGGTTTCGACAGATTATATTTTACATTCTTGCATGATATCTGTTAATTTCCACATTTAACTGATATTTCCCTTGACAACAATACTAGGAGTTAAATGATAATTAAAGATATATATCTCCTGTTATATTTCACTCACAACTTGTAGTAAACACGAATAATAATACAAATATTGTATACAAATTATACTATGTTATGCTCTAAATGTGATACAATTATTCTGATGCAAATTATATGGAATATTCTATGTATGTCTCTGGTCAAACCATGCAGTGACGTATACTTACATACATGTACATTGTACGTCTCTGGACCTACTACCTGTATCTATATGTACGTCCCTGGTTAAAACAAAAGAGATTGGTCAGTCAGAATCATTATGAACAAATCAGTTAAAACCTATTTGTCGACATTAATAAACAAATAAATAATTATTATATTGTTTTAAACCAAAATCTGTATGTCCTTGGTCAAACCAGAGGCGTAATTTATATTTGTAGTTATTTGCACAGGAGAAATTAACTTTTTAGTTCCACATCGGTTTTTAAGGTTGAGTAGCTCAACTCTGTTTTATCCCTGTAAATGCCGGATTAATGTAAGAAAATGAAATGTCAAAATTAATTCTAACTACCTTGGGCATGTTTCTGACAGGATTTTAATGTCTTACTTGAAAGATGTAAGTTGGACTTGGAGATTTGTTTTTAGAATTAGGTTTTTGGCTGTTCATAACATGATTGTCTAGATGATATTTATTAAGAGAACTCAATTCTATTTTACATGTGTATGCTCTTTATATACCGTATTTGTTCTTACTATGCATTTTATTTACTCTTATGATATATTTTATCAATTTTCTATCAATTCTGCAATTGGACCTTTTGGTCTGATGAAATTGAAATAAGAAATAACTCAATAGAAATAGAATACGATGACAAACTCATTAAAGTTTGAAGTTTTATGAAGCAGTCTATAGCCTTACCTGTAATTATCTCCTATATATTGTTCTACCTTTCACACCTAGTCTCACTTGGCCAACAAAATACCTTACCTGTATACCTCAAAATTCAGAATGTTGGCTAATTTATTCATTTATTTATTTATGGGTTTTACGTTCGCTATTACGGCCTTACGGCCTTTCAGCTGACGAGAACAGATAGGAAATTGAGTAGAGTGGGTACAGTATGGAGTGAAAGGAGAGAGTGGGAAAGAAGAGAAGGGGGTCGGTTGGAGAACTTATGGGTAATTTTGAGACGACTCCCAGAGTCCGAATGAGTCCTAATATAACCTGGCACTGTTTAGTAGCATTTACGCCTACCCTATCGAAGATGAGTGGAGAAGAGAGAGGACCCTACCCTATATATAAATTTGGTTTATCGAAGTTTTGATGTCCGTCTAATTAATACCTATTAAATAATATGAAAAATAAGATATTGGTCTAAAAAAACCTATCCTCTGGGCCGGCGTAAGTTGGACATTCTTACACGGGGCACCGTTTTAAGTCCCGTCCGACGGACTAGGTGTTAGTGGTTAGTGGTTAGTTTTTAGTGCTTGTGTCTTATTTTTGGTGTCCTCGTTTGTAACCTTCTTCGGTGTCTCTAGAATGTTGGCTAAGTGAGAAGACACCATTTATATACGTCTCTGGTCGAAGAAATTTTGATAGATCTACTAGTAAGAACCTCAATGACTTTTTGAATTAGAACTTCGAAATCGATTCAAAGAGATAAAAAGAAATAGTAAATCAGAGACATGTAAGTTGTTTATATATAGATCTCAAAGTAGATGTATACTATTTGTAAGTTCCCAGTCAACCTGGACACCCTAAAGCCGGCCTGTCAATCAAATATGCTAGGCCTAGTAGTGGTTCAGATGCTGCTCTTTTACGCATGCGTAGTCATCATATTTCCTAGAACGCGCCATCTTTGATTTCGTCATCCTGTTGATTTGCTTCGTCTACATCTCCGGGCTGTGATTTTGGAAAGTCACGCTTTACTATGAAAATGAAGTACCAAGCGTTTCATAAAACTTCGTCATGTGAAGTTCTCTAGATTTATATTTGGTAAGAGGTTCTACTGTCAGAACGAACAAACAGATAGGCATGCATAGACCAGGCCTAGGTCCCCCAGCAAAAAATCCTATATGCTATTCTAGACTAGGCCTACCAGTGTTTTGCATTGATAAACGTTATTAAAGTTAAAGAATTATTTGATCTATTTCTTAAACGGAAAGTCTTCCTGTTAATCGATCACGTTTTCTTAAAAAAATCAACCAAACAAATAAATTGTCAGCTGTTGTCATATTCTTTGTAAATTTAATTTTAGGATTCACTCGCCAGTTATGCTACTAGGCAATAGCATCACCACATAAATTTTTGCTGTATCCGTCCACAGGGGCAAGATACAAGATACAATAATAATGTATACATGAAATGATTAAAAATGTACATAAACATGAATGTTTAATTTCATGTATACATTATTATTATAACGTGCCCCTGTGATTCGTCAGTGACGGAAAACAGCTGTGTTTCTAGCTACATGTACTTCCAATTGAAACATTAACTTAATAAACTCTGGCCTGATTTTGAGTTTATTTTTGTTTTTATTGGCCCATTTTTACCCTGATTTATATGGTCGTGTATGTACATATCCTATTTGCAATTCTTTGTCTGGAAAACATATGCTTATTTTTTTAACATATTTTTTTTATGTTTTATAATATAATAATAGCTGAAAGATTAAGAATTTCTCTCCAAAATGTCTTGTTTTATTTTAAACATTAAACTATCACAAACTGTACGGAAATCTGCAGCATTTCGGAACTTGGAGAACACTGTTTACCCTCGCCAAAATACAGCTGATATTTTAACGACATTAACCATGTATTTTCTATGTTTAGTTTTAAAAAAATAGCCAGAAATACCTAAGTCTGGATGATGCTAAGAAAACCTCTGAACCACTTGTACTCGGTTAATTTTCCCCAATAATTGATAACGTCCTTTCACTAATTTTGACAATGCTCAGGACAAAAATCTTTATCGTTTTTGTTGTCATTGCATGGAATGTCATATAAAATAACGCCTGTCAATAAGAATATGTATTATAATATTCTTATTGATAGAAAATTTAACTCCTGTGTGATTTTTTGATAGTATACAGGGTATTCAAAGTCAAGGGAAGCTAAATAGCTATATCTATAGATATATTTAGAAAATTTAACCTTGGCCAGTACAGTATATATGTTAATTGTAAGAGAGAGTGTTTTCATATTTGTCATATAGATGTGTTCCTGACAACAAGAACTTTTTATCGGTACTATATTTGCAACCTGAATTGTAATAAACTGACATTATAATTAGATAAGTGATTGAAGGGGGGGGGGGGGGGGGGGGGGGGGGGGGGGGGGAGTCGCCAATCCATATTTCCGCTGTAATCCACACTATGTACAATGCAGTATTTACACTAGTAAAAAGCCATGCATGTATATATGCAAAGATCTGAATGATAGTTTGTGAGTTCAGAGCAACTACCATATTTTTTTCAGTAAGATATGACAACGTCTCCTCCTGAACTGAAACACTCCAGAAGTGTAGAAAGCTCCAGGATGCCCAGCTGCAAATTGAAAAGCAGGTTGGAGCTTATGAAAATGACGAAACTAGTCTTGAAATTGAATGAGGATGCTGGCTCAAAGTACAAAATATTGAGATGTCCCACATCCCTCCTGTTTACTACACAGATCCTCAAGGTTTATAAAAAGGGATTGTGTTCGTTAAATTTGATCTTATAGGATGAGAGAGACGTCTTCCTTTCAGTGATAACTGGTAAGGAATTTTAGTTTATAAACAACATGATAAAATTGGCTCCATCAGTGAAAGCTAGAAATAGTATACAAGGACATTTTTGTCAAATTTATATAGTTATGAACATTTGAAATTTACCTAATGGAGTTTTATTACTTATTAATTTTAAGACAGAATCTTTGAAATTGTCCTATGTATGTTCACCCTCTGTTGATGTTACAAATACATAAGAACCTGAGTAATTAGTACTTTTCACACTATTCATACCATCAAAACCTTTTGTAATATCTCTTGTAGGGTCACTGACCTTTGGGTCATTTTTCAGGTTAAAGGTCTACTGAACAGCCCCATGATTTGAGTAGAAGTTGGAGAGCTCAACTAAATGGCACAATTGGAGGCAAGTTGTTTGAGGGCATATCATATACATTGTATTTGGTTTTTATATCAGTTGTTTTGCTGTGATACAAACTTAAGACATTCATTATTGCATTGCATATTTATGCAAGAAATTACAGTGTATGACTTAGTTACAGTATTAATCCTCAAATAAATCCATATATCTCCATGTGTAAAATTTAAGTGTTTTACTTTGGGGAGGGCATATTTGTGAACCACTTTCAGTTTTATTATTCTAAAACTGCAGATTCTGCAAAAACTGAAGACGGGCTTATTTGCATATAAATATGGTAATACGGTAGTTTGTAATACAGGCCCAGTGGTCCTCTTGCTTAAAACGGTGTATTATAAGATAGCTGTATATGCATAACTCAAGTGGTTTTTCATCAGTTGAACACAAGAATGTTTTATTACAATAGTAATTAATTTGAGTTAATATAAATAATTTAAGAAATATTAGACATTGTCTTTTGTTCCAGCTGATTAGTAATCATTGTAAGAATTGGTGGTCCATCTTCTAAGACACTCTATGAATAGATGAACCTATTGACCCAGTGTTATTTTCTGCCTAAGTCTTTCTACAGCCTACATCTGCATCATTTGGGAAAACGATATAATATTTTGCTGATTACATTATTTTGGGTTCAAGCTAAGAGAAACAAACTAAATATCGTTGGCTATGAAATGTAATAAAATATCACTTCATCAATATGTAATAAAATATCACCTCATCAATATATGATAAAATATCACCTCATCGATATGTAATAAAATATCACTTCATCAATATGTAAAAAAATATCACCTCATCGATATGTAATAAAATATCACTTCATACTATGTAATAAAATATCACCTCATCGATATGTAATAAAATATCACTTCATCAATATGTAATAAAATATCACCTCATCAATATATGATAAAATATCACTTCATCAATATGTAATAAAATATCACTTCATACTATGTAATAAAATATCACCTCATCGATATGTAATAAAATATCACCTCATCAATATGTAATAAAATATCACTTCATCAATATGTAATAAAATATCACTTCATCAATATGTAATAAAATTTCATCTCATCAATATGTAATAAAATATCACTACCCCTGACTTCGAAAAAGGGGAGTACATGTATATCACTTTGTCTTTTAAGATGCCCAACCAATTGCAAGTAAAGGGGGGATAATACATGTACATGTAGTAATCTCTAACATTTCTCTGTATGTCATCCATATCTCATGAACCAACTGGTCAGGCTTAGATCATATCCACAGTTTAACACCTTTACACATGATGAGATGTCTGTTGGTCAGTGGTCACGTTTAAAAGCCAAAGGTTGCACTTGACCACTTTCAAAATAAAAATCTTGTGAACAAGGTATCTTATGAACCTGCCAACATTTATTTTATTGATGGGATGATGGGAACAGAGGATGGTGTTGAGTGAAGTGCCTGTGGTCAAGTGGTATCTTCAGATTACTGGTGATAACACATTCATGAAAGACTGGATGAATTTTGACTTATACACTCACAAGTTATTTCTCTGTTTGATATCTCAAGATCACTTGAAGTGGAGTGGGATAGACAACTGTATCAGTGTATGTGTATAATCTGTCTACAAAACAGCTAGTCTGTGGTAATTCTTTTCTTAATACAGCAAGGCTATTGACACAGTAACACACTTCAATTATATTGGTACTTAAGTAAAATATACATTAAACATGTATAACTAATTCAGTGTGTATGTATACTTTAAACGATTAAAAGATTAAATAAAAAAATGTTGGATATGTTGAGTATAATCATGGTTTGTTCAATATTTCTTCAGTACACTTCATCATTGTGTACCAGTTGCACTTTAAATGTCTGATATTGCCAGTCTAAGAGGAACAAACATTAAGTAAGTGATCTGACCAAGTCATCAATTCAATACTTACAATATTAGGATATTTGTCATTAGCTTTTAATTGTTGGATAAAGAGATTTCAAGTATATTTGTTTAAATAGAGGCCCTTAATTTATCCAATTTTAATGTGATCATGATAAAATGTGTGAAAAACTATCTTCATTATATGCATCTTAGGAACCATGACGGTGATTAGAGATATTTAGCCAATAGAGTTAGATGTGTATTGGAATGAGGAGGTATACATTTTGGAATCTAGATGATTCAGATTGACCATCATGCAAAATCCATTTTTAGCTCACCATCACCAGATGGTGGACTATTCACATCTCCTTTCGTCTCTTCTATTCATAAACAATCCTTATTATCACTTTTTGACAGGTAGCCATTTAGAATTTTGACTGGATGTTTGTTATAGCTCTTTCTTCACAAGGACCAGACAGAATTTCGTAAGTAAGTTCTCTTGGTCCCCTAGTTGTATATGATCTATCAATTTTGAGACTGATTTAAAAACAACAGGTGGCCATTTTGAAATTATTATGAATGATGAAGTTTTGTTTCCATCTTTCTCAAATTTAGGTCAGTTCCCAATAGTCTTTGAATTTTGAGTAAGGCTAGAAAAAACTGGCAGACAGACTGCCATTTTGAATATTGACAGTAAAAAGTTTTCGGAAAGTTCATTATGGATCTTTCGCAAATTTCATATATAGGTTCTCCTTGTTTTCAAATGATTAGGAGGAAAAGATGATAGAAGAGAAAAATAGAGAAAAGATTAGTCTTACATAGACCCAATAAAGATCATTGACGATGACATTAGCTGGGTGAATAATCAATTACTTACCGGTATATCAGCTAGGTAAAATAGTTTCTCTTCCAAATGGGGCTGAATGATTGTATATTGTCATTTTGTGTTTTGTTCTTCAAAAAGCTTTTTTTTTAAATTGATGCTTTGTATGTTAAAAACCAAGCAGGTGTAATATGCCATCTGATTTGATATGTTAGTTGCATCATATTGTTCTCCGATATGTTTGTACTACTTGTACTTGTTAGTGGCTATATATAACCAGTTCCAATCATAAACTTGAATCTTTATTGGGACAATTAGTAGTGTTAGTGAAATGTAACACCATTTATTAAAACATTCAGGATCTTTTGTTTTCTTAGTATTATATGGAGGTTATGGAATGCCAAACTTGGAAAATCACCCTTTTAGCTTGAGACCCTATACATTCTCGCCCCGAAGAGGTGAGTGATTCTTTTTTACCCATTTGGCCTTGTCTTACTTCTGTAAAATGTAGAATGAGACGGTCGATGCATTGTAGACTTTACATCATACAAATGTTGCACTTCATCTGAGCAGCTGCATCAGCCATGTTGTCAGGGGTCAAAATAAGACTTTAGTGAAAACTTCCCATTCTACACTGTTAAAAATCAAATCATACAGTTTTTGCAAATGTTATAAATTACACACCGAGGCATATACATGGATATGAATAAATACAGCTATCCCTAGGAAGTTGATCAGACTTTTGAACTACTTTATCCTGAAGGAGACAGATGACTGTAATTGAATTCACCCTCAATAACCCCAGAGTACTTGAGGTTAACTGGCCCATGTATACACCGAGCTGTAAATAAACCATGATGTAAATAAACAAACAACTGCAATGCTGTGAGTCACATGACACGTTGTACACTTAACTAGTGCTAATCAAAATACTATGACAAAATGTGTAGATTTGTCATATTGTATTATGAATGATGATTTCTGCGTGAACTTTTGAGAAATCGTCGAGCATATACATGTACATTGAGAAGCATTATGAAGATACCACTGATTTCAAAATAATAATAAAAAAAAAAAAAATCTCAGGCAAAAAATTATTTTTATAGTCTCTAAATAAAAAAATAATAAAAGTAAAAGATCACAGCTCAGAATAACAAATTAATAAAACTTTAAAAAAAGACAACACAGAAATTTATATTTTAGCATAAATGAGATTTTAAAAGGAGTTTGGAGAGTTATTTAATGCCTCAGGATTTTAATGATGTTATGCCATCAAGTACACTTTTCATACAGCCCACCTGTTATGAATTTACACGTGTGTGTGTTTTTCTCGTCCCTGCAAATAAAATCTGTTTCCTGCTTCAGTTAGCACAGCTAATGAAGGGAGTTTCACAGCCTCACAAAATGTACATGTTGATCCGGCAAAGGTTACTTACACAAAAATAATCACTCTAACATATCTTTGTCCACATGTGCAGTTCATGAGTATATGTCTTATTGTATGTTAGTCATAGAGAGAAATCAAAGTTAATTCCAGATGTTTATCATATTACTGTTCTGTGATATGTAAATTATAAGTGCTTTAAGAGATCTGGCCATCATATCTCAAATTTAACATAATTAAGCACTTCAGAGTTATTAAATACATGCAGATTTATGTATGTTTCTTTTCTTTTACATTTCAGGATAATTTTTCTGAAAACAAGACATTATGCACATTGCAGGATACATGCAATCAGGTTTCCTATGACAAGAGGTTTTGGTACTTGTATAATTTCTGATATATATACAAGTACTTCCAAGAGTTTTAACATTTACTTTTTAAGAAAAATCTGCTCAATTTAGATTTCTCCACCTCTCATGAATATACTTTGAATATATCATGTATTAATGTGGTTTTTTTTAAGTTTCTTTTTATTAGCACACCTGCTCCGAAGGACCAAGGTGAGCTTATGCCATACTGTGGTGTTCGGCGTCTGTCCATCAACAATTGACTTCTTCTTCATAGCCGCTGATTGGAATTAAACTAAATTTGATTGGTAGCATTGTTATGGGGTGGAGATTCCAAATTGTACAAATGGTGGGGCTGATCCCTTAGGGGGCTGAGGGGCGGGGCCAAAAGGTGTCAATTTGGCTAAAGAGGCCAAAGAGGTCTGTTTGGCAGTAATGATATTAACAACTTCTCTGAAACTAAGCAATGTATGTCATTTGTATTTCAGTGGTATCAATCCTAACTGACCTGGATTCAAAGTTATACTAATGGTGGGGTTATCTTTGAAGCAGTTTAACAAATCAAACATGAACGTATTTTGACTTTTGGTCAAATTCATCCAGGTGAGCGATACAGGCCCTCTCGGCCTCTTGTATTTAGATCATTACATATAATTCACTTTTTATGGCACCTCCATTTGATAGCTAAGCATTGGTATCCAGGCCTTCTCATTGTTTCTTCCATGCTTTGAAGAGAAAGGTATAAGTTGGAGTGAATTTATTAATAAAAATGTAATTCTACTATTAAATTTGACAATTGGGTAAGGTACATGGCAAACGTGCTAATACAAGATCTCTGATCGGAAAAAACTCAAATACTTCGGTATATTTCTAGCTAGTTTCTAGTTATTTTAATGAAGAGACAAATAAAATGTATGTGTGTGCAAATTCTGCATAGACATTTCATTCAAGTACAACTGTACTATACTTGTTTTCAAAATTACATCCCAGAATATATTGTTTGCAGATGTAAATATTGTATAGTGCAGCATGCCTATAAGAAGAAAGCAAATGTGACGGAAGAAAACATATAATGGGTTTAGCAGACTAACTGGAAACAAGATATTTATATTTGTAACATAATCATTAACTTAACAAGAAATGTATAAAACACCATTCTTGTGTGTTGGCTTGTTAACCAGAGTTGCACATTTTGAGGATTTATGAGCGCCAGAGGAAGAAGATATAGCTCTGGTTTTGAAAGCACATTGGTCCAAGGCATTTTTTAGTCATTAAATACTCGTGGAGAAGTACACCAGATCTCCCGTTAGCCATGTGTCTACCCCAACACAGCAACACTATAGCCAACTTGCCACAACCTGGACAACCTTTTCTCTTAAATTGGATTTTTTTTCATAAAAGAATTTACTCGGTTTTTATGGAGGCGTTTACGCCTGCCATATTACAATCACCTACGAGTTGTGACGTCACAATATCTCACTTTCATTTTCGTTATATTTCCTTTCACAGTTCATTTTGTAGTTTCAGTTTCGGTTCATATATGATGTAGTTGAACTATATATACATTTATGAAAACTATCAAGACTACAAATAAAGTGCTATTACATGAAAAAAGGTATATTCAGTATAAATTTCTCTTCGGCGGAAGCCCGGAATTTGAGACCTCTGGTGGTAATTTCTGTAACTAGGGGTAATGATTCGCTTATTAGTCCAAGTGTGAGGCACGTCATTGTAGTCCGTCATTCAAAGTATATATGCACAGAAATGTATTAACTATGCTGATAATGTTGTGAACATTTCAGGAACTATTTTGAATAAACAATAAGAATAATGTCTTGTAAATATCTACACCTGCATCGATTTTTGCAAATCTATATCGAAAATACTGATTGAAGGGAGATAACTGCGATATTCTGACGTTACTTTGTTTAACTACTAGGAATAAAGACGGCATAACAACCAAGCGCAAACAAATTCCCGATTTTCATAATACCCTCCGGGTTTTGGCTAACAACATTTCTTTTGTTTACAACTTGGTAGTTTGTTCACGAGATTTTATGAGATTTGGTCCGATATTTAGCGATCACGTGTTCCGTCTGTTTACGTGAGCGAGCTCTCTGTCAAAATGGAGGCACGTGGACACGGGCTTCACACGAAGCATCAAAGTGTGATGATTGTCGCTAGAAATTAATACCTATCATTATGAATTAAAGGCAAGTTGCTTACAAAGTTTAAATCTGTTTGTTGACCCACTGAAATAAGCGTTTGTTTATTTAGGACGAAACTGTTTACGATAAGTTGTTCAAGCCTGGCCAGACCACAAAATCACAATATCTACTGCGATTATAGTCCGAATTTTCTGACGATCTTGCTATATACTATATGCAGACTTTAATCAGCTTTAGGGCGATATCAACACCAGAACCCTTCGGATTACTGCGATAACTGATCGAAGTCCCTGTGTTTCAAATCTATGAATCGGTAGACCTACGTGATGGCGTGATGGAATTCGATCGTTTATTTTTTAAAACTAAGAAAACTGGCACATATCTGTCGTGGTGGTCATTTGTGCTGTACCTTCCCCGACAGAGACAATATACAGAATCTGGATTTTTGTGATAAGGTTTACTGCAGTAGCTACTCGCACTCGTAATATATATGAAAATGCTAAATTATTATTGAACCAGCTTGTCTTATTTATATATTATTCAGCTCACGATTCAACCTTTTCAAATGTTTTCATGTAATATATATATATACATTTGTATGCACCAAGCTGTGAAATGTTTGTATTACATAGAATATTTAAACAATACAAAGTAATTGTAGATTAAGTTATTAACAAAATGTATACCAATTGCATTATAACGTATTAGTAAAACTTTTTGTTGTTTTCATGTAATATAACTTTTTGTTGTTTTCATGTAAAATGATAAATACATGTATATCTATTGGCAATCGATATACAATCCATATAATATAAGACTTTCTCAAATATCAATATTCCTCATAACTTTCAAAATAAGTCTTTATTTGCTTTTGAAATTTCATTAAAAATGTTTGATTTTCATGTCACGAACAAATCCCTTAAAATGATCATCAATCTCCTTATTGGTCTCCAGAAAGTGTAAAAATAAATGAAACTTTTTCGTCAATAATTCTATTCATTATGAATTCATGTATAACCATTTAGGTTTTTTTTCCAATGTTGACCTTTAAAACTATATATATATACAAGCAACAATCTGTGGGATGTCAAATATGGAAGGCTATAGCTGTTTCAGGATAAATTGCCAAAAATGCTTATAAGTACTGTTTCTTATCACTGATCACATATATTGGGTATTTGACTATTATGTGTTATTGCTACTTAAGTGAATTTTTTCGGCTTAAGTGATAATGTATTTCTTTGTACTTATGTGCAACAGACATCGCGAGAGTTTAATTCTCCTACATATAATATTGACTCCTACAAAAAGAAGTTGAGTGATCATGATTGGTTGACTACGAGAGGCATTTTATCAAATCTCATATTTACCATACTGATTGCTCATGATCATATTTCATCCGGCCTAGTAAACTCTAGAAAAAACATCTTAATTTATGAAAGTAGCTAACTCCTTTAATGTATGTGTAAAAATTAAGTATATATATACGTGTATATCGTACAAAACATCAAACTTCTAATATGGTAGATATGAAACATACATTTAGGCTGACTGCCTGATAATATAATACAATTTGTACAGAGTTTACAATCCTTTGACATTCAGCTCATAATATACACCATTATAATTTGATCTGTCGTCATGCGTCGGTCTTCTTCTTAAGACCAAGATATCGCAGAATGGTGTACAAAAGATTCTTAAGCTGTTTTTATCAAAATTGTTAATTTCATGGCCCCCTATGTGTCGCATTCTCCCTGGGGAGAGGATACATTTTACTATAGTTTATGTAGGAAACTCATCACACATATTTTAGCATAATTTGTTTCATTTTCATTGGAAATTGGTTAGCACGTGGTTAGGGCAAACTTTTCTCAATGATATATTGTCAGAGAATGTCGAGGCCAACGACTTGTTATGGGTTCGAATGTTAAAAATAAAAATCTTATATTGATTTTTTTTTTCATTTCGTATGAAAGAACATAGTCCACTGAAACAGAATGTGCATATTTTATTGTCATCAGATAAAAATATGTCAGAAAGATATGGCACTTGGAAAAGAATCATAAAGCTATTTTCTCCAGCCAAAATTAAAAAATAATCCAGAATTGCAGAATAAAGGTTTCTGCTCTTTTATCTATAATATATACATGAAGGCTTGATGTTTGGCGCATAGATAACGTATGGCTGGCTACAAATGGTATACTTATATTTGACCTTGACCTTCATTCAAGGTCACGGGGGTCAGATGATGAAGAAAATTCAAAGTTCTTTCAAAATTATTAATTTGGGTCACATTTTAAAGAATCAGCCCTTTTAAAGGTGTGTGCAATGTATCAAGATCAAATAATCAAAATGACGCAGATATGGCACTTTTAAAAAGAAATTCCTACCAAAATGAAAAAAATGACCCAAAACTGCACATACACACGAAGGCTAGATATTTGGCAAACAGATACATGTAACATGTGTGACTGGCTACAAATATTGAGTTTATCTCTGACCTTGACCTTCATTCACATTTTAAAGAACCGGCTCTTATGAAGGTGTGTGCGAAGTTTCAAGGGCAAATTATTAAAAATGATGCAGACATGCCCTTTAAAGAATGTTTTCTTGCCAAAATCAAAAATTATCCATAAATTGCAATTCAATTGTTGACTCAAAAGGGATCAATTTGGCTCAATTGACAGAAATAACTTCTTCTCTGAAACTAAGCAATCGATATAGCTCATACTTGACTGGTAGCATCCTTTTGGGTAGGGATTCAAAATTGTAAAAATTGGTGGGGTTGACCCCCGGGGGCAGGGTCAAAAGGGGTCAATTGGTTTCTCTGAAACTAAGTTATGGATATAACTCACATTGGTATGGTAGCAATCCCTATGGGGTTGTACCCAAAGTCAATTTCATTTCATGGATTAATTGCACAATTTGGTATAAAGCCTACATTCGTATGGTAGCATGGTTATGGGGTGGGTATTCAAAATTGTACGAATGTTGGGGTTAACCTCCCGGGGGCTGAAGGATGGGACCAAAATAGGTCAATTTCGCTAAATTGACATTTTTAGAATAACAATAAACCAATGTACATGTACCCAT
Organism: Pecten maximus; assembly: GCF_902652985.1. NCBI lineage: Eukaryota > Metazoa > Mollusca > Bivalvia > Pectinida > Pectinidae > Pecten > Pecten maximus. Next base: position 40,284,804 of record NC_047016.1, on the reverse strand, counting down.
ATAAAATGCTTATGATATATTGACAAATAAACTTAAGCATCATTCTTGTTTCATATCTCATAAAACCAGGTGAGCGATACAGGCCCTCTGGGCCTCTTGTTTTATCTGTGAAACCATTCAGATCCCAACTCCATAATCTTGCTGGACACCAAGAGATGAACACAATCCTGATGTAAAAATAGGCCCAGGGTTCTTTCCCCACCCCAAGGGCCTTATACAATCATATTGAATTGATATCAAATATGAAAGTTTTCTTCAATATTTTGCATGTAAAACGCTGTATATTTATATACAGTACCTATAGCTACTAGGCTATTATCTACATCTTGGTGGTAAATTAAAAAGCAACAAATCACAAATCACAGTTTATTGTTAATATTGCCCTTGGATCTATTAAAATAGATGGAATTGATATCTAATTTTGAAATAATTGTCCTTAAAAATGAGGTCTTTGTTGAAAAAAAAGTGTAATAACTTTTAAAAGCCGTCAATCTAATTTTGATATTATTCTAAGATCAAAATAGAAAGGAATAAACAATTTTGTTTACAAGATATTGAAAGACATTGCACACTTTCAACAAAAAAGTAGCAGACACTCCCTGTATTTTCAATACATATCGTGTATTGTTATAACTTATCGAAATGCATATCATATTGTTTCGACATTTCTAATACCCAGGCCTATAAAATATAAGTTTGTTTTAAACACATAAATGAAAATTTTGAACTACTTAAGTATAAAAGATGGTTTAAAGTATGAATGTTAATGACATGTACCTAAGTAGAAGTTGATTTGAAAAAAAATAAAATGTTCGACTTTTTAAGTAAAGGTTTGATTGAAATAAGAAATGTTTAACTACTTTTAGAAGTAGGTTTGCAACTTTTAAGATGGTTAAAACCATTATGTACATCGGAACAGTCTAAACCATTACATTCATCAGGACTGTGAAAACCATTATGTCCGGTTGGTTTGACACACTTAAGTGGAAATGTTTAGTCATGTTGATATCAGTTTAATCTGTATTCTTGCTTTATTTCAAATATCTCCTTTTACATCTGACTAACGCCTCCTACAGTACTTTCAGTACTTTGATTAATACTTAAATCACGTTTTTCTACATGTTGAGTTTCAGCTATAGCTATATAGGAAAGTATTTTTGACCTAGTCTTAAACATGAAGGGAACATCCTGAGTCTCAGGGTGTACAGTTTCCTTTTTAGCAGTACTAGCCTAAAGGCAGATTAAAATATCTTATCTAATCTGTGTGTATTCATAGTAAATGTGGATTTTTTTTTCTGAAGCCATGACGCTTTAAAAGTTATAAGTTTCAGGGGGGCTGGTAGAATTATACAAGATTTTAGCCTTAATAATATATATAGCTATGAAAAATGTCTGCATGCATGATGTACAAAGAGAAGAAAATGAAAGGCAAATCAAAAATACATACTTATTTTTTGAGGCTGTATATATTTCAATATTTTGTTAACATTTCCAAATGGCCACATTATCATTTTTTTTTTTATTTATATTCTACCTGCATAACATATGTGTCAAAATAATTTTAGGATAATACATGAATTTTTTAAAAATTTTGTGTAAATTAATGGTAATATAATACATAATATTTCATTTGTGAAATTAATATTTTATTTGTTAAACTAACAATTCGCTCGAGTTTGTGTAGCATTTCATGGGTTGGTGTGTGTGGTTATTTTGATTGGAATTTGTTTTCACTAAAATAAACTTTTTTAATAAAAATGTGTATGTAAAGTTCTGTCAAAAGATACAAATCTGCCAGTATTTAAATAGACTGTAAACATTTATCATTGCTGCTACAGTAGAGTTTCCTGCTGGTTTTGAGATAGGGGGTACTTCATTCAGCATCCTTATCTGTAGTGGGACATTTGATGCTGTAAATTTAAGATGATTCCCCTGCTGCAATCTTGTCCTGTACCAGATAGGTTTTAAGGCTTAAGTATGTAAACATATGTTAACATCGGGGTGTATCAATTGTGAGTATTACGGCAAATTAGATGAAAAAGTTTGTGCGGAGAGTCCCATACTCCCACAGTTGTAGAGGTTAGACCGGGAGAAGCACTGCAGCCCAGTGTCTATACTAGATCGCTATGGGCACACAGGCCTACAGTTTGTGACTCACACTTCTCCACACTTTACCTCTTTGTTTGGAATATTACTATAAAAAGGAAAGAAAGTTTGGAGATTCTCACATCTGCAGGAGAGGTCATATCCTGACCTGCCTGTGAAAGGTTTTGTGAGAAGATAACAGGACTTTCCTTGTTGTGTTTTATGAAAGCTCTTCTTGAAAAATCTACATGAAAAAACTTGTCAATACGTGGGAATATTTCTTGTTTCTTTGGTATACAATGTGAACTTAGAAAAAGTGGAAGTTCTTCTGTCGAAATGTCACGGAACTGATAATATCAACAGATTGTATCTGTCTTCATTCATAAACTGCTAATGATCTTTTTAAATTGCAAGCAAGGAGAAAAAAACTCTTATACAGAAAACCGTGTCGTAAATATTCCAGTGAGCATTTCTGTGATTTCTTTGTGTCAAAATGAGTGTGTTAAAATGTTGTAAGTGTTGGATTTCTTTACTCGCCATTCTGTCCATCATCTCTGTACACGATGTGAATTCACAGCCAGTGACAAGAGGACAGGTGCCTAATGGTGCAGCCTCACTAGCGTTTGTCTTTGATATCACAGGGTCCATGTACGATGACCTGGTACAAGTTATTGTTGGTGCTGAAAACATCCTTAAAGAGACCCAGAAGCGAAGAGAAAAACCCTTGTACGACTATGTCCTTGTACCATTTCACGACCCACGTAAGTGTGATTTTAATATTCCCTGCAAAAAAATAATCTAAAGCCTAAATAACCTCTTATGATTTTGTATTTTACTATCATATGAACAAGAAATAAATTGTAAAATCTAACGGTAGACACAATAACTACCAGGTATTTTGAAATGTAGCAACTGTTTATTTTACACAAGCATATATATTAAATTGTGATATCATATATGTTTCTCTGCAGACTTCAATGAAAATTCTCTGGTATTGCAATGGACAAACTTTGGAATATTTTTGGAGTTTCCCTATATTCCTTGTTACCACATACAAAGACTTCATTTCTTTACAGATTTGGATGGAACTTAATATGTGCAGTGTATGTTGCCTTTGACATGCATTGGGCAGTTTAAGCTTGGAATGTTGGTGTGATTGTAGGTCAAAGGTCATGGTCATGGTTACTAAAATTGAATTTCTAAACAGAATTTTTACACACCTGAACCAAAAAATTAATGAGTTTTTAAGCTGTGACATGGTGTCCATTGTCAAATATTTCTTTATACAACTAAAAATTACTGAATGGATTGTGGCCAAATTTTGCTTGGGCATACATGTATTTGGTCCCTGTACACATGCTACTAGGATTCTCCTAGCTGAGTCTATTCCCACCCCTGGGGACATGGTCATTGGGACATGATATAGATATTGTTTATTTCCCCATCCTATAACAACTTACTCTTACCTTGCATGCAATTCGTTAAGACTCGATGAGATCCATATATGCACAGCCAACATGCTGCTTGGATCAGCTCCATTGTTAAACATACACCACCCTGGGGACATAGTACAAGGTGGTGGACCATAACATTTCACAAAGATTTTATTGAATTCACAAATCCACTGGGTATTTGGCAGTATAGGCTAATGCCTGTAAAAACCCTCTTCCTGGGGGTCATCAATTGGAAACAGTGAAGAGCAGTACTATACCAATATAACTGAATACTGGATGGGAAAACATTTGTAACCTTGCTTCTATGATATTACCTTGTAACCAAGGCTTGTTTGATAGGTATAGAGGCAGACAAAGGTGCTAGTAGAATCTTGTTTATATGTACACTGGAAAAGTTATAATGTGGGCAAAATAACATACAGGTAGATACATAAAATTTCAGCATTGCAGTTCTGTCTGGCAAGTTTGTTCTCAAAATACTGACCCTAATTTGAAACACTGGTCCAATTTTAAATGGGAGAGGTAGAAAGTTACTTGCCCACAGACCAAATCTAATGGCCTCAAGCATGGCCTTTATTATAGGTCAGTATCATTTATGCAATGTAATTGCAAAAGTTTGAATAATATATGGGCTTAAATGTGAAGGTCACTTTAATTGTGTAGAATAGAAATAGTGTAATACCTATATATATCTATTAGTCCTGATTACTTTCTGTTAAGTTTAACTTTAAAAGAACTTAAATTACAGATCATGAGATGGTATCACATGTACCCTCCAGCTCAAGATGACAAATTCAAATGTCAATCACTGGTAATATTAAATTAAAAACAACATGCAAAATGGGGGAAAACATACTTAACCAGGCTAGCTTGTAATTAAAAATCTGCACCAACCATTCAGATGCTATCCTGTGGTTTTAATCTCTATACATGACAAAACCAGACTTGGAAAATCACTGTGATGTGAAAGTGTAAATTTCAGAACAGCACACATGCATGTTGAGCCCCAAATTTTAGGATCTGCTACAGGATACATCTCTTTAAGTTGTATCAGATGTGGATTGTGTTAAGTCATGCTGAGGTGATACAGTTGTAAAACACTACTTCAGACATTGGAACTCTTTCATCATCTCTTTCTTGTTCCTTGTAATCAGGCCTGAAAATGCTATATAGTTATACATGTAAATTTATGCACTGGCACATATGATATGCCGAAAACTTGGATGAACATAACACATATTCTCAATATTTTTGTTTTATTAAACTAAATTGAGAATACATAATGAAGATGATACAAGTTTGTGCAGAGCTTTGGCTCTTGGTTCGGTTGTATACTGAATTAGATGTCAGAGTAGAGCAGCTAGCACAGATATGGGAGGTTTACAAGGATATACTGTACAGCTTAAAAAAAAAAAAAAAACTCAAAGAAAAAAAAAGTTTCTCAGATAGGAATGGGGTACCCTTAAAATATAAAGCTTGCAGATGTTTTAATCAATATACAAATGTCTAATTTATTTAAAAACAATTAAAGTCTTACAAAATTCTTGATGTCACAGAAACACCTGGACCAATTTCAATGAAATTTTGCAGAAACCTGTGGCCAAAAGTCAACCAACATTTTGAGTTATATATGGTCCCCATTCCCAACCCACATGAGCCTGAGGGTCGAGGCAGAAAGTGTTAAATGGACTGAAATATCAAAAATGTTCTCAAGACCCAAATATTAATCAAAATGTCTTTGTTGGTTGAAAGTCTTAGCTATATACATGTATACGGTAGGTGCTTTATCAAAATCGTAAATTTCACAACCCTAGGGTCACACGTTTCCTCCTGGGGAGGGGGTATACATTATTATAGTGTACATGTACCGGTATATAAAAAAATCACATTTTGAGCATTATTTGTTGAATTGGAAATAATTCAAACTTGGTTAGAGTTATCAGTTTGGGATGGCAGTTTGATGGTTTGGGTATATAAAGGCCCATGGGGCTTTTCGGGTTTAAAACATATCACCTAAAGTGACAACTAAGATTGATATCTTCCTTTTTCACTAATCTGTTAATCATACTGGTAACATATTTATAGATTACAATGACAGACACTGTTAGACTGGGATATGTATTACTAACAGCTGAGACAGACGTGTTTATCTTAAACATGTTGAGTACTATTAATCATGGACATTACTTACTAAATTATTATAAGTAGAGTAACAGGTATAGATGAAATAAATAAAAGTACTGACAGGGTATCTTGCTGAGTCTGAAATTATTAATGGTCTGAGACCAGTGTGTTATACCTGTTGTCGTTGTAAAAGAGCAGAGAAAAACATACTCCTGCAGAGTGCCACTACAGGAATCCAAAATAAGTCTGTCAGGGTGTGATAATTATATATAATCTTTCAACTGAACCAAAGAAACATGCTCTGTAGCTGAGTGACAGAGACCATATTCAACATTTTATTACTACATGTACTGTTAGAAGACTTATGGACAACATTTTTTTGTCTTTGGTAAATGAGGCATGTGCCTTAAGAATAACAGTGTGTAAATAATACTGGTTTCCTATTTTACAAAAATTAGAAAACGCTGTTATTCTAGAAATTTCGTTGTCAAAAAGCTTGTTCCAAAAAATGGTTGATTTAAAAAACAGTTACATACAATAGCAATAATAGACATTATTTATATCAGAATTTTTTAGTCCGTTTATTTTATGTTGACCCTTATATGATCCCAATAACTGTGGAATTCACAAATTTTGATAAATTTTAATGGGCGAGACTAAAACAAATGTCCTTCCTTTATTGTTTTTCAGAGGTTGGCCCAGTACTGGTCACCACAAATCCAGAGTATTTCAAAGAAACTCTCAAAGACTTGTATGTCCAAGGAGGTGGGGACTGTCCTGAGATGTCCATCACTGCCATCAGCGAGGCGCTGGATGTGTCCCTTCCAAACTCCTTCATCTATGTTTTCACAGATGCTCGGGCACGTGACTTCAATCTTACTGACATTGTACTGGCACAGATACAAGAAAAACAATCTCAGGTAGGTTATATATTTATCTCCATTCAAAAAACTTGTGTGACTATGGTAGTACCTGAAACTGTTTGACAGAAGTTTTAAAATTGAGAAAGTATCTTCCAAACCTACTTTTATTCTGCCACTCTTAAAGTGGCCAGAAGGTATCATGTTCACCCTGTCAGTTACTGATCATGATCTGCTCATCAAACATAGGAATAATTAGTTATTTCAAATTTCTTTAATATTTGGAACTTTTCCTTCTTTGGTTAAAATTTGAGAGGTTGAAGTTTTGGTCAGATCATCATTGAACTTCAAAATCAGGTCACTGTAACATATTCCTTTCCTGTCTGAATGCCTGTAATACTAAATTAGATTTTGCATATATAATTCTTTTTCTGTTGTAATATGTGATTTGTAGGAACTGTATACAGTCAATCATCAAACTGGAGATGTGGATTGATCTTGTGTATTTTCACTTCTGAATGAATAATAGGTTACTTACTGCAACCTATGTTTCACAATATGTCTAAAAATTGAGTGGCTTAGCCTTTGACATGTTGCTGCAGCCATAATCAACATATGATTATGATTTGTGCAATGTTATCACAACTCTGAATTTGATAGCTCTGACATATTCAACACACAAAAAAGTCCTATAAAACTTAATAGCATTGTATCTTAGATGTGTATACCTAAGTTCTGAGGGAATCTGAGGAATTCTGTGAAGTGCCTTTCTTCTACAAGGTTGTATTTGACTTGTTAAGTTTGGTTGGCTGTCTAAGCTCAATTAAGGTTAAATGAGGCTTGAAATCTTTCCCTTCAGAGCTGATGAGTTCTCAAGGTCACCTACACACATGTCTAAAGGTCAGTGTAGCTAGTACAAACGAATAATTAAGACAGAAATAGCTGCTCTACTTCAGTAATGCAATGATGGAAGAGACATTGACACACTTGTGAAATTAGAAATAATGTGCAAAGATCTACCAACGCATGTGGGTTAATGTTGCGTCCCGTTTTGTTGCTCATTAGTGTATTCATGTAAAATATACATTGTTGTACATTGTTGCAACTTGTACATTCCAATGACGTCACAGTGTTTACAGATCCCGCGTTGTGTCTGAACTGCCTGACACGAAGGCTTCATTCTGTGTTTTTTAGTGTTTTTGTTAGTTTTCTGATAATTCAATTGATCAGGTATGATTAAACAACCCCAATCAATATGAGTTGTGAATGTAATTTTAAGTTTAAACGGCATGTTGCGAAAAATACTTCAACTTTCACTTTGTCAGTGCATTCGTGATCGCAGCTTCGATCGGCTGTCATGGCAACGACGAGGACGGTGGTTTTATCATAGTGACGAATTTACAAACTTGCATGTGTACAGCCGAAAACCTCTAACTATACCTTATGTCTTTGGAAATCATCTGTAAATAATTAATTGAATTAATTACGATCCATTGCATTCGTTTATTAACGTTTGTTCGTTTCTATATGCCGATTTCGATACTTAAAACACTGAAGAGTTCCAATATTGGAGAATGAACATTAACACTTGCTCTATGAATCGTCCTAGAGCACCCGACTACCCTAAATCAATACTTATGAAACAGGTAAGAGCGTGAAGGTAATTGTATGAGAACAACGAAAAGTGCTGTACATTCTTACGAAAATGACAAACATCGTCAAAATTACTTAAAAAGTAGTCAATTAATCGGCACTTCTTCAATTAACACCAGTTTATAACGCCTTTATGTAACCATACTTGAATAAATAGAAGAATGTACAGCACTTTTTCTCGGTTTCTTAGCACGATGAATAAGTGTATCATATTTGTTTGTACGACAAAATACGTTGGTCGGGTGCTCTGGCCATATTTACCGACCAAGTGTTAATGTAGTCCTTCGTGCCGGTCACGTGACCACGCGAGAACACGAGGAACGACGAAAACATCCCGATAAAGACGTTGGACACCTAACATTAAAATCCGATCAAGAAAACAAACAGAACTAACCGGGAAATCATTAAATATTGAATTTATATTAAAACATGACGTTTTTTGTTCTTTTTAATTATAAATGCAACATTAACCCACATGCGAAAGAAAGTATTGTATTACAGCTGCAGGAACATAGATTAAGACTAAGATTTCTGACTGATTTGGGCTGATGCTATTATGTTGTAGCTATGTGTTGCCTCTTCTCTTCACAGTCAAGTGTCTAGAATTTACAAAAGACATCACTATGCTACATCATCTATATAGATGTTTTGTAATTGGCACAGTATTGTCAACAGCCATTCAAGGCCTTGACAGTTATATTAAAAAAACAAAATTGATGATACAAAAATCTGAAAGTTACAGTCTGTTTTACATTTCTGATATTAATTAGTGTAACTTTGGTCCCTCTCCGTACTGCGTCTTGTGTGTATGTACATAATGCCAAATATTGTCAATGCTAAAGCAGCTTCATTTCTTGGAGGAGTTTGATCAAATTCTCACAATGATAAAAGAACTATAATATCTCGGACAAGTTCGAGTTTCAGTGTTTTGGGTCATAGTCTCTTAATATTTTTGGCAGGGGCCGGTATAGGGGGCATGCATAGTTTCAGCAATATTCAGTATGCTAGTTTAACCAAGGTGTAAGGGAATTTCCAGATCTTTCTTTTGTTTCACTTTTACATAGATTGATTGGCATTATACATCGAGCATTGACACTCTATGACACTTCTTAAAAAAAATTAGGTTGACTGATGGTGTAACTAGCATACTGTTCAAGACGTGTTTAAGACATATATCAACAAATTGGTACACCACCTGCAAAAAGGTGTATTACATGCTCTATTTTGAAATTGGTGTATACATTTTGAACATTGGTGAAACAGATGAAATAAAAACAAACTAATAAAAGACATTCACTGTATCTTTTCTTGTGCTCATCATGCCTTTATGATCACATTTACTTGAAAAAGATATCATACTTTTACTTCAAAGCGACCTTCCTGTGTGACCTTCAAGGTGACTTTTTTTTGTATGTAATTTAGGTACTATCCATTCCCAATTGTGTATTTTGTTTATCTTTTTAGCCCACCATCATCAGATGGTGGGCTATTCAAATCGCCCTGCGTCCGTGGTCCGTCCCTCCATCCCTCCGTCCCTCCGTCCGTAAACAATTCTTGTTATCGCTATTTCTCAGAAAGTACTGAAGGGATCTTTCTCAAATTTCATATGTAGGTTTCCCTTGGTGCCTAGTTATGCATATTGCGTTTTGAGACCAATCGGAAAACAACATGGCCGACAGGCAGCCATCTTGAATTTTTACAATTGAAGTTTGTTATCGCTATTTTTGAGAAAGTACTGAAGGGATCTTTCTCAAATTTCATATGGAGGTTCCCCTTGGTGCCTCGTTATGCTAATTGCATTTTGAGATCAATTGGAAAACAATATGGCCGACAGACCGCCATCTTGGATTTTTACAATTGAAGTTTGTTATCTCTATTTCTCAAAGTACTGAATGGATCTTTCTCAAATTTCATAAGTAGGTTCCCCTTGGTCCCTTGTATTGCATTTTTGGACCAGTCTGTCCTGAAAACAACCTGGCAAACAAACAGCCATTATTGTTAAATCTCAAATTTCTTATATAGCTAGGATTCCCTTGTTTGAAAAGTACTGGAGGGATGTCTCAATTTGCACAGATTAGTAAAATGAAGGGAAAAGTAGAGAAAAGATCAATCTGACATGGAACCTATGAAGATCATTCAATGGTGGGCGCCAAGATCCCTCTGGGATCTCTTGTTAATGAAGTCATCAAAATTTTCATAATCTGGAATATTTATGCAAGGACATGAAATCCAGTAATTACCTGATAAATATACAGTCCCCATTGTGGGGCAGCGTCTGTCACCCATCAACTTGACTTGTCATGAACAGATTTCAACCAAGTTTGGTATGGAGCATCCTTAGATGAAAGGGAACCAATGTTGTTAAAGCTGTGGGTCTGCCCCAAGGGCCCTGAGGGCTAAGGCTCCAATATAGGGGAAACATAGCAAATTCTTCAAAATCCTTCTATAATGCAAAGTGTTTCTCCATATTTACTGCCATATCCAGGTGAGTCCCTCTTGTTATGTACAGTGGAACTTCGTTAACTCGAAGTCGACGGGACCATGAATTAAGCGAGTTATCGTTTTTGGTGAAAAGTTTGGTCAATATTTGTCAACATTATATAATCATTATAACTTCGCTCTGTCGCTCATCAGTTTAGTGTGAAGACTGGTCAATACATGTAAATATATATGTTATGTTTCGTTATGTCACTTGTAATTTGGTGTAGTTTTGCCGATATACAGTCACGATAAAGTTTCTTTCACTTAGTCACTTCAATAACGATCTGATGTGCAAGTCATGTTTGCAAAAGGTAAACGATAAAACGGAATTTGACACAAAATAACAAGTTATTAATGTCAAAACAAATAACCGTTTAAGTTTAACACAGATTGCATACAAAACGTAACAGAACCATTACCTTTTATTGGACATATATAAAATACTGTTTGATCGGCCTACTTACTTTTTATTGATAACCACGCCATTTCCATGTGTATTAGCACCGGAAGTTGGGCTGCGCATGTGCGTATAAAATGTTACTGTAACTGAGTTGGCGTTTTATCCGATTTAATAGACAGCACTGACCGTTACAGTTGTACTCTGAACACCTCGGCAGTAATTACGCTATTGTTTCAGCAGTTTAAAGATTTAATAGGCGCCGGTGACTGTGTCATTCCTACACCTGTAAAAACATCAGCCGGGTAGATCTACAGGTGTGTCAGAGATTAGTTCCGCTTGAGCGAACGGGTAGATGAGTTGTTGACTATCGTGTGTACTGATATCCGCGACCGCCTTGGGAAATTACCTGATGTAAGTAAAGCAGTACTTTTTATCACCAAGACTTGTTGTTATAAGATTCAACCGACAATTTCTTTTATGAATTTATGAAACACTTATAATAGCATGTAGGTTAGTAGTGCCGATATGTTCAGTATTACAAACGGAATTTAGCTCTTAAAAAATGTCGGCGTTTGCCACCGATCGACGAAAATTATACTTCGAGTTATTCGAACATTTCAAGTAGGATTTTTATTGTTGGGACCAAATGTTTACTTCGTATTATCCGAGTTTTTCGAGTTATCCGAATTCGAATTTTCCGAGTTTTTTTTACTAAGATAAAGAGAGAATTCGGCCGGGACCGGCGAGGTACTTCGAGTTAAGCGGGGTATTCGAGTTATCCGAGTTCGAGTTAACGAAGTTCCACTGTATATGGTTAACATAAAGGTCTACACTGCATGATATCACATTCTAGTGGCCATGGTCAGCGGTCAAGGTTAAAGGATCAAAGTAACCTTAGACCCCCTTCTGCACTGGAGGCATTGGTATTGCATGTTTAGAGGAGTAGGGGGCATTCATATCTTACAGACATTGTCTAGTTTATTTATCGCCAATATCAATGACTGGTACCCGTTTGTTATTCTGTTTTGTTAATACATTCTAGTAATAGTAACATTCATCTATTTCAAATAAAAGATGATACTTATACATTATTCAGAAACACAAGATCTGTTCAGTTACCAAACACCAAGAGTATGACTTGTTGTAATGCATAATGAACTCTTAAGTCTTTTTCCACCGGTAAACCATAAAGTGCATGTGCACAAATTGTTCAGGGAAATTGAGTTATTTTTAAAATTAAACATCGTTTTACAGAATCAAATTTATTCAACTGTTGTGACACCCAGTCCAATGAGGTATGGTAAAACTTGGCTGTAGTTGTTTATTTTGTGTTGTAGTATGTATTTCTAATGAAGAAACAGCACTAGTTTTTTGTACCACTACATATTGGGGGTAGGTGACCCAGGATCTCTATATAGACATTCGTAATTTGGATAGGCAGGCTGGTTATCACAGTTCAGAGAATATTCCAAACTAGACTGGGGCATGTGGTTGGAACCACATAAGTTTACATTTATTATGGACAAATTGACGCTAGATGTGTTTATTTTTCATTCAAGAGTCTCCAGAGAGTTTGTCTTATTTGATTATGTAATAAGTCACTATTAAGTGTATGGGAATTTATGTAAAGTGAAGTTGTAGTTGTTATGAACATAGGGCAATAAAATAGGGTGTGTTTTATCAGCTGCTATTATGCTTAATACTCAGAAAATGCAGACGTTGACAGTTTTTGGGGAAAATTGAAATATAGAATGTTGGCAAAGCCAGTTAGATTTGTAGAATTAATGATATGAATGCTGACTGGTGTTATCATTTGGATAATATTTGTTTGTAGTATTATGGCCACCCATGGCTATGTTAAATGTGTTCCAGATTCCTCTAATGAAAGTCTGACTGCTTGCAGGCCATATTCAGTTAACTTTTATTTGAATCGAGAAAAAAGTTGGTTGCTCAGACAATTCTAACGCATATTATATATACTGCTCCTCCTGGGCATTTATCATGTATAGAATTTCGAGCTGTCTGTTGATAAACATCTTAAGTAGTGGTATCAGATGATACGTACCATTGCCAATTGAATGAAATACTAGATATTTGGAAATTATTGGAAAGAAATAGTTTTAAAAAGAAAGGATAAAAAATTACAAGATGTTATTTAATTAAAAAAACATATACCACTGTAAGACATCTTTTGAGATGTACATGTAGTATGTAATTTAGATTATGTACCATTGTGTACTGCAGCCAGAGAACTTGTTACTGTAATTAGGTAGGGGTGGTCCTAATCACCTGCTCTGTGGTCTGTATCCCATGACAATATATCTTAGCGTATTATAACTATTGTAATTCTCATTATTATGTAATATGTAAAACAATTCTTGCAAAAATAAAATAAATACAAAGAAAAAACTGTTGTAAAAATAATCTTTTAAGCATCTCTTGTTTTATAATAATTGTTTCAGGATATATTAACTGCATTTTACAGAAATAAACAACATTGTATTGCACTGTTTGATGATTTCATCCTGCAGGAGTTTAAATAACCCATACGATTTCCCCTCACCCTGAGGTAGTTTTAATGATATATACAGTTTTATCTCATACTGCAGTAGTTTAAATAACCCATACTATTTCCCCTCACCCTGAGGTAGTTTTAATGATATATACAGTTTTATCTCATACTGTAGTAGTTTAAATAACCCATACTATTTCCCTTCACCCTGAGGTAGTTTTAATGATATATACAGTTTTATCTCATGCTGCAGTAGTTTAAATGACCTGTTGAGTTTTACCAATTACTCTTCAGTGGATTAATCACCTGAACAGTTTAACCTTACCCTGCAGTAGTTTTAATTACCTCAAAAGTTTTACTTCACCTTGCTGTAGTTTAATGACCTCAACAGTTTAACCTGACCCAGCGGTAGTTTTAATGACTTTTAATGACCTCAACAGTTTTTACTCATACTGCAGTAGTTTTAATGACCTGTAAAGTTATACCTGACCCTGAAGTAGATCTGTACAGTTTCCATTTTACCCTGTAGTGGTTTTAATGACCTATACATTTTTCACTAACCCTGCTGTTTTGTTTACAGGTTGTATTTGTTTTGACCGGTGACTGTGGCGATCCTACACATGAGGGTTACAAAGCTTATGAGAAAATTGCCTCAACAAGCTCTGGACAAGTCTTCTTACTCCGTAAAAATCAAGTTAACCAGGTAAACTATTTCTTCTTTCAGAAATGCAATAACCTCATTATACAGCAAGTATGTATCTATGTACATGAAGGCGGTATAGTTTTGAAATCCATGTTTCTTGTTATTCTCAAAAAGAATGGAAGGAAAGTGTTATTTTTCTGTTGATGTCAGTCTCCACATCAGTATTTTACAGTTCCATTCTCTCAGTTTCTCAGAAAGCATATTGAAGTACGGTATGAAATATTATAGAAACTGAATTTGGTAGATAGATCATTATGGAAATCCTGTAGTGTTTTTTTTAGCCTATATAGTTACATCTGTAAGGTAATCAAGCCATAGGGTTATTTTATATCCTTCCAATGTCAACAGTACTTTTCCTAGTGATGTGGTATACATTTTTATAAAATGCTGACGAGTTGATGCAGGTCATTGACATTTGCCACCTACACTACGCTGTGTAATTCCTTTTCCCTGGGACTACATGCTTTATCTGAAACCCGTTGTTACAGCGTACAGGAAGTGGATGCTAATAGTGTTCCTCATATCTCCCAAAAGAATGTTATCATTATTACTGTTGATAACATTTCATGGCTTCTTGTGATAATCTGATTTATCACAAATTTGTTCCATTGACCGTACAGAAATGTTTTAGCAGTTACATACGTTTATCAGTCAGTGTAAAATTCATGAGACCACCTGTTAAAATGGAACCATAGTACGCAAAAATATGTATGTTGATATCAATGATGGCTATAATTTATTCCAAATTATGTGACTTAATATTGGGGAAGTTATCGTTGAGAGTTTTACCGTCATATCTAATCAATTATGAGTGGTCTACTTGAAAACAAGAAGTTGTTCATCAAATGGGAAGTAGATAGAAAATTATCTATGTTTATGTAATGTTATGCGCATTAGCCAAACAAGCATTTGGTGGGATGAATCAAGCCTCGGATATTAATGAAGTCCCTCAAATAGAGATTCTACCTTCGTCTTGTTTGAGAACTTTTTTTGAAATCAATGTATAATTATACAATCTTGAATGATGTCATTACCTCTGATTGTCCAGTTTTTAACCAAATTTGATTGTCCTTTTTTGTCTGTATACAAGAATTTATAGTGACTTAATGGATTTTGATTGGCTCTATAGGAGAGGAGTGCAGGGGTGGGGCCCATAGGGGAATTATTGAAGTTTTACTTCTGTATGGATGAAGGGATTGGGATCAAATTTGGTCTGCTGCATCCCACAGGTGGCTGTAAAATGGCAGTAACAAAACACTGGATAAATATCTGACATGTGATCGTTATAAGGCCCCTGGGCCTCTTGTTAAAGGTGAAATGTAATGTCTAATGCATACTGATCCTTACTCTAAAAAACCTCACAGCGATAGATAAAACATTTTAGATCTTTTTCCATTAAATGAATGTTTGTTGAGAAAAAAATCCATGTTTCTTCCTCTCTGTTGTTATAAACAAAATGTACTTTGTAACCTTCGAGCAATTTGTGTCTATATAAGCGCAAACGGTTTTCTGCAGACCAGACCTGATATTTGTTGTCAAGATTCAGAGTTGATAGGGGGTGATAAAATGGATAACCTTCTAAATATTTAATTGAAAAACTGCTTGAATTTATTAAATCTGAGATTGGATTGTAGATTAGAATATTAAAAGGAACTTGCATCATGCTTATATATATATATTAAAGCTTACATAACATTTTACTTTTCCATTGTTACTACTTGATATACATTTGCCTTTGGCTTCAAATTATAAGGTACAAGATGGTCAGCGAGAGAAACGCAGAGCCCCAATCATACTTAGTGAATTAGCTCAGGTGTGTTCTGATATAAGCATCAAGTTTATATGATAAAAAGTATTATTAAAGGTTTTGGTTTATTCTGAAATATTGAATATAAAATAAATGCATTGTAATAGATTCTTAGTAATCAACAATGTTATTGTGGTGTTTGTAAAATGAAAAATACAACAGAAAGATATTTGTAACTTATGAAGGACTCATTTGCATAGTACTAGTATAGTAACTGTAGAACAATGCACATTGCATGACATATATATAAAGTTTAATGTTTTATTATAGAGGTTATATCAGCCATGAAATGTTATGATTAGGCCCTGTATTGAAGATATGGGTGCCCCATAGTAATCATTGTCTGCCTGTCCTTCTGCCCACAAGTTTTACTCCTGGCTGCATGTAACTTTAGTATTTATTTATCAATTCACATGAAACTTTGTCAAGATGTTCATTTCAGTACACACTCAGGTAAAATGTCAAGGTCAAAGGTCCAGGTCATCAGGTTCAATGGTTAAGGTCAAATTTGGCATTTTTGTCACTGATGAAAATTTTGTTATGACATTATGAAGCAAAGTTGTTCAAAATTAAACAAGGACTCTACTTACCAATGGTCAAGGTCACATGATCAAAGGTCAAGGTCGAATTTTGTCAAGGTTTAATAATATCTTTTAAGTGATAAACATTTTGTTATGACGCTTCGAAGAAATGTGGGATAGAATGAAAGATGGAGTCAACTTTTCACTAAAGGTCAAGATCACTGAGTGAAAGGTCTAGGTTAAACTTTGATGAATATTTTGTCATGACATGATGAAGCAAAGATGTTCAGAATTAAATCAGGACTCAAATGACCAAAGATAAAGATCATTGGACCAAATTAAATGTCAAATTCAAGGTCACTGGGTAAAAGGGCAATGCCACTTGTTATGACATTTTGAAGCATTGTTGGTCAGGATTAAACAAAGGATCAAATGGTATCGAACAACTCCCTTGGATCTTCACCTGAGGTTATGTGGCTGACACTCTAACCAACTAAGCTATCGCAGCCCCTTGCTGAATTAAAATCAAGGTATTTACGGTCCAAAGGTCAAAGACAAAGTGGATCTATGACTATGACCCTGGCTCTTGATGATGGAGTTTGAAATAAAACAAATCAAAACAAACAAATGAAGATTACACCAGTATTTACATTTCTGTTAGCACAGCAAATATGGAGGTGGAGGGGAAATAAGAATCACATCATAATAAATGAGAAATGTATATTTTGCTTCTAGATATTGTTTTTGAAGTCCAAATGTCAAATGTCAACTTCAGCTATACAGGCAGATGTCTTATGATGATTATTGGGGACATATTGCCACAATATGGGTCCCTTGCTGACCTGTCACTGTTCTAGTTCATCCAGATTTGATTACTATAATAACTGTACTTATTTGTTCATCCCTTTCAAAGGTGCTGAACTTTGTGAAAGTGGCAGTGCAGGCGCGTAAGGTTAACCTGATGTCCATAGATGTTCCTGAAGCCACAGCACAGATGTATGAATTGCCAATTGACTCCAAACTACAAGAGATTACAGTATCAGTCAGTGGGGAGACACCAGAAATAGAACTTCGGGGACCTGATGGTAGGTAGTTATAGGCTATAAGTTAGTATGAATCATGCAGTATCCATAGCCACCAACTATAGTCCAGTCATGGTCCATCGGATTTCTGTTCAAATAAGAGAACTGCTGTAAAATTCGGTCTGCATCCTTAAGTTAAGGGGAGTCACATTTGATTAAAGTGAAGGTCTTGTCCCCTATTTAGGACAGAGGGATGGGACCCTGTAAGGCAATAGAGCAAAAGAGGATCCCATAAAGGGAAAGTATTTGTGATTTTTGTACAACTACATGTATAACCATGCAAATGTTTAGCCACGGTTGTTGAATATCTAGGTGTGGGATGCACCACCTTCATAAACTTGATGAATAACAGGTAAGCAGTACAGGCCTAATGGGCCTCTCGTCTTTAAGGGGAAACTATAAAAATGCCCAGGAAAAACAGTTTGGTACAGTATTTAGAGTTGGTGTATATTTGTGTTCATGTTCCAGAAAATTGCTCGATTGCTGAATTGAAACAATCAGTTATACAGAGAAGTTACAACATTATTTTTATCTACAGTGGTGGACCTGAACATGTTGCCCATGTGCATGGGTGCTCTCCATCGCTCTTTAGCCAAGATGCGTGGGTAACAAGAAAATATTTTATCAAATGTTATATTTGGTCTTTTACTTGACTATCTCACTAGACTTATTTCAATCTACTCTATATGCTATTTTTGTTTTCGTTTTAGAGTATAGATCCTGGTGAATTGGTTTTTTATACCATTACTTCACACACATGTACACTTGATGGAACACCCTATATATATATACATATATAAACATTAACTTGGTGTCTGGTAATTGGTTGTGGAATTGACTAATTTACATTTGTTTTACAAAGTGTTATTTGCTGGTGTAGTTACTGCAAACCATATCTTATTTGATTTACTAACATTTCCTTTAATATTTCATTTTGCTGAATTGCTGTCTTAAATATTGTCAAGGATCAGAACATTCCCAAATGATGAGTATTTACATTTTGATAAGACAATTGATCAACTTAAAACAACGTTTCCTGTTTCAAGTCCATTTTAATAGCATCATCAAGAAAAACATTTACTGAATATGTCTCCCTTATGAACAAATTAGAACATTGTATTGCAGTATATTTGCATCACCTAAAGCCGTTGGCAGTGCAGTGAAGGTTAGTGAAGGTCAAAGGTCAAATGAGTGTGAATTTTCCCAATTATTTCTTCTCCGTGCAATAAGTTTTAAACCATTAAAGATATCTTAATGAAAGTTGCTCTATACACATCTTCATCACCCACTGACGAAATGCAGAACTGTGTCATTGGATCATTGCGACCTTGACCTGAAAGTCAAATGTCAAATAAGTGCATATTTTGTTCAGAACATAACTTCTAAACCATTAAGATATCTTGACAAAACTTTGAGTATACTTGCATCACTTGAAGGCAATGTACAATGCACTGTACTGCTGTTAGGTTACTGTGACCATTGACATCAAGGTCAAAGGTCAAATTCAAATTTTATCAGTAGTTTACGTGTCCAGGCGATATCTTTAAAAATGCTTAAGAACCCTTAATAAAAGTTACTGTATACCTTTTTCACTCACAGACGATGTGCTCTGTTGTTTGGTCATTACATTACTTTGAGACCACTTGTATCATTAATACTTCTGCTGCTTTTAATAATTTCTTTGTTGATCTAATAGAGTCTTGTTAGGGGCATAACTTTTAAGGTGTTCAAAATATCTTAAAACTTCAAAGATATATTCATCACCCAAAGGCAAAATGTGGTGAACTATGATCGAGTCATTGCGACCTTCTTTTTCAGGTCAAAGGACAATTGAGTGCAAAAATATTCAATGCCTTATATGTGAGAAGACAGATGTATGTTTTTGTGAACAAAACAACTCTTTACTTCTTTTTTAAAACATTAGATCAACAAGTTTCTTACAATTTTTTTTAAAAACATTATGACATGAAGGTTGAATAGGTAATGAGAAATGCAAGTATTGTGGTACATGATTATGTAAACCAACTTGTCTCATTCTTCTGATTTTTCTCTGGGTCTTTCATATTCAATGGCTTACACCTGTAAGAGAAAACTAATTAAAGCTCTACATGTTAATTTATTCCATGTACCTTCGTCTGTAAAATTATTTGAAATTGCTAAAGTGTGTGGCAAAGGTGAGCGATATAAAAGGTAAGGTTATATATGGTTAAGTGTATGGCAAAGGTAAGGTTATGGTTAAGTGTATGACAAAGGTAAGGTTATGGTTAAGTGTATGACAAAGGTAAGGTTATGGTTAAGTGTATGGCAAAGGTAAGGTTATGGTTAAGTGTATGGCAACGGTGAGGTTATGGTTAAGTGTATGGCAACGGTAAGGTTATGGTTAAGTGTATGGCAACGGTAAGGTTATGGTTAAGTGTATGGCAACGGTGAGGTTATGGTTAAGTGTATGGCAACGGTGAGGTGATGGTTAAGTGTATGGCAACGGTGAGGTGATGGTTAAGTGTATGGCAACGGTAAGGTTATGGTTAAGTGTATGGCAACGGTAAGGTTATGGTTAAGTGTATGGCAAAGGTAAGGTTATGGTTAAGTGTATGGCAAAGGTAAGGTTATGTGTATGGCAAAGGTAAGGTTATGGTTAAGTGTATGGCAAAGGTAAGGTTATGTGTATGGCAAAGGTAAGGTTATGGTTAAGTGTATGGCAAAGGTAAGGTTATGGTTAAGTGTATGACAAATTTAAAAGGTGACGTTATGGTTTCCCATAGTTCTCAATGGTGTACTGTGGTAGAAATAAAGTTGTGGTCTCCCATAAAATATTATTAATGCATGATATATATCTGTAGAGTAAGTATATAGTATATCAACAATACATTCCAGAATAAAATTCTAAAACTGTTATTTGATATGTGGTTTTTACAACCATTTTGTATCTTGTTAAAATCCTGACATGTGAAATAGGCACTTGAATCTTGTGAAGTGCTACAGGATATGTCAGATACAGAGATAGCACAAGTGAAGCAGAATTCAAGGGACAGGTGCACTACCTACAGTATCCACTGATATTGACAGCCTCCGGGGCACCGCATCTCCATGTTTACATAACAGTATAAAAATCCACCTGACTGACGAGTCTTTAGAGAACGTGAAAGCATTAAATGTGAAGGAATATTTGTATTAATCAGTAGTATCATGTTTGGATAACCATTACATTGATGTCAAATGTAATGCCTGATAACAACCTTAATATACTGTACAGAGAGGGGAACAATTGCCTATGACTATTTGATCATTGTTTTCTATGACTGATCATTGTTTTCTATGTCTGATCATTGTTTTCTATAATTGATAATTGCTTTCTATGACTGATCGTTATTTCAAACATCTTAAGGTGACTTCCAAGAGTTGAAAAAGGTTTATGCAGGTAATTTATACTTTAAACTATGTAATAGCTATGTTAAAGTTTGTTTAAATCACTCTGTCTTGAAATTTCAAGGAAAGGCAACCAATTAAGTGTTAAAAACAGGAGTCAATGACCTGTTCTATGTTGCATTTGATAGATGGTATGTTGGTTATTCTTTCAATGACTTTGAAATTTTATTTGTTACCAGATCGAAAGTTGACAGTGTTTTCTGGCCTGAATGATCTATTGGATCTGAGGAATGCCAAGGTTGTAAATGTCAAGGCGCCTACTGCTGGACAGTGGAAGCTTTTCATAGCAAGTAACAGTGCCCACACCATTCGTGTTACTGGTCTCAGTACCACAGATTTTGTCTCAGGCTTTTCCCGCTTCCCTACAAACGAGATTGCTGAAACGGAACTACGGCCTCTGGGAGGTTTGTATCAAACTGTACATGTTGACCATGAAATGTTGAATTGTGGTTGAATGGTTTATTTCTTCTTTCTTTTTTTTCGCCTTTAATCTGCTTATAAGTGTATACATTTTTAACCCCATGTATGTGCCTTATATGTACTTATGATTATGCCCTATTTTCTTATATATTGGATATGTGCTAAGTTGGATGTTTTAATCATTCTAACTTGAAAGCATTAGTTATGGTGATAATTATGTCTGATTCACAGAAGGTGTGTCAAATATCTTTATGCATTCTGATTTTGTATACTAGATATACAAAGAAATGTTCTAGACTTTAATCTGTTTAAAAATTCTGTTTTTTTACTCTTTGATCTGATTAGAATTTTTAACAGTAAGATTATTTGTGTTTATGTATTGATATAAAAGTTGTTTTTATTCAGGTGTGCCAACATTTATGGTAATCAATGCTAGTAGCCTCGAAGCTCCCGGACGCTTCAACAGACTGGAGCTGATCGATCTCCAAGGAAACATCCTGAAAATTCAGGACCTTGTACAAGATCAGGACAGGCCATACATTTACACACTTACTAAGCCCATTCCTGCCTCCAAAACAGTTCTTCTATGTTAGAGTAAGTGTTCTTTATTCCTTTTTGAGATGTTCCGACATTTTATCACTTGCCCTCTACCTCTGGGTTGCGAGTTCGAAACCCACGTGGGGCAGTTGCCTGGTACTGACCGTAGGTCGGTGGTTTTTTCTCCAGGTACTCCGGCTTTCCTCCGCCTCAAAAACCTGGCACGTCCTTAAATGACCCTGGCTGTTAATAGGACGATAAACTAAATAAACCAAATAAACTAAACCAAATTATTCCTTTTCTGTCAAGGTGAATCATCAGCCTCTTCTTACATACCCAGAACAGCTCCCTTAATTCAGAGAAAATCAACCCCTTCCTACATCAATAAGAGTTCTGATATTTAAGTCGGGGAAAATATTTCTTTTTCTTACATTTAATCATTCACCATTCCTACATCCAAAACATTTCTGATAAGCTCAGCCAGGTCATTATTAAACAGAATCATTTTCAATGATCTACATATCTCTATGCAACTGTGACCTTGATATTTGGCATTGTGCGTTAAGAACTTGACACTAAAACTTGATGCTATCCCTAGGCAATGTATGTTGGATACCACTCAACACTGCAGTAGGTAGTTTCTCATGTGCACAACTTTATCTTTTAACTTTTTGTTTTCTAGCTTAGTGGAATAGATGACAAAAGGAACCCGATGTACCGGTTGACCCCCACAGCCATCAGTCCTGTCCCTCCACCCCGTCCTAACGTATACATGCCACCAGTCACTCGTGGCTTTTACGATGCCACAGCCTATATCACGTGTTCAGTACAGAGTCCTATACAGTATAATGTCCAGTGGAGTAGGGGAAATCAGCCTATTGGGAATGCCCTCTTTTACAGGTAAAGTACTGTAGCACAAAGATAATTTTTGATTTTTACATAAGCATAAAGAACATTTTAGGAACAGAATGTTTACTGCATCAAAAATTGATTGTTGTGACCTACAATTTCACCATGATATATGGACACTTATTGAAGAACCGAACTTTTCATTAATTATTATCATGTAATTATTATTTATATGCTTGTAATGTTGAGAAATAGTTATATTTCACATTCAATGCAGCTCTTACATGAGTGAAAATCTATTATGATTATGTTTCTCTTCTACATATTAGCAAAATTGTCAGGATTTCTACCAGATTATATTACGATTTCATTGCACATAGAGGCAGGTTCGGTAGGTTCTTCAAAGACTGAATTTTCCTATTTTGCGTTTCATAAAGAAATGATGGGAAGCATTGGCACCAGTGTTAATATTATGATTTACAGGGAGTCGAGTAACGTGGTGCTGGAGTTACCGTATGTGGATGGTAACTCGGAGGGGAGCTATACTTGTAATGCTACTAACTTGGCTGGCTGGAATGCAAGCACCACATATCTTGATGTCAGTGGTATGTATTGTTTTCTGGAGACTAGGTCTGAAATTTATGATGAACTTTATTCCTACATAATCCTATGTGACATATGATAAGGTAAGTCTTAAAGTAACCAATCACGAGAGCCATATTTGCTGATTCCCCATTTTCTCCTTCAATTTTTAGAAGTTTGAAAAATAGTCCAGATCAGTACAGAAGAAGGAGCAACTCCAAATATATATGAAACTTTTGTAAAACTTTATATTTTATTATTTTTAAAATCAGTCCAGAATTGTCCTGGACCAGAACAAGGATCAGCTTAAGTATATAGATATAACGAATAGGTCATCTGTAAAACTGTGTTATTCTTTATGATTTTGAAAATTTGTGTTAATTTGAAAATTTTGTTCAGAAGAAAGTGCAGCTTCAAATATATAGCTTTTAGTCCTTTTCAGTTTGTCAAAAGGAGGTCTAGATTTGAACTTGCACAATCTCTAGCATGGTATGTTTGAAAAGTTGGCAATTCAAGCAGAGAGATGTTACCATAAGTTTTCCAATAAGTAGAGGTAACCCTACAGTAATTGGTCAAGGTGGAGATCATCGTCATTTAAATTTTAAAATAAAATGAAATACTATGAAATTAAAGAAATCCGATATATACAATATGAATAAATGTTTTACATCACAATATGAATTAATGTTTTAAATCACAATTTGAATTAATGTTTTACATCAGAGCCACCGCCTGTGATTGATGCGATGAGGAACAGTTCTGTGTTGCCTGGACAGGATGCCATACTCCATTGCCTGGTACAGAGTACTGTGGAGTATAATATCAGCTGGTACCAACCCAACTCTGTTGAGTTTCTTTCCAACAGCAATAAATACCAGATATTTAATAACGGATCACTCTTGATCAGGTAAATCGTATATTGTTGCTTCACAAATAATATTCACTACAAAATCATGTTTATAAAACTCTTACATGAGATTTAATCTCTTTTATTAGGTCATCTGACCCAAAGGGTCAGGATGACCTATAGTCATCGTGCTTCGTCCGTCGTCGTGCGCCGTGCGCCGTGCGCCGTCCGTAAACTTTTTCTTTCAAAACGCTACTCCTCCTTAACGCTTGGGTGGATTACTTCCAAATTTGGTTTGAAGCATCATTGGGGGAGGGCAATCATATTTTATATAAATGAGGCTGGTCTGACCCCTGGGGCCAGAAGGGCGGGGCGCCGAAAAGGGAACTTAGGTGAATATTGCTAAAAAATCCTACTCCTCCTTTACCCTTGGGTGGATTACAACTAAATTTGGTGTGAAACATCATTGGGGGAGGGCGGTCATATTTTATATAAATGAAGTTGGTGTGACTCCTGGGGCCTGAGGGGCGGGGCCCCAAAAGGGGAACTTTGATGAAATTTTGCTATGAAATCCTACTCCTCCTTAACCCTTTGGTGGATTTCAACCAGATATTGTGTGAAACATCATTTGGGGAGGGTGATCATATTTTATATAAATGAGGCTGGTGTGACTCCTGGGGCCTGAGGGGCGGGGCCCCAAAAGGGGAACTTTGATGAAATTTTGCTATAAAATCCTACTCCTCCTTAACCCTTTGGTGGATTTCAACCAGATATTGTGTGAAACATCATTTGGGGAGGGTGATCATATTTTATATAAATGAGGCTGGTGTGACCCCTTGGGCCTGAGGGGCGGGGCCCCAAAAGGGGAACTTTGATGAAATTTTGCTATAAAATCCTACTCCTCCTTAACCCTTTGGTGGATTTCAACCAGATATTGTGTGAAACATCATTTGGGGAGGGTGATCATATTTTATATAAATGAAGCTGATGTGACCCCTAGGGCCTGAGGGGCGGGGCCCCAAAAGGGGAACTTTGATAAAATTTTGCTATAAAATCCTACTCCTCCTTAACCCTTTAGTGGATTTCAACCAGATATGTTGTGAAACATCATTTGGGGAGGGCGGTCATATTTTATATAAATGAGGCTAGTGTGACCCCTGGGGCCTGAGGGGCGGGGCCCCAAAAGGGGAACTTTGATGAAATTTTGCTATAAAATCCTACTCCTCCTTAACCCTTTAGTGGATTTCAACCAGATATTGTGTGAAACATCATTTGGGGAGGGCGGTCATATTTTATATAAATGAGGCTAGTGTGACCCCTGGGGCCTAAGGGGCGGGGCCCCAAAAGGGGAACTTTTATGAAATTTTGCTGTAAAATCCTACTCCTCCTTAACCCTTTAGTAGATATCAACGAGATATGTTGTGAAAAATCATTTGGGGAGGGTGGTCATATTTTATATAAATGAGGCTAGTGTGACCCCTGGGGCCAGAGATACGGGGCCCTAAAAGGGGAACTTTGATGAAATTTTGCTTTAAAATACTACTCCTCCAAAACCCAAAAGTAGATTATTACAAAATTTGGTGTGGAACATCGTTGGAGGAGGACAATCATATTTTATATAAACGAGGCTGGTCTGACCCCTAGGGCCAGAGGGGCCGCGCGGGCCCTAAATAGGGAACTTTGGTGGATATTTGCTATAAAATCCTACTCCTCCTTTACCCTTTGGTGGATTACAACTAAATTTGGTGTGAAACATCATTGGGGGAGGGTGGTCATATTTTATATAAATGAGGCTGGTGTGAGCCCTGGGGCCAGAGTGACGGGCCCAAAAAAGGGAACTTTGATGAAATTTTGCTATAAAATCCTACTCCTCCTTAACCCTTTGGTGGATTTCAACCAGATATTGTGTGAAACATCATTGGGGGAGGGTGGTCATATTTTATATAAATGAGGCTGGTGTGGCCCCTGGAGCCAGAGGGGCGGGGCCCCAAAAGGGGAACTTTGATGAAATTTTGCTATAAAATCCTACTCCTCCTTAACCCTTTGGTGGATTTCAACAAGATATGGTGTGAAACATCATTGGGGGAAGGCGGTCATATTTTATATAAATTAGGCTGGTGTGGCCCCTGGGGCCAGAAGGGCAGGGCCCCAAATGGGGAACTTTGATGAAATTTTGCTTTAAAATACTACTCCTCCTAACCCCCATAGTGAATTATTACCAAATTTGGTGTGAAACATCATTGGAGGAGGACAATCATATTTTATATAAATGAGGCTGGTTTGACCCCTAGGGCCAGAGGGGCGGGGCCCCAAAAGGGGAACTTTGGTGAATTTTTGCTATAAATCCTACTTCTCTCTAACCCTTGGGTGGATTAATATGAAATATGGTGTGAAACAGATCCTTTGGGAAGGGTGGTCATATTTTATATAAACGAGGCTAGTGTGACCCCTGGGGCCTGAGGGGCAGGGCCCCAAAAGGGGAACTTTGGTGAATATTTGCTGTTAAATCCTAATCCTCCCTAACCTTTTGGTGGATTACAACCTAATTTGATGTGAAACATAAGGTGACGGCAATCATATTTTTTAATGAGACAGGTTTGACCCCTGGGGAAAAAAAGATGGGGCAAAAGGAGCGCTTAGGTTAAACATTTCTTTAAAATGCAATTCCTCCTTAATGCCTTAATTGATTACAACTATATTTAGTATGAAACATCATTGGGGAAAGGCAATCCTAATTGATATAAATGAGTCTTGTCTGACCCATTGGGACAGAGGGGCATGCCCCAAAAATGGGAACTTGGCTACAATTTTGCTTTATGATGCTGCTCTTCCTGGACAAGCTAAATGGATAAAAACCAAATTTGATCTAAAACATAACTGGCTGCGATAAATAATTTATGGTAATAATGCTGGATTGAGGGGTGTGTCCCTGCTGTAAGTGTAAGTGTTTGTCAGATGACCGTTAAGGCCCATGGGCCTCTTGTTTTGCTGTGTGATTACATTGTTAGGGTCGTGGGAATTTGGTGATTTGTTTTGTAAGTGAGCATGATATTTAAGATATATATAGAAGCTCTTAGAAAAATATACAAAAACAATATCCTCATAAATCATTGTTGGTACTAGCTTTGAATACAGGACTTAATCTGTTGTAATATAAATACACATAAATGTAGTAATTTTCATTTTGATTTGTGTCAGAACACATCAGTGTTATTTTGGATTGCATAATATCTTGCGTCAAGTGAGAAAGTGTCATTGAT
Organism: Pecten maximus; assembly: GCF_902652985.1. Classification (NCBI taxonomy): domain Eukaryota; kingdom Metazoa; phylum Mollusca; class Bivalvia; order Pectinida; family Pectinidae; genus Pecten; species Pecten maximus. Next base: position 40,257,201 of record NC_047016.1, on the reverse strand, counting down.
CAATGTTTAAGCATTTGCTTTAAAAGACAATAAATAAATAGAATAAAAAGAACCCAAAAAAAGTACAGAAAAAAATCTAGTCTTGGTATTGATAGACTTAATTATAGGCTCTACTTGATGTCTGATCCTTTCTAAAATGAAAATGAAGTTGCTCTTCATGTATTGATTTACTTGCTTCTACAGGAACATTGGCATTGAGGATGAGGGAAGGTACCTGTGTCTGGCCGGCAATGAGGGTGGATTCACTGAGGCACTTGTTCATGTTCGAGTACAAGGTATTAGACATATCACTCAGATAAGTGTTAAATGTAAACCTTATTTAATTTACACCAATAGCGAAACAAGTTGTATCAGCGTAAATTAATCAAGATTGTTGGCCCTGATGGAAGTATGCGAGGTGTCTTACAGTGGGTGAAAAACTACCCAGAGAAAACCCATGTAATCGGGCAAATGATCCCCGTACCTATTAACGTCTGATCTGAGAATCGACATAGGTGAAAGGCACTGTGCCACCGACAAGTCGGTGAAGTTGTATTCATTGTATTCAGAATTTAACAGTTTATTGATGGAATTAGATTGAAGTAAAATTTCTTAATCTTTTTTTTTCTAATTTTTTGAACTTTTAATGACAGATTATTATTTGGTTTGCAGTACCACCTAAGGCTGTAGTTACTCCTGCTGTGAAGAATTTTAAGACCGGACAGACAGTCAACCTGACCTGTACTGCTGAAGGCTTTCCTGTTCCCAACTTTTATTGGCTCCGTGACAATAAGCTAATGATTCCCAACGAGAGAATCAATATTGATGGTCCTTATATAAGCTTCGCTAACATGTTCCTGGGAGATCAGGGTCAATACCAGTGTTTGGCAGAAAATTTGGCAGGAGAGGATACCGTCACGGCCACTCTGACATATATAGGTAAGGGGATATAACTGTTACATTATCTCCTTTAAAAACATCTGTGTATAGGTACAGGTATTTTGTTGTCATATAAGAGATGTGACATGAAGTTTAATGCTAGTTGAATTGATGAACATTTTCATTTACAAGGAGAATGGAGTATATACATCAGTCATTTTACTGTCTATCTGGCTGTTTTTAGCTTACCTGGACCGAAGGTCCGGTGAGCTTATGTCATGGCGCAGCGTCCGTCGTCCGTCCGTCCGTCCGTCGTCCGTCAACATTTGCTTCAAATCGCTACTTGTCAAAAAGTTCTTCTTGGATTTTGACCAAATTTGGCCAGAAGCATCCTTGGCAGAAGGGGAACAGATTTTGCATAAATGGTGACTCTGACCCCCGAGGGGCCAAAGGGGCGGGGCCCAATAGGGGAAATAGAGGTAATTCCTTTAAATCGCTACTAGTCATAAAGTTATGAATGGATTTGAACCCAATTTGGTCAAAAACATCCTTGGGGGAAGGGAAACAGATTTTGCATAAATGGTAGCTCTGACCCCAGAGGGGCCAAAGGGACGGGGCCCAATAGGGGAACTGGAGGTAATTCCTTTGAATCGCTACTAGGCATAAAGTTATGAATGGATTTGAACCCAATTTGGTCAGAAACATCCTTGGGGGAAGAAGAACAGATTTTGCATAAATGGTGACTCTGACCCCAGAGGGGCCAAAAGGGCGGGGCCCAATAGGTGAAATAGAGGTAATTCCTTTGAATCACTACTAGTCATAAAGTTATGAATGGATTTGAACCCAATTTGGTCAGAAACATCCTTGGGGGAAGAAGAACAGATTTTGCATAAATGGTGACTCTGACCCCAAAGGGGCCAAAGGGGCGGGGCCCAATAGGTGAAATAGAGGTAATTCCTTTAAATCGCTACTAGTCATAAAGATTTGAATGGATTTGAACCCAAGTTGGTCAGAAACATCCTTGGGGGAAGGGGAACAGATTTTGCATAAATGGTAGCTCTGACCTCAGAGGGGCCAAAGGGGCGGGGCCCAATAGGTGAAATAGAGGTAATTCCTTTAAATCGCTACTTGTCATAAAATTATGAATGGATTTGAACCCAATTTGGTCAGAAACATCCTTGGTGGAAGGGGAACAGATTTTGCATAAATGGTGACTCTGACCCCCGAGGGGCCAAAGGGGCGGGGCCCAATAGGTGAAATAGAGGTAATTCCTTTGAATCGCTACTAGTCATAAAGTTATGAATGGATTTGAACCCAATTTGGTCAGAAACATCCTTGGGGGAAGAAGAACAGATTTTGCATAAATGGTGACTCTGACCCCAAAGGGGCCAAAGGGGCGGGGCCCAATAGGGGAAATAGAGGTAATTCCTTTAAATCGCTACTAGTTATTAAGTAATAAATGGATTTGAACCCAATTTGGTCAGAAACATCCTTGGGGGAAGGGGAACAGATATTGCATAAATGGTGACTCTGACCCCAAAGGGGTGGGGCCCAATAGGGGGAAATAGAGGTAATTCCTTTAAATCGCTACTAGTCATAAAGTTATGATTGGATTTGAACCCAATTTAATCAGAAACATCCTTGGGGGAAGAAGAACAGATTTTGCGTAAATAGTGACTCTGACCCCAAAGGGGCGGGGCCCAAAAGGGGGAAATAGAGGTAATTCCTTTAAATCACTACTAGTCATACAGATTTGAATGGATTTGAACCCAATTTGGTTAGAAACATCCTTGGGGGAAGGGAAACAGATTGTGCATAAATGGTGACTCTGACCCCCGAGGGGCCAAAGGGGCGGGGCCCAATAGGGGAAATAGGGGTAATTCCTTTAAATCGCTACTTGTCATAAAGTTATGAATGGATTTGAACCCAATTTGGTCAGAAACATCCTTGGGGGAAGGGGAACAGATTTTGCATAAATGGTGACTCTGACCCCCGAGGGGCCAAAGGGGCGGGGCCCAATAGGGGAAATAGAGGTAATTCCTTTGAATCACTACTAGTCATAAAGTTATGAATGGATTTGAACCCAATTTGGTCAGAAACATCCTTGGGGGAAGGAAATTGATTTTGCGTTAATGACTATTCTGACCCCAAATGGGCCAGAGGGGCGGGGCCCAATAGGGGAAATAGAGGTAATTCCTTTAAATCGCTACTAGTCATAAAGATTTGAATGGATTTGAACCCAAGTTGGTCAGAAACATCCTTGGGGGAAGGGGAACAGATTTGCATAAATGGTGACTCTGACCCCCGAGGGGCCAAAGAGGTGGGGCCCAATAGGGGAAATAGAGGTAATTCCTTTAAATCGCTACTTTCCATAAAGTTATGAATGGATTTGAACCCAATTTGGTCAGAAACATCCTTGGGGGAAGGGGAACAGATATTGCATAAATGGTGACTCTGACCCCAAAGGGGCGGGGCCCAATAGGGAAATAGAGATAATTCCTTTAAAACGCTACTAGTCATAAAGTTATGAATGGATTTGAACCCAATTTAATCAGAAACATCCTTGGGGGAAGAAGAACAGATTTTGTGTAAATAGTGACTCTGACCCCAAAAGGGCCAAAGGGGCGGGGCCCAAAAGGGGAAATAGAGGTAATTCCTTTAATTCACTACTAGTCATACAGATTTGAATGGATTTGAACCCAATTTGGTTAGAAACATCCTTGGGGGAAGGGAAACAGATTTTGCATAAATGGTGACTCTGACCCCCGAGGGGCCAAAGGGGCGGGGCCCAATAGGGGAAATAGGGGTAATTCCTTTAAATCGCTACTTGTCATAAAGTTATGAATGGATTTGAACCCAATTTGGTCAGAAACATCCTTGGGGAAGGGGAACAAATTTTGCATAAATGGTGACTCTGACCCCAAAGGGGCCAAAGGGGCCGGGCCCAATAGGTGAAATAGAGGTAATTCCTTTGAATCGCTACTAGTCATAAAGTGATGAATGCATGTTCTAAAAGCAATTCTTGAGGTCTTTCAGACCTTAGAGAGTCTGGACTTCATTAATCTTTAAAGCAGTTCGGATTACCACACTATAACCATATATAGCATTGTTAGAGATTTACAAATAAAACAAATTGAATATGAACATTATTTTGACATTTGGCCTAATCCAACCAAGTGAGCGATGCAGGCCCCATGGGCCTCTTGTTTGTATAAATCTGTCAAAATCCATGGTCAATCATGATATTTCCTGAACAATCAATGATCCATTAATAACTTAAAGAGAAATACACAGGTACTTTATATAAGAAATGTCCCTGTGACTTTTGTAAAGGAATGTGTTTGATATCAGTTGCAAGATATTTGATATCATTATGAAATAGATGTAGATTAATCCATCTGTCACAAACTACATCGGAGACTCTGTAGATTAAACAATATTGAGACTGTAATATACATGTACAATGTATAGTACTAGTCAGTATAATTGTATAAGGTCGTACGAGTTATGCCCCTTTGTCTGTCAGTATGTCAAGCGCCTCTGTAACCCGGAGGCTAGCAGTTAATAAAATGTCGCCTGATCACGTTTACCAGTGTTTCTGGTTATCGTCTGAATTACTGCTATAAAGCAGCCGGCAATCATTAGAGACCACACTATTGACTGTTATTTCTGTTCTAGTCCTGAAAAGTAAATTGAATTTTGTGAATAATTTTGTATGGCTTGTTTATTGGACAGTGAGAACATTTAATGATTTTGATATGTTATTGGGTCAGTTGTGCATTCCTTGATTAAGCAGTATATTAAGAATATTTCAAAATTTCATTGTAAATTTGGTTTAGCAGTTTTTCATTGTTCTGTGTTAATAAAAAATGAGAATGATTAAGTAATGCTGTGTTTTTGTGACAGAGGCACCCCAGATATACAGATCTGATGAGCTGGTGTTGGTTGCCAGTGGTGATATGGCTGTGCTGGTGTGTGCAGCCAATGGTATACCCAGTCCTAAAATTACATGGTTCAGGGGGGACGTACAGGTAGGTTCTTCAGGTGGGGCACATTTGCTGATTTGAAATTATTTGGGATGAGGAATTCAATAATGAAAACAAAATTGGTATAGTAACAGGTCAGAAATTAATTTTAAGCCTGAAAATAAGAAAACAATTTTTGAACAGTAAACTTTTTTCAAACCAAGGCTCCATATTATGGAAAGAAAGAAGAGGGAAAAAAACAAAAGAAATCTGGAGGTTAGATATCAATACAGTTGTAAAAATATGTTTTGTAAAATTTACGGTAAAAATGTGTATAGTTTTCAGATTTGACTTATTTGAATGGAAAATTGACAGTCTATTTAGGGAATCATCCGAATTACCCATTGTCACAATGGGTCATCCGGATGATTCACTAAATAGGCTCTTTTTTGGTGTATGTAAAGTGGTGCAAGTTTTTTCTAAAGGTATTCTTACTATGAAATGGAACTGAAATGCTTAACAAGTCATTATGTCCATGAAATATATCCTTTTCACTGATTATACAGATTTCATTTGGTATAATTTGTTGTTGTACAGTTAAGACAGTTGTCGTACGTGAACATCACTGATGACGGTGTATTGATGATCCTGGGTACACAGCAACAGGATGGTGGCCAGTATCGCTGTGTGGCCACCAACGAGGCGGGGACAGACTCCGCTGATGTCACACTCGAGGTCGGATGTAAGTAGCATTTCAAAAGTTTTGGTTGGTAAGTCTCTATCCAGTGGTATTATGTGGTACTTGATGAATTGCCATGGTAGACATGGTGAATAGGGACATAATATCATAGCCCCATAATCTCAAACTAGCTAACATAGTTTCTGATTGGTTTAGAACTTCTGGGCTATAACCATATTGGTCTTGTTTTATGCATAGATGGAGGTACTGTTAATTGATGTGTGATAGATAAAATGTAACACCCTTATTCATGGTATTTCTAAAACCAAGATGTAGGGATATGAATGGTCAGTTATGGTATGGACATTGATGACCTGTCAATGTTTATGAATATTCTCCTTTGAAAAGCATGTTAGTTCAGAACTATTCCAACAAATTATATAATTATCCTCCCAGGGGATTCCAGAAATTCTATTTATAGTGGTTTAATGGAGTCAATGTTTAGTTAAATCACTACATTGTATGTATTGTTGTTCCTTTTGGCAAGCCTAAAGTCCTCGAGTGGGGTTGGTTTTTAACTTGCATTGCCCTAACCTACCAGAAAGCAAGTTTTCAGATTCTGTTCAATTGTTTTGTAGTGGTTACATATCAATAATATATTTTAATCTTGAGTGGAGAAAGGAAAATACAAGATCATATGATAAACACACATTTTCTGTAATGTTGTATGTCAGAATGGTTGTCTTTTATAGCTGAGCCCCGCATCATCACCCAACCTACTAACCTTGGAGCAGACATCGGAACCAATGTCACAATAAACTGTGAGGCTGCCGGACATCCGCCCCCGAAGATCTACTGGAGGAATAAGGAAGGCACAATCATCGCATATGGTGGACGATATAATCAACTCCCGACAGGCTCCCTCTCAATCACAAGTAAGGTGTAGAGTGAATTTGATAATGAACAATGTATTTGTAGGCTTTATAATGTGCAGTACATAGATAATATTACATATCAGATTCTGGACCAGGTTTACTTTGAAATTGGAGCTTAAAGTTATTTAGCATATGGTATTTCATAGGATGATCAATTTTGAATTCTATAATTTACACAGTTCAGTTAAGCAAATGTTTCTCTTGGCAAAGAAATAATCGCAAAACATTAACTTTACAGTAGATTGTTTCTGAATTAAACTCATACTTTGGGAATATTGCAACATATTTAGTTATGATAATTAATGTATACATGATCATGTTATTAAACTGTTGAGATTTTCCCCCAGATTTGAAGATTGGTGATGAGGGTCGGTACACATGCGTGGTTCAGAACCAGTTTGGTATGAGGGACATATCGGCTTATCTTACAGTCACTGGAATAGGTATGTTACCATGCTAACTGCATTTGTTACAGTACACAAACAAACTTACACGAACTTCCAATTTTATAATTCAAAACAATTATTTACCTTAACAGTTTGAAATTTGTATCTTTAGGAAAACAATTCTGGAACAATGATCTTGTACATCTTTTATTCAGTAAAGTTCCTTATGATTATTATCAATAATTAGTTCTCAAAGTTATGATTGATACATTGAAGTGTACAAATGTTTTATCTTACCTGCTGTTAATTTCATACTGATGTGTTCTTGTAACATTTTAGCTCATTTATTGATCAAATATTAAAATTGAATATGATAAATTTCTCACTATGAAACATTATCAAACATGCATTAAACAGATTGAAATATGAAAATATGGAATGTGATTTAAGATGCTTTTGAACAGATTTGAATTCTGCTATAGCATGTATAAAACACAACAGTGGCTACAGGTTTTGATATCAAACTGCTTCTGTTTTAGTGCGTCCCTGTGATCGCCTTTACCAACCCATTCATAGAAGTAATTGAGGGTGACGAGGTGGAGTTGAACTGTGTGCTACTGAGAGGAAACCCCAAACCTTTACTCAACTGGATCAAAGATGGAATGGTTGTACAGCCATCGACACGTGTGACACGACCCTTCAACAGCACTGTCCTCATTGGGGACATCCAGCGAGACATGGAAGGGGATTATCAGTGTGTGGCGAGCAATGTGGCTGGCAACTCTACATATACCGTGACTGTCGACGTCCTTGGTATGATCTTGTTTGTAAACATTTCTTACATTTTTCATGTTTATATTGCAAGGTCTTGTAAACCTTTTTTTCTAAGGCATTTCTTCATGGTGTAGTTGATTCAAGATTTCTCTTTTGATTGTATAAAGGTTTTTAGGTTTTAAACCTTTTACAGTGATTGGAAATGTATTTTGCAGTTCCCCCGATGCTGCGGATAGACGATGAAACAGATGTCCTGGACAGATTTAGTGTGATTGAAGGAGACTCCATCTTCCTGCCCTGTAATGTGGATGGAGACCCACCACCCTCATTTACATGGCTGAAGGATGGTAGTGAGATCCTTTTGACAGACCCCTCCTACTACATCACAGAGGATGGCACTTTGGAGATATTTGGGGCAGAGGCGTCAAGTAGAGGAACATACACGTGTGTAGCAAGCAATGTAGCTGGGGAAGTGGAGAAAACTGTCACTCTCTTTGTGGAGGGTGAGTAACGGAGATTTTACTGTGGATGTCACAACTTTGTATGGGATTTGTATCTTCACATCCTCATAGAAGTTAAATACCTTTGTTTAGGGTGTGTAACTGTAACAGGATTCACATGCTCACAGCAGTCAAAATGATGACAGTTTGTACAAATACAGTGTCATCACTCTAAGTTACACAACTCCGACGTTGTAGTCTGACATTCCTGCTGGTCAGACAATACTGATATATTGACCATACTCTCTGTAGCTGATATTGATAGACATGACTGGACATGCTATCTAATTTGTGGATAATAAGTTTTTAAACATGAAAATCACATCTTCACTTCACTTTTTCGAGCATCTTGTTGAAAACATGAATGTATTTAAGCTTTCGTGATCATTTTATGAATCCATACAAGTCTGTCCTTAAATGACCTTAATGTTTTGATAGGCTGTTAAACAATACTAAACCAAACAAAACAATATGAAACAAACTACATTTAGTCATTTCTTTAACGGTTGTAATTGTTTTGATCATCAGAATGACTAGAACATATAAAAATATTGACAATGTGAATAGACATATGAATGATGACAAATTAAATATTTGTATTATTTATCCAGAAGTCTTAACTTTGGACTAAACTTTAAATGTTCCAGTACCGCCTGCTATAGAAGGCCAGCTTAATGAGAAGTATGTGGTAGAAGCAGGGGATGTAGTCCTCTTGCCCTGTGTGGTCAGTGGAGTTCCTGAACCTGAGGTAAACTGGAGGCGTAACTTCGTCCCATTTTACGCTGACACTGAGAGATTCTTAATCAGTGACCAGGGCCTGAATATCGCCCCAGCCCTGATTGTAGATAAGGCTATCTACGAATGTGTTGCTACCAATGATGCTGGCAGTGCCTCCAAGGTCATCACACTTATTGTTCAGAGTAAGTACTCAACCTATAACTCAAACAATAGCTGTGTGCAGAATGTAAGGCTTCTAAAAATAAAATACTCAGTTACACAAACTAATGGCTTCATATGTAAAACTTCTAAATAAAACATATCATTATATTTACTTGGGGAGGGACCCCGTTTTGGATGACTCTAATTTATTGGGGGAGGGGCATTGTTTGGATACCGTAGACAATATCATTTTTTGAGTAGACTTCAATTAAATAGGGGATAGGCCTGTTTTCGGTTGACTTTAACATTATATTGCAGGAGGGGCCTGTTTGGATCAATTTTAACATCATGATATTGGGAAAAGGGTCTCTTTTCAGTTGACTTAAACTTATTGGGAGAGGAGCCTGTTTTGAGTAAACTTAAACTTAATGAGGAAGGGGCCTTTGTTGGGTAGACTTTAATGTATTGGGGATAGGGGCTGTTTTGGATAAACTTTAATGAATTGAGGATTGGGCCTGTTTTGGATAAACTTTAATGAATTGAGGATTGGGCCTGTGTTGGGGAGACTTTAATGAATTGGGGATGGGGCCTGTTTTGGATAAACTTTAATGAATTGAGGATTGGGCCTGTTTTGGATAAACTTTAATGAATTGAGGATTGGGCCTGTTTTGGATAAACTTTTAAATTAATGAATTGGGGATGGGGCCTGTGTTGGGGAGACTTTAATGTATTGGGGATGGGGCCTGTTGTATAGAATTTGTTTTGCATGCATTTGATTTCTTTTTTAAATATACATGTATCTATCTTTCTCTATCAGTTCCTCCTCAGATAAGTTTGGAGGGTGATGATGAGATAACCGTCCTCAGAACTGAAGGTGTGACATTAAACTGTGAGGCGACTGGTAACCCTACCCCAGTTGTTCGCTGGACCAAAGATGGAGTTACCCTTGATATATCGGACAGCAGCTATTATCAGCTGATTGGCAATGGATCTTTGCGTATACTGTCTGCTGGTCTTGAAGATAGTGGGTTGTATATGTGTGTGGTAACCAACACGGCAGGTACAGAGACCAAAGAATTCTTCGTAACAATCAATGGTATGATACATTTAGTATTACTTTTTGAGATCAACTTTCTAAACTTGCTTTTCTTAAAAAAAGGAGGGGAAGGAGGGGGGGATAGTGTAGCCCACAATTCAATATACAGTTACAACAATGATAAAAAACTTTTAGATGAATATCAAATTGTGTTAAATGAAAAAAATTGTACCTGAGTGTATAGGTTTGCACTTTTTATTTGATTTCTATCTGACGAGTGGGTAGGTTTTTGAGTCAACACAATTTTTACTTGGTCAGGTGAGTTTGGCCTTATCCACTTAAGTTGTGTTTATAATATGTTCAACACAAATTCACAATACTGTTTTATGTTTAGCTTTGCCTACCCTGCCTAATAACCTTCCGAAGAATACCTCGGCTATTGAGAACAGCGATGTGATCCTCGAGTGCCCAGCCAAAGGTACCCCATTTCCAGAGATCACTTGGTACAAGGACGATGTCAAGTTGTCTTCCAACGACTTCGGCGTGAATATCCTACCTGATGGTTCCCTTCAGCTCAAAAGCATCTCGGCTCAGGACACTGGGGAGTATCGCTGCCTGGCAATCAATGTTGCTGGAGAAGTTGACCATACAACGAAACTAAAAGTCCTTGGTAAGAATACTGTAGGCGCTAATTTATTAGCGGAGGTATAATTTTAGCACCTTTAGAACTAAATACATAATGCTAATTCATGTACACCTTAAAAGATGTCCAGAGAAAAAGGTAGATCATGTTGCATGATCAGTAAAAACTTTCCTCTAATTTATAATATACAGAATACTTCATTTCCTGTATTTTACATGAAATAGCTCTCGTTCACATGTACTTAACTTATGATTCATTATAATCACTTCATCAAAATAATAAACCCTGAGGACATCATATTCATACTTCATTTTACCCATCACCTATTTCTGTACATTAGCTCCAGTAAAAGTTTGGATCCCTGCTCCCACATACCCTGTACTCATGTCTCATTTAACTGAAATATGCTTGAGTTCAGTTTTGCCATATATTGACCTATGATAACACCAATACATGTGTTTGAGAACCTTTGAAGTGGTGGCCGAGTGGTAAAGGTGTCTCGACACTTTATCACTTGCAATCCACCTCTGGGTTGTGGGTTCGAAACCCAAGTGGGGCAGTTGCCAGGTACTGACTGTAGGCCGGTGGTTTTTCTCCGGGTACTCCGGCTTTCCTCCACCTCCAAATTCAGGCACATCCTTAAATGACCCTGACTGTTAATAGGACGCATAACAAAATAAACCAAACAAAGAAACACTAACTTACCACAGTTATAAAAGACCTTAATGTCTCTAACAAGTTCGAGTTTCACAGTTGTTGAGTCATAGTCAAGGTCACTGTTAACTATTTTTAGAAAATACTTTGTCAGCACTCTTGTGGGATTTTGATCAAACCTTAGACACTTGTAAAAACACATTCACTAGCAGAGGATGGTAGGGGTAAAAACCATTCACTAGCAGAGGATGGTAGGGGTAAAAACCATTCACTAGCAGGGGATGGTAGGGGTAAAAACCCATTCACTAGCAGAGGATGGTAGGGGTAAAAACCATTCACTAGCAGGGGATGGTAGGGGTAAAAACCATTCACTAGCAGGGGATGGTAGGGGTAAAAACCATTCACTAGCAGGGGGTGGTAGGGGTAAAAACCCATTCACTAGCAGGGGATGGTAGGGGTAAAAACCATTCACTAGCAGGGGATGGTAGGGGTAAAAACCATTCACTAGCAGAGGATGGTAGGGGTAAAAACCATTCACTAGCAGGGGATGGTAGGGGTAAAAACCCATTCACTAGCAGAGGATGGTAGGGGTAAAAACCATTCACTAGCAGGGGGTGGTAGGGGTAAAAACCATTCACTAGCAGGGGATGGTAGGGGTAAAAACCCATTCACTAGCAGGGGATGGTAGGGGCAAAACCCATTCACTAGCAGGGGGTGGTAGGGGTAAAAACCCATTCACTAGCAGGGGATGGTAGGGATAAAAACCCATTCACTAGCAGGGGGTGGTAGGGGTAAAACCCATTCACTAGCAGGGGGTGGTAGGGGTAAAAACCATTCACTAGCAGGGGATGGTAGGGGTAAAAACCCATTCACTAGCAGGGGATGGTAGGGGCAAAACCCATTCACTAGCAGGGGGTGGTAGGGGTAAAAACCCATTCACTAGCAGGGGATGGTAGGGATAAAAACCCATTCACTAGCAGGGGGTGGTAGGGGTAAAACCCATTCACTAGCAGGGGGTGGTAGGGGTAAAACCCATTCACTAGCAGGGGGTGGTAGGGATAAAACCCATTCACTAGCAGGGGATGGTAGGGGTAAAAACCCATTCACTAGCAGGGGATGGTAGGGGTAAAAACCCATTCACTAGCAGGGGATGGTAGGGGCAAAACCCATTCACTAGCAGGGGGTGGTAGGGGTAAAAACCCATTCACTAGCAGGGGATGGTAGGGATAAAAACCCATTCACTAGCAGGGGGTGGTAGGGGTAAAACCCATTCACTAGCAGGGGGTGGTAGGGGTAAAACCCATTCACTAGCAGGGGGTGGTAGGGGTAAAACCCATTCACTAGCAGGGGGTGGTAGGGATAAAACCCATTCACTAGCAGGGGATGGTAGGGGTAAAAACCCATTCACTAGCAAGGAGTGGTAGGGGTAAAACCCATTCACTAGCAGGGGGTGGTAGGGGTAAAAACCCATTCACTAGCAGGGGGTGGTAGGGGTAAAAACCCATTCACTAGCAGGGGGTGGTAGGGGTAAAAACCCATTCACTAGCAGGGGATGGTAGGGGTAAAAACCCATTCACTATCAGGGGGTAATAGGGGTAAAAACCATTCACTAGCAGGGGATGGTAGGGGTAAAAACCATTCACTAGCAGGGGATGGTAGGGGTAAAAACCCATTCACTAGCAGGGGATGGTAGGGGTAAAACCCATTCACTAGCAGGGGATGGTAGGAGGTGGTAGGGGATATAAATTGCTTTAGCAGTACTCAGAATGCTTGTTTATATCGTTTGCTGATAACAAATTACGTGGTATTGACAGTGGCACCCAAGGTGATCGGTGGAGACCGTGGGGATATCCCCATCCCAGAGAGCCACACAGTAAGGGCCAACGAAACACTCACCATGTATTGTACTGTGGAGGCAGATCCCGCCCCGACGATTGAGTGGCTGAAGAACGGTGAACCATTCACTGAGGAGGAGCTGTCCCATGTCCGTATCTCCTTAAATGGCAAAGAACTTGTCATTCCTCGGGCCTCCGTCGAAGACACTGCTCTCTATACTTGTGTGGCCACTAACATTGCCGGATCTTCTCAGAAAGAATTTGATGTTGATGTCCATGGTAATGAAATGATAATTATGCACCTGTCCAGTTTTTATTGATGTCTCTTTCCTTTAAATCACATTTAAGACAAAAGTATGCTGGTTTTATGAGTATTTATTTTAGTGCCCACATATATGAGTGTAATAATCAATGGGATCATCCTCCCATCCGTCCATCTCTTTGTCAGCACTTGATTCTTGAGATTATTTTAGAATCTAAATGTCTAAAAATACTTGTTTGACAAGATGATACATGTACACAACTGTATAAGTCCAAGGTCACTTAGTATAATTGAAATGGGAATATAGTCAAATACAGGGTTCTATAAATAGACATGGTTGACCTTGCTGAACCCTGTCAGTTTTCTTGTTGAATCCAAGATTCAAGACATTCAAATCATTGTGCGTTATCTACTGAGAAATATATGTCTTCACTGTTGACCTTGGCAGTGCCCCCAACGATTGACCCCGGGACAGTGTCCAACGGTACCTTGTCTGTAAAGGTTCAGCAGACCTTGACCATCAACTGCCCAGTGAACGGTATCCCTCTTCCTCAGATCAGCTGGTTTAAGGATGAACAGTACATCTCTCCAATACTTGACGCAAACATCAAGCTCTATGCTGGAGGTCGAAGGTTAGAGGTGCTCAATGCTAGAATCACAGATGCTGGGCGGTACAAGTGTGTTGGGGAAAACATTGCAGGAAGTACACAGCATGAGTTTGATGTCAAAGTCAATGGTAAGTTTAATCATATAAATAACTTAATTTGAAAACAATTCTCTATTGTCACAAAAGCTTTTATAAACTTAATTTGAAAACAATTCTCTATTGTCACAAAAGCCTTTATAAACAATGAAAATTGACAAAGAAACACCTTTATAAACAATGAAAATTGACAAAGAAACACCTTTATAAACAATGAAAATTGACAAAGAAACACCTTTATAAACAATGAAAATTGACAAAGAAACACCTTTATAAACAATGAAAATTGACAAAGAAGCACCTTTATAAACAATTAAAATTGAAAAAGAAACAATGTTACTTGTTTGATTTTTTCCTATATATGTCAGGTATATTTATCCTCAATTAACATGTATTAGGTATGTTTGTGATTGTGTTGTCCATTTTGTTATTTAAACAGTACCTCCTCAGATAGAGCATTCCGATGTCCTTGTAATTCCTGAGGTTGTTGAGAACGGAGACCTACAACTGAATTGCCCTGCATCAGGAAAACCAACGCCAAAAATCACATGGTTCAGGGAGAATCAGCCAATCAAGTTCAATTCTTCTCGCTATCTGTTACTGAATGATGGATTCACATTGCAGATTCTAGATGCACAGCAGGACGATGCAACAAGGTTTATCTGTCGAGCCGAAAATGTGGCTGGAGCCAATGAAAAGGCTTTCGATGTGGATGTGTTAGGTAGGTTCACCTTACTAGTTCAGGCAAGCAGGAAATTCTCTTTAGTCTAGTGAAGGGTGACTGCCGAGAGAGTGAAAGGTCTAGTTTGAATGCATGTGCTGTCAGGATATATTTTTCATTACTCCTTACTTACACTGTATGTTCATTGATGGTAATTAATTGTAACATATCTATGTTGCTTGTACTACTTGATAATAAGTTTTGTAAGTTGACAGTCATTATTAGAATATAAACATTTTTGTTAAATAATGAGCAGATTTTAACACAAGAAATTGATATATCAATGTGGTGCAAACATTTCAGTCCATTTTGTGTATTGCAAAGGGCTAATTAAAAATGAGCCACAACACTGGTTTAAAATGATGATTAATGTTTACAGTGCCAGCCAGGATCTCCAGCGATAACCTTGACCCTACACCCGATGTAGTCCTAAATAGGACACTGTTGTTGAACTGCCCTGCAGAAGGTAACCCTATCCCTGAGATCACATGGTACAAAGATGGATTTATCTTGGACACCTCACTCAATCCCCGATATGACATTCTGTCTGGGGGCCGCCAACTCCGTATCCAGGCAGTCCGACTCTCCGACACTGCCATATACAGGTGTGAGGCCATCAACAAAGCTGGAGAGTCTTCATTTGAGTTCAACACAGATATATTTGGTAGGTACAGTTGAAATCAAGAATTGTAATTATAAAAAGTAGAAATGTTATCAAAACATTCCTTTAATATTAAAATATATATTTATCTGACAGAATCATTTTAGCATGTGTTTGTAATTAATTTATTTGATAGCTATTTATAATAAATTATCTTCTAAAATACTATGTTCAATTGCTTGTTCAGTTCCATCGAAGATTCCGATTACAAATATCAACATCAATCCCAAGGCTGTGGTGAACAGTTCGCTGACCTTGAACTGTCCAGCAAAAGGGACACCTACACCAGAAATAACATGGTTCAAGGATGGAAGGGAGATAACTCCGGAACTTTACCCCAACATTCGTATTAAAAATAATGGACTTCAACTCGAGATTATCAATTCTCAGGTTTCTAACACAGGAACCTACAGATGTAGGGCAGTCAATCCAGCAGGGCAGAGCGAACTCGTCCTCAATGTTAACATACAAGGTACAGTGTCAGTTATTCAACACACTTTTCTTTCAAGACTTGTTGGAGATGTGTACTTGTTCCCTATAAACAGTCAACTTATACCCCTGCCCATTCTGCGGTGGCCGAGTGGTTAAGGTGTCTCGACACTTTATCACTAGCCCTCCACCTCTGGGTTGCGAGTTCGAAACCTACGTGGAGCAGTTGCTTGGTACCGACTGTAGGTCGATGATTTTTCTCCGGGCACTCCGGCTTTCCTCCACCTCCAAAACCAGACACATCCTTAAATGACCCTGGCTGTAATTAGGACGTTAAACAAAACAAACTAAACCAATCCAAAAAAACAAAACAAATCACTGAAGCTTGTAGTAATAAACATTTGTTTACAAGGTAAAGTGTCAGTCATTCGACACTGATCAGAGTATGCACTTCCACTAACCTGTGACCTGTCAAATTAGGAGTAAAATTCTATCTCCTTGCAGGACTTTACACGCCACCACTGGTTAACCTGACTCGATAATTGTTATCATCATGACTCTTTTATCCACCAAAAATGTGGTATAGTTGTTATTTAAAATCCAACATTTTTGGAAATCAACATCTGACAATGTCTGCTAAAACCAAATGCAATTTCATAACAAAATTTATTAGCTGAAGACTTAAACTTTGTGTTGCAGTGCCTGCTAAAATAAGTTCAGATGTAGATACAGACCCCAGAGTGATAATTGGTGAACCAGCCACAATCTACTGCCCTGCCAGTGGTACACCAGCTCCCAAGATCAGGTGGTTCAAAAACGGCTCACCTATCATTTTGTCTGAGGATCGCCAGGACATAAGAGTGACTGCTGGAGGGCGGGAACTATATATACTCGCAGCAGAGGTGGACGACGCAGGATCCTACACATGTGTCGCCACAAACGAAGCTGGAGAGGCAGAAGAAACATTTAATCTTGAAGTGTATGGTATGCATTCGTGGTTTTTAACATGTTTATTTAGTTATTTCTAGTTTTAGAATAATATGTTGTAGCCAATACATTGATAGATTTATCTTTATGTCAAAGGTAAGACTAAAAGTTGGTACAATTGTTACATGATGAAGTTTTGATATGCATGGAAAATGATTTTGTAGTCAAAGGCAAGCACTGAAAGGGTCAACACACTTGTGTATACGTAGACAAGGTCATTATAACATTAAGACTATCTTTACTCTCCCAGTTTTATACACGAGTCTATGATTCAGTGGTTGGTTAGTGATTGGTAATGAATTTAAGATAGCTGTAATTGAAAGAGTCAGTTTGTTCTGAATTTTCAACTAGTGGGAAAAAAATTCAAAATTCAAAAAAAAAGAAAATGGTGTCAGAAGTGGGATTATTAAGAATATCAAATTCAAATCCAATATTTCCTATGGAGTAGATTGGTGCATGTAACAGGTCAAATTTGTTAACCCTGTTAACAAAGCATTTTTACACAATGATACTGAATGTTAGATTTAAACAAAGCAATAATTTTTAGCTCACTTCTCCAAGAGATGGGGAGCTTATGTTATCCACCCTCAACCCCCTCCCTGGCGTAATCTTCAGTGGTATTTTGGTGCAAGTATAGAAAGGCATCAGTAAACTCCTTTATAACTGCACTAGGGTTCTAATATATTTGGTTTGAGGGAATTGGAGACAAACATGTTTCCTAATAATGGGAACTTCAATGCTTCCTACAATGCAAAACCTAATTTAAACAATGTTTATTTTGTATTTTTGTTAAAATATCTACATAGATGAATCGCAATATAGATTTCAGTTAATGAACTTGCACTCTATTTCTAGTGTGAGGTATATTGATATACAATGTGAAGCGAGTTTTGTACTGATAACAATACACTTCTTAATCTTACAGTCCCACCACAAATCGATCACACTTTTGATGAAATCACCAAGGTCATTCGAGGTCGAACAACTGTCCTTAACTGCCCAGCCAATGGTATTCCTCTGCCAAACATTGAATGGCAGAAGAATGGACGTGTGATGATTTTCACCGATCGTGTGGTAGTACTGGATGGAGGACGACAGCTGAAGATCACCAATTCTACAGATAGTGATCGTGGCCTATACAGATGTATA
The DNA here is from genome assembly GCF_902652985.1 of Pecten maximus. NCBI lineage: Eukaryota > Metazoa > Mollusca > Bivalvia > Pectinida > Pectinidae > Pecten > Pecten maximus. The sequence continues at coordinate 40,239,145 of NC_047016.1, read as the reverse complement.
GCAACAAATCGTGCTGGGCGCGACGCAGCCGACATGGAACTGGTGGTACTGGGTAAGTGATAATAAACATATTATATCACATAACTTTCATGTTCTGTCGTGTCATATGGTGATGCCAAAATGATGTGTAATGAGACTATTCAGGGCTTTTTCTCACTAGTTTGGGATGGGGCCTTTTTGTCTCATTTTAGAAAGAAAATTGGTTAATTGGGAACAAGTTTTTCAGGAGTAAACTGCAAATTTTGGGAATTTGGCTTTAAAATGAAATAATTCCAATTGGGAATGTGGCCCATTAATGGTCCCAAAGATGGGCCCAAAAAGCCCTCAGAAAATTTCCTGCTATTGTAACAGATAAATGATGTGAGGATTTCACATACATATGCTTGTTTTGGTTGTGGAAAACTACCATTCAAGTCAAAATTAGTCATTCTAATCAATTGGAAGAGTTTTCTTTCATAACTATGAGTTACCAAGGTATGTGAGCATTAGAATCTAACTTGTGTCAATGAACTATAGCATTATGGCTTATCAAATTACTGAACTTGCTTTAATAAATTACATATTACATAAACAATCATGTATGGTCCTCTATATATATTGATAACTTAGGGTTTTAAGAGACCTTAAAAGTTTCTGACCTTGCCTTATTAACTGTGTTGTCCCTTCTGTCTTTACAGTTCCTCCAGACATTGACGAGTCCAACACTGTGTACACGCCCCGTGTTGTTGTCAACCGGACTGTTCTATTGGAATGTGCTGTATCAGGAGTACCCACACCCACTGTCCAGTGGTTCCTTAACGACCGACCTATCAGACAGACAAACAGGATCAGACTACTAGCCAGCAACAAACAGTTACAGATTGAGCGTGCTCAGACTAGTGATAGTAATACCTATACTTGTCAAGCCACTAACGAGGCCGGGCAACTCCGCAAGAATTTCCAACTCATGATTCTAGGTATTGGTATAAAAAAGTGACTTCAGGCCATTTCTAATTGAAGCTCTTTGAGAGAAAATGGATGGAGAATGATACATTTTCTGGATTGTGAAAGAGTAACGAATTAAATCCTTTTGAAATTTAGGATTTTTTAACCTCATAGAACAGTGACAGTAGTCAGTGAAAGGAACCTGGCAATAGGCAGAGTAATATAGAGGGTAAACCAGTCAATAGTTCGCTGAAGAAATAATTCGGCTTGTAGGTAGCAAGGTTATTTGACCAAGTACGACAAAGGCAATTATGTATTAAAAGGGGGAAACACTTTTAGTGACAAAAGAGCAACTTAAAGAAAGTTTTTTTTAGGTTTCAAAGTTAATCTAGAATCTTAAATGGTAATTTTTTTCTGATATGAGACCAAGAATATTTTCCTTTATTTTACAGTACCACCTCTGCTTAACAAGTCGGTGAACACTAACTTCACGGTGAAAGAGAATGGAAACATTGTGATACAGTGTCCTGTGTTGGGCGGTATTCCTGACCCCTCTGTGTTTTGGCTGAAGGATCGTGTTCCTCTCAATAACTTTCCTTACCAGAATCTGAATGTGACCAACCGTAACCGTCGACTGGAGATCCGCAATGCTAAAGTGGTAGATGCTGTCCAGTATACTTGTCAAGCACGCAACTCTGCAGGGGAAGACTCGATGAATTTCTACCTTAGAGTGTTTGGTGGGTTTCCTTTTGTTTTTACCAGACCATAATGCATGCTTGTAGCAGTGTATCACTTCCATAATTAGGAAAAATTTAGTCTCTTGGGAAAGATTTAAACAGAAAATACAAGCTTATATGTAAGAATTCTTATCTATTTTAGACTGTTGGTGCTGGAAAAATATATGGTGGAATTGCATGAAATAGAAAATAAAAAACAATAATGCAATATATAAATGTCAGCTTCAGATTATCTTGTATTAATAGTGTAACATAACCGTCACTTCAAGTTTCGCCTGGTATTCACAAATTCAAATCCTGCATTAAACAGTGAGGCCATCGATTACAAACGAATCAGAGAGACCGACCTTCACAGTGTTGGAAGGTGAGCAGGTAACACTGGAGTGTCCTGTGACGGGTATCCCTGACCCAGGGATACAGTGGCAGAAGGATGGACGTGTCATAGAGCTGTCCCAGAACTCACACATGAGCATCATAGCAGGAGGGCAGGTACAAGATGACATGCAGTTATAAACGTTCAGATGTGTTTATTAAATCAGAAAAATTACAAACAGATTTCATTATTTCAGATTCATTATGTCCTTCTAGAGAAAAGAAAGTGCAAGCACACATTGGGAATTTGCCCATTCCAGATTTACATTTTTTGATTCCATTGAAGATTTGCAGATTTTCATATTCATTGCCTAAAACAGTGATTCATAACCAAGAAAGTTCACAATCTTTACTCTGAAATATTTTACACCAAAGTTTTATTAGTTACGCTATCAGATATTATCTACGCTACGGAGAGTTTTTATTTACACTCCAAAATGTTATCAATTACAATTGGAAGATATTAATCATTAACTCTGGAAGGGGTATTCATTATAAGACTCAGCATTCAGATATTGTTCTCAATATATAGGTCCTTAGAATCCTCAGTGCCAGGGTAGGGGACACGGCCCAGTACATGTGCCATGCTGAAAATGAAGCTGGATTTGCAGAGAAATTCTTCCAAGTCAACATCAATGGTAACTTCTAAATATAGCATCTGAAATTCAAGGAAATGTATATAAACAGGGGATGCTGCCCATGGGGGCAGAGGAGTAAGGCCGTATTAGGGAAAATGTTTCATACGGGGATTTTAGCAAACATTGATCTTGGACGTGTGTAATATGTTCTCTTGAGGCAGAGGAGTGGGGCACAATGGAGGAAATAGAAGTATTAATCTGTTTTCCTTAAGTACCCGTTCCAGAAATTCAAGGAAATGTATATAAACAGGGGATGCTGCCCATGGGGGCAGAGGAGTAAGGCCGTATTAGGGAAAATGTTTCATACGGGGATTTTAGCAAACATTGATCTTGGACGTGTGTAATATGTTCTCTTGAGGCAGAGGAGTGGGGCACAATGGAGGAAATAGAAGTATTAATCTGTTTTCCTTAAGTACCCGTGCTACATCGAGGTTAAGAAATATCTACAACATTATTGTCCTTGTGCCAAGAAAACAATAATTGTCCAATGGAATTATGCCTCTCTACAATGTAAACCTCTGAAATCCCACCGTCCATAGATAAGAATAATAACAATGCATTATGTTAACTAGATTTTGGTTCCTGGGTCATTACCTAGATATAGTCGAGAATCATATTTTATTATGATCATATGTTTGTCAAAGAATACATTAAAATGCAGTTATTGAACATGAATAGAGGAAAACATTAATGCTACCTGGTTCGATCCTGGGCTCCTACGCCTGGTGAATTATCCTTGTGTCATAACATAGAACTGATTGTCTGGTAGATAACTGATAACATCTCAAAGATTTAGGTTCTTTTGATTATTTCTTGTTACCGTATTTATTTGAAATGCATTCTAAAATTTATTTTCAGTGCGCCCACGCATTAATGGTTCCCAGGTTCTTCAGGAGAAGTCAGTTATCTTAGGCAATGACCTTTCTCTGCATTGCCCCACTCTTGGAATCCCGCCCCCAGAAATTTCATGGTACTGGCAGGGTGGCCTCGTGGCTCACGAGAGTCGATTTTTCCAGATCTTGGATAGAGGAGAGACACTGCTGTTGAATGATGCTGACCGCCCCCAGGAGGGCTTCTATACATGTGTTGCCACCAACCCTGCTGGCTCTACAAGTCTCAACTTCACTGTCACTGTGCTGGGTAGGTGGTATGTCTTATCTTCAAACAACATGATATATATATACACACAAGATGTTGATACAATTAAGTGACATGATTTCCTAACAGTGTCTCTGTATAGTGTAAATTCTGTTCACAGTGCCCCCTATGATCACAGACTCTGTGACAGATGTGACCGGCGTTGTTGATACATCGGTTGTCCTGCCCTGTGAGTTTGGTGGCTACCCTGACCCTAAGGTAACATGGAAGAAGGATGGCTACCCATTTCCCCTCTCCAGTCTTCGTCATCAGGTGTCGTTCGGAGCCATCCAGTTCAGCCGTGTTCGTCTGGAGGACCAGGGAATATATGAGTGTATGGTTACTAACCTAGTTGGCAATGATACAAAGCGCATCAACCTCACCTTACAGGGTAAGTATAGCTGTTTTTGTAAACGGTTTAGCTCACCTGGACCTGTTGCTATATTCCGAGTGTCGGTGTCAGCTCCTTCTGTTGACAGCTAGATTTAAGTTTTTATAAAACAGTGTTGTGTCATTGCTAATGAGGATACAGCTTAAATATTTAATGTGTGTTTTCCTTGTGATAAAGCCTTTACATCGATATTACATTTGTGGACACCTTGACCTTGACCTTTGACTTATTGTTGGAAAACTTTGTATCTTGGCCACAGTATGTTAACCATATGAGATAGGACTTTCATATATTTGACTTATGCTCCTTGTTATAAGACCTTTCCATAAGTAGTACTTTTTTGTACCTGCTGACCTTGATGGTGAACTTTGACCTGCTTTAATTTAAATGCTAATTTCAAATTAAAACCCACTCGGTGAGCTATGTTGTCTTCTAACAACTCTTATATGGGTATCCCCATAGCAAGACAGGATATGGTGATGTTTATATCATATCCATCATATCCATCCTGCCATCCTTGCAATATGGCATCTGGTGAAATGAAATTATACTGCTTATTTGAACAAAACACTCTAAAAGCACTTTAAAGTCAGAAATAAAAACAGACTTGTTGCAAACAGAATTCACAGTCAGTTTTAGGAAAATGTCACAACCAAATTTGAGGGGGAAAAAACCAAATGGTGGCACAACTATTTCAGTAGTCATTTTATATAATAGACTGTTCTATGTGTCAATGTAATACAGAATTTATTAGAGATCAATAATTTGATATGCCATGAGCCTTACAAGAGTTGATATTAAATACCCAATTATTTGACAAGTTAAATAAATTTCACATTGAATTTGACAAGATTCTATTTATATGTATCTGGAATTGATGAGAAAATAAACGAAACCTCACAAATTAATTTCCTACAACACAGGCTTATTTTGACTGGAACGCTAGCAAGACAATCATATGATTGTCCTCCCAACATTCCTTATTAATCGTCACAATCATGTTTTAACATGTGTGTCTTTAATTATTGATGACATGGCTGTATGACATGACAGAACAGTTATGGTATATATTATATCCCCTGCAGTGCCTCCTGGAATAATTGGTCCAAGGGATCTGCGTATAGAGGTTTTAGTTGGCAATGACGCCTTCCTTCCCTGTGATGCAGTAGGTCAACCAGAACCTGAGATCTCTTGGTCCAAGGGATTTCACACACAGCTCAAGCGAAACCAAGGTCAGTAACACTTTGTAAATGTGGTATTAAAATCATCTAACATGTTTTGTCTCATTTACAGACTTAAGTACAAATATTTCATTAATACAAAAATTCTAACTTTATTTTCTCTACAGTCATTCTGGCCAATGGGACCTTACATGTGAGAAGTGTAGCCAGAAAAGATGGTGGCGTTTACCGGTGTACTGCAGCAAATTCTGTAGATCTTGCATATCGCATTGTAAGACTCAGGCCTCTAAGTAAGATATTGATACAAACCAAACACCAATATATTTATATGCCAAACATTCTCTCTCTCTTATAAGTCCGCTACCAGTGAAACCGTAGGGGACTATTGGTTTTCTCTCCATCTGTCTTGTATGCAAACGCCAAAGTTTGTCAGCGCTCTAACTTAACCCCTCTAAATATGTTAAGAAGGTGAAAATACCAAAACTATGATCCCGCTAATTAAAAGTGCTATACAGAACAATGTATTGGCTCACCTAACCCAAATGCCTGGTGAGCTTATGCTTTGGCTTCCGTCCTTCAATATTTCTTTTATGCTGTTACAAGTCTTGATCAACTAAAAGGATTTTGATGTAATTTGTTCTGGAGCATCATTTGGCACAATTTTGGATAGCCACGGATGATTGATCAGTGCTACCCTACGCTAACCACCCATTGGTCAGCTCAGTGAAAAATGCTTGTTTACATGATGTCACTCTATAAATAGAAACCAATCACCATATCTGTTTATCAAAACTATATTTCAGTTCATATTTCTGATGTCAAGTGTCAAATTAAAACTTCCAGTTGTTGTAATAAAATTTTCATATTTCTACATCAACATTTCAGTACGCCCATCCATTCTTGTTGGGCAAGTGTACTACAACGCCCATCTTGGAGACAAAGTTGTACTTCCTTGTCGTGTGACAGCAAGTCCCAGGGCAAAGATTGTCTGGAGGAAGGATGGCCAACTTATAGACATCACACAGTCTCGTTTCTTCAAACATGGCAATAGGCTTGTCATAGCCTCCACTAGGTAAAATCATTGTCTCACAGAAAATGAAAAAGTGGTAGTGAGACTATAAGGTGTTAATTTTCTGTCCATTTCAATGTTAAGAAGATGTTTTAAGCTCAGTTTCTAATCATATTAATCAAGTACTTATAAATGTAACCAAATCTAGTACAGTGAAACACAGATGAGTCAAAATTGACCGGACCGAGTATAATGTTCGACTTATCTGGTGGTTTAACCAAACTGTGTTTCTATGTATCGATTATACAATAACATAGATAATCAGAATCCATGGGCTGTCTACCTTATATAACATGGTGTGACAAAGCAACAATTGATTAGAAACAATTTATATTTTATACCGTAACAATTATTTTGTATTAAATAAAATAAAGATTAAACGTTCATTTGCACATAATACAGAATACTGTAAATGTATCCAACACACATGAATGCACACATACACTTGGTAATACACAAAATGATGAACTTGTAGATAGGGGATTTGAGAGATAGAAATGATAGACATTCTACTTGCATTTATATCGTAAGGATTTAAAAGACATGTCATGTTTGCTTTAAAAAAAAAAACAATTTAAGGAACATGCAAATAAAGGATACAACAGATACACATCAATAGAATATAAATGAACTATCAATAGGCCTAAACTATGTCAATAGGGTTGATTACACCCACATTTGTACATGGCTGACCTGTCACAATTCATAAAGGAAATTTTGGTATAATTAAGAAGGGATGAAAAACAAAAAATGTTTGACACAACCTCAGTATTCAATTCAATAGTGTTGAAACATCTCGTGTTTAATTTACTAAAGAAGAGAAAAAAATCAGGACCGAACAAAACAAGTGAGTTTACTGTATATACCGTAGGTAAGTAGACATTCGGGATTAGATTTGTATCGCATCCAATTTCATGTTGAAAATGAAATTTTTAGTGGATTTTGAAAAGTATACAACATATATTAAAACATTTTACACACCTTTAATATACAAAGAATTTCATCATAGAATTCTCCATATCAGGCAACTACTTCAGATAATAAAAGTGTATTAATGTCATTGATACAGTAAATGAGACATTTTGCTGCTAAGAATGGTTTTAAATAACAAAAAACACTCAATTTTACCCTACAGGTCTGTTGATTCTGGAAACTACACATGTACAGCTGCCAACCAGGCAGGCATTGCAACTGTCTACAGAAACCTCACAGTGATTGGTAAATATTACTCTATCTCATGAAAATTTCATTCATGATTTTCGTAGCATTAAGATGTTGCTGTGTACTATACCCTCATCATTTCTATCATGAAGTATATCAACTTGATTGAAATCCTGATAAAAGTGTTTGCTAGTGGTGATTTATGATATTTCGTTTAACATTTAGTTGGTAAATTCTGCTCTTAATTAAGGAGGTATAATTGTGTTGTATTTCCTTATATCTGTCAAAATACCTTTAAAATTACGGAATCTTAGAATTGGAGATAATTCATGCAAATCATAAAATTATATAGCAACCTATGTGATTTTCATATAGTGAACATCTTGTGTTCATCAATTCAGCTGTTCAATTCATTAAAATATATATATATATTGGCATAATACAAACAATAACTAAAAATGTTAATGGACAGTAATATTGTAGTTCGCATGATCACATATCAGCCTCCGTTTCTCTTCATGTCTTCATTCACTGAGGAAAGTAACTAACTTGGTGCATCCTTCATTGACCTTTGACCTGTGTTCCACAGTGCCACCATTTATTAAGGAGAGCAGTCGACTGGTCACAGCATTCCTGGGAAACCTTTCATTCATTGTGCCCTGTGAGGTGACTGGATATCCCGAACCAGACATCAGTTGGTATAAAGATGGACGGAGACTGGAGGACGATCGCAACAGAATCATATTTCAAACCTCAGGTTCTCTCATGATAAGAGGTGTACAGGTAAATCTAGTTATGTTTTCATTAAACACACTAAGTATATGTTGGCAAATTTGGAAAAAACGCCATATGTCAAACCAAAGATATCTATATACATGCAACAAGACAAAAATTCTGACAAAATATACATTTCTCACTTTTAGCAACTTTGATAAACATTGTTTGTAGTCATATACCCACTGTTATTTATCACAATTCAATGACCTGGATGAAACTACTATCTGGAGTCCTGCTAGTCACTTTAAAGTTAAATTTTAACAAAAAGATAAAATTACCTGTTTTACCTGTCCAGTGGAATACAGGTAAAGAGTGCTAAATACATGTCTATTTCCGTATTTTGCCAAACAAATATTTCAGAGCACCCATGCATAACCTCTTTCTTCACTTCATTTAAAAAAAAAGAGCTGAAGTTCCTATTTTTACCCCTCAGCCAAATGGCCAATATGGCATCATATTATGAGGAAGGAGATACTAAAATGGAGATGGTTAAGAAATTTAGTGTACATGTAGTAGGAGTTAACTACATGAAATTGTATGATTGAATATCTAATTTATGAGATACAGATTCTTATTAAAGTCACACAACAGTTATGCAATAATCAGTAATCCAAGAGTTATGACGACCAGTAAATCCAGTATGAATTGTTACACATTATTACAAACAGTAATCCATTAAATACACTGAATCATATCATCAGCCAGTATAAAGGGGGTATAGACTAGGAGGGACGGACTGTATAAACTGTTGAATCACTCCTTGTATGCGATACTATTGTTTGTTACAGAGACAAGATGCAGGTATCTACAGGTGTTATGCCATTAACTCTGCTGGTAACTCATCAAGGGAGACAACTGTCAGGATTCAAGGTTAGTACTTGGAATCTATTTGGGGGTAAAATAAAAACTGAATGAACTTTTATGTATGATTGATATTTTATAGATATTATGTACTCCATAGTCTGTCCATCAGTATTAGTGGGGTGTGTCAGTGTGGTCATTTGTTATTGTACCTATATACCAGTGTCATACTGTAATTGTAACTAGTTCACTTTGATACAGAAGTTTATTGATGATTGGGATTTATTTATAGCTTTCAACACTGCAGTATCGTTAAAAGTAAATGTACATATTGATATTTTGAACAATTTGCTATTCATGGTAGTTTTTAATTAATTATAATTACTGCTGATGATTATTTCTGTTACACAACAGTTGCCTACAATGATATTCATGATTATAATGGGGTTTTTTTTTAACACAGAGGCTCCTATTATCACTCTACGACCACAAGGCCTGGAAGTGGCAGTTGGCGGCAGCATACAGCTTTTGTGTGGGGCCAACGGTGTCCCTTCGCCCATCATACGCTGGGAGAAAAATGGACTACCCGTTGAAGGTGATAAATAGCTCAAAGAAATTTTGCATAAAAATAAGAAACACTTATCCAGATATTATATTTTTGTAGATTGCCTGGATTATCAGAACATTGATTAATAGCTTTCATTAGAAATAACTCAAAATGCTGCCAACTTTTTATTGAAATTTTTATATCAACAGTGCTGGTTTATATTTAAAAGTTCATGACATTAATAGTTACACTATTATGACAGCCCTGTATATTTGATGTCAGGATTTTTCTGAGATGAAATTTAATATAGAAATTCAAAATAATTAGTAACTAAATGAAATATCCACTCTTGATGTCTTTTCTTTGTGTATTTCCTTTTTCTCTCTCATTTTTCTGCATTTTCTAAGAAATACCTGTTCTTTCTTCATTAAAAAATTCCAAATGGTTAGTCTTTCCACTCATGTTTTCAAAGATAAGACTATAAAGAATAAGCAAGTCCAAATGATTTTATTTTAATGTACATGCCTTGACTTTGTCTATGCTGATGGAAATGCCAAAAACTAAAATTCGGAAAATGTATTAATATTGTTTGTATCTTTTAATATAGTTTATAGTCCAGAAAATTGCAGATTAATGTTTTTGTTTTTTGTGTGTTTTGTCATTGCACAATAACAGACAAACAAAACATTGGTGGCCGGAGTTTGCTGATAGTTAACAGTGCTAGGAGAGAAGATGGAGGTCTGTATACGTGTATTGCTGAAAATCCAGCCGGGATCGACACAGCCTCAGCAACCGTCCTTATGTCAGGTACGTCTGCCGTTATAGTTACTACAGCATAGAAGTCTGCCTTTTCTGACGTAAGTCTATATATACAATGTCAGTGGAATTTCCCTTTATGAAAACAAACAGAAAATACTGACAAATACAACTAATTCTAACTCCAAACCAAAGGCTGTGATAGTTAGTTGGTTAGTGCATAACCTCAGGTAGAAGATATCAGGTGCATGGTTCCGCACTCCATACCTGTGTCAGATTGTGTTTCTTGGGAAACTGAGAAAAAGGCAAATCTGTGCTGTCATAGTTTTGTCCTTAGGCAAGACGCTTCAGCCTAATTGCTCTGGTTGACATGTGAAGGGGATGTTGTTCAGTGAGGTAATTACCAACTACTACAAGTAGACCCCGTCTCAAAATAACCCTGACTGTTGATTGGGTGATAGACCCAGCAAACAAACAACCTGAACTCCAAATTGTTAAAAGAAGGATGAAATATTAACAAAGCTGAATGCAGTAATGATTTAGTAATACTGTAAGATAGAGGTGTAATGTCTGACTTCTGTCGCTGGTTATTCTGCTATAATTCTCGTGTACAAATTTACCAAAATTCCATGATGCGTCGGAGGCAAGGAAAATTGACAAGATTGAATTTTGAAAGACTCTGCATATTGTATCTTGATAAAATTAATGTAATGTTGATGGACTTGTTCACAGTGCCACCCAGAGTGACCGTCCCTGATGGTAACGCAGTGGTCAGTATAGCAGAGAAAGTCATGTTGACCTGTTCTGTGGGGGGTGATCCTCAACCCAACATCTACTGGACAAAGAATGGACGTCCTGTCATATACAACGAACGCATCATACTGCTTTTAAATGGCTCGCTGGTTATTTATCAGGCCACGGTAAGTTGTGGAGACTTCATTGTTGTTTAGATCATTCCAGCATTTAAACACTCTTGGTATATTGGTATATGTCCTTAAATAAAGAGGTTTATACATAATTTCACAGAAAAATTAGAACTTATAAAATTAAAAACATGACAGCTGTATAATGGCTTGTTGGTGAAAACCTTTGTAGAGCTTTGGATTAAAAATTATTTTGAACACAATTAATTGTGATATTGTTCAATTGGAATTCAAAGTTTTCCTAGTTCATTTTGTGATGTATGACTGATGAATTGGAATTTATTGAATTTTTGTTCTAATAGGCAAAGGATAATTGGTCTATAATTGTTAATACTGATTGTCCCAATCAAAATGATAAAGTAAATTTTTTCCGTACTGTAACAGAGTTCTGATGCTGGAGAATACAAGTGTGTAGCAACAAATGATGCTGGAACGTCTACCGGTGTGGCTATGTTGATCGTTAATGGTGAGTGCACATTACATTTCCAATATTTTCATAGACTGATCAATTTATGAATAGTTAGTGAAATATTTTAACATTTTATGACCAGTTGTAGTAATATTAAAATCAGCCTCTCTTACAGTATATCCATAATCTAGTCCCGTTATAGAGTTTCTAGTAAGATTTGTGATAATGCCATCTGTGGAGGAGAATTTTACATATAATTTACATCTATAATTATGTCTTTGTTCTTTACCTGTACTTGTTTTTCCCTTGTCTTTCTTTCACCCAACAATTTGTCTTACTCTCTCAGTTCTGTAGGCACCTTCAAAGATGCTTCATTATAATGACATCACTTATACTTTTTATTCAAATCGCCCTGCGTCCGTGGTCCGTCGTCCGTCCGTCCATCTTGTTATCGCTATTTCTCAGAAAGTACTGATGGGATCTTTCTCAAATTTCATATGTAGGTTTCCCTCAGTGTGTAGTTATGCATATTGCATTTTGAGACCAGTCAGATAACAACATGGCCGACAGGTAGCCATCTTGGAATTTGACAATTGAAGTTTATTATCGTTATTTCTCAGAAAGTTTTGAAGAGATCTTTCTGAAATTTCATATGTAGGTTCCCCTCAGTGCGTAATTATGCATATTGCATTTTGAGACCAGTCGGAAAACAACATGGCCGACAGGCAGCCATCTTGGATTTTGACAATTGAAGTTTGTTATCGCTATTTCTCAAAAAGTAATGAAGGGATCTTTCTCCAATTTTATATAATAGGTTGCCCTCTGTGCCTAGTTATGCATATTGCATTTTGGGACCAATCGGAAAACAACATGGCCGACAGGCAGCCATCTTGGAATTTGACAATTGAAGTTTGTTATCGCTATTTCTCAGAAAGTAAAAGAGATCTTTCTGAAATTTCATATGTAGGTTCCCCTCAGTGCGTAGTTATGCATATTGCATTTTGAGACCAGTCAGAAAACAACATGGCCGACAGGCAGCCATCTTGGATTTTGACAATTGAAGTTTGTTATCGCTATTTCTCAGAAAGTAATGAAGGGATCTTTCTCCAATTTCATATGTAGGTTGCCCTCTGTGCCTAGTTATGCATATTGCATTTTGGGACCAATCGGAAAACAACATGGCCGACAGGCAGCCATCTTGGATTTTGACAATTGGAAGTTTGTTATCGCTTTTTTTTCAGAAAGTACAGAAGGGATCTTTCTCAAACTTTTTTGTAAGTTCCCCTTGGTCTGTAGTTCTGCATATTGCATCTTGGGACCAATAGGAAAACAACATGGCCGACAGGCAGCCATCTTTGATTTTGACACTTGAAGTTTGTTATCGCTATTTATCATAAATTGCTGAAAGCATCTTTCTGAAATTTCATTTGTAGGTTGCCCTCTGTGCCTAGTTATGCATATCTGATTTTGAGACCAGTCAGAAAACAACCTGGCCCACAGGCAGCCATCTTGTATTTTGACAATTGAAATTTGTTATCGCTATTTTACAGAAGGTACTGAAGGGATCTTTCTCAAGTTTCATATGTAGGTTCCCCTTGGTCCCTAGTATTGCATTTTGGGACCAATCCGAAAACAACATGGCCGACAGACAGCCTTTATCGCTAAATCTTCAATTTTATATATAGGTTCCCCTTGTTTGAAAAGTACTAGAGGGCTGTTTCTGAATTTACACAGATTGGTAAGACTTAGAGGAAGGGAAAAGTAGAGAAAAGATCAATCTGACATGGAACCTATAAAGATCATTCAATGGTGGGCGCTAAGATCCCTCTGGGATCTCTTGTTAAGTCTGGAACTCATCTCATTATGCCTCGCCGTGATGTGTATAGTGTTACCCATATCCGTCCTGTCCTATCTCATCCCGATGCAATGTAACTAGCTATAAATCTCAGGAAATCTCACCAAACTGTGTTTCAGGGTGTCAAGTGGTATCGGGGGCATTACATCTTACAGACATTTTCTAGTTTTCTCTAAACTGTGTCTTTTTATGGCATGTTTTCATGGAATCATGGGATTGTCATGGTAATTTATGTTTTTTTTTTTTCATGGAATCTCCTTCCATAAGTGTTGACTTGGAACAGTACTTTCAGAGGATGACATAACGTAATTGTAATATTGAATAAGATATTTAATTTAATACATGTTAAGTAAATGATTTCCGTTTCAGAACCTCCACAGTTTAAGATTGAGCCTAAGAACACTACCGTCAGTATGGGGGACACAATTGTGATGAACTGTGTAGCAGAAGGGGAACCAGAACCTCTCATTGCCTGGCAGCGATCATGGCAGGATATTGAACCGGACGAAAGACTCACTATACTACCTAACAACTCCCTCAGGTATTCTCACTATACTTCCTAACAACTCACTCAGGTATTCTCTCTATACTACCTAACAACTCCCTCAGGTATTCTCACTATACTACCTAACAACTCCCTCAGGTATTCTCACTATACTTCCTAACAACTCCCTCAGGTATTCTCACTATACTACAAAACAACTCCCTCAGGTATTCTCACTATACTACCTAACAACTCACTCAGGTATTCTCACTATACTTCCTAACAACTCCCTCAGGTATTCTCACTATACTACCTAACAACTCCCTCAGGTATTCTCACTATAGTATACTACCTAACAACTCACTCAGGTATTCTCACTATACTACCTAACAACTCCCTCAGGTATTCTCACTATACTACCATACAACTCCCTCAAGTATTCCCACAATACTACTTAACAACTCACTCAGGTATTCTCACTATACTACCTAACAACTCCCTCAGGTATTCTCACTATACTTCCTAACAACTCCCTCAGGTATTCTCACAATACTACCTAACAACTCCCTCAGGTATTCTCACTATACTACCTAACAACTCCCTCAGGTATTCTCACTATACTACCTAACAACTCACTCAGGTATTCTCACTATACTACCTAACAACTCACTCAGGTATTCTCACTATACTACCTAACAACTCACTCAGGTATTCTCACTATACTACCTAACAACTCACTCAGGTATTCTCACTATACTACCTAACAACTCACTCAGGTATTCTCACTATACTACCTAACAACTCCCTCAGGTATTCTCACTATACTACCTAACAACTCACTCAGGTATTCTCACTATACTACCTAACAACTCACTCAGGTATTCTCACTATACTACCTAACAACTCCCTCAGGTATTCTCACTATACTACCTAACAACTCCCTCAGGTATTCTCACTATACTACCTAACAACTCCCTCAGGTATTCTCACTATACTACCTAACAACTCCCTCAGGTATTCTCACTATACTACCTAACAACTCACTCAGGTATTCTCACTATACTACCTAACAACTCACTCAGGTATTCTCACTATACTACCTAACAACTCACTCAGGTATTCTCACTATACTACCTAACAACTCGGTGAACTCACTCAGGTATTCTCACTATACTACCTAACAACTCCCTCAGGTATTCATACATCACAATGTTATAAGTATTCTTTAATTGATATGATGTCTATAGTCTTAATTCGCATCTGATGTGTAGCATATGCTGGAGTGAAGTCAATCAATTTATCAAAAGTTGCTTAAATGAACAGCCTTGACCAGATATTTTGTGTTGAATCTTTAAACAACTTCTTCTATCTACAAGGAATCCTAAGGTTATAATATTTATGTTACACATTTATCATGCTGAAACAAGGGACTAAAACTTTCAAAGTCACTTGGTTCAAATGTGCTGAAAAGCTGCAACAACTTCTGATATAACAAAGCTACCATGATGACGTCAAGAGGTGGCAAATGCTCAGATTTACTTTATATATTAATAGTAATTCATTTTCTGGGTCTCTTCTAACCTTTGAAGACCTTATTTCAAAATGAATAATGAAATAAGGAAAAAAAGGTAAAAACTTTTACACTCGCTGTTAATTTTCAGAATAATTGCTGCCCAGGTGTTGGATTCAGGGAAGGTACAATGTAAGGCCAGTAACCGTGAAGGAATCACTGTTGTGGAGGCTTACATTACTGTTGTTGGTGAGTATAATACAGTATACTATAAAGTATTGTATGGTTGGTTAGGGTCTACATATAAAAGTGCAACTTGGCTAGGATGTACATACACCTATTTATTGTGGATATGTACTTTATTGCACTTGGCTGTGGTGTACATATTATAGCATACTCATACTTAGGTGTACATAGTCACACTCATACTTAGGTGTACATAGTCACACTCATACTTAGGTGTACACAGTCACACTCATACTTAGGTGTACATAGTCACACTCATACTTAGGTGTACATAGTCACACTCATACTTAGGTGTACACAGTCACATTCATACTTAGGTGTACACAGTCACACTCATACTTAGGTGTACATAGTCACACTCATACTTAGGTGTACATAGTCACACTCATACTTAGGTGTACATAGTCACACTCATACTTAGGTGTACATAGTCACACTCATACTTAGTCACACTCATACTTAGGTGTACACAGTCACACTCATACTTAGGTGTACATAGTCACACTCATACTTAGGTGTACACAGTCACACTCATACTTAGGTGTACATAGTCACACTCATACTTAGGTGTACACAGTCACACTCATACTTAGGTGTACATAGTCACACTCATACTTAGGTGTACATAGTCACACTCATACTTAGGTGTACATAGTCACACTCATACTTAGGTGTACATAGTCACACTCATACTTAGTAACACTCATACTTAGGTGTACATAGTCACACTCATACTTAGGTGTACATAGTCACACTCATACTTAGGTGTACACAGTCACACTCATACTTAGGTGTACACAGTCACACTCATACTTAGGTGTACACAGTCACACTCATACTTAGGTGTACATAGTCACACTCATACTTAGGTGTACACAGTCACACTCATACTTAGGTGTACACAGTCACACTCATACTTAGGTGTACATAGTCACACTCATACTTTAACACTCGGCTGTGGTGTACACAGAATAGCACACTTATACTTTTACACTTAGCTAGGATGTATATAGTTATGAGCATATAAATTTGATATTGTATACCTTATAATCTAACACAAAGTCTAAAGATGTCAGGACATATTTTACTATTCTTCAGATAATTTGCAATTTTAAACACATTCATAAAGGGTAAAGACCAAATTTCATACATCCTTGTTCAGTACTTGTATGTGGGGCTATAATTGTAGGTTTTAATGTGCTGTTGACTCAAAGACCTTGTAATTTATCGGAAGTTTCTGTCACATTTCAGTACATGGGCGATACTCGGAGTGGTCAGAATGGGGTATGTGCAGCTCTACCTGTGGAATAGGAATCCAATTCCGCGCTCGCACCTGTACCGACCCTGAACCTGTCAATGGTGGTAGGAAGTGTATTGGTTCCTCACTCGACTCCAGGACTTGTATCATGGCTAGCTGTCCAGGTAAATCTTACTCAAATTCTTTCAACGAATTGAGAAATTTTAAGGCAGTTACATTATTTTATATTCTCCTCAAGAATTAATATGACTATTTTTCTATTAATCAAGTTGGACATATTTTCATTTATTGATTCTAAGAATATATTTAGATAGAAACGTTTATACACATGTTTTGAAAAGCTTAGCTTCCACTTTCAGTTTCCATGTATTTTACACTTGTAGTAAATGGCGAGTGGGGTAATTGGCAGGGCTGGACCGAGTGCAGTGCTACCTGTGGAGAAGGGGAGAGATTCAGGACAAGGTTCTGTGACAACCCAACCCCAAGGGATGGTGGCCTTAACTGTCAGGGTGATGATATTCAGTATGACGTATGTGGATCCCGCCCTTGTCCATGTATGTCACCACTTTGTACTGACACTATCATTCAAATAGAATAAAAATACCACTCAAGCTCTGGAGTTAGTGAATTTTTCCGAACACTGAAAGTTATGTATCAAATATTTCCATGAATATTTTATAATTTGATTCAAAATAGCTGATTATTGATATAGTTTCCCACATTCAGCTATTTAAGCTCAAACATTTTGTAACATTTCCATTTAGGAATATTTCAAGATAAGCAGAAATGTTGACAAGTGAAAGAAAAAAATATTTTAAAAATTCAGAAAATGGAAAGAGTCTGGGTTTGTCAAACAGGAACCACCCATAGAGGTGATTTAATTAAAACAGTACTATATAATGGACTGTATTTTCTCTAGCTCACCATGCATAGAATTTCTTCATTTCTGGAGCCTTACATATGGGATATACATATGGATATTACTGGATTAGGTCTAAGTAACTTTGAAAATTTTTGAATTTAAACAATGTTAATTTTACCTTGTTATGTGCTTTACATTATGTTTTGGTTTAAGTGGATGGTCAGTGGGGTGAATGGTCAGGATGGCGTCCATGCTCTGTAACATGTGGTGTGGGTTCTCAGGAGAGAACTAGAAGGTGTGACAGTCCCAGCCCTGCCTACAGAGGGCAGCCATGCCCTGGCGAGACACTCGACAGGCGGCCCTGTACCGCCCCCACCTGTGAAGGTATGTGTATAGTCAAGGTCATTGTAAATGGAAATAGTCAAGAGATTACATACTATTGTAATGGATCATATTGGTGATACCTGACTCTAATTTGTTTAACCTTAGAAACTAGTAAAATTATTTTTACATTGTATAATGTTCAATCTGTATGGATTAAGATGTTTCTGATATTACTTACAGTGGATGGAAACTGGGGTCTGTGGGCCTTGTGGTCTGGATGTTCCCAGTCCTGTGGAGGCGGGACCAGGACACGACAGCGATCATGTGATAGTCCAGCTCCACAGTTTGGAGGAATGTTCTGCTGGGGAAGAGACCGCCAAGTGGATTATTGTAATCCAGAAAAATGTCCAAGTTAGTAGGATTCCATCCTTTGAAGGCTTATAAACCTTTAATTCTCTAGTCACTGTACTTATTTTCTTGAGTTCACTTCTTTTTGCTCCGCTATTTTTAGGTCTCAGGTGACCTATTCTAATCGCCTTTTGTCCGTCGTGGTCGTCTACAGTGTGTAGCTGTTGTCTGTTTTTACACAATTTACATTTTCAACGTCTCTCAATAACCAAGAAAGAAGACTAGGGACCTGATATTGGCCCTATTGAGCATTATGAATTAAGGGCTATCAAGATATTTCAAATGAATGACCTAGACCTTCATTCAAGGTCACAGGTGTCAAATATGCTAAAATCTTTAAATGACTTCTTCTCATAAGCAAGCGATCCAGATACTTTATATTGGGCCTGTAGCATGCTGGGGCAAAGGGCTATCAAGATTGTTGAAATGAATGACCTTGACCTTCACTCAAGGTCGAAGGGGTTAAATAGGCTAAAATCTTAGAGGGAAATTTTCTCATTAACTAAGAGGCCCAGATGCCCGATATTGGGCTTTTAGCATGCTGGGGTGAAGGGCGACAAAGTTTGGTCAAGTGAATGACCTTGACCTTCATTCAGAGCCACCAGGCTCAAATATGCTATAATCTTTTTTAAATCTTCTTCTCGAGAACCAACACACTTAGAAGCCTGATATTTGGTCTGTAGCATGCTGGGGAGAATGAAATTAGCCTCAAAGTCACAGGAATCAAATCTGCCAATATTGTGACATTCTTGTTTTGAGAATAACACCATTTGACAGAAAATTTGAACTAGATTTTATTTAGGAAACTGATTTTTATCTGAATTTCATGAATGTCCATCTGATGGATTATCATGTACCTAGTATATCTTGAATAGGGCCCATAAAACAAAATCTTTCTTTTCTTTACTAATTTGCTTCTTGTTCCTTAATTGTCATCATTGAATGTAATTTATGTGTACATTACAATTTAAAATAGTTCAGCAAATGATGCAGGATTATATTGATTAGCATATTTTCAGTAGTTCTAGTTCATAAATTAAAAATTTAGAAAATAATTTATCGTTCTTACATTGTTACATCACCACAATATATCAAAACAATTGAACAGTATGAACAATGTGTTGCAGGGCATGGGAACTGGGAACAATGGGAGAGCTGGGGGGCCTGTTCTGCCAGTTGTGGAACAGGATTGATGAAGAGGTTCCGCACTTGTACCAACCCTCCACCCAGTCGCAATGGCCGTCCATGTCTTGGATCAGGCGAGATGACCAAAACCTGCAACACAATTCTCTGTCCTGGTAAACAGATCAAATGAATTTCAGTTTTTAGTATATGATTATTACTTTGTTGTTTAAAAAGTCATAAGCATATGGTGACCAATTTGATGTTAATTAACTCCTTATAGTTTTAATTTCTAGTATTTCAAGTATCTAATCAATTGTTGAAAAAATAATGTACAATTTCCTTTTATGATCATGATCAATACAGGAATCTCAGTAAATCAAGTTTATTTCCCTAGCCGAACAAATATAATTGCAGAACAGATTTGATACTTATATTAATATATTACTAGTAATAAACCTGTAAAGCCATTGTCTTTTCTGACAGTATATGAACTATGTCCCTTTGTTTCTGTGACAGTGAATGGTGAGTGGAGAGACTGGTCAAACTGGACACCATGTTCTGTGACATGTGGAGAGGGGTACCGGGAGAGACAACGCCAATGTAGTAATCCTCGTCATGGGGGCAGCTCCTGTCAGGGCAATACCATACAGAGGGACGACTGTGTCCTGCCTGCATGTTCTAGTATGTGTTATGTGTTAGATGTACTTGTACATACTAAATGATATATAATCTTATTACATGTTGTAAACAGTGCAGCTCCCCCTTTCCCCAACCCCTAGTACAATGCCTATTTCTTACATCCATTCCAGATCATTCATGACATAAGAAGTGTCCTACTTGTCTTAAGCTTATAATGTAGTTGTCACATGGTCCATCTGTCCGTGGGTTTTGTGTCCAGAACATATCTTTGCCCAAAGTTATGCACAGATAATGAAACTTGTGTGACTTAGGTGATGTGCAGTATTCTAGATTCAAGGCCCATAATCCCACCCCTTCCTTACAGGATTATTGTTCTTCGTTAAACTTCACACAGAAATAATGTTTATTTTGTTCCAGATTTTCCACGACGGGCCGAGGGTAACTTGGTAGGTTACATTAACAACATTGACTTGCCTGATGCCACTTTGAGTGCCACCATTATTCCTACTGACAGCGGCACCACCTTGGTAGAGGCTACACTGCATAATGTGCCACAATCTATTGGTAAGCTATGCTCACAGTACATAAATCAAATTATGCTGATGTTTTATTGATATTTTAGCTGGGATGATGTCCAGAGGAGCTATTTCTATACCCCTTGCATTGGTGTAGACATTGGTAGACAGTTAGGTTGAAGTTTTTATAGAAGTACAGCTAAAGGATAGGGCTGACAGACTTTAGGTTGAAGTTTTTATAGCAGTACAGCTAAGGGATAGGGCTGACAGACTTGACATATGTATTCCTTGTCACAAGACCTTTCCATTGGTTCTACATTTGAGGACCTGCTGACCTTGACAGTGACCTTTGACCTACTTTAAAAAACTTAAACCTTGGCCATAGTATATAAACCACACAAGATATGGCTTTCACATTTGATATGTTTCCCTTGTCACAAGACCTGTCTATTGGTACTAACTTTGCAAGTCTGTTGTTGCCCTTGACCTTTTCCCCATTTTTTTTTGTTTTTTAAAAAGCTAATTCTGAATTTCAATCCACACAGTAAGCTATGTTGTCTTCTGACAACTCTTTTTTTATATCAGTCTGGCAGCGATATGTCAGAACTCTGACCCTCTAAAACATGGTGTTGCTTTTCAAGTAATTACTGTGGAATTGTCTTTTTAACACAGATCTAAATATATAGAATAGATCTATGGCTCCTTATGCAACACCTGTCATGATTCTTAAGAGTACTAAAATGTGTAAAAATTCTCCATCAGAGAACCTATTCTTGATGATAAACATCAATATTTGTTAGAAAATCAGGTCCTATGCAGCCAAAATTATACCCCAAAATGAATTGTTGAAATTGTCCGAGTCTTTGAATCATAAGCCTTTGAACACACTTCTCCAAGTATAAAGAGTTATTCTGTTCCTCAATTTGTTTCAGCTGGTCATTTGCGTCACCTTGTTGATATATTGAATCCTGTGTTCTGGACCACAGCGTTGGAGGTAGATGGGGCAAAGAATGGACTTACACTAGCCAATGGTCACTTTGTTCGTGAGGTCCAGGTGCAGTATGTCACAGGTAAATTTTGGTTAGAACGGGTAGTATAGGTATTGAGGTGCTACTGTTAAGAGATTACACAATTTGAAAGTTATCGTAATATGTATTGTATGTTGTTAAGTTTTCTTTTGATTCATAAGATATATATCATTTGATTGGAAAGTATGTGTACTGGCATTTGATACTAATTATTTGACAGCTGCCAATGTATTTTCTGATACTGTGCAATATATTTGCAGAGTTCATGGCTTCATGTGTTACAACAGTTTACTAGTCACTATCCATTCCTTAGGGGATATGTTAATATCTAATGATACTTTTCTGTGAACAAAGATGACTTTAATGGCTGCTCATTTGCCTCCATATAGGAGCGAACATGTTGGCCTTTTATTGGCCTTTTTTACCTTTTAAGAAATTGAAAAATCTGTTCTTGATTTGAATGGAAGTGATACAAAATTCAACAGGTTACAACATACCAGAAAGATGTAGGAAGGCCAAAGATATAGCTCTATCCTGTATGATATGTTACGCTAGGTGAAACATTGACGATGTCACAGTTTGGACGAGGTGTGGACGATAATGGGATTCTACAGGTGGATGTGATGCTGAGGGGTAATGCTCCAAACCTAACATCTGTGGGAGATGTGTACTTACTCCCCTACCACGAACAGTATATTCAGACTGGACATGGTAAGGCTTCATTCTGTATCCTGAATCTTTCCTTACTTTATTATACACCTTCAACAAAGTTTGTGGGTATGCTGGACTAAACCCTCTTTGTCCGTAATCTGGAAACTCTCCAAATATCTACTACTGATTCAGTTTCAACTAAGTTGAACTTCTGCTTTTGATATCCATTGATATCTAGAGAAATGAAAATCAATTGCTTTACATCTCTGCTTTATGATATTGTTGAATTTGATTACAAGTGAATGTATTGATAATTGATCAGAGGTAAACTCCAATTACATTTTTCACCCTGTAATCCAGCTTTGGATTGTTGAGGTCTGCATTTAAGAAGTTTTTATTTGATTGGTTTGCAGACTCCATGTACGCCCACTCAACACGCGTGTTTCGGGTGGATGGACTAACGTTGCCATATGCCTGGAACCACACTATTACCTACAATGAGGACTTGGGTATGATGCCCTACTTGGTACAAGACATGTATGTCCGTGACATTTCCACTTTCTCCCCAACCCCCACTGAGGTTGAATTCCGTATTTCAACTAGCATCAGTCCAGGTAAGTGCACAATTATATTTAACACACTTGTTTTAAAAGAAATCTATCTTGTTTTACGACAGTTTCTGTCCATTTGTGAACTTTTCTTAAAATAGCCACAAGGTCACAGAGGTCAGTTAATATGAAAATTAACTTAAATTAATATCCTTGTCCTAATTTAAATTTGTAAGATGTGCTTGAATCTTCAAACAACTAAAATAATGATATTGTAGCTTGCCTAGGTGGTTCAAACAAATTACTTTTATATTCTCAACCTGGGTCACATGTTGAAATCATTAGTCATTAAGCAATACCAAGATTGGTTGTTGGTATTTAGTTTATGTCTTTGTAAGGCTATCAAGTTTGCTCAAATTTATTATCTAATCTCCATTTCGATTATTTTCTTTTTATTTCAGGCACTCCTAGTAACCAGTGTCCAGATGGGTTCTATTTAGACACAGACGGCCAGTATTGTAGGGGTAAGTAACTGGCTTTAAGGACTATCAATATTCACTTCCTAAGTATATCTTCCATTCATCGGAATTAAGTTTTCTTCATGATAATATTTGTTCAGTTGTCAGAAAAGTGTAAGTACTCTCAATTTGTTTTAAGTGAAGTTTTTATTCGGTAAAGCACAACTTGCAAGAGACACTGAACTATGGTAGAAAGAATTTTTCTGAAGTTTCATATTTGTGAGACTTGCTTTCAAGGAACCACAAATATGTCTTGATGAGAATTTTATATATACATTTAATTTTTGTTCGAATTGTACAGAGTTATTTCCACCTTACTTTACAGATATTGATGAGTGTACGACTACCAGACCCTGTTCTAGTTACTGTCACAATTCCCCGGGGACCTATGCCTGCTCCTGTCCATTTGGCTATGTACTCGACAGGGATGGTTCAAATTGCCAAGGTTGGTTAACAAAGGGAGACAACTATCAAGGAGTACATTATAAATCTTATGAGTAAAGCAGATTTGTTTAACCTTTATGATACCGTGCTCTTAGCACTGTTCAGATTGACTTTATAGTATGTGTTATTTGAGATTGACTAGACGAGCTTTGACAAAGATAAATATCTACAGGTCCGTCAATATATATATACCTGAAATATTGCATTTGAAAACAGACGAACTGTTTTGTCCGCATAAACGAACAGGCTCTAGATAAAAAAACATGGCTGCCAGGTGTCCATTTTGATTTTGACATTCATTTAGCCGCTTATTAAGGAATGTTCTGTTTCCTAGTACAGGAGAAGAAACTCCTCACTAACTACATGTTTTATTTCTTTACAGACATAAATGAATGTGCCAATAATAATGGAGGCTGTTCTGTAGAACAGGAATGTATTAATACATTGGGGTCGTTTCATTGTGCTGTGTACTGCGACAATGGCTTCCGGCGCTCACTTGACAATCAGTTTTGTGATGGTTTGTACATTTGCAGTCACCTAATCTGATTCATATTAAACAAAAAATTTTGTCAACCGTTTTAAAATAGAAAATTCCAAATTATACGTGCATTTTTCACATTTAAATCTTTTTTCATTTCCTCTTTTCCTTTGCATTTCACGTGAAATTAAATATACAACATGGTTTTACATTATACCCCTAGATGTTATGCATGATTGAAGCTATAATGAACGGCTTGATCAAGTAATATATAATTGGTCATTTGACCTTTTAGTTGTGTTATAAACCATTAAGGAAACTACTGAGGAAATTCTGTCAAAACCAGTTAAAACGTATATGTGACTCTTAGTTAACTTAATATTCTGTACTTTTGTTGTTTAGATATTGATGAGTGTCATGAGACTCCGGAGGTTTGTGGACAGAACTGTGACAACATTCCTGGTGGATACCAGTGTTCCTGCTCTCGTGGCTTTATGTTAGTGGAAAATGGCAGATGTACAGGTAAAACATACTACATCTATGTACATATATGATTGTTAGAATGGATGTAAAGAAAAGCTTTGGTAATGACAAGTATGGAATAAACATATGACCTCAGTATATTGGGATTCAGCCAAATACAAGATTAATAAGTATGATTTATTACTGTTCTTCTGAATGCCCTGTTCAGTGACAAGTTATTTATGGCAGTTTCATGTAAATTGTTTGGCGCGATACTTTTGACCTGTCTATAAAGGCAACCTGTCTATAGTGACCGTTTTTCTGCCTCCCCTTGGGCGGTCGCTATAGACAGGTTTGACTGTATTGATCTTTAACTACTGTTCCTTGAATGGAGTTCAGACATTGTTTGCAGGTATATCAGGGTGCATGGTTTGTATCAGAATTAGGTCACTGCCCAGCTGGCAGACATACGTTGAAAAAACGTTTCTTAAACGTACCACGAATCGTTGCACAAACGTTTCATACAAACGTTTGATTCACGTAAGTTTGTCCATTGGAAAGACGTCATCCTAACGTTACACAAACACGTTACTTAAACGTTTTTCTCACGTTATATACACGTATTTTTTCCGTGATTGGAACGTTGCACAAACGTGATTGAATGTGCAGTTGACGTTTCTCAAACGATTAAGTAACGTTATTATTCTTCAATTACGTTTCTACAACATTAATGCAACGTTAATATAACGTTTCTGCAACATTTATGTAACGTTAATATAACATTTCTGCAACATTTATGTAACGTTAATATAACGTTTCTGCAACATTTATGTAACGTTAATATAACATTTCTGCAACATTTATGTAACGTTAATATAACTTGTTATTTCGTAACGTAGTAAAACGTTTAGGCAACGTTTTGTAATTTCTATGAAACGTTAATGTAACTTTTCTGCAACGTTTATCTGACATTTATTCGACGTTTCGGCAACATTGCATAAACGTCATTTAGTTGAAATTAGACTTCAAACAGAAAAAAATCGTCATGAAATGAAATCTTTCTTCAATTCTGGTGAAATGAATGGATCGCCACGTTGTATTTCACTTCACGTCTTTTTTCACGCTGTGCTACGTTTTTCAGTGTACACCAATGTAACCTTTTATACAAAACATGACATGCTATATATTTTAGTGACAACACTTTATTTATTATTTGATATCCAGTATTTTCCTCGTTTCACACAGACTCGTCTTCACTGCTCGTCACACTGTCGTGGATTTCCTCTGAAACAAAAATTATAAACATCGATACCTTACAATTTTTCTTGTTTTTTTGTTTTTGTTTTTTGTTTCGCATTTTAAATAAATAAAATCTATAGTTCCCGTTCTTATTCAGAGGGATAGACCCGGAACTATCGTTTTAATAGTTTGTCTAGAATGATTATCAACTTACACTCAAGAATTCTTTGTAAGGTAATATGATTGATTAGATCGTACAATTTTGTGAATACAAGTGAGGTATGCATTTGATGGGCGCTGCCATTTTGTGCTTAGTCACATGATCTAAGTCACGTGCCTTAATTGTACGTGTATATTGAAATGGTTTTGTAGCATTTTTAATAATTCAATACACGGAAAGGATATTTCGAAACACTTGTATGGCATTTGATATAGCATAGTCAATTTTAATGAACATGTATAAGTATTTACAGTTCGAATAGCTACGGTAAAACACGTGTGTACACCCACACCAACCTAGCTCATCACACATTATAGTAAACTTTTTACGAAGTATCCGCACGTAGAATTAATTAACAAGTTAAAATTAGCATCATGCTAAATATGTTCCTCAAACCGATAGATGTCAAAAATATGAATGAAACACTTATATGTACTTACCGAGTTCTTTTAGTGACGTACGTGAGTCCGCTGTGTACTGCTCAGTTAAAGATGGAGTGAGTAGACAAAGAAATTTTAGGAGCGGGAATTTGCGGCCAAAGCTTATATAATCAGCTGACCGACATATCACTGACACACATGTGGTCAGCCTCCGGACCTTACACTAATACATTGATGGTTTGTGATGGCCCGGGTGATAATACGTACTAGTATAGCAATTATTTGTACGCCGTATATATAACAACACGAAATGTGGAAAAAATTAACTCTAAAGAGTCTTTTTGAAAGGAAAACATTTATGATGATTATGATATCATTTCACTGAAAATGTGGTAAATGCCATTCCTGGATTACGTTATAGAATTATTTTTATAATCTTCCGTGACCATATATATATATATAATATATGTATCGGAAGGACTATTGTAAATAAAATTACCGACGCAAACTATACAAGTTTAATTAAGACGACACAATTAAATCATTTTAAAACGGTTTATTTTGAGAATAAATCGTTTCCTAAACGTTAGAAAAACGTTAATCTGGCACCAGTAATACAGGAGAAATCACAAAAAAATGTTACGTTGGCCAAACGTAGCATAGACGTTAAATTTATACTTAATAATTTTGATAAAAAAAATAACATAAATCAGTTGCATACCTATATGCCCATCTTGCCAGGATGTTAAATATATATCTTGATGCCTTGTATGATTTTAAAAAAAACTCGATTGCAGGGTAGGACATATACGTTAGATATAATACTTATTTCGAAAACGACACGTTTTAACAACGCATGTGAAACGTTTCTTTTTATCTTTTGTAACAAAATAATCGTATTGATTTGCAACGTTAAGAAAACGTTAAGTAGACGTTACAACTAACACGGTTAATATTCGACTTTTAGTGGGAAAACAATCGTTTCAACAACGTCTGAAAAACGTTATGTTTTAACGTAAAACATGGAATTTCTATGCTAAAAGATTACACGTTGGACAAACGTTTCATTAACGTTTAACTTTCAACTGAAGAACTGGAAAATTTACGGAAAACGACAGCGTTTTAATCACGTTTATTGTACGTTGCAGTTTAACCATTAGAAACTGCGTTTGGCATTACAGAAATGTAACGTTAAACGAACGTTGTAGAAACGTTGAAATGCAACTGCAACGCTTGCAACCATCTATGACGTTTCTGCAACATGTGTCTGCTAGCTGGGGCAGACTCTCTTTTTATAACATTTGCTGACATTTATTTAAATAAATATTTTGCAGGTATAATTTTTTCAGCTTTTCTCAGCCATTGAGATGATGTTAATTACAATGACGTCACAATCGATGCACGTTCAATCTCATGCCAAATTTGATAGTGCCCACAGTGCCCAAAGGAGCAGGCACTATCATCTCATAGCTAGTACCCATGTGTTAGCCAATGGGAAGTCAGTATTTTATCATATGATGTATTATGAACCATAATAGATAGATATTTTTTTTAGCAATTATCAGTATGCTATATTTCTCGTGAAAGTTCTCTATGTCAGCCTACCAGTAACTATGTTCTAACTATGCTTATATAGAGACTGCGATGGCCAAGTGGTTAAGGTGTCCCAACACTTCATCACTAGCCACCACTCGGTGCGGTTGAAACCACGTGGGCAGTTGCTGAAGTTCTTAACAAAGGGAGACAACTATCAAGGAGTACATTATAAATCTTATGAGTAAAGCAGATTTGTTTAACCTTTATGATACCGTGCTCTTAGCACTGTTCAGATTGCCTTTATAGTATGTGTTATTTGAGATTGACTAGATGAGCTTTGACAAAGATAAATATCTACAGGTCTGTCAATATATATACCTGAAATATTGCATTTGAAAACAGACGAACTGTTTTGTCCGCATAAACGAACAGGCTCTAGATAAAAAACATGGCTGCCAGGTGTCCATTTTGATTTTGACATTCATTTAGCCGCTTATTAAGGAATGTTCTGTTTCCTAGTACAGGAGAAGAAACTCCTCACTAACTACATGTTTTATTTCTTTACAGACATAAATGAATGTGCCAATAATAATGGAGGCTGTTCTGTAGAACAGGAATGTATTAATACATTGGGGTCGTTTCATTGTGCTGTGTACTGCGACAATGGCTTCCGGCGCTCACTTGACGATCAGTTTTGTGATGGTTTGTACATTTGCAGTCACCTAATCTGATTCATATTAAACAAAAAATTTTGTCAACCGTTTTAAAATAGAAAATTCCAAATTATACTTGCATTTTTCACATTTAAATCTTTTTTCATTTCCTCTTTTCCTTTGCATTTCACGTGAAATTAAATATACAACATGGTTTTACATTATACTCCTAGATGTTATGCATGATTGAAGCTATAATGAACGGCTTGATCAAGTAATATATAATTGGTCATTTGACCTTTTAGTTGTGTTATAAACCATTAAGGAAACTTCTGAGGAAATTCTGTCAAAACCAGTTAAAACGTATATGTGACTCTTAGTTAACTTAATATTCTGTACTTTTGTTGTTTAGATATTGACGAGTGTCATGAGACTCCAGAGGTTTGTGGACAGAACTGTGACAACATTCCTGGTGGATACCAGTGTTCCTGCTCTCGTGGCTTTATGTTAGTGGAAAATGGCAGATGTACAGGTAAAACATTCTACATCAATGTATATATGATTGTAAGAATGGAATAAACATTTGACCTCAGTATATTGGGATTCAGCCAAATACAAGATTAATAAGTATGATTTATAACTGTTCTTCTGAATGCCCTGTTCAGTGACAAGTTATTTATGGCAGTTTCATGTAAATTGTTTGGTGCGATACTTTCGACCTGTCTATAAAGGCAACCTGTCTATAGTGACCGTTTTTCTGCCACCCCTTGGGCGGTCTTTATAGACATGTAGGTTTGACTGTATTGATCTTTAACTACTGTTCCTTGAATGGAGTTCAGACATTGTTTGCAGGTATATCAGGGTGCATGGTTTGTATCAGAATTAGGTCACTGCAGCCTCTCTTTTGATATCAGTTGCAGACATTTATTGAAATAAATATTTTGAAGGCATAATTTTCTTTCAGCTATTCTCAGCCATTGAGATGATGTTTATTACAATGACGTCACAATCGATGCACGTTCAATCTCATGCCAAATTTGATAGTGCCGCAGTGCCCAAAGAAGCGGGCACTATCATCTCATAGCTAGTACCCATGTTTTAGCCAATGGGAAGTCAGTATTTTGTCATATGATGTATTATGAACCATAATAGATAGATATTTTTTTAGCAATTATCAGTATGCTATATTTCTCGTGAAAGTTCTCTATGTCAGCCTACCAGTAACTATGTTCTAACTATGCTTATATAGAGACTGCGATGGCCAAGTGGTTAAGGTGTCCCAACACTTCATCACTAGCCCACCACCTCTGGGTTGCGAGTTCGAAACCCACGTGGGGCAGTTGCTTGGTACTGACCATAGGCTGGTGTTTTTTTCTCTTGGGACTCCAGATTTGGGGACTCCAGCTTCCAAAATGTGGCATGACCTTAAATGACCCTGGCTCTTATTAGGATGTAAAACAAAATAAACCAAAAAACTGACTATGCTAAATGAGCAAATTATGGCTAATCTATTAAGTTTCATGACTTAAATTAAAAGCTGCCATAGTTTGGACCCTGTACTCCTTATTCGTAAAAATTATACCCTCTTGCAAAAGGGCTCTCATTCAACACTATATATGCATTGAATATCTACAATCATGGTTCTGTTGGGATATTGGTAGTCATCTGTGATGCATTTCTTGCTACCAGTAAATATATATAATGAAAGACATGAGAGCCTGATGATAGACACTGAGCTTGGAAGGAGGGATATCTGGTTACAAAACTTATCAGATATGGAGTGATCTTTTGAAATATTTTATTTTTTTATTCTCGAGTGTACATTGCTTGTGTGTTTCAGATGTAAATGAGTGTACCCATGGGACATCTGGCTGTTCTCACAATTGTAAAAACTCCATTGGCAGCTACAAGTGTGCATGTCCCTCAGGGTTTAGGTTACAAGACCTACACACATGTATAGGTGAGTCTTCATAGTTACCATACAGTAGAACCTGTCTAAAACCAAACACAGTAGAACCTGTCTAAAACCAAACACGGTAGAACCTGTCTAAAACCAAACACGGTAGAACCTGTCTAAAACCAAACACAGTAGAACCTGTCTAAAACCAAATACAGTAGAACCTGTCTAAAACCAAACACAGTAGAACCTGTCTAAAACCAAATACAGTAGAACCTGTCTAAAACCAAACACAGTAGAACCTGTCTAAAATCAAACACAGTAGAACCTGTCTAAAACCAAACACAGTAGAACCTGTCTAAAACCAAACACAGTAGAACCTGTCTAAAACCAAACACAGTAGAACCTGTCTAAAACCAAACACAGTAGAACCTGTCTAAAACCAAATACAGTAGAACCTGTCTAAAACCAAACACAGTAGAACCTGTCTAAAACCAAATACAGTAGAACCTGTCTAAAACCAAACACAGTAGAACCTGTCTAAAACCAAACACAGTAGAACCTGTCTAAAACCAAATACAGTAGAACCTGTCTAAAACCAAATACAGTAGAACCTGTCTAAAACCAAACACGGTAGAACCTGTCTAAAACCAAATACAGTAGAACCTGTCTAAAACCAAATACAGTAGAACCTGTCTAAAACCAAACACAGTAGAACCTGTCTAAAATCAAAGGCATAAACATGCGGTACAAGGCAGTCAGTATGGATGCAACACATTTTCATCCTAAAACATGTATTCCAAATACCTGCTTGGTGTTAATTAAGAGCTTGATTGGTAAGTTTTACATGCACATAGATATCTATAGAGTAATTGAGCTCTCAAGACAATTCAAAATGATAAAACCTACAGCTAACATTTGCTGTATGTATTTGATAAGCTCTAAACCATATTTATATTTTGTAATTTAAGCTATGTTTAATTTTCCTTTGTGTTGTAGTCTGTAGTCGTCCTATATATAAACTGTAATCTTTAACTGTGCTGTTTTATTTGTTACAGACATTAATGAATGCAGTGAAGGTGTCAGTAGATGTAGGAATGATGAGAAGTGTGTTAACTCTGATGGCAGCTACAATTGTATAAGGCTTTGTCCTGATGGCTATGAACCCTTTGCTCCTGGACAATGTCGTGGTAGGCAGTATAACTTTTGATATTGGCAAGATTCTTAAGTTGTTTGTACGATGCATTTATTGGAAATTAAAAGCAGTGTGAAACTGTAAAATAAAAAATTAAAATAAAACCAGAAAAATTAATGCATGTATACACAAAGGAATTTTTTATGCATACATAAATTTTATGGTTTTTTTTAGGTCACCTGAGACGAAGTCTCAAGTGACCTATTCTAATCGCCTTTTGTCCGTCGTCGTCCGTCGTCCGTCGTGCGTCCGTAAACTTTTTACATTTTCGACTTCTTCTCCAAAACCACTTAACAAAATTCAATGAAATTTAGCAGAAAGTTTCTATGGCTGAAGGTCAACCAAAATTGTGAATTATATGGTCCCCAGCCCCCAGGGGCCTGAGGGGTGGGGCCAAAAAGGGTCAAATTGACTAAAACTTCAAAAATCTTCTTCTCTACTCTCAGATATGGTAGAATCAAATACTCTTCATAGATGGAAGGGTCTTAAGGTGCTTTACCAAAATTGTGAATTTCATGACCCTGGGGTCTCACGTTTGCCCTTGGGGAGGGGGTAAACTTTACTATAGTTTATATAGGGAAATCACATTTTTGACTATTATTTGTTGGATTTCTATTGGAATTCTTTCTAACTTGTATCAAATTATCAGCATGGGATTACAGTTTGATGGTATATACATGTTGGCCCTGGTTGACCCCCAGGGGCTGGTGGGCGGGGCCAAAAAGGGTCAAATTGACTGAAATTTCAAAAATCTTCTTCTCTACTCTCAGATATGGTAGAATCAAATACTCTTCATAGATGGAAGGGTCTTAAGGTGCTTTACCAAAATTGTGAATTTCATGACCCTGGGGTCTCACGTTTGCCCCTGGGGAGGGGGGAAACTTTACTATAGTTTATATAGGGAAATCACATTTTTGACTATTATTTGTTGGATTTGTATTGGAATTCATTCTAACTTGGTTCAAATTATCAGCATGGGATTACAGTTTGATGGTATGTACATGTTGGCCCTGGTCGACCCCCAGGGGCTGGTGGGCAGGGCCAAAAAGGGTCAAATTGACTGAAATTTCAAAAATCTTCTTCTCTACTCTCAGATATGTTAGAATCAAATACTCTTCATAGATGGAAGGCTCTTCAGGTGCTTTACCAAAATTGTGAATTTCATGACCCTGGGGTCTCACGTTTGCCCCTGGGGAGGGGGGAAACTTTACTATAGTTTATATAGGGAAATCACATTTTTGACTATTATTTGTTGGATTTGTATTGGAATTCATTCTAACTTGGTTCAAATTATCAGCATTGGATAACAGTTTGATGTTATGTACATGTTGGCCCTGGTTGACCCCCAGGGGCTGGTGGGCGGGGCCAAAAAGGGTCAAATTGACTGAAATTTCAAAAATCTTTCTCTATACTCTCAGATATGTTAGAATCAAATACTCTGCATAGATGAAGGGGTCTTATGGTGCTTTATCAAAATTGTGAATTTCATGACCCTGGGGTCTCACGTTTGCCCCTGGGGAGGGGGTAAACTTTACTATAGTTCATATAGGGAAGTCACATTTTTGACTATTATTTGTTGGATTTGTATTGGAATTCATTCTAACTTGGTTCAAATTATCAGCATGGGATTACAGTTTGATGTTATGTACATGTTGGCCCTAGTTGACCCCCAGGGGCTGGTGGGCGGGGCCAAAAAGGGTCAAATTGACTGAAATTTCAAAAATCTTCTTATCTACTATATGTTAGAATCAAATACTCTTCATAGACTGACCCCATTAGGACTGATGGGTGGGGTCAAAAAGGGTCAATTTAGTTGGCCGAAATATTTCAAATCTCAGGTGACCGTTAAGGCCCTTGGGGCCTCTTGTTTTATTTGGGGTAATTTGTGATATATATCTTTATTTGACAGATATTGATGAGTGCAGGGGAAATCTACATCAGTGCTATGCTAACCAAAGATGTGTAAACACAGAGGGTAGCTACCAGTGTACTTGTGATCCAGGCTTCACATCCAGGGGTCAAGGCCATCCATGTATAGGTAAGTAATGTATCAGTGTCACAGTGACCTAGATTACATGTCCAGAGGGTAATTTGGTTATTTCTGTATAGTTAGGTCATGTATTAGTGTCTCTATGGACTAGATTACACGTCTAGAGGGCAATTAGGTCATCCTTGCATATTTAGGTCATGCATCAGTGTAAAAGTGACCTAGATTACACATCCAGAGGGTAAGGTCATGTACTGTGTCACTGTGTCCTCTGTATTACATATGCAGTCTTACATCAAATGTCATTAACCTTGATTACACTTTCACTTGACAGGATGATGTCCCTGTATATGTAGTTCATCTATCAGTGTTACTGTGATCTAGCTTCATCTATCAGTGTTACTGTGATCTAGATAACACATGCAGGATCATGGTTGTCGCTTTATGGTCCATGTTACCAATGTCATTATCACATATACTACCAATTCAATAAAAAGATATTTGAGCCTTATTAAGTGCATGTATAGATATGATGTATAGTATAGATTTGTACTCCAAAACCATCCTTCAATCACAAATGTCTTCTGGCACAAGTGACCAAATGTTATACAGCCCGAGCTAGTTCCGAAAATCAAAAAAAAAATCACGGTCAAAGGAGAAGCAACTCCCATGATCGATTCTGGGGACTCAAACGACCAGATGTTGGTTTTATTGTGCAGGTGGTCGTTATATATGGTGCCATTATATATATATAGCGAAAAAAATTCTTGGGACTATTACAAGACAGTTGTTATAGTCATTGGGGTCATTATATCATTGAAAAGAATTTGGACATTGTAATAATGCTTTTACCTTTGACCTTTGACCTCATTTATGAAGGAAAAAAACAAGATAGGCCTATGGCAGTCTTATTTCTCCTGGTGTGATCAAATTCAGAATACGGGTACAACGTAAATCCTCTTAAGATTTACTATTGCTTAACTAAAGTAGGTTGTGGTGACCTATATTTTGACCTCTTAACACTCTCCCTGAAAAGATTTATTTAGGGATTATCTGATGTATAGTGTTTCATATGAATTTCAAGATTTGTAAACAAATACATCTTGGGATTGGTGTAATAATGTGAGGGATGTTTTGGATATAAAGGTATCATTTTACGATACATGTAGTACTTTCTGGAACATTTTCTTCAGGTTGGTAAAGTTAATATGATAGAAGTTATATAACACAACCAATATGACATTTAAGAGTGTGACATTTGGATGACTACACTGTCACCTTCATCAGACTAATGACCAATGTGAAGCGTACTAGCACTGTCTTATGTGTACAATGCTAGTACGCTTAACATTGGCCAGTAGTCTGATGAAGGTGCACGTGACAGTGTAGTCATCAAAACGTCACACTCTTAAATATCATACTGGTTGTATCATATAACTTCTATGATCATACATGTAGTACTTTGATTATAATTGTACGTTTTACATGCCTTTTTCATCATACTAGGCTCGTTAGTTATTCCTCAGATCTGTATATAATTAATGGTAATTGATGGACTGCCTAGCTTGTTGTCAAATGCAAAGTACCTAAAAATTCCAGACAGTAATCTTGTTTTTTTTCAGTCTTTATCACAATTTAAATCTGCTTCCGGGTAAAAAGGGTGATTAGTATCAGTTTATGAACAAAGAACTCAAACACAGACTGAAGTTATACGACTATTTATTATACTAATACATTGGGCTAAAGGGCTATAACAGCTGTGGTGCTTAACTCTCTCTTGTAGATGACCTGGCCAATATAATTATAATAGATACATTTACACTAAAACTGAATTTAAGCTAGCGTAGACTGTATATGTAGCTATATATATAGAAAAGCTGTTCCTGTTGGCCAGGCCATGTAACTGAGTCGAGTGAACTTATTAGTAGATATAAACGAATTCTTGGGGGACTTACGAATTACAAATGATGTAAAATGCCCCACTCGGTAATCATTAATTGCTGCAGAGCGGGGTGCCATAAACCCTAACTCCCTTAATAAGGAAGGGGGAAAAACGGTACGATTTGTCCATGCTCGGAAACAGCTGGCAAGTGTTTACTCACTTAGACTGCCTTATGAATTTCGAATAGAAAAACAGCTGCTATAACCCCAGGCATCACCTGAAATGGTCGTGTGGTGGGGAGGTGGCGGTAATAATTTTTTTGCAAAACTTCTATCTTCACCGAAAAAACTGCTGAAGAGAATGACCAATCACGTGACTGGACTGACCAATCACGTACTTGCTATCAAGCTGACCAATCACTATGTATCCTCTGCTATTACTACTAACTATCTTACTACTATACATACATGATACAAGGATCGTAGATATTAGCAACAGATCGTCTTAGTTCATAAACAGCATTTATGTATAACACATAAATTTATATTTATGAACAAAGAACTCAAACACAGACTGAAGTTATACGACTATTTATTATACTAATACATTGGGCTAAAGGGCTATAACAGCTGTGGTGCTTAACTCTCTCTTGTAGATGACCTGGCCAATATAATTATAATAGATACATTTACACTAAAACTGAATTTAAGCTAGCGTAGACTGTATATGTAGCTATATATATAGAAAAGCTGTTCCTGTTGGCCAGGCCATGTAACTGAGTCGAGTGAACTTATTAGTAGATATAAACGAATTCTTGGGGGACTTACGAATTACAAATGATGTAAAATGCCCAAATTGAAGATGGACCACAGCTGAAATACCCCCAAGAATTTTTTTTGATATAGGCTGTCTTTGTAATTTATCACACTTCCTTAAATGAAAGGAAGAATGTTGAAGAAAAATTCAGCAGAGCTGAAGATGGAAGCATTTGTTTCAGATGTGGACGAATGTGTTGATCAACCAGGGGTTTGTACATTCAGATGTCAGAACACCTTTGGTGGATTTGAATGCATCTGTCCTCCGGGACAAATCCGATTGGCCGACAGAAAATCATGTGCTGGTACATACCTTTACTTTTGCTTAAAGCTTCCCAATAGTAGATAAATGAAATGAACCTATACTAACTAGTAACTGCAGAGCACCGCAATCTAAATATAACTGGAAGTGATCCAATGCCTCATACTTGCCACACATTTTATCTCAAAATTAACTTGCACTAATGCATCAAGATTATTCTAATTATACTAACAAATCTAAGAATGGAAAAATGCAATTGGAAAAAATAGCTTTGAATTTTGTTGCAAAAGCATATTAAGCTACTAAATTTTTTGGACAAAATGAAAGCTTTCAATCATGAATAGCTATTTTCTTTTTGTCTTTTAGGCTTAGAATTCATAGAACCAAGTCAGGTGTTCTCTGTCAATATCCCCACCCAACAAAGGTGGCAGCCTCAAAATGATATGGGGGCACCAAGGACGGGGGTCCCACCCTGTCGCATTGGCTACCACTGTTCCACCTTGTATAGACATGCCCTGCGACAGCGTCACAAACGTGGAGTATGTCCTTTAGGGATGCGTTACGTCCCTTCACAACACACCTGTTTAGGTAAGCACAAATGTGGAGTATGTCCTTTAGGGATGCGTTACGTCCCTTCACAACACACCTGTTTAGGTAAGCACCAGCACATGTCTGAAGGTCATAGGAGTTTCAAAGGTTTTAAAATGAAACAACCAAGCCGTGATTTTACAACAAAAAGTAAATTATTTCTACCAAATTATATTAATTCAGAGTTATATTTATGTGAGTGAGATTTATTTTGTATATTAAAATGTTATATTTTAAATGAAGGCTAGTGTATTGCGTCTCTTCCTTTACAGATGTTGATGAGTGTACAGAGGATCCTGGCATATGTCAACACAAGTGTATAAATACTGAAGGCAGCTTCAAGTGTACATGTCCTAAGGGCTACAAGGTCTCACGCAATGGACGCAAGTGTATAGGTATGTTATCTTAGTAATAAAAAGTACACCAAATCATACCATGATGATTTTAGCATTATTTATTTTTAATATTTCAGTCATAGATAAGTGATGTAGATTGGGCTACTCTTCCATATCATAATCCAAGATGACAGCCGAAATTTTCCCTTTTGCATCGGGTCTTATTCAGGGATAAGCCCATCCCCCACTTTTGCCCATTTTTGGTGCACTAACCCCCAGTATACAAAGGAAAATACAATATAGATCAAGGGAGCACTATACAATCTTGAGTGCATCTCAAAGTGACTTCACCTTAGATGAAATGTAAACCAGGCCAGCTAGTAATTTACTTAATCACTACAACCACCATTGGTCAAACAATACATAATATGATCTGAAAAGTCACGAAAGTTCACTTATCAACAAAGCCAAAAATTCTTTTTCTCTTTGGTTACTGGTGGGGACATCCATACCTTATTAGACTACACTATTCTTTATTGCAGATGTGAATGAGTGTTCCGAATTGAGAATTGACTGTGGACCTGACCAGATGTGCTTCAATACTCGTGGTAGTCACCATTGTATACAGACACCCTGCCCCCTGAACTACAAACGTAACCCACAGTCAGGGTAAGTAGCCATCAACATGTCTTAAACTCTTAACATCAACATGGCTTCGATATAGTATTCATATGTACCAGTAAGATGTGTGTAGTCTGAAGATGAAGGTCTAGATTGCTTAATTAGAATCAAATTAAAACAAGGAATCCTCATATTGAAGATTTGGCTTAATACAAACATGTTCTAAATTGTTCTTTTTCCTGTTGCAGCTACTGTGTGTTAGAATGTTCCATGTCAGATGTTCCGTGTCCTCCTGGAGCAAGATATGCTGACGTGATCGAGTTTAGGACAGTTGCTCTTCCTAGTGGTATTTTAGCATACCAGGATCTAATTCGTCTGATTGCGTTTGATCAAAATGATGTACAGCTTCCCAAGACGGACTTTACAATTCTCAGAAATGACATTAATGTCAACTTTGAAATAAGACTTGAGGATGGAACAGGTATTGTGTATCCGTTGTCTCGCCTGGAGGAGACCGAACTTTACAAAATCACCGTACGGGCCAAATCGTATGACAATGAACGTGAATACATTCAATATCAGACTACATTCATCATACATATATCAGTGTCTGCTTTCCCATATTAATCCATCACTAGTTTGTAATGATTTTTGTAATTTTCTATTTGTGTTTTACTTTAGGTTATATATTTACATTGATTTGTCATATAAGATACAAAGCATGTGATGCACGGTGCCATCTGATCACTATGTGGTGAACTTAATGAATCATTTGATCATCATTCAATTAATAAGTTCAATTCATGGGGGTTTCTTTTGTTGAACTTTTTTCGTAATAAAAAAATAAAGATTATAACATTAGATTTATTTTTTGTATGATTTGCGTTTCTTCTATTATCAATAACGAAGCTTAAATTAGGCGTATTTTTGTTATCATTTGCACAGTATTTTATCAGCAATTTTAATAAACATGCACCATATAATATGTACAGATTAAGCATTATCGTAAAATGTATTTGGTTATGACGCTGTGAGTGAGCAAGTTATGCCTGTAACAAGATGATTTCATTTCATGGTAAAATTATATGCAAATATGTTATACCAATTTAAAGTACATGTATAATGCTTTTGTTTAAAAGTATGTTTTGATGGAAGATCAGCATAAATATATTTTGTAAGTGGTCCATTTTCATCCATAAGTATAAACTAATTATCGGTGAAAAACAAATTAAACTAAACAGATCTGTTCGTGGCATTTAATTCAGTAATTTAAAATATTGGCTAAATAAACTGTAAAGAATCACTTCATTGTTGTATATATTCTTTCATGTATGTGAAGATAGAGGTTGTAAGAATGTACGCAAGATTAATGTAAGAATAGCATACCATCACATTATAAATGGAATTCACCCATATATACTGCTTGTATTTACTGGCAAAAAACATGTACATGTATTTCACTTATGATTTTCTGGTCATAATAGAGAATTACCTGTAGATTGTATCTACTGTTTACCTACCAATTTTAGACCACATCATTATAAACATTTTGGAGATGTACCATCTTGCTATTTTCTTATTACATAATGTAAATGTGCAATTATATAATGGTTATCTGCTAGAATATGTGCCATTATGACTTTTTTTGGGGTCAAATTATCAGTAGTGTTTGCAGCATTTCAGCTGAAGAGGGTCAATTCAATATATATTTTCCATGTGTCAAGGAAATAAAATAAAACACTTGTATGAACAAAACTACTGTCTTTGTTATAACACTTGATAAGATGTTTGTGTATATTTGGCTGATTATGATAAGCTGATAAAATGGCCCTCGTCTGTAGTCCGTCCATAAACAATCCTTGTTAACATTATATCAGAAAATACCAAATGGATTTTCCTCGAATTTCATAGTCATGTATATGTTCCCCTTTCTCCATAGTTAATTTTGGCACACTTAATTTTGAAACAAATCAGGAAACACTATGGCCAACAGACTGCCATGTTTGATTTTGACAGAAGGAAGTTGATTATTACCATACATTTCTGAGTAATTAATGGATATTAATCCAGTCATTTGTGGTTTCTTCTTTATTGAGAATTGTACATGTTCAGTATTGAGACGGATTAACAAAGTAAAGAACAGTCCACACAATATGGTCATTTTATGAGGAAAGCGAAAAAATCAATCTCTAATAGAACCAATAAAGAATTTTCTATGGGGAGTACCTAGATCCCTCTGGGATCTCTTGTGATTCTGGTTGCTTAGAGATGGATACATCCGATATAATTGTGTTGGGTAATAATTTCCATAGTTTGACAAGGTTGTAAGTCTTAGAGTACTTTCTCTTACAACATGTAATGGTGGAGGGGTATTATTAAATGTTTGCCACAGACTCAACTAAAACTCAATTCATATATTAGGTAACCCCCATACACACTTAGTAATAAGGGATATGTAGTATCATATATTCATTAGTGAATAAATACAAAAAAACTGTTGTTCATCCCTGTCATTGCCAGAAGAAAAACTGAGATGTAACTAAATGATATTTTTTCATTACCATTGCAAGTTACTAAAAATAAATAAAACCAGAAAACAACTAATAATTCACAAGTATTTTATCTTAATAACAGTTCAGTATGATGTTTCCATCCTCACATTTCTTCAGGCTTATCACAAATCACTTCAGTATAATAGTTCTTTAAAATCACTTAAAACCATTCAGTTCATCAGTACAGTAAACAAGCAAACCAATACAATATATATAAATATATAGCTAGACACATCATACTTGCAGCGTATGTAGATAAACATCCCATATTGTATTCATCTACAATAAAAAACCTTATTGTGCCCATTCAAAATCATTTCATAATTTTTCTTGAAGCACAATTCTCACTGCAGCACATTATCTTAAAACTCTCATTGATATTTATCTATTACTCTTGTATTACACCCGATATTCTCACATCACATCTGTCTTATTCTCACATCACATATGTATTCTCACATTACATCTGTACTATTCTCACATTACATCTGTATTATTGTCACATTACATATGTACTATTGTCACATTACATCTGTACTATTGTCACATTACATCTGTATTATTCTCACATTACATCTGTATTATTGTCACATTACATCTGTACTATTGTAACATTACATCTGTACTATTGTCACATTACATCTGTATTCTCACATTACATCTCTATACTATTGTCACATTACATCTGTACTATTGTCACATTACATCTGTATTCTCACATTACATCTCTATACTATTGTAACATTACATCTGTACTATTGTCACATTACATCTGTACTATTCTCACATTACATCTGTACTATTCTCACATTACATCTGTATTCTCATATTACATCTGTATTATTCTCACATTACATCTGTACTGTTCTCACATTACATCTGTATTCTCACATTACATCTGTACTATTGTCACATTACATCTGTACTATTGTCACATTACATCTGTATTATTGTCACATTACGTCTGTACTATTGTCACATTACATCTGTACTATTGTCACATTACATCTGTACTATTGTCACATTACATCTGTATTATTCAATTGTCACATTACATCTGTACTATTGTCACATTACATCTGTACTATTCTCACATTACATCTGTACTATTGTCACATTACATCTGTACTATTGTCACATTACATCTGTATTATTCTCACATTACATCTCTATACTATTGTCACATTACATCTGTACTATTGTCACATTACATCTGTATTCTCACATTACATCTCTATACTATTGTAACATTACATCTGTACTATTGTCACATTACATCTGTACTATTCTCACATTACAT
Organism: Pecten maximus; assembly: GCF_902652985.1. Taxonomy (NCBI): domain Eukaryota; kingdom Metazoa; phylum Mollusca; class Bivalvia; order Pectinida; family Pectinidae; genus Pecten; species Pecten maximus. The sequence continues at coordinate 40,196,505 of NC_047016.1, read as the reverse complement.
CTGTACTATTCTCACATTACATCTGTATTCTCACATTACATCTGTACTATACTATTGTCACATTACATCTGTACTATTGTCACATTACATCTGTATTCTCACAATACATCTGTATTATTCTCACATTACATCTGTACTATTATCACATTACATCTGTACTATTCTCATATTACATCTGTATTATTCTCACATTACATCTGTATTATTCTCACATTACATCTGTATTCTCACATTACATCTGTACTATTGTCACATTACATCTGTACTATTGTCACATTACATCTGTATTATTGTCACATTACGTCTGTACTATTGTCACATTACATCTGTACTATTGTCACATTACATCTGTACTATTGTCACATTACATCTGTATTATTCAATTGTCACATTACATCTGTACTATTGTCACATTACATCTGTACTATTGTCACATAACATCTGTACTATTGTCACATTACATCTGTATTCTCATATTACATCTGTACTATTGTCACATTACATCTGTACTATTGTCACATTACATCTGTACTATTGTCACATTACATCTGTACTATTGTCACATTACATCTGTATTATTGTCACATTACATCTGTACTATTGTCACATTACATCTGTACTATTGCCACATTACATCTGTATTCTCACATTACATCTGTACTATTGTCACATTACATCTGTACTATATTCTCACATTACATCTCTATACTATTGTCACATTACATCTGTACTATTCTCATATTACATCTGTATTCTCATATTACATCTGTATTCTCACATTACATCTGTACTATTCTCACATTACATCTGTACTATTCTCACATTACATCTGTACTATTCTCATATTACATCTGTATTCTCATATTACATCTGTACTATTCTCACATTACATCTACTATTCTCACATTACATCTGTACTATTCTCACATTACATCTGTCATTCTCACATTACATCTGTCATTCTCACATTACATCTGTACTATTCTCACATTACATCTGTACTGTTCTCACATTACATCTGTACTATTCTCACATTACATCTGTACTATTCTCACATTACATCTGTACTATTCTCACATTACGTCTGTCATTCTCACATTACATCTGTATTATTCTCACATTACATCTATTCTCACATTACATCTGTATTATTGTCACATTACATCTGTACTATTCTCACATTACATCTGTATTATTCTCACATTACATCTGTATTATTCTCATATTACATCTGTATTCTCACATTACATCTGTATTCTCACATTAGATCTGTATTCTCACATTACGTCTATTCTCACATTACATCTGTACTATTCTCACATTACATCTGTATTATGCTCACATTACATCTGTCATTCTCAGATTACATATGATGCTCATAATATTTATCTATTTCACTTGTGGCTCTTGCATATTCTCACACATCATGGGATACCCATGGTTGATTTTGCTACACTAGATGCTGCACTTGACATTGATGCTTGCATTAAGTAAACTCTCACTTTTTGTTACTTAATCTGATAACTTTGCAAAATTTGACATTTTTTTTGTTATTTGTTCTATCAATTGAATATATTCAAACAAACAAAGAGTTTTGGAACAATATTTCTTAATAAGCTGATTTCTAGATCTTTTATTAAAACATTGACATTTCGACAAAAAACATTGTTGATGTGTTCATATAAGGTCAAATAAAAGGAAGAAAAGGTAAAATATTGCTTGCATCTATGTACATCAATAAGGTTAATACAGGTACAATTATTGTGTTTGAATTAAATCAATTCAGGTAAATAAACTGTTTATTTTATTGTTTGAATTGGCAGATTTCCGTTTCTTCAGTTGACCCATATAAAACAATAAACAGACAGCATACCTGAAATGAAAATAATAATGATAAATATACAGAGGAAATTACATGTTATTTCATACAAGCAAATTTAGAAGCTTTACATTTGATTGATGATACAAGTACAGTTTTTTTTTAGTTTTTTTTTTTCAATTTATAAATCAATACAAATCATGTCTACTACTTCATCCGAAAGCCTTGAATACATAGATAAACTGACCAATGGGCCTGTTTTGCAAACCTGTTAAACTTATTCATTTCATTTCTGAACTTCAAGAAAGGTCAAAGGTCAAAAGTATTGACTAAAGTTTGTAAGTGGGTTGAAGCTCATCAATTTTTTTTTTCTTTTCTTTTTTTTTTTTTCAAAATAAGAGGTTCCTTTTACTTAACATTCTCCAGCGACTGGACACATATGGCCATGTTGGTTATTCAAGAGAAGTTGTTCAAACATTTTTGCGTGTTTGTCCTTTGTGACCATGGGTTATATAACCTTCATTTAACCGAATTAACTTGACATCTAACATTCCATCATGGTAATGATCGTAATTATATCTTGCTACCACTGAGAAAAAGTGAAATAACCCTGGTGCATGGATGACACACCATGACATGACTGGACTTGGATCTTAAAATGTATTTAGGAATATTATATAACAAGTTTACACAGTACTGTCAATCCATTTAACCACAGAATCGGAGATACCTGAAATAAGTTTATACTTACAACAAGGCAAGACAGTATGAAGAGTAGGGTTTGACATCCGTAGCTGTCTGACCCCCTACTGGTCCACCTTCCACGGTGCTAGCTGTTAAAATAAACTATACGCTAAAACAAAATGTTTAATGGTGTAGTGTTGGGAATCGGATGTGATTTCCTAATCGATTAATCGGCATAATCGGAGAGCCCCTCCCGATTGATTATCGATTATAATCGGATAGTATGTAAATCAGAGTTATTTATTAAATGTATTAGGAATATTTGAAAAAATGTATTGTGAATTCATGATTAAAAGTTTAAAACAATATTAACAAGTTTCCAATGAACATACCAGATTAATAGAAATATAAGAAGTCATACGAGACGTTGTTATTATTTCCCATCCACAATCTGTATAATACTCATATTAATTGGTACAGAAATCCAGTATTTGAAACATGTCAACGTAATCCAAAACTAAAGCCATTGTTCAAAGTTGTAACGTAACAGACCAGTTAGTATGTAACTTTTGGTTTCGTTTACTTTAGCATGAATATCACCGGCAAACGTTGAAATTCAAATTGAAACTGAAACAAGTCACTTGATACGCCATCATACGGGAGAAAAAAAATACGTCAACTTATCTTTATTAACATATCAGTGAAGGCGACAACCTGCCGCCTTCATATCGAGGTTTTCTTTATTTGGAGGCCCTTTTTTACTTTTCCAAATCCAAAATATTTCCATACTAAATTAGGTACTCGCGCCTGGATGGTGGAATAATTCCGCCTCATATGTCACCGTCTCAAGTGGCCTCAGACCACAATTATACTTCCGGGTCGTTGTACACGAATGTAGTACATATTGAAATTTCAGGACTGTTGCTAAATATTTTTTCCTGACGTAGCTGTTACATATATGGACATAATTTTAGCATATATTTATAGTGCAATATTTAATCTAGTGGCAGAATTTTGTTTTGACACCATTTCCATGTTTGTTTGTGAGGCAGGACACGGGGAGTTATAAGGCTTGAGTAGTAATATTTTGTGATTTTCCGGATTTTCCTACAATATAATAGGGTGGTTACACTTAAATATTAATAACTTTGTTAAATGCCGGTCATGGGGTACTTTCCAGCTCACTGTATGTTCAGCTTGAATAGTTCTACACGTGATGTGAAAGCCATATTTTTTGCAAACTTCTGAAATATTTTAATTTCGATTTTTCTTTGGTAGAACAAAGAGGGAAATTAATTGTGGTCTGAGGCCAAGTGCCTCCATTTTGTTCAAGCGTATGAGTTAAACAGACGCTTTATAACTGTATATGAGTGCGTGAAGCGTTTTTGTGACCGGAACAGTGACTAACAAAGAAACCAACACAGGGCACTTATTCCGGAAACGCCGCTTTTTTTACCGGAGATATTTTCAATGGAAATTTCACTAATCGATTATTGAATTTAACAATCGATTATCGCTGTATTTTGGTAATTTCGATTAATTTTCGATTATAATCGATAATCGGCCCACCACTAATCATCTGTGACATCATATATTCACCAAACATCAAAATGACAAAAGGATGAGGGCAGATTTGATCAATTTTTGTAGCACAACTGATTCTTATGATTATGACTTTGAATATAAAAGAGGCTTAATGGTTACCTATTTTCATATGAACATCTTGTGTAGAAAAACATTATTATGGTATGGATGGATGGCTAGAAGATTGGGCATCAACACTTCACAGCCCAGATACCAGTATTCTTTGCTATTTTGCCCTTAATGAATCCAGTTGTCGACTGGCCGTAAAACAATCCACAAATGAAATCTTGCCATTTCGTCAGAAAAATATGAATAACAATCATTTCTAACTCATGAACTTCACAGAGCTAAAATATGGTATAATATCCATCACACAGTTACATACCAACATCAGCATCCAGGTAGATGGGTAGGCTATTGGTAGATTGAGCTAGGCTTTCCAAGTCTCTTTTAGAAAACACATTGGGATTTTCACTTGATGAAGAAGTTAAACTGTCCTACAAAATAGAATGCACAATTTGACTAATCGTAAGCTTATTATTCTGTTTAAAGCCTGTATATAAAGATTGTAATGAATTCTCTGGTCCCTAGGTGGTTAACTTATCAACAAATTCTCGTTTACAGTGTATTTCTGATTTGACTTCGGCCAAGTTCATAAACTCAATAGATATATTTTACAATCAGGTTTCATCAGATTTTGGACCACATCAGTTTCAGTTTTATTGTTCAAAATTTCAATGGATATCCATCAGATGTATATCTATATAGGTTATTATAGTCTTGCTCTCAAAATGTTGTCATGTATTTAATCCAACTTTTGATAATATAGGGCCATTATAGAGATTTACTCTACCTCATTCTGTTTTAAGCACACTTTAAATCACTTAGATTTTGCAATTACTTCATTTCGCGAACTTACCTCTTCAGATATATTTGCTAATACATGATTTAGATCTAGAAATGACTTTAAGCTCGCAAATTATGAGGTATTAGAGTCATGGACTCGGCAAGATTCTGATATCGGTAACCAATAGTTTGGCCACCATCCATAGATGTAATTTTCGTTCAAATAATCGTAAAGGATTTGAAAATATATCCTACGCGAAATATGAGTGATCTACAATATCTTTATATCATATCATTATCAAAAAAAGGCATAATTACTGGTAAATATATTCAAAGAAACAAATTTCCAACTCACCTGCTCAGAATGTTGAATATTAATTCCGACAAGTTTCACTTCACCTTTAATCTGACAAGAAAATTAATATGTCATTAATATCACTGCCTTCATTTATCAAATTTTAGATGTTTCAGTATATTATATTCAATTTTCAGCATCTAGGAGCATCTAAATAGGAGGTTGGATAATTATTCATTGTATCAATTTGAAAGATGTATGATGTATAAGCCTAATGTGTAAAGGTAGCATAGAAGTTTTATATCCATGTTTCGGACAGCTATAATCAAAGAAATAAAAACATTTCCTAATCCTATAATTCAAATATCAAAAAGAAGATAATCCAAACAAGAGAATGCTTGTAAAACATGCAAATCCCTGCTACGACTTCGATGGAAATGGAGATGAACATAAAATTTAACTAACATTAAAAAAATATTCAAATTCAAATGTTGGGATAATTTTTTTTCTGAAGTTGGCAACACAGATAACGTTTTATCAAAAAAAAAAAAGAAAAAAAAAAGAAGAGTTTTCATGTAAGATATCATCATCCTATCACTAGCAATTAATTAAAACAAATTTGTGACAATTAAGTTTCTTTAGAAGCTCGAAAAAATAAATTATTACAATTTTCAAATTTGACTGAACAATAATGATATGTCATCCAAAAATAAATTTTACCCAAAATGTCAGCATCCTACATGTATCTCTGAGAGAATAACAAACTCTAAAAAACTTAATTTGTAACAGAACTGTGGATGACTGGACAAAGGGGTAACTCTATATACCTCCAATCACTTTGTGGTAGGGGCATAGATAACCTAACGTCTCTTTTAGTCTCTTTATAGGTAATTTGAAAACCATTTTTTCCCTCTTTAATAATCAGGGCTTTTTCTCACTGGTTTGAGAAGAGGCCTTTTTGTCTCATTTGGATGAATATTGGGAAATATTGGAGTAAACAGCAAATTTTAGGAATGTGGCTTAAATATGAAATAATTTCAATTGGGAATGGGGCCCATTAACGGCCCCAAAAAGCCCTCAGATAATAAAATATTAAAACCATTTTTCCCACTTTAATAATAAAATAATTACCTGCCCCTTTAACCGTGAGTTTGGATCCTGTTGGGTCACTGGTATCCAGCCTCTGTTTATTAGTATTCTCTGTCTGAAAATACAGTCAGTTTATTCAATATCTTAACAGTATGTCACGATCAGTATTAGAATTTTCAGCGAGACATTTTAGTGACAACACTCTGCCACCTTCATCAAACAAACAACCAGTAAAGTATATGTCCACTGAGGTATGATGTGTATTGAGATTGCAATCAGATTGACAAGTCTTTTTGGCTGCAATATACACTTCCATCCATACAAAAAACTATGCACAGTTTTTTGACTTTCTGAAATATTATAAGTGCATCAGAAACTGTAACTTCACAATTTCTTGAAGATTATTCATTATGAAAATAATCAACTCAATGAAGTTTCAGGGAAAGTCAAGGGAGGAATCTAATTTTCAAGATATTCCAAAAAATGAATAAAAAACCTTTTTTCAACTACGTACTGTAACATTTCACTCTACGAATGATTGGCTCCCCATCAAAAAGTTATGTTAATCTCTGAAAATATGCTCTAAATTTAACAATATTTCTAAAAATAAATTATGTTGCAAAAATGCTGTATTTTGAGTTTTTGTAGATTTTTAACATCCATATCAACTATTAATAATCTATAATTATGATAAGAAGTTATCAGTCAAAAATACAATATTCAACTATTAATAAATTGTGTATATCAGTTTACTGAATTTCAAAATATTTTCTGTAAAGTGTCTGGTAGAAATTTATGGATAGCCGTGTAATCTGATGTACATTGTTAATGTAAACTAAGTTTTATAAAGTTAGGTAAAAAGTAAAAAAATGGATTCAGCAGAAGCCAAAAAGACCTGGCAATATTTCATTTCAATCTTGTATACTTTACACCTGAAGGTTGGAGTTCAATGCTTTAAAGAGTGTTAAATATTCCTCCTACTAAAGTAGATTTCTTTCCCATCAGATAGGGTCAGCATTAAAAGTGTTTAATTAAATTCTGATACTATGATTATATATAATTAACCTAAATAAACATACAGTTTCCTGTCATTATGAATATGGTTATATGTTAAGTCAAAATGTAGGTAACAGTGACCTATTTTTGGTGTGACACTCCAATGTTTCTGGGTTAAATTTATTCTGTGTCAACTATTAATTAACCCTGCCTACGTTGTAACAATATGCAGTGTCTAATTAACATTATAGATACAAACTTACCCTGTGTCTTTAATAGTGAATGGTGTAATAACCAACATTCCTAGTTTTTCAGAAGGCGTAAAGATCCTGGCATCTCGCTTCATTGTTTTAAGAAACCTCCTAGGTCCGATGTATCTTTCCATCATGTGATCAAATTCCCCAATTACTTGTATAGGTCTGTATTTCATTTCTTTGTTTTCAAGATTCTTAATGCTGAAATATGAAAACAAGCATTTATGAAGCTCCTCTGACCTCTTTCTATTTGTTTTGCTGGGTTTACCACCCCATGAACAGCCGGGGTCATTTTGAGGTGTGGGGTCTCCTTGTAGTAGTTGGTGACTACCTCACTAACCAACATACAAGAAGCTGTCGCATGCCATCCAAAGCAAATCCATATCTTTAATACGAAACTTTTACACAGAATCTAGATAAAGATTGCTGAATTGGTTTGAGTTTATAACAAAGGCCATTATCAAAAAAAAAAAAAAACGATAAGCAAAACTTACTTTGAAGGTAATGGAATAGGTTCATGTTTCGATTGCTCCTCTAAAAACGTTTCTTCTTTTTGTAGGTCCATATAAAAACAAAACGTTCCCAGACACAGCACAGCAGGAACTGCCTAAAATGCAATGATTTTACTTTATGAGTAAAGATAAGTTAAAGAGGCTTGCCCACAGAGAGATCAGAAAAATTGGCTAATAGAAAAAGATTTTTTACACATGACAGATTGTTGGAATTGTTGAGTTTTTCATTTTATTTTCCTTATAAAATGCTGAAAAGTGATATTAAAACCTCATTTTTAAATATTATTTATTTAATCGCAACCCGCAATAAGTCTAATTTGATTGACACATCAAAGAAACAAGCACGTGCACAGTGCTGCACAGTGATAACTTCAAAGGCAGCGGCGATTTACAAAGAAGATTTGCCGTTATATTCCATACATTTCCCTCTCAGGTTGAATTTTAAAACGTCTTTTAAATACATATTCTGTAATTGTTTTCAAGAAATAAAGTCGGAAAGCCTCTAATTTTGTCACATAGAAACGTGTACTGAAGTTTATTTAGTGATCGGAGATGTGCCGTTTACCGGTCCGTCTGCAGGTAAGCCTCTTTAATAAACTATTCACAAAATGTTAATGGAGTTTTGATTATATTTCAAACTGTTCAGATACCAGTATATGTAAATACATGTATATGTAAACTTTAAGAAAGAAAGAAAGAAAGAAAGAAAGAAAGAAAGAAAGAAAGAAAATTACCAGTAAACAAAATGTTACAATGGTATGATATAAGTTTCAACCTCCAATATGTATATGCTGTTATAAGTTCATGATAAATATTATCATATTATTGAATGAAAGCCATCACATTTCAGGTCATATTTTGATACTGACCATATAATATTTGAATATCATTTTCAACACTTTTGTCAAGGTAATTTGAGGTATATTGCTACAGAAGGATTTGGGATAATTTTCTGAATAATCACAGATGCCATGAAATGAACTGCATATTGATTCTTTTAATTCCATTGCTCATACAAAATAAAATAGTTCTTTAAGCCTTTCACATCTGTGAATACATACATATACATATTATCATACTTACTACAATTGATGCGTCTGTTATAACAAACTGCATTCTCATATTTGATGGAGTTTTTCTTGGGATACTTTTCAAACTTCTCATACTATCCAGTTTTGGTCGATTCTGAAGACTCTTCCACTGAAAGAAACAGTACATCCTTAAAATATATTATTGTTTATTTTACTATTTAAGGTTACTGATCATTCAATGCTTACATTTCAATAAATCTGATGCTACAGCATGCATGCCAATGCCAGAATTACTCCAGACAGCTCAACTCACTATCATAATGTTTTACATCAATTAATTTGGTTAAAGTTCAATGATATTTTGATGATATTTAATCAGCAGAAGTAATTGGAAACCACACCATCTTTTGAACAGACAAGAGGTCCAAAGGGCCTGTATATCCTTAACCTGTTAGAAATCCAACTTTCAGACAAGAGGTCCAAAGGGTCTGTATATCCTCAACCTGTTAGAAATCCAACTTTCATCTTCTCTACATGTAAGTCAATTCATTCATTTGAACAAAGGTGATAGTTTTTCATCATATAGCATACAACTGTTTCAATATCATGACCCTGGTTATTGAGAATTAGAACAATCTTGGTAGATAAAATACTTAGGTGTCACTAATTAGTGGTAACATCATATAAATTACATCTGTGGTGAAGCCAATTCCGCCTTAGGCCTTCTCAGGTGCAATCTGAAGATAACTTCTACAACTGTCAAGAAACACTTGTCAGTCCAGCCCTAGAATATGAGTGCTCAGTTTTAGACCCTTACACTAAACAGTAAATAACAGACATAAACAAAATAGAAATGGCGATGTGTAGAGTAGCCAGATTATTCACCCACACTTTAGATATGCCCCAGGTGTTAGTGACAGGCTTCAATACCTTTACTAGGAATCGCTTGAAGACAGAAGGAGAGTCATGTGACTGGCAACACCACATACAACTATACATGATAAAGTCAATATTAGAAAATACCACCTCATACCTCCATCCCGCCACACAAGACACACACACCAGAGCTCATATCAAACACTCTAGATCTCCTGTAGAACAGAGGTATGACAACAATCCTTTTTCCCCTCACAGCATAGTAAATTGGAATAACCTGTCTCCAGATATATTACCTCTAAAACCTCTTCTGATTGCTTCTGTAGCAGACCTGGTTTTAATTGTAAATACTGTACATAGTTGTATGGTCACCTTCTGGCTTCCAGCTGGGGAAATTTCCCTTTAGCTCAGTCGGTAGAGCGGCGGACCAGTAAGGCGAGGGTCGCGGGTTCGATCCCTGCTGGCTGCACACTACTACTCCTTGAACTTTTACATTGGTGCCACAGACCACTCCAAGTGAAAGCAAGAGGCTTCCCTTGGAGAGAGAACCTGGGTTGGTGTGTTCGGGGGCGAACATGTTTGAAGGAGGGAGTAGTGTAGCAGGCCGGGTTTTAATTGTAAATACTGTACATAGTTGTATGGTCGCCTCCTAGCTTCCGGCTAGGGGGAATTTCCCTTTAGCTCAGTCGGTAGACCGGCAGACCAGTAAGCCGTGGGTCGCGGGTTCAATCCCGGCTGGCTGAACACTACTACTCCTTGAACTTTTACACTTCAAATTGTCCCTCAACAAAAAACAATTAACTTCCATACTTTCTACATTCCCTTCACTAAATCTTTTCTATTTGCCTAGCACCCATTATGACATGACATTATCTTCAAATATATACAGGTGATCCAACTGATCCTTATTATCAAGTTGGTGAAAACCACCAACTTGCATATTAATATTATTATACACAAACTTGCATATATCATACGCCAGTTTGAGTATAGATTTGTTATTAGTAAACATGGCCAAAAACGCTTAAACATGCAATTGATGACAAGGTAAATAAAACTTTACTAAAGATGTTTCCTGAAAGTGTTGTCTACTTAGAAATTTGTAGCCTAGTGGAAGTATTGCATCAATTTTTGGTACTTTCCAATATGCAAAATATTTTTTTATTTAAGCTTTAAGTGATTTTGGCTATTTTTAGTAACAAAGCAATACCCCAGTATTGGATATATATTTGGCAAGTTTGCTTTGGGTCTACCACGAGCATTTATTATCAGTAATTTACAGCTGATTTACCTCATCTGTCCGAATGTTTTTCGGGCTATTTTGAGTATTTACTAGAATTAATTTAGAGCATATAAAAAAACAAATGGGTTTCAGAATATCTCTTGGCTAATGATATATTTCACTCTTCAGAATTGCCTACCAGATAACGAATGATGCGATGTCTGTTCATCGTTTTTCCTTGTGTTGATGAAACTGTGTTGATACTCAGACGACGGGATCCCTCAGACGACCGGTTACCTCTAAGTTGTAACTCTTTAAAATTAAGGTGCGATTAGTATAGCAAGCAACGCAAAACTGTTACACGGCTTTTCATTGGGGTACCGTAATGATATCCACCAATCAGACGTTGTCACACAGAACGACATAGACGGCTTCAAGATGGCTGACGTTCAGAAGAAACTTCAGGCTGACATAGAAAAATATCAACAATTACAGAAAGGTAATATTCAAAGTGTTCTATATGTAAGTTATTTTTGAAGATAAAACCAATCTTAATACTTGTATTGCTCTTAAACCGAGTTTACTTTCGTAAAATCTTCATAATCCTCTTGTAGTGTAAACTTGTTGAAACGTGTGTGTACCTCGTGCGTAAACGGGGTAAATATTCGTGTTACTGTTAGATTCCAAATAAACAATGGTTTCAAACGCAACAGCATGTACCCGCATTAGGTATGACGTGCTGTACCATCGCAAGTTGTTAATTAAAAATGAGAGACCCATATTTACATGTCTACATAACGTTATATTAAAATATTCCTTATGTTTATTACAATTATTGTTACCAGGTGCTTTACATTGGTAGACTTATATATATGCCGATCCATGCCAAGATTTGAGAAATAACCAAACTGTATCAATGATGACCCCCCCCCCCCCCCCCCCCAAAGTGTTTTGATGTGGTATATTTGTTTAAAGGATCGATATAATATAAATATAGAACTTACAGAAACATTATAAACACATTATATTTCACAGTATATAAAAAAAAATATTTGAATCATATGAAATAGCCTAGTTTATAATAAGAATTTCTACCACAATACCCTGTGTTATTCAACTCTCAGACCATCAGTTAATCATTACAGCCGTTGATTAACAATCTGTTTATAATTATACCACACGTGGTATAAACTCTGTACGCATTTTGATTGGCTAACACGGTGAACTTTGACCCAAGCTGCAATTGTTATTGACGTCATCAATAATCTAATGACGTCACATCACCGGGTCCCGGACGTCACCGGTACACTTTATTTGCATATGCGAAATTACTTTATTTGCATATGCGAAATTATACTTGGCCATGTTTCCCTTTGATTCAAGCCGATATTATTGTGGTAGAAACAGGTCACACGACTCGAAATTGTTGGATATGGAATTTATTTCACACGAGTAAGTTATTTTTTAAAAGTTGCAAAAAACACTCGCTAAAGCTCGTGTCTTTTGTAACTTTTCAAAAATAACTTATTCGTGTGAAATAAATTCCATATCCAACAACCACTCGTTGTGTAACCTCTATATAATCTACAGAATAAAAAACAGAGAGCTTATCTAAAAAAAAATTTGTGGATTAGTTACAATAATTATATCATCAGTATTTGCCTATGCCAGGCTTGCTTTTGTTCAAATGATAAGAAATGATAAAACTAATTTGTATTCATAATTTCTTATTTAACTGTCTAGTAATTTGAGCTTTTTCACAATGTTTTTTACATTTACAAAAAAAAACTTGGCACAACTTAGATAAACCCTAATGTAAGGATGTTATTGAAATTGTCTTGACACAGACAACCTGACTACATGTGCAGGAGGTTTGCCATCCAGACCAAGCGTTTGTCGGCTTGTTAACTTCGTGATAATTTTTTCAAACAAAACCTTTTCGCCAATCACTGATCAGTGATCAACACCAGTCATATATTGATATCAACTAATTTGCATTAATGTTATAATTATATATTCTTTTAGGATTCCGTTACAGCATTATCAAAATTTATGCTGCGTACTATAGGTAGTAAATACAAGTATCATGCTCCACCTTAATAATATAATAATGTATCACTAAATCGTTATAAATAATAGATAATAAAAAAAACTTGCTTTCGCCAGTTTGGTATAGCTATTTAACAATATAAGTATAATAGGGACAAATTAACATGTGTTTTACCTGACTGAGTACATCAACAAGTTTAGTCTAGTGTACATATACATATATGCCTAGTATACATAAATGCAGTCGCTTTCCAGTCTAGTGAGAATTTCCCTTCAGCTTGATCGGTAGAATGATGCACTGATATGTATATTTCAGATAGTAAATGAAAATGATGCCTAGATAGGAATATATACAACAATAAAAAAACAATAAGTTCCACAAAAAGAATGGTATTGATTCAGGCTAAAAGAATGGATGAGATTTTCTTTGGCAACTTCTTATTTTGTTCACATTCGTGATACATATTAAACCATGTTCCAATGACATTAACCATATTCTTCCCAATCCGGTAATTAGCTGACTTATTTCTATTAAAGTTTAAAAAATGTTTAAATAGTCAATTTCTTTGTGCTACGCAATAAAGCCCATTCACTATTTGAGTCAAAGTTTGTGTTTGTCCCCTATGCACAAGCAATAATAACTTTTGCATCAATTATGATAAAATAATTAAAAGCAGTCAAGAAGCTAAGGTGATGAAATTTTCATCAGAACCAAAATACTGATCGATATTTAAAAAGAGGATGATATATAATTTTTGAGAAATCATTTTCTGTTTACTTGATTGATAAATGAGAATGTTGGTCTAACATACGTACTATGATTTTTTTTCAGATTATCAGAAAGTTGTAAGTCAGAGACAGCAGCTTGATGGCCAACTGAATGAGAACACATTAGTAAAGGAGGTGAGTTCAGTTACAAGTAGCTTCACATTTAGTAAATATTAGAATTCCGTTTTATTTCAGACATAAGTGTATTTCCCTTTTTGTCATTTAAATTTGTTTTAAGGTGAAAACTACCAGGTACATTGTACATTGTACTTATTGAAATGTTTACACATTTTGATCATATCTTAATATAATCATACATATAAAAAACTTTCCTTATGACATCTAAAATTAAAAAAAAAAAAATCCTGATATTATACAAATAACATATGAATTTTCATTGATAATTTAATTTGTTTTCAGGAATTTGCTCGTTTAGAAGAGGGTGCAAATGTGTACAAGATGATCGGTCCTGTTCTGGTTAAACAATGCATACCAGAAGCAAAGCAAAATGTACAGAAACGAATAGACTACATCGCGGGTGAAATGTAAGTCTTTACATAAATAGAAAGACACATAAAACTAGACTCGATCTAAACTTGACTGACCGACCCTCTTGGGAACTTAAACATTTGATCAGTTTTCAGAAAGGTTTAATTCATTTAGGACTAGTTTTATAATGTAATTTTTCTATAATAAATCTGGGCCTTTTTTCACTGGTTTGGGATGCAGCCTTTTTGCCTCATTTTGGCAAAAGAATTCAGGCATGAGAATTTTCAGATAGAAGTCTGATTTCAGACTTTTTTCCCCATGTAGGCTATAATTTTGATATTTCATCATAGAAAACGCACTACAGATTGGGATTTTAGACTTTTTTCATTCAGCTGCTTTCATCTCTGAAAATTGGTGAATTGGAAAAGATATTTCAGTAGTAAACGACAAATTTTGGAATTTGGCTTAAATATGAAGTAATTTCAAATAAGGGACCTATTAACAGCCCCCAAAATCCCTGTAAATTGTCTTGTCAATATAACTAAAATTATGATTAGATTGAAAAACACATCTTAAGTTTGAAATGAATTGCCCGAACAAATAAAACCAGGGTTCATGTTCAACCAGTGAGTCATATAGCTTTTTAACTCACTTTGTTAAAACGACCCTTTTTTTTTTCCATTTCCGGTCAGCTGCAACTCAGCTTTGACTCATCGTAATGATACCCAGATTTTCAAATATATTTTCCTCCATGGTCTCCCTGTTTCATAAATAATTTTTCTCATCACTGTTTTTAAATAACTTACAGTGTAACTGGTTGTAGTTGTGTCACAGGCCCTATCTTTAAAATACATATTTCATCAACTTCTTTTAAAGTTTCATTAGTGGACTAAATTCCAACATAAATTCTACAGCAGCCATTGTATAACATGATTGCACAATCTTGTATTTTGTAAAGAAACACATTTTAAACTTCTTCTTTAGTAGTATGTGTATCAATTTAAACGAAACCTGTAAGAAATTATTCCAAGATAAGTCCTGACCATGTGTTGTTATTAGTCCCCTACTGGTGAAACCGGGGGAACTATAGCTTTCCTCCCTGTCCGTCCGTCCTTCCATCCGTCCGTCTGCCAGTCTTTCCACTTCAGTTTTCTGCACTTTTCTCAGCCCCGCTTCAAGGTGTATGTTGGTGAAAGTTGGTCACTTGGTATGTAACTTCAGTATTAGTTACAGATCAAAACTTGCTAGTCCCCTAGGTAGCAGTGTACAGTAAAAATGCCAAATTCTGAAAAATATGGCACATGTTTTAGATATGTAAACATTGCCAGTTAACCTTACATATAACCTCCAATAAAGTATATATATTTGAAATCTGTACAACATTTGCAATTTTAATAGAGCTCTGAAGGATAAGTAAACTGATATTTTCTGTGATTTTTAGAGCTGTGAATACCATGGTAACAGCTTAAAAAATTCTCAAAAATTGCAAAATATTATGATATTTGACCCAAAATGGCACAATTCTCTACACAATTTTTTTCTGAAACCTATTTAAAATTAAATATCTCTATCCCAAAGACAGAATTAATCTTGTTTGGACATATGTTGTAAATTAAGTTTTTCCGCTATCTTACCTTTTCTGTGGGCTGCCATTTTGCGCTGTAGGCAAAACTAAATTTCCTGTGTAAACACACGTTCGGAAAATCCGGATATTTAAAATCCGGAACCAATTTATTGATTTTTGTTTTAATAAATGTGAAGCCTGTATGTACTACTTCATACTGAATATACCAATTATAGTGTACATTTATTTTTTCATTTTTTATGCATATCATAATACAGGAGTTATTTGCTTAACAAAAAAATTGCCCATGGCCAGGCTGTCTTACTGTGGTGTGCTACCTTATACATCACTTTTTTAAATTCTAATTTTACTAAAAAACCCATGAATGTCTAGAACATGTTCCGACGAACAAAATGACATATCCGGTTACTGTGTATCTTTAATAGTCACCGAGTATTGCTGATTTCCCTGAGAGGTGTATTTTGACAACTTTTTCTCCCAATCCAGTAATAAGGGGAGGTAATTTTAAAGATGAAAACTCCCATAATTCTGTATATCTCTTGAATAAAGTTGTGTTTTGAGTTGAATGTGGTACTTTGAGTCTCTGTGCATGTAATCAAGCAAAAAATACTATACAACTATCAAATTTAGCCTTGTAATATGACGTCATAGTTACCATGACGTCATCAGTAACTATGACGTCATCAGATGGTATCTATGACGTCATAAATACTCAATGGTGTCATAATAAATAACCAAATTCCTTTCCAAACCTCAGCTTAGCAACACATGCAATATTCTAACTGATAAATCATGGCATGACATCCAAGATTTCAAAATGTCATGCCTATGACATCACAATCATCTGTTTCCACCCCGGTTATTCAGATATGTACCAATGATCATATGAAAGTGTCCGCTGATCCCATTTTATGCGGAAAATGCTATTTTTTCTGCTTTACCTAAGTGAATGACCATAATTGACAATATTGCATCAACCGTACACTCAAGCCATTGAAATTACATGCTTACCATTGTATAAATAAACTGAAAATAATGGTTTCACCAAATATTTCAAAAAATAACACTTACTGTATTAGTTTCCATGGATACGGAGTAATAAATCAGGTAAAACTAACCAGAATTCAGTCTATATGGTTTGTTAGATACCCAATAAGTTATATTGGGTTTGTTATAAAACATAGAATGTCTTTTCAATTTACACTGACTCGTTAACATTATGCTTAATTAACCCACCCTTAAAATGGGTAGATATGCAAGTTACCTCCCTTGATTCCTCTAATATGACAAGCCAGATAATAAACAAGTTTTAGATTGTTTTTATGCATTTTTGAGCAATAATGAATTAAAATGAAGCTTAATCAAGCATAATTAAGCACAATTTCCAAAAAATAACATTTTTCAGCCCTTATAAGGTAGCAGTGTACAGTAAAAATGCCAAATTCTGAAAAATATGGCACATGTTTTAGATATGTAAACATTGCCAGTTAACCTTACATATAACCTCCAATAAAGTATATATATTTGAAATCTGTACAACATTTGCAATTTTAATAGAGCTCTGAAGGATAAGTAAACTGATATTTTCTGTGATTTTTAGAGCTGTGAATACCATGGTAACAGCTTAAAAAATTCTCAAAAATTGCAAAATATTATGATATTTGACCCAAAATGGCACAATTCTCTACACAATTTTTTTTCTGAAACCTATTTAAAATTAAATATCTCTATCCCAAAGACAGAATTAATCTTGTTTGGACATATGTTGTAAATTAAGTTTTTCCGCTATCTTACCTTTTCTGTGGGCTGCCATTTTGCGCTGTAGGCAAAACTAAATTTCCTGTGTAAACACACGTTCGGAAAATCCGGATATTTAAAATCCGGAACCAATTTATTGATTTTTGTTTTAATAAATGTGAAGCCTGTATGTACTACTTCATACTGAATATACCAATTATAGTGTACATTTATTTTTTCATTTTTTATGCATATCATAATACAGGAGTTATTTGCTTAACAAAAAAATTGCCCATGGCCAGGCTGTCTTACTGTGGTGTGCTACCCTACCAGTGAAACCAGGGCTACTATAGGTTTTCTCTACATCCATCCGTTAGTCTGTCTGCTCAGTTTTCTTTACTTCTCCTCAGCCATGCTTCAAAGTATGTTTGTGAAAGTCTATTTACCAGGCAATAAACACAACAAAACATTAAAATTAAATCTAAATATGTCTAAAAATACATTTTCATCATAAAAAAGAATCAGTGTAACATGATTTAGAGATTGTTTACTGATAATTTCAACTTTTTTTTTCAGAAAAAGACACGAAGTTTCTATTAAAGATTTTGAGAAAAAACAAGAAACATGCCGTGAAAGTTTAGCAAAATATCAACAGCAACTTCAACAAGCCCAAGTAAAAGCTGCAGCCCGAAGCTAGGAGATCAAAATGGAAAAGATGTTTAAAAATTTAATAGCATGGATCGAGCTGGTTGTGACATCAATTAAACCAGGAAAACAAACTGATGTGTCAAAACTTTCCTAGGAAAAAAATACTTATTCATATATTTATTTGGTCAATTTAAGTATTGACTATCACTTAACAGCTGTTATCATAAGATTTTGATGTGGAGGTACACTACCAGTATGTGGTCCATCAAAATGAAAAAAGGATTAATAAGTTTATAAGGTTTTTGGCAATACATTTCATTTCACAGTGAAATATTCTCAATGGATTGTTACAGTAAAAAGAAGAGTTTTAATTAACAAACCAAGCATTAGAAATCCAGAAAGATATATATACATCAACAAAGATCAAAATTTCAGAACAATAAATAAATACATATTCATATAGATTGTTTGTTGTCTTATTGAATGAAATATTTTCTGCTTTTACTTGTTCATGTAAAAATGAATAAGAAGGGGAGAAACCATTCCAGGTCTTATATTTCAATGAAACGTCCATCGACCGAAATATATTACAACGAGGAGTCACAAAGCATGGCATTGTCCCGTAACTAAGCCCAGTTGTTGGGATGTAAACCAAAATATGATCTATAGAAGAATTTATATCTGACGAGATCCTTTGTGTGTTTCACTTAAAAAGGCACAACTAGGGCACTAAACTTTTTATAAACAGAAAGTTTTGTGGAGTTTAATGGAACGGTTTTGAAGTTGTAGCCTGGCAAGGAAAGTCAACAGTAATTTTGTGTCATTGACTATGTTACTGTGGTAACAGGAAAAATGGAAAGTGAAAGGTCATCACATAGAAAAAGGAACCAACCTAATATATACACTAAATGAGGAGTTTTGAAGATGAAGCCTGGAAAGGAATGTAAACAGTGATTTTCTGATTTTTACTTTCCATGGAAACAGAAAAAAGTTTTATGGAGTTGAGCCAAATTTGAATTAATACTGGTGTACTTTGATCAAATATATATATCTTATTTGAAAAGCGATCCACTTGATTATTGTGAGCCACAAGTACTTGGGGTCAGGAACTAAGGTTTGTGTTCATTCAATTTTGAGTCTGATCAGGATGAAGTAGGTGACAGACGGCCATTTTAAATATTCGAACACTTGATGTGTTAGTTCCCCTCCATGTCCAGTAAAACCCCACAGAAGCCATTTACAGGGACCATGGTATGAAGTTGGGTTCATTCACCTGATCTCCTCCATCAGACTTTCATCTACATGTATTTCCAAAACTGAAAACAGATATTTCAGGCACCCACTTTAAGTCCGATGATGATGTCATACATGCAGTGGATGACTTTATGAACAGGGAAGGAAAACGAGTTCTATAAAAGTGGCATTGAGGCCCTTAAACACCACTGGCAGAAGTGTATAGATACTACTACTAATAATAATAAAGATTTAATTAGTCACCCAGACACATTAAAATGTGTTACATGGATTTCCAAATACTATACAATCCATGGCAAGATGGACAAATGAAAATATTGACATTACATTTATCGCTATTATTACTAAAATTGAATTGACAGAAAGACTTCTAAACATATATATTTTTCTTCAATAACACAATAAAAGCATCATTGCAACAATGATATAAATATTTATGGTATCTTCAAATTTGAAATTGCATAGAAACTAATAAGAAATTAACAAGAGACCCCAGAGGGATCTTAGCCGCCCACCATTGAATGATCTTTATAGGTTCTATGTCAGATTGATCTTCTCTCTATTTTTCCCTTCCTTTTACTAATCTGTGCAAATTGAGACATCCCTCAAGTACTTTTCAAACAAGGGAATCCTAGCTATATATGAAATTTGAGATTTAGCGATAATGGCTGTTTGTTGGCCAGGTTGTTTTCAGGGCAAATTGGTCCCAAAATGCAATACGAGGGACCAAGGGGAACCTACATATGATTTGAATACCATTGCTGTATAAACTGGTCTTGGATACGTTGCTTCATTAAGTATTTATAGAAACCATCAGTCATTTGTATATTATTCATAAAAATGTTTGAGTAACCAGATTCATCAAAAATATTTTTAATAAACGATACCATTTAAATATATGACCACCTTCGTTATGTAACTTTGAGATAAGTTTATATAACATACTACAGTACTTATTTTTTTCTCATTCTGTATAAGTGTATTCCAAAAAGACAACTTTCTCAATTTAACATTCACTACAAGTGGAAATATTCCTAATTCACCATAAATCATAAAATTTGGTGTACTACTTCGGTCTTTTAATATTCGTTTACAGAATTTCAAATGTGTTTGTTCTATTTGACTGGTATTTTCATATCCCTACACCTCAGAACCGTATAACAATATCGGCTCAACTAACGAGTCAAATAATTTCAATTGTAAATCTATAGGTATTGCATTATTGCGTACTTTTTTTTATTATAAATAGAGTATATAGACTTCTGGGCTTGGTCAACCAATCTCTTTATTGCGGATGACAAATTTTCGTTGTATCTCAAGGTGACAACATGCTAAGTATCTGTTATTTCTAAAAGTTGCCCATTTAATACAAAGTTAAAAACTCGTCGGTTTTTCCTTTTACTAAAAACTAGAACTTTTGTTTTGTTTATATTTACCTGAAGTTTCCATGTATCACAGTATTTCTGAGATATGTCTAGAGCCTTTTGCATGTCCTCTGGTGTTTCAGAAAAAAAACGATATCGTCCGCATACAGAAGTTTAAAGATTTTCATAGATATTTGTAGATTATCAAATAATTTATGCGTAATGGTTTCAGGGGAGTTAACTCCTTCTGATGCCAGATATTCTTCCAAGTCATTTAAAAATACTGAAAAAAAGAAACGGTGAGAGATTTTCGCCCTGGCGAACGCCAACTTAACACGGAACATAATCGGATGTTTGTGCGTTATATTGTACACAAGATTTTATATTACCATACATGTTATGAATAACTCTAAAACATGTTCCTTTGATGTTACTCTTTCTCATTTTATCCCATAAACCTATACGCCACTCTGTATCAAATGCTTTCCGAAAATCAACAAAAGTACAGTATAATTTCTTATTATTAGCAAGGTATATTGATATCAATATATGCATTATAAATATGTTATCCGTCGTAGAGTAATTTTTTAGAAATCCTGCTTGTTTTTTTTAGATAAGATTTTTTTTTAAATGCATTTAATCTAGAATTTAATATCGAAGTAAACAGTTTGCCTAGGCAGCTGATAAGGGTTATTGCTCTATAGTTATCGGGATCTTCCTCGTTACCCTTGTTTTTATACAAATGTACATAGGTTTAATTGATAACACCGATAGTCCAACTGTCAGGTATTTTACCTGTGTTGAAAATAAAATTGAAAAGTTTGCAATATATATTTATCATTTCAGGTGGTGAGATTTTTAAAATATTCATTTAAAATTGTATCAACACCAGGGGCTTTGCTGTTTTTTAGCTCACCTGCCCGAAGGGCAAGTGAGCTTATGCCGTGGCGCGGCGTCCGTCGTCCGTCCGTCCGGCCGTCCGTCCGGCGTCAACTTTCCATTCAAGCAACTTCTTCTCAATAACCAAAAGGCCTAGAGACCTAATATTGGGCCTGTAGCATGCTGGGGTGAAGGGCTACCAAGTTTGTTCAAATGAATGACCTTGACCTTCATTCAAGGTCACAGGAGTCAAAAAGGCTAAAATCTTCAAACGACTTCTTCTCAACAACCAACAGTCCCAGGGAGTTGATATTGGGTCTGTAGCATGCTGGGGTAAAGGGCTACCAAGTTTGTTCAAATGAATGACCTTGACTTTCATTCAAGGTCACAGGAGTCAAAAAGGCTAAAAAAAAATTAGATGACTTCTTCTAAATAGCCAAAAGACCCAGGGACTTGATATTGGGTCTGTAGCATGCTGGGGTGAAGGGCTCCCAAGTTTGTTCAAATGAATGACCTTGACTTTCATTCAAGGTCACAGGAGTCAAAAAGGCTAAAATCTTTAAACGACTTCTTCTCAATAACCAAGAGTCCCAGGGACTTGATATTGGGTCTGTAGCATGCTGGGGTGAAGGGCTACCAAGTTTGTTCAAATGAATGACCTTGACTTTCATTCAAGGTCACAGGAGTCAAAAAGGCTAAAATCTTTAAACGACTTCTTCTCAATAACCAAGAGTCCCAGGGAGTTGATATTGGGTCTGTAGCATGCTCGGGTGAAGGGCTACCAAGTTTGTTCAAATGAATGACCTTGACTTTCATTCAAGGTCACAGGGGTCAAAAAGGCTAAAATCTTTAAACGACTTCTTCTCAATAACCAAGAGTCCCAGGGAGTTGATATTGGGTCTGTAGCATGCTGGGGTGAAGGGCTACCAAGTTTGTTCAAATGAATGACCTTGACCGTCATTCAAGGTCACAGGAGTCAAAAAGGCTAAAATCTTTAAACGACTTCTTCTCAATAACCAAGAGTCCCAGAGGCCTAATATTTGGCCTGTAGCATGCTGGGGTGAAGGGCTCCCAAGTTTGTTCAAATGAATGACCTTGACTTTCATTCAAGGTCACAGGAGTCAAAAAGGCTAAAATCTTTAAACGACTTCTTCTCAATAACCAAGAGTCCCAGAGGCCTAATATTTGGCCTGTAGCATGCTGGGGTGAAGGGCTCCCAAGTTTGTTCAAATGAATGACCTTGACTTTCATTCAAGGTCACAGGAGTCAAAAAGGCTAAAATCTTCAAACGACTTCTTCTCAATAACCAAGAGTCCCAGGGAGTTGATATTGGGTCTGTAGCATGCTGGGGTGAAGGGCTACCAAGTTTGTTCAAATGAATGACCTTGACTTTCATTCAAGGTCACAGGAGTCAAAAAGGCTAAAATCTTTAAACGACTTCTTCTCAATAACCAAGAGTCCCAGGGAGTTGATATTGGGTCTGTAGCATGCTCGGGTGAAGGGCTACCAAGTTTGTTCAAATGAATGACCTTGACCTTCATTCAAGGTCACAGGGGTCAAAAAGGCTAAAATCTTTAAACAACTTCTTCTCAATAACCAAGAGTCCCAGGGAGTTGATATTTGGTCTGTAGCATGCTGGGGTGAAAGGCTGAAATCTTTAAACGACTTCTTCTCAATAACCAAGAGTCCCAGAGACCTAATATTTGGCCTGTAGCATGCTGAGGTGAAGGGCTACCAAGTTTGTTCAAATGAATGACCTTGACCTTCATTCAAGGTCACAGTGGTCAAAAAGGCTAAAATCTTTAAACGACTTCTTCTCAATAACCAAGAGTCCCAGAGAGTTGATATTGGGTCTGTAGCATGCTGGGGTAAAGGGCTACCAAGTTTGTTCAAATGAATGACCTTGACCTTCATTCAAGGTCACAGGGGTCAAAAAGGCTAAAATCTTTAAACAACTTCTTCTCAATAACCAAGAGTCCCAGGGAGTTGATATTGGGTCTGTAGCATGCTGGGGTGAAGGGCTACCAAGTTTGTTCAAATGAATGACCTTGACCTTCATTCAAGGTCACGTCGATCAAGTATGCTTAAATCTTTAAATGACTTTTAGTGAAAAGCCAAAGTGCAGAGAGACATTATATTGGTCCTGTAGCATGCTTTCAAATAACTGCAGGATCCATATATGAAAAGATCACTGCATTGCAGGTGAGCGATTTGGGCCCATTGGGCCCTTGTTAACTGTTTAACTGCAGTCAATACTTCAGCTTCCGTAATATCACTATTTAATACATCATCATCATCATCGTCGTCGTCATCATCATCATCATCACCACCATCATCATCATCATCATCATCATCATCACCACCATCATCATCATCATCATCACCACCATCATCATCATCATCATCGTCGTCGTCGTCGTCGTCGTCATCATCGTCGTCGTCTCTACCATTATTGATTTTTTTAAAGTAACTATGAAAAATATCTAAAGGTACACACGGGTTCTTCTTTTTTGTTGGGCTGAACTTATTAAGTGGTTTCCAAAAAGCCTTGGGATTACCTTTGGAAAGTGTCCTTAGTTCTTTAGCACATTTTTCTTGGTAATTCCTAAAATTAATGTTGATTATTTTACTGTTCTAGAGTTAAGTTAAAAGTTGGAATTATAACGATTATCATTATACTCGTATAGGGGTTGATTGACGAGGATTAATGTCCTTGTTCCGGTTATAGCCGAGCCTAGGACACTCTCTCTGATAGGGGTCAGAGTTCAGAAGCTTAACTACCAGGGAACTGTGTTCATGTGACAACCCAGGCAAGCCAGGAAAACCACACTTGGTCTCGTTTGAAGACGTTAATCCCACTATTTAGCAGCCTTCATATATAAGGCAAAACATTCGTGACAGCGTTGGTGTGCAAACCTAATGATTTACAAATACATTAATTTACCAATTTCATTGAAGATCAGACAAAGGGTACATATATAATATCAAAATCTGTACATTTGAAAATTAGATTTCTGTGTCTATCTGCGTTCAGAAAGCTGTGTTTCATTATATTCAATAACATTCCTAAGCATATGTATAGTAACGTTCACCTAACGTTTGAAAGCAAACGATTTCCTTAAAAGTATTGATTCATTTCTGCATTTTGCCAACTGCCATGTAGTGAGGAAAATTCCAATAGTGAATTTTGTACTCTATGCGCATATATGACTCCGGACCTGTTCTTTTGGTTAATGTTTTATTATTCATTTTAAGATTAGCAGTAACAAATATGTAAATCAGACTTCACCCTGGTTTCCGGTTGTAAGTAGTGGCATCAAAGGGAGGATGGTGGGCTAGATCAGACCCCAGAAAAAAATAAAGTTACTATGCCCAAATTTTAAATCATATTTAAATGAGCAATTTAAATATGTAAATGAGATATTTTCTCAATTTTTTTAATATTCGCTCATTCACTACATGTACGTTTAACAATAGATGATATAGGCGCTTATTTTACTTTTCTTAATTGAGAAAGTATCAGATTATTTTTTCTACAAGTTTCGTGCAATTTGTGCCGAAATACACAGACACACATACAAAAATCTTTTGGAAAAAAAGTTTTTCTCGTTGTGTATAATTGTTATAATGGAATGAGTTAAATTATAATTCTATTTTGTATTGTGTTTCGGCATATTATCGTGATAACATATCTTATATAAGATAATGAATACATTTTTAAGGGATAGGAGATATAACAATGCTATATAGATTACATTCAGCACCTATCTGAATATAGCTGTTAGATTGTCTGACATGTGTAAAAGAGCTTTCAGATACTCCTTTTCCTCGTGGAATCAATTGAAATCTACTTTTACCTGAAATGGTTTTACATGTACGTCTAACTGCAAAAAAGCCAATACGTGTACTTGAGACATATTTAAAAATATAATCTGTTTAGTATAAAAAAGATAATCTGAATTGTATAAAATAAATATGTATTGTAAAAGGGAATGGTAGGAGAGATAAACAGAAGAAAATTAGGAGAATTTAGAAAATAATTTGCTCTATTTTGAAGGTACAATACCAAATAGACTGATTGTTCAAGACAAGAGAGGTGGAGTAAAGTTACAAAAAAATATTATTGAATTATTCTATTTTGTTTTCTTTTAATTTAAGTTTCCTATGTTTAGGACTTAGCGTTTTTGTATCAAAGCTCATTTTAAACTTATCGAAACACTTTTAAGTCTATATTAAGTTTTTAAGTCTATATTAGTATATGTATCTGGCATCTTTTTTATTTGACAACTAATTTTGAAATTATATTGAAAATAAGTTTTGTGTGCTATTTAGAATTTGCTTCAACCTCTCATGTAATACATATATCTTGCAAATTTTGTATATAAAATGCATACATTTGGTATTGATCTTTTATGTCCTGAATGCTCTAAAATGTTAGCGCCACCAGAGAACTTTGTTACATCAGGTGTACCATTTTGACTTGTTTCTGATGCTGATGGTTCCTGCGGGGCGAGCTGAAATTTCTTCTTAAGAAACAGGTCTTCGGATTTTTCTTTGTCCCACTTTAACCGACCGATTGATTGCGTTCCCTACCACGTAATGACTAGTTATATCAATTAGTGGGTTTGACTAAAACCATCAACTAGGGACAGCATTCATAGTTTGTGTATAGATAAGCTCATATAAATAATATAAGACTCTTTCATATGTGTATATGTAGGATAGGGATATTCCACCCGAGGGGTCACAAAATGTGGTGAAACCCGAGGCTTGCCGAGGGTTTTACCACATTTTGTGATCCCGAGGGTGGAATATCCCTATCCTACATACACACATAATGAAAGAGTCTTTTTCTCTCATATCATTACCGAATTTCTGGCGAAATATACTTGTGATATTCTGAAAGATCATACCCTATTTTGCCAAACTATGTTTGCGCACAAATTTCATTCATTTTGTGGTTAAGTGATTAACGAATGAACAATTCGCCGATAAAAATAACCGTAACTTGACCGACTTTTACGTGGCCGTGATCAAATTGTCAACATCCGAGAAAAAGAAGTTCTATCAACAATACTGAAAGCCAACGCTGAAATGAGTTTTCCAACTTCACATATAATTTGATTTGCACCTCGACATATTTAATCATTTCACAGAACACACTGTACTTTTAAATGTCAAGTCAATTTTTTTTTATAAAATACTACGTCACTGCATGACGTCACGACTGTCATTGGAATTCCATTTATAGTTCAAGGATATTGAGAGTTATCGCCATGACGCGGCGATGTTTCGTGGCTGGTAATTTTAAATGCACTGTGATTTTGGCAACTTCGTGTGTGAACCAGCGAACAGTGACTCTATACGAATATTCGATCTTTTCTGTGACATAGGATTATATGTGTTTAACCGGTTGTCTTGATGGAATGACGAAGGTAGGTCAGTCGATAGGCTAACGATGATCATATTGAAAGGCTAGGATGGCAGTTAGTTTTCATGGTTACTCTACACAAATATAGACTCTGAGTTACAATTAAAATAAATATTTTTATATGAACATCGAGGGGTGTCATTTTTACCGAATGTTCGTTCATTTAAGAGCCAATTCCCAACTTCCAAATACACAGGTTACTGAGTAGGCCTAACAGTTACTGACAGTACAGTAGAGTAAACAAATTCCAGGGCCCCCTGCTGACGCAAACGGAACCATTTCATAGGTTGTGACGTTTGACATTTTCTTTTTTATATTTTTTATGTATGGCTTTTATTTTACTTCCTGTCATTGCCAGGTGATTGTGTGTGTTTACATGTTTTTAATGACAAATGACAAATCTGTCGGGTAGGCAAGTCTGTATTGTACTGTAAGTGTTACTGTTTGTTACAGTAACGGAGTTATATGTTCGCTCAGATGAAATGTCTAATCGTTTAACCGTGTAGCCCTATTTATTTACTGCTGATATGATATATATTTATCTAAGAATGTATGTATTTTTATAGTTAAGTCCAACGTTTCAAAACCGACACCGACGATAAGGACTGTCGGATGTAAACACAAGCAGACGACGTTGTGAGAGTTGTCCCCCTTGCTAGCAGATTACTCCGCGCGCGTGAAATGCTATGTAAGATAGATTTATCTTACATAGCTATCTTACATGGGCAAACTCTATCCAACATGGCGAGATATGAGAGAACATATTTTTTTCTCTTTGTTTGTTTTTTTGTTGTTTTTTTTTGTGTGTTTTTTTTTTTTTTTTGTTGAAAACTGAATACGGCTGCATTTCAATCAGGAATATAATTTTATTAATGTGTCATTTGAAAAGATGCATCCACTTATTCAGCTTGCATTCAATCTTAACTTTGTTCCGTTTTTAACTGCATATCTGCATTTTGCATTTACCGCTACATTGACCAATCACATACTTCATCTTGACCAGTAACGCTACCTGTCGCGTCATTTCCGGGGACAAAAGAATATTATACGGCTATGCCGAAAAAAATATTTCAACGTTGGAACACAACTGTATTTGCTACATATATTAATAGCATTTTAAGTACATATTACTTTTTGTAATAAATTGCTTGGTGTACGTAAAAGTAAAAGTAACGATGTGGTTTATCTTGAAGTAGGTAGGTATCCATTAAGAGTGCTACGAAAAATTAGAATTATGAAATATTGGATGAAACTGAGAAACTCCCGAAATTATATTTCACAGTCTTGCTATGACGACATGTTAGAAAATAATGATAGATGGATGTTGAATATCAAGGCAGAATTACATAGAATAGGTTTCGGATATAAATGGGAATCACAAAAGGTTGACATTAATGATCTTCAAATGACAAAGGAAAGACGTTTTGATTTATATGAAAGAGTGTGTAGAAAAAAAAAATATTGTCCTCTAAAGGAATTTTATATCAACATGTTTACAACAATTATAGTTTACAGAATTATCTGAAAAAGTCCATATCAGTTGAATACTTGAGAGAAATAACTAAAATTCGACTATCGTCACACACTCTAAATATTGAAACGGTAGATATCATTGCCTAGGCAAAATTATTTCTTGCCTAGGCGAAAATCGAATATTGCTTAGGCAAAAATATTTCAGTCTAGGCAATATTCGATATTTGCCTAGGCAAAAATAATTTTGTTTCGATTATTGCCTAGGCAAAAATCGAATTTTGCCTAGGCAGAAATCGAGGCAAAACTATTCTTGCTTAGGCAGAAATATATTTGCCTAGGCAAAATTCGATTTCTGCCTAGGCAAAAATAATTTGGCTAGGCAAAAATATTTAATTATAACATCTTTCCCGCGCCATAATTTCTCTTATGAATATTTATTTGCAATCTTTTAGTGAACTGTACCACAGGTTGGGATCTGAGAAGTTGCTACAGAGTCCGGTGATTATTTAAGAAGGAAAGAGGTGGGGTGTATTTCTAGCGAATTTTAATCTTCATCAGTGGCGATACCTACCCTATTGGTGTATAGCACAGGGACCTGGTAAATTGTTACAGTCTACGTGTAATTGGACCTACCCTATTGGTGTATAGCACAGGGACCTGGTAAATTGTTACAGTCTACGTGTAATTGGACCTACCCTATTGGTGTATAGCACAGGGACCTGGTAAATTGTTACGGTCTACGTGTAATTGGACCTACCCTATTGGTGTATAGCACAGGGACCTGGTAAATTGTTACAGTCTACGTGTAATTGGACCTACCCTATTGGTGTATAGCACAGGGACCTGGTAAATTGTTACGGTCTAGTGTAATTGGACCTACCCCATTGGTGTATAGCACAGGGACCTGGTAATTTGTTACAGTCTACGTGTAATTGGACCTACCCTTTTGGTGTATAGCACATTTTCGGACGTTTTTTTTTTTTGGGGGGGGGGGTCTAGATTAAAATTCTGTAAAAAATAATATATCTCAGAAACGCACTGATAAAACATGATCGGACCCATGTGAAAGTCGCACTTAATAAGCGGTAGAGCTATTATCTTGGACCGAGGATAGTATGGAAGGCAATTATATATAAAACTCTATATAACATTACACATGGGCTTGAAACGCACGGAAGCCGGTTAGTGCCACATGAAGTAGACTTTTCATGTCGTAATCATGACAGTATGTCGTAATTACGACTTTTCATGTCGTAATTACGACATATTCAGTCGTAATGACGAGACAGCTGTCGTAATTACGACAAACTAAGTCGTAATTACGAGATAGCTTAGTCGTAATTACGACGTAAAAGTTTACTTCATATGGCACAAACCGCCTTCCGTAGAAACGTTCTTTTCACCCAGAATGAAAGATAAACCGTAGGGTCCGACCCTTATATCACTTTTTTTTTTTAAATGTAAATAATAAGTGATATAGGGTTGCCTGACCGACGGGTGAAAGTTTCATTCTTGTTATAGGAACGTGTCTAGCTCCTGTGGCTGGGAGTTTATCAACGATTTTAGGGAATTCCATAACATAAAACTTAGGAAGGCATTACAAAATGTTAAGAAAAATATCTTAGTCAGGGAACCTTCCGTAAATTCTGTAATGCATAATACATATGGACAATTCTAAGTTAAAAGTTAAAGGATTTCCTTAAGGAATAATGATGAAACTGGTCCAAATTCAGTGTCAAAACAATATGATTGTAATAATAAACAATATTAATCCTGACTAATTTGTAGTGAGCACGTGGTAAATACATGTACATTGCTTTCCTGTTTTACTTTTCGAATCTTCATCATTTGTGATGTTGATTTAAGATTTATGAAAGCTGTCGGAAAAGTTCCTCTACTCATTTGACTTAAATCATCGATTCATGGCCTCATTTACTACTTTGTCTGAAGGATGCTTATAAATGGATGATTTTAATAAGATTGACAAACAATGGAATAGACGTGTTTGTTAAAGGCGCATGGTCACGCCTGAAGCAAATGTCATTGTTCTCGGTTGAAATTGAATCTCTGATTAAATTCCAAGCTACACTGGGTTCCGGAAAATGCTCCATTTCACAAATATCAACGGAAGTCCTTCTCTGATCTACATCGTCATGCTGGAAAGTTAGGCAAAAGTCAAAGTATAAAATAATATTTAGTTATTAATATATACAGTGTACAGGTATATCACATACAGGTATCAAGCAACTCTTTACATGAACATAAATTTGAAAACAATTTCATTAATGAATAATGACTAATGTCAGATATCACCATACATATAACATATGAAACAAATGAAAAGAAATAAAAGAAATATGTTTATATTGTTGTCAGACATCACCGTATAACTGACTAGATTCAAATATACATTTGTATAACAAATTAAAATTGAAAAAAAAATCATTTTTTATCAGATATCATTGTATTTTTCAAACTGACCAGATGCAAATATATAACAAACGAAAATAAATAAATAAAGAAAAAATAAATCTATTTTTTTTTGGGTCAGATATCTCCATATTTTTCAAATTTACTCGGTTCAAATATATATATATATATATATAAAATGTATTACAAATATTATGTAGATAAGACCAGTTACAATGTATATCCGTAATTCATTGAGATAGACATTCAGACGTAGTGTGATGCAGGATGTACTTTGTGATGCGTGTTATCAGTTGTACTGGAATATCCTGAACTGGAGTCAGTCATCGAGTTCTTATCACCGCTGATCTTAACCACTACGCCGAGCTTACAACTACAACAAATCTTTTTCAGGAATTGTTTGTAGCCTTCACGGAAGTTTCTGTTGGTGGCGCCGTAAAGAATGCTGTTCAGCGAGCTATTAAAATGACCAATCTGAAGAAAAACGGTATATAGCCAAGATGGCCAGCGATCATCCCTGTCGAAAAATAATGTCAAGTCGTAAGGTGTCCAGCAGATGAGGAAAGTGAGAAAAACGATGAAAAATGTCCTAGCTAAGTTGACGTTATCTCGTTGCCTTTTAGTTTTCTTCTTTTCCTTTTTCGTCTGTATTTTCATCTGTTTCTCCATCTGTAATCTTGATTTCTTGACGTAAAAGTAAATTTTTAAGTAGCAGAACATGATCACCATTAGAGGCAGCCAAAGCGCCATCACGCTTAGGAATATTGTGTAGGAAAGGGAGATAAGTCGGTCGAAGGAACATCCCAGTGTTTTAAGGTCGAATGTGTGTCCTCCCCATCCAGCCAAGTTGGGCAGTTCAATGAGAAACGCCACGAACCAGACAAGAACACAGAGAAGAAAAGTCTTGCCTTTGGTGAAAATCTGGTTGTAATAGTGGTTCTTGTTGATCATGATGTACCTGAAAACAAAAACAAAAAAATACCATGAGGAGATGAATCCATAAAACTATATGATGCATAGGGGCTTGGCACATTCCCATAGGCCCAGACTGAAAGATCGCCTAAAAAAATATAACTTGTGTCCGACCCCTTGATCACTTGTTATTGATGGGTCGGACCCAAGTAATAATGTAAGTTCTGGGTCATCGGAACGTGTCAAGCCCCTGTGATAAATTGTTACATGCATTACATTGTAAACTTGCGTTATAAGCTTCCCCGTGGTAGCCCGAAGCACATACTGGATTTTATTACGATACTTAGGCTGATGTGCATCTCTGTATTATAAAAAATAAAAGAGAAGCCAAGACTTTTCTACACTTAAGTTATTTATCTTTATACGAGGCTTACAGCATATCAATCATCCCTCGTACTGTTTAGCCTTGCATTGTTTGTTTGCTGGGTGTATCACCGATTGAAAAGCCAGGATCATTGTAGTAGTTGGTGACTACCTCATTGGACAATATACGTGAGGCACGTCGCATTCATGCCATCCAGAGCAATTAGGGTTAAGTGTTAGCTTTGCAACACAATTTACGTTTTTGTGTAAGCGATTTCTGCTTTTCTTCCCTATAACATTTTGTAAAATTAAAAACATTAACATCAAGACAAAATATAGAACCTTTGATTCTCTAAAACATCTTTTTTTATTTCTTACATAAGTAAAACTTCAATAAGACACACGTGATTCATTCACAAGTATAACAATCGTTTATGCTTAAGATGTCAAAAAAGTCCGCCCTTAAGGAAAACTCGGTTTGACCTTAGATTTCCTTGTCAGAAGTGCATGATCAAGTAAACAAACTAACTGCTTATATTCAAATGAATATTTGACCTAGCTCTCGTACGGCTGTACTTATATGGCACGTACGAATGCGCCGTTGCCAATCGGCACGAGAGCTCTAGATTCCCCATCGGAAGAAAACACTTTAAGAGTGACGCTCGACAATAAAGCCCCTGGGGATGGCTATGTGAACTTCGTATCTTTCGTAACGGAAATGCTGTCAAGATGAGGCACTATGAGCTACACTCCTCTCCCGTATAACCCACATACTATAAACATTTCTTAGTGACCAGATAATATATATACACAACTTCTATTATTAATTGTATTAGTTATTTCACATTCATTGATAAGGAAGTCTATCTTTATCAATACTAACACGAGAATGCAATGGTATATCGGCCGAAATACTAAAGTTGTCTATATCTTTATATTCGTGTATTTACAATCTGTTGGCACATATATAACAAGGAATCTAAGTAGAAGATGATGGTAGTGTTGTTTTTTTCATTATTTTTTTTAAGTGAATATTGTCGATTGGAGAATAACCGTTGCAGCCACAATAAATGTATCCCGTTTTAAAGATTTAAATAAAATGAATACAGATTAGTGGGATACATTTTTATATGAAATTAAAGTAACACATGTATCATAATATATCTACATAAATCTTTCTGAATTCAGTTATTTTTCATTCACGTACATTGCTTGCCATGAACACGTGTTCCAGTATCAAATATATATATATATTAGCAAATAAGGAAGAAGGTGAGATGAGTCAATTTTTATAAAATGTATTGTTTCTCGTTTGTTTCTACGTACCATACACAAGGCACATGTCAAGTCCCTGTGGTAACATATACTCTATAGTGTAACAACCACTGTCCAACAGTTTTGGAGCATACTACTATTTTTAGGCCGAGTTTCCTCTGGTCCCGACACTAGGGGCCTGTTCGTTTATGCGGACAAACCGATTCGGTTTTTAAATGTAATATTTCAAACATATATATCTTGACGGACCTGTAGATGTTAAAACAGGTTTTAGAAGTCTTTGTCAAGGCTCGTCCGAAAACAATATAAAATCACCAGGTCCGTCTTTATTTCATAAACGAACAACACCGGTCCAAGTGGTCTAACCGTTTGGACCGCAAAAACGAAAACGGCCCATGTCTGGTGTAGCCTACACCAGACTAGTGTCTGGACCAGAGGAAACTCGGGCTAGGCTACACCAGACATGGTGCAAGGGCCATAGGAAACTCGGGCTAGGCTACGCCAGACATGGTGCCAGGGCCAGAGGAAACTCGGGCTATAATATTTCATACCCGTCATACTGCGATGACGTGTGCATTTTTGATCGCACTGCTGTCACTAATTTCATCAATTTGCGAGTTTTTGTAGTTTGACTGATATACTGGTAGTTGACGTAATGACCTCTCCCTACACACACAGCGATTAAATAGCTACAAATAACAACATTACATCAAACATCTGTGATACCTGTCGTTGTTTACAGATAAGACACACCAACCAATTTACGGAGTAAACATTCCGAGCACAGGGACTTCACGCCAGTTTTAACCCACGGAACACATATATGTATTGCATTGTTGAACCTCGGGATGGAAACTCGTGCCAAATCCCTGTGATTCCGAAATATATAATTCCGTTCCATCAGGAAATCAATTATCACGGGCACCGCAAACTAGACGAGCTGATAAGGTCTGGGTTCAGGTGTACGTAATGGAGTAGGATATGGCAGGTACACCGGCTAATCTAGGAGGACAGTGCATGTATGTAGGTACAGCTGAGAATTATGATTTTCATAAGCAAAATAGAATTTTAATAGATCACTCCCAGATGTTTTATGTTATATTTTGTCAATTTATAGGCTTTATGAGCTTTAACACCAAGAGTGCATGCCGTTCAAATGTTTCAATGGTTTGTGCAAAAACACAGATGACTGTTATAAATGTATCAAGAATGTATACGAAGAAAAAAATGATACAAAACTGTAATAGTTACTATTTTAGCGGTTATATAATTTTAGCGGTTTAAAAAAAATATTCTGCTAAATTATGTCACATTCATTGTAGTTTGTCAAAATGTAATTATTCGTTTCTTACTAGCATTTTGGGTACGCGGATCAAAAGCGTTGCGCTGATCTGTTTGATTTCGGTTACGCGGTAAAATTTGAACACATCAAAATAGGTCCAGTTACAGTAACAATGACACAATCAGCTGTCGATACGTAAATATATCACAATAATGAAAAAGGAATGCACCTTTATAAGATACTGTGTATTTTACTTTCTTTTAGACAGAACAATATTTTGGCGAGTTAAAACAGTTTTCAATAATCTATCCAGAAAGCTACGTTATACATGGCTAACTTAAAGAAAAGAATTATGCTCCCTATCAAAAACGAAATTTAAGAGAAGCTAAATACTGCTCGTTGACACAATGTACTTTAGTAAAATCATTCTTGAAAGTCGTAACTCTCAAATAGTTTTATGTGAAGATGCTAAATACTTAAAGGATGCAGGCAACTATTTACTAGTAGCATAACATTATATTGCATGGCTCTGACAACAATACCGATTCCTCAAACAAAAATATTTTTGACTTTGTATTTGAATATATTGTTGATTCAAAAAGGTTCTAATTTCATCTTATAACACCCCCTCCCCCCCCCCCCCCCACCCCCACCCCCCCCCCCCCCCCCCCCTCCCACACCTTCACTCTCTTTGCTTTACCACTTTTCCTCTATCCTCATCCTTCCTCTCCACCTCATCTTCTTTATGTTATGGAATGTATGTGTGCGTGAGAGAGCGTGTGTTATGATTACGTCTTGTACATACTGTATTGTTTTATGTGTTGAGGAGAGCATCTCGTAGCCCTAGGGCTGTTTGTGATCCTCATTAAACAAATAAAGAATTAGAACAACTAGTAGCATGGACTCCTGATGTGAAGCCAAAACGCAAACACAAAATGCATTAAACTCGTTTACCTGTTCACG
Source organism: Pecten maximus (assembly GCF_902652985.1). Classification (NCBI taxonomy): domain Eukaryota; kingdom Metazoa; phylum Mollusca; class Bivalvia; order Pectinida; family Pectinidae; genus Pecten; species Pecten maximus. The sequence goes on along the minus strand of NC_047016.1, from coordinate 40,160,395 downwards.
GCAATGGCGGCAAGATTCATCATGGATGACGAACATGACATGACACAAACGACAGACAGGGTGTGGCACCACCAGACGTTCCGAACGAAGAAGTAGGGCCCATCAATGACACCTTTAAAATAACAATAGGAAACATTTGCATTGTCACATTAACTTATATTATCAGAGGATTGTCGAGGAACCATCCTTCATTTCTAGTAGTAAGAAATGGATTAAATGGCACAATCATCTTGGGCAAAAGGTATTTATGCTCGATAAGAAACAAGAAAGGGCTGTTGAATATTCTTTTTTATCAAATACCAAACGTTACTTACTTCACGCTTATACCACTTTTCATCTTTTAAATTCAAAATGGAAAAATAAAATGTGCAAATTAGATGTATTTCTATACTGCTGAAACAGTGTATATAATTATGTGCTATCGGCTGTGGTGCAACTTAAAGGATTGTCAAGCCGAAGAAACACGTTTTCTTCAGGGGACGTGGTCCAAGAGAAACAACAGCTGATTGGCTGAGTTGTGTGAGAGTAGATAACTAAGGGGGTGGGGTGTCTAATGTTTTTTTTCGAAGCGAAATCTAGCAGAGCGGAAGCAAATTACGGTAGGCTAGATTACCTGCCGTAGTTTTTCTTCTCTCCGCTAGGCTTCGTATTCATGAGCGCAGCCTAGCGGAAAAAATGGTACTAAGGCAGGTAATCCAATCAAGAAATTACGATAGGTAATCCTGTATATTCAAGAGCGCATCTTAGCGGAAAGAAATGGAACTAAGGAAGGTAACCCAAATTCCAAACCAAGGGAAATACAAGTATTAGTTATATATTCTGTACATGATATCTTACCTAGTATGTTGAAAGGTTCCACAATGGTGACAATAATAATGTCTGCCACAGCAAGATTCACGATGAACATGTTCCCTGTTGTTCTCAGCCGTTTACTCACAATCACAGCCCCTATCACCTGTAACACAAGCAATATTTATACATATATGTTTTTGTTTTTTTTATTTGTAATAAAACAGCACTGAAGGAAAACCGTTATTCTAAACTCAGGATCGTTAAAATGAGAGAATATGAACAAAAACTATGGCGACATATAAACAAGTGAAAGGAGAATAAGACCAGGTGTTTCAGAAAGGAAGCGTCTTCATCAATACCAAATTATGTAAGATATCTTATACACTTTATAAGATATATTTTATAATAAATGATATATCTTATACACTTTTCTTTATAAGATATTGATATAAGATATCTTATATAATAGATATCTCATTAAAGGTATAAGATGTCTTAAAAAGAAAATTAGATAGGATATCTTATATATTTTATAAGATATCTTATATAATATATGAGATATCTTATATATTATATACGATATCTTATAAACTTTAAATAAGATATCGTATAAACAAATAAGATATCTCATAAACATATAAGATGTCTTATATAATATATGAAATATCATATATAATTTGGTAAAATACTGGATCAACATTGCTCCGCAAATAATAAATGACAACTTGGCTTGCCATAAATAAAGGCCAAAAATGAGTTTATGTCAAGAGAGACAATAGTAAGGACGGATGTATTCGCCTATTACGATCAGACGTAGCCATGTCTACATGTCAGCCAGACGAATGTTATGATATACCTAACATTTGCGTGTATGACAAATCAGTTTTTGTCCTTTAATGAAGTTGTTCCGGTGGTGTTATTAACTAATTAGTACAATACGTGTATTCTTCGAAAACGGACACACACATCTCATGTTAAAACCAGGAAGTTCCGAATGGACGCAAGTGTGTAATATTTTCTATTAAAGTCAAACCAGGAAGTTTTGAATGGGAAAAAGGGCACATCCTTTTCTGTTAAAATATTCAAGGAAGTTCTTAAGTAGAGGAACACTACTACGTCGTTATTCAGACGCAAATACTTAAAACAAGTGGGCAAGAAGAATACACATTCTAAAAGCAACACTTCACATACACGATTTTTATACTTTGTTCAACAGACGTGATGCTTTCTTCAAAAATGACGTAAATGTCAAGTTTATGATGTCGTAAATGACCCATCTTTAAAAGTCAAGGGTTTCTGCTCGACCCGGTTTGTGGTCATATGATATTACACTATTGGATGTTTAATGACTTGCTACAGTCAAACACCGTTAAAATCTCGAACTCTGGTAATTTGAAAACCATCTTAGCTTAAACGAAAAATTCAGTTCGAGATTTAAAATTCTATATAAAATATAATCAGTGATTACTTCAAATAGTTTGGATATCTCGAAGCGTTTCATGACTAGAATCTAGTCTTCTTCGAGATAATGAAGTTCGAATGTATTGGTATTCTGATATAGGGTAAACCATTGACTAAACTTGGATGGGGATTTACTTCTAGAAATTTTGAAAACAGATATAACTTTTTATCATGATAAGTCATAAATATATTTATATTATCGTCAAGTATTTTGAAAGGAAAGGGAGAGGATTTCGTTAGAATGACTGTAGTTTAAAGAAAACTCCGCCCTCTAAGGAGATTCTTGACTCTCTACAACAAGGTTTCCCCGAACTTTCGCAACAAATAACAACAAATAACAACAAATAACAATAAATCACAGCTCATTCTTTAGTGAATTAGCCTGGTCTGGGACTGAGCAATTCAATAGAAAGATAAAATTGTCGTTTTTTGTTTGGTTGTTGTTGAAAAATGTTCCGATATTGTTTTTTGTTGAATCTATATTTGTTTTGTCGGGTTTCAACATCGATATGCATCGTTCACATAGGACAGTGAATAACTCGCTCATCAACTTTCAAGCGTACCTGTATAAATCCAAATCCGTGATATCTCAGTTAATTAAAAAAATGTGAAATACATATCAATCCCAAATAGGAAATGACATCATTAGCTCCACTAATGAGTAAATGTAATCACTGCTGCAGATAACGTCTTCTTCATGTTCTTCGTTACAATCTTTTTTAATCCTTAGCTAGACCGACTTACTCTCTCTACTAAATCTGAAATATGCTGAATGCCAAAAGCGGACAAAAATAATGAAATTAATTTCGACAATCTCTCCATTGATTAATCGCCATTTGAGCAATTACGCTTAAAATGTTGAACGTTGGAAGTTGGAAGAAAGGCAATACAATTTGTGTCGATAAGTGTATTATGACAATATCGAATTAATATTGTGGCTGATTTTGGTCACGTCGCACTGTCACATTGGTCCCCTTGCTAAGCAAACGACGAGATTGCGACATGCGGAGAGCGAAAACGCGCTGCCATGTGAAGATCGACTGTGCGTCGTATGACAAATTGAAATGACAAATTGAACGCTCCATGCGACGAAATGAAGGCTACAAATGTACATGCGACAAAATGAACAGGTCATGCGACAACATTACACGATACTAAACAAATCTGTCGTCCTGTCGCGTTAGCGGGGTACTTCTGACGTATAGGGCACTATCTACCTTTGCACGGCGTACTGTCGCTTTTCGCCTGGCGGTGACGCCAATGCGACAGTGTCACATAAGCGAAATCAGCCGCTTCAATATGCGTTCAATAATATACAAGCTTGCTGTAACATGTTGTCCAGAATTTCTCAAAGTCATCTGTCCATAAATCTGCTAAACACCGCTTAGTAACATCTCTTGCCTGTAAACCTTCATAAAAATGACGATGCCAGAACTTTCGAAGTAAATGATACAGAAAAAGGCTATAATTATAATTACATTCTTATAACATAATGAAAATGAAACTAAGAAATTAATTCCGGATTCATTTCTCCTAAAACAGAAACAGTTAAATGCTGATTAAATTCGATCTCTCAATGTAGAAGATTATTTGTGTATGCGAAATTGAAACATGAATTTCAACTGGAACCACATTTAAATAGCATTAGCAACGTCTAAGACGGTCTAACACTAAGTTAGTCTCGGTGAACATAACTTTGAACTATAGCCCGTGGTCGGATAATGAAAGTTGGGATATTATTCAAAACGAAATGCACTTTTGCTATAAATGTATTTAACAAGATAAAATTTGAGAAATGTATTTCGATGAAATGAAACTAAATGTCAGAATATGAAAACTGGATTATCATTTTGTCAAATAGTAGGTGAGATTAAGAGTCATTAGAACAGAGTATAGAGCTTGTATACAGTTAGTCCGAGTTTCCTCTTACCCCGATACCATGTTACCAGACATGGTGTCAGGGCCAGAGGAAACTCGGACTAGAATTCAGTATAATCTAATACTGTGCTTACCTTGTCAACCCGTCATACATATTTCAATACGTATTGTCATCAAATTACTTATGTGCAATTCTGTAAATATTGTTTAAATTTAATTTGATTTCAATCTAAAAACAGTTTTATCAGAAATAATAAAAGTAGTATAAAATTAAATAATTCAAATGTAATTCAATCTAACATTAATAAGGGTGGATTTAATTCAAAATATAATTAATGTTAAAACTTACCAGAATATTTCCAACTATACCGACGACACATGACACTGAGAGAGCCAGTATGAATAGTATGGACTGTACAGGATAATGTTCCAAGGGGCTGGCCAACAAGTCATTTGTCGTGTAGTTTAAACGCCCCTTTTCTACCTCCCTGTCGATAATCAGTTGAAATATAGGGTCCAGTTCCTCTTCCATGATGGTTTCATTCGCTAGGATTTGATAAATTATATGTTTTTCATGTAGACAAAAAAATGCGAATATGACACAGGTTCGAACTAATTCCGTTATAATACCTGTTGCGGCTTTCTATAGTATTTCGCTGTTTTGCTATACTTTCCCGTTCAAAATACACACTTTCAACCACAATGTTTACAGATAGAAATAATTAATAGGAGATGTAGAGTTGGTTTCCCCAAAGTCTTTAGTAACTATAAGCTGTAGGTTTCAGTAACTGGTGATGTCCCGTTGCTCTGCCAGACTGAAGTGTATAAAACGGAACACTTCCCTCAAATATACTCCAGAATGTGCTACGTGGTAGTATGGATGCCCGTATGGACCTACATAAAATCTAATGAAGGCGTACTCACGTGTTTCATCTACGCTAAACATAAATGTTTAATAATTTTTTTTTTACATATGTGTGTTTTTGTCGACAATACAGCTTGTCTTAAAACATATTTTAATCAAACGAGTAAAATTATTAAAATTTAAACGTCATTACAACTCCAGCATAATTATGTTAAAAATAATGTCAGTGAATGTTTACAATGCACCCGTAAGTGAAACTTTGCTTCGCGGGATTGTCGTGAACTTTATCTAATGTACTTGGTATATCAATTCAGTATCATAAAGTAATGCATATAAAGAAAGGGAATGTGTCCTTGCGAAGGTCAACTTGTAAAAACAACAACAAAAACAACAACAAAAAACAAGACTTTGTCGAGGGCTTTCTATCCTCTCAGGCTTCTTCAGGCGGACTCCACACACACATAATATATATTAATTGAATTTTATGAATTCGTTGAAGAATTACTTTTAGATTCTATAACACAGTTTAATTTTCAATTCTGAGTCCACATGGAAGTCCAAGAATGAAACAATAGGCTTATATCGTTTTTTTATTATTTTTTTATTGTTTAAAGCACATACGACATATTTTATGAATAAATCGTATATCGCACTCCTGTGTTTCCATAGATAACATGCATAAACCTCCTACATCGGATCTTCCCGTGTGAGGATGATGTCGGGATCACACAAGACAGTGGTTATCTTGTGACGTCAGAAACACCGGACATGAAGTGGACCTAGATTGTCACCCTAATAGGGTTAGCAATCTACAGTAACGATACTTACATATATATACGATGTTAACTACTTATCTGCAGGAATGTGAACACTTCAGTTAAGTACACACAAATCTCGATTTCAATTCGTCAATGGTTGTTCTTAAAGCAGTATAATGTGCGACTTGTCATAGATATATTATATGTATAAATCATTGCGGAAATGACACCAAATATGGATGCATTTTTTTTTTTTTTTTTTTTGAAATTTTTTATTTTCTTCCATACATATGCATACATGTAGCAATACATAATATTGGTGTATATTTAATTGTAACAATTACACTTTTGCATACGCTTAATAAAAATTCGCTCATCAATACATGAAGTATACCTCAGATGCAGTTTCGTCCCAATACATTAAATCGTGCAATCGTATAAAGTGAAAGTGTTCATCACGATATCATATTATCTCATTGTGTAATGTGGCTGATAGAACATGCTCTTTTATATATATATATATATAAAATATGGATGCATTTGTTAAGATTTTCATATTTAAAATCCATATTTTACGTTTTTGTTGTTGTCTCTTTGTTTTGTTGTTGTTGTTGTTGTTGTTTATTTTCGAATTTCTGTGTAAATCTTTAATATCAAGATACATTTCATAGGAAGATTGGACTTTTGGTTTATTTTTGAACGTATATATGAATTATGTATCCCAATATAGGATATTGAGATCTGTATGTATATATGTAATTAACGGAAGAATTATTGATATTACCGGAAGTTGAACGGATACAGTGCATTCAGGTCAGATATGTCGCCTGTCAATCTTAGTCAAAGCACTAAAAATAAATAGTTCACTTCTGAGAAATATGATCAAACTATGTCGAAATACCAATACCACTTGACGAGTCTTGTTCTACAACCAGTGTTAGTGGAGTGTAACTTCCGTTTGGACAAAAATAACCTCAGGAGTATCGCAGGGATCAGTCTTCTGTCTAACATTATTTCTCTACGATTTAACAATTTTTTGTAGTCGGAGTACGATTTGCTTACAATTTGCAACAAAATCACCTGTGAAAGAATATGTAAGAAGAAGATTCGAACCCGGGTATCTGCATGATAATCCACAGATCTAGCATCTGAGCCAAAAAGCATATCATTTGTCAGCTGAGTGACAACTTTCACATTTCCTCTCTCTTTCCTTTCAAAATACTTGATAGGCGATAATAACAAGTTATATTGCACTATATACAAACCACAACGACTCGATCCTATCACACACCAAAAAAAAAAAAGAAAAAAGGTCAAATCATAATTTTTCACGTACAATGACCGGCGTCGTAGTCCTTTGTTGCTTCGTCAGTAACAACTAAATGGCAGTGATATTCTGATGCCTCATACAGAAGATTTCACAGGATGAATGGTAGACATTTTACAAGTCTCATGTCAAATACAAGCAATGTATATGGTTTTAATAATATTATCATGAATATGTATATCTATCTTCAATTAAGTTAATATTTTAATGGATTGCATTGTACCAGTGGGGATAGTCGAGTGTAACAGACAGATATTGGCGTTGTCTAAAATACAGATATCTTCGATATTCGAATGCGATACAGATATAATATATCTTTTTATTTAATAGTTACAGATAACTCAATCTAAATGCAGATATTTATATATGAATACAAATATCTCTCATTCACAAATATAAATTTCTTATTTAGAAATGAATATCTGTATTTTGTCAACAAATAGATATTTGCTATGGCCTGTAAGTACATGGCTCCCGGAAATAAAGAAAAAAAAAACCCAACAAATTATTATGATGTAATATTAATATTTATTTAAATAAAACAATTTAGCACTGGAGATTCATGTTAAAGACTGATTTACATAAAATCATATGAATCACATGGACAATAATACATAGATAACCAGATTGAACAAAATAATAACAACATGATAACAAAAATACAATGTTACAATATACAAACACAAAAATACCATGTTACAATATAGGAACAAAATAATACAATGTTACAATATACGAACAAAACAATACAATGTTACAATATACAAACAAAACAATACAGTGTTACAATATACAAACACAACAATACAATGTTACAATATACATACACAACAATACAATGTTACAATATACAAACACAACAATACAATGTTACAATATACAAACACAACAATACAATGTTACAATATACAAACACAACAATACAATGTTACAATATACAAATACTGTGTTACAATATACAAATACTGTGTTACAATATACAAACACAACAATACAATGTTACAATATACAAATACTGTGTTACAATATACAAATACTGTGTTACAATATACAAACACAACAATACAATGTTACAATATACAAATACTGTGTTACAATATACAAACACAACAATACAATGTTACAATATACATACACAACAATACAATGTTACAATATACAAACACAACAATACAATGTTACAATATACAAACACAACAATACAATGTTACAATATACAAATACTGTGTTACAATATACAAACACAACAATACAATGTTACAATATACAAATACTGTGTTACAATATACAAATACTGTGTTACAATATACAAACACAACAATACAATGTTACAATATACAAATACTGTGTTACAATATACAAATACTGTGTTACAATATACAAACACAACAATACAATGTTACAATATACAAATACTGTGTTACAATATACAAACACATTGCAAATGCAAAGTTGTACACATTACATGAATGTAAGAATTCGAAAACAAGCCTAAAGCTTATATTAATTCGTCTCCTTATAAAAGAAATAGCAAAATATAGTCACTTATTAGCACTAGTCCAAGGACACAGGAATTACCGAGATTAAACTATCACATTATCAGTCTATCACACGCCCCTCCAGAGAATGCTGTAGTTGGTCGTAGACATCCTGGCTAGCTCGTCAGTCTCCACGGTCCTTCCCGATGTGGCTGGCATCTCCAAGTCTGGGTCTCCTCCCAGGGAAGTGAGGACAAGGGCAGATAACTCCTGGACCTGACGGTTCTTGGTGGATCGGTACTGGTCAAACATCCTGCGAACACCCTGGATGATGGACTTGCGGGTCAGTAGGTGGAGAACAAGGCTGTGGGCATCGTCAAGTGTGGATAGGAAAAGTTGTCGGTCAAGGCGGGTCAACTGGTCATCTGGAATAAAAGAAATAAAAAATATATTACACATTCTACAAAAATAAAATATATTATACAAAGATAAAATATAGTACACATTGTCATAAAAAAAATATATAGCAACATTGTATTGTTGAAAGATAGGTAAGAGAAGGAAAGGAAGATAATTAATTAATGTGTTGATTTATATTTTTTTCATATGCTACCAGTAACAAACGATATTAATACTGAAATAATACAGTAAAATAATAATAATCCATCGTGCTATTATCACATATTTCACATGTTAATGATAATTTTTTTTATTTTATTTGATTTATTATAATTTTTTCTTTCCTGCTAAAATTGATTATTCTTTATCAATGAACGTTACCTCAACCAATTCCAAGGAAACTTCACGAAGAACAGAAAACACTGCAAAGATATTAATACCGCTAAATTGGAAGATTAAGAACTAATAATTGGGAAAAAAATAGATTTTGATATTTGAGGAAAAAATATTGAACAGACATAGAAAAAAAATCTAAATGTATGTTAATTATCCCTACAATACATACCTAAGAAGTTGACCTGCTTGGCAGCGTTGTCGTGGGCCAGTAACAGACTCTGGAGTTTCTGGGCGTAGTACACAACATCAGTAGAGGTCATCTCAGCCATGGTACAGAGTAGAGGTCAAGTAGTGGGTAGTTCTGGCAGTAGGTACAGAGGCAATAATGATATCAAATTAGAAAATCGTCCGGTTATACAGACAAGGCTTGATTTTGATTGGACAAATCAATTGATCAATTTGATTGGTCGCAAGAATGAACTCCTCCCAAATTGTAATTATCTTAATTACATTTAAACAGTTTTACCGTTAAATGTGAGTAGATATCGTAACGGAGGTAAGATCAAAGGTCTCTTGTCCAGGTATTTGGCTTGGTGTTACTGTACAGGTAATTAGAGGTGGTACTGGAGGTAAGATCAAAGGTATCTTGTCCAGTTATGGCTTGGTGTTAATGTACAGGTAATTAGTGGTGGTACTGGAGGTAAGATCAAAGGTTCCTTGTCCAGGTATGGCTTGGTGTTACTGTACAGGTAATTAGTGGTGTTACTGGAGGTAAGATTCAAGGGCTTTTGTCCAGGTATGGCTTGGTGTTACTGTACAGGTAGTTAGTGGTGGTACTGGAGGTAAGATCAAAGGTTTCTTGTCCAGGTATGGCTTGGTGTTACTGTACAGGTAATTAGTGGTGGTACTGGAGACCAGATCAAAGGGCTCTTTTCCAGGTATGGCTTGGTGTTACTGTACAGGTAATTAGTGGTGGTACTGGAGACCAGATCTAAGGTATCTTGTCCAGGTATGGCTTGGTGTTACTGTACAGGTAATTAGTGATGGTGCTGGCGATAAGATCAAAGGTCCCTTGTCCAGGTATGACTTGTTTTTACTGTACAGGTAATTAGTGGTGGTACTGGAGGTAAGATCAAAGGTCCCTTGTCCAGGTATGACTTGTTTTTACTGTACAGAACAAAAGATTATCTCATACTCACTTAGACAAAAAATCAATGTAAATAAAAGCTTACACCGGCATAGTTAACACAGAAACTGAAATATTAACATAATAAAATGGAGAAAAGCGAATAGTTTTTCAATATTTTCAAATAAGTACAAAATAATTCAGAGTATTTTATAGTATTTTGATACTGAATATAGTATTACGGAATATTCGTACATGTACATATTTCAATACGAAAAAGAAAATCATATTCAAAAACATAGTGGTATTCATCCCCAATAGATCATTAATCACACAATACACAAGCATGTTCTTCCCTAAGAACTTTTCCCATCTTCTTGTTTCAACGGAATGACGGCGTTCACCTGTACGATACTTTAGAAAGGTATATTTTTGACCTTAAGGTAAAATTAACAGATAAGTTTTTAAACATTCTATGTCTTACACTTTGGCCAGAATGAAAAACACAATTATATATAGTTGCGAATACAGGTTTTTAAGACTTTCTAGGATAACACTATTGAAGTTGGCTATTATTATTCGTGCCAGCCATACGTAACTGACACCGTTTTCATTTTAAAATATTTTCGACATAATCGATCTATTTATGGGTATGAGAACCAGTAATACTTCACAATTCTTTTAACGTGTTATAATTTTTCCTATCTACGACATAAGTATATTGTAACCATACCATAAATTATAACATAACAATACGTTTGTCGGGAGATGATTCTCTTTCCATCGACGATAACACGAGGATATTCCTTGCTGTGAAAATTTTCTTGTACAATCAAACATTTCTAACGTAGCATGTACATATTTTGTACGTCTATTATTTGAGATTAATACCACAATCAATATATATCTACAACCAGATGGCAGTAGAAAATCCCACTTTCACGTTTTTCTCCCTTTCTATCAACCACAATGTATTTAATGATTTGATCAAATTCCAACTGATGTTTTCATATTAGACTTTATTGCCATTAGGATACGATGATGTGTTTTATCATGTATATGCTGTTAGGTAACGTCAACCTATAATTCTAGGTGTCTAGATATAAGTGTATTGACACTTATTTTTGATCCCTTTAAGTAGAAATTTATATGTTGTATATATATTGTTAAATGGAAATTGACAAATAAAACACAGTTTAAACTACACGCAATATGGTCAGTCAGTAATGCATTGTACAAACGTTAAGATAACTTGTTTTTATTACCACATAAAATAGCCAGTAATGGAGGTGAAATGACCATATTCATATAAGTTAAGGAAGACTTTTTCATATTACCGGAAATAGAACGGATACGGATCAATCAGGTCAGATATGTCCCCCGTCAGCTTTAGCCATAGAACTAGAAATGAATTTCTGAGAAATATGATCAAAATAAACATATAAACTTTCAGTGTTATATGATGAGTCCTGTTTTACAACCAGTGTCAGTGAACTTGAGACATTTCCGTTTGGACGAAAGTAACCTCAGGAGTACCTCAGGGTTCCGTCCTCGAACTGACATTATTTTTGCTACACATAAACGAATTTTGTAGTCGGGGTACAATTGGTGAACAACTTGCAACACAATAAAAAGCAGACAAGAAAGTCGAAAAACATTCCTGTCGAGCGCCGACAAACAGGATTCGAACCCGGTATACGGCGTGATAGCGTATGCTTCGTCAGCTGCGTGACAGTTACCGTACAAACCACAATGACTCGATCCTATTACACAACAAAAATAAACAAAATGCACTTTATGTTTTTTAACGAACAACGATTTGATGTATAATACAGTAGGTTTGATGTATAATACAGTAGATTTGATGTATAATACAGTATATTTGATGTATAATACAGTAGATTTGATGTATAATACAGTATATTTGATGTATAATACAGTAGATTTGATGTATAATACAGGAGATTTGATGTATAATACAGTAGATTTGATGTATAATACAGGATATTTGATGTATAATACAGTAGATTTGATGTATAATACAGTAGATTTGATGTATAATACAGTAGAATTGATGTATAATGCAGTAGGTTTGATGTATAATTCAGGAGATTTGATGTATAATACAGTAGATTTGATGTATAATACAGTAGATTTGATGTATAATTCAGGAGATTTGATGTATAATACAGTAGATTTGATGTATAATACAGGAGATTTGATGTATAATACAGTAGATTTGATGTATAATTCAGGAGATTTGATGTATAATACAGTATGTTTGATGTATAATACAGGAGATTTGATGTATAACACAGTAGATTTGATGTATAACACAGTAGATTTGATGTATAACACAGTAGATTTCATCAGAGACATAGGTCTCTGGTTAGTATATAGGTCTCTGATTTGATGTATTATCATTTGCATTTGATTTATTGGTCATTTTCGTCAAAGGAAATTGGTATATGGAAATCGATGACAACGTTAACGCTATGACCAGTCACCCTGACCACAAATGCCACCTAATTGTAAGTCTATACAGTTCTTTCTCGCAAACACCGTTAACACGTACAGTAACCTATAGTATGATACAATGTATCGTCTCGTATGCCGTTATTGATATATTTCTTTCTCTAAATTATAGAAATACACACCAAGTTGATAATGATGTAACATTCTAGAATATACATATTTAAGTAAATCGCGGACATATTTGCAGACCTATGCTATAATGTCAGCCGTTTTGGAATGAACACGGAAGAGCAAAACTTTCTAAACATCCGGAGACGAATGCGCCTGCGCAATAGTTGTTTACAAAAATATATTGACCTGGAGTTATTCGCAAAGTTCAGGTTCATTTAGTCTTAACATTTCGCTAGCGTTATGCATTTCTCAAATCGTATGCATCTTGAAAACATCTACTGAATATAATTCAACATTTTCGGTAAAACTACTACATTGTATATAAAACGAAGATGTTTTTGCAGGTAAATCATGTGAAGCGTAAGGCAATGGGGGCAGCCATATTTCATTGAAACAGACAGTAGATGGCGTATTGGTGAATGTGGATACCAAATATGGTCATATTTCTCAGTCCAGTTCTTGATGGCAATAACCGAACATTAATGTTCGTTTAAAAATGAGTCAGACCTCTTTATATCGAAATGTGATAACTCGAAAACCATGCTCACATCGAAGTAAAAATTCAGTCCAAACAGTAAACAATTTAAAATAAACTATACTAGGTTACTTCGAATATACTCGGCATATCTCGAAATTTTTCATGGCTCCAGCTAACTTCGAGATAAAGAAGTTAGACTCTTCGAGATTAAAACAATCAGTGTCCTAGACTCGGTTATAACCGGAACAGGAAGTCCCATTAACATGAATACAATAACAGAAATATCAGTCTGCCATAACGACACTATTTGGCACGAGAGGGGGTCCCTGTGTCTTTCAAACATTTTAAGGACCACGAATTTAGCAATTCTTATATATCGCGGTTCCTTCCCTTAACACACATATTTTGTTATGTTGTCACTTAAATAAACTGTTACCACAATTGTCTTGTACATCGGCATTGTTTTCAATACAGATTTGTTTATTGGTGAAATTTCATTACCCTCGAACTCACGTTTATACCAAGCCATTTCAGATATGTACATTTCCAATTCAGATATATCTTTAATTAATCAAATCAGAATAACTGTATGTAAGACAACTTTAATTTAGAAATAGATATATAGATATCTTTATCATAGCCCAATGACATGGTCAACATTAAAAGAAACAATTCAACAAATGTATAATTGGATGATCTTGGCCACAGTTTAATAAACAATAGTGCAAATGTACACCGCAATTGGCGTACCATAAAATACAATATAAAGGCATCACGAGAATCCTGGGTACAGACATCCTCTGATGTCGAGTCAACAAGTTTGACAACAATTCAATATAATCAAGAGGATTCTGGGAACAGACATCCTCTGATGTCGGGTCAACAAGTTTGACAACAATTCAATATAATCAAGAGGATTCTGGGAACAGACATCCTCTGATGTCGAGTCAACAAGTTTGACAACAATTCAATATAATCAAGAGGATTCTGGGAACAGACATCCTCTGATGTCGAGTCAACAAGTTTGACAACAATTCAATATAATCAAGGGGATCCTGGGTACAGACATCCTCTGATGTCGGGTCAACAAGTTTGACAACAATTCAATATAATCAAGAGGATCCTGGGTACAGACATCCTCTGATGTCGAGTCAACAAGTTTGACAACAATTCAATATAATCAAGAGGATTCTGGGAACAGACATCATCTGATGTCGAGTCAACATGTTTGACAACAATTCAATATAATCAAGGGGATCCTGGGTATACAGACATCCTCTGATGTCGAGTCAACAAGTTTGGTAACAATTCAATATAATCAAGAGGATCCTGGGTACAGACATAATATAGATCTCAATAAGTTCAATGCAGTGTTTGTTTCCTATCATAAATCAAGGAAACTTCAATCAAATAATTGTTTCCAATCATCAGTCATGGAAACTATAGTACTCATTTCCTGAGATGTAGCGACATCCGCCCATCATAAGTACCGTTTCACATAATTTCCGTGCAACGCCCATCAAATTTTCTTGCAATGTTGTAACCCTTTCCTGTTGATTAAGTAACTGTGACCGATGATAATGCTGCAAATACAACAGAAAACCAGCAGCATACAATAATATATTAAATAGGGTGTGTGCATGATTATTTCAACATTAATTTATATGGATGCTCAAGATTACCTGACTGCTGTCCGTTATCTTCGACCGTAACTGTAGAATTTTTTTATAATGATCTTTTTATTCAAGTTTTTCGTCAATGCAAAGTACATAAAATACAAATACTCCTCTACATACTCACACATACATACACAAATTCCTATTTACAGTGCACTCTGTCCAAACCGGACTCTGTCCAATCTGGATATTTGCCAAAACCGGCCAAATAATTTGACTTCAGGGGCTCCCGACGAGTGTTTATACAGTTGTAATTGCCGCACAGTATATTATTAATTGACCGTTAAACGTCATTGTCCACAGGTGGCTACGACTGGATAATCACCTAAACAGTTGTTAGGTACAATAAAGAATGCATTTTTTTGTCAATTTATACCAGTAATGTAACATGTTTGTAAATGTATCGTAATTCAGAAATGTTTCATGCTGGCTGGCTTCTCCTTCGCGGACCTCACTACACGAACGTACCCGGATGAGGAAGTCGTAGATGATGGTGACGACATACCTTTTGTATTACTCCGTTTCTATTATCAACAAACATGGATCTCACGACAGCCGCCAACATTAAGGACCAATTAGAAATTGAGGCTAATTCCTCAGATTGGGAATCTGCACTTATAGAAAGTGTCAAATCGGTTGATTGTTCGGATTCGGTGGAAGGCCTCTTAAAACAAACAACAATCAGTGATTGTTTTCAACCGATGTAACGGACATATAGTGTGATATTGCCAGTGTTGAATTAAATTATGTTATTCAATTCGAAGTTTGTATATGCATGAATTATGCACAGCGACACCTGTTCTTTTTTTTTTTGCATTCAACGACGATATCAAGTAGAATCTCTACAATCCGAAACTCTCTACAAACCGGCTTTATTTTGTGGTCCCAAAGGTGTCCGGTTTAGACAGAGTCCACTGTCTAAGACTTATTTGCTTTTCCCCACATATATACAGAAACACTAGATGAAATTAACAGATATATTATTTGCATATATAGATATCTGTATTTTTCGAGTAAATAGAAATATATCTTATTCAACTATACCTATATCTGATTTCAACGGTTAAAATCTCTTTGTCTATACATGCATTCGCCCGTGGGAGGGAATGAAGAACTCTCTGTATATAGGATAAGAAATAGGTCACTCGCTACTGACTAGCGTTCCAGGAAGAAAATAAGAATAAATAGATAAACAACAAATTGATATGATATTGTTATGTTAATATTTATTTAATAAAGTAATGTAGCACTAGCGATTCACATGAAAGAATTATTCAATATTATAAAATCATATTACTCATACAATACAAAATAAACAACCACAATAATACAATATGACAAAATACAATACAACAGTTAACGAACTTAACAATTCAATGTTATATACAGACAACAATACAATATGACAAGGTACAAATACAATAATACAATGACAATATACAAACACAATAATACAATGTAACAAGGTACAAACACAATACAATGACAATACACAAACACAAAATTGCAATATGACAATACACAAACACAACAATGCAATGACAATACACAAACACAACAATGCAATGTAACAATACGCTAACTTACAATATGACAGTGTATAGAAACCAATTATTAAACACTTAATAGCACTAACGTCTATGGACACAGGAATTATCGATATTAACCAATCACATTATCAGTCTATCACACACCCCTCCAGAGAATGCTGTAGTTGGTGGTAGACATCCTGGCTAGCTCGTCAGTCTCCACGGTCCTTCCCGATGTGGCTGGCATCTCCAAGTCTGGGTCTCCTCCCAGGGAAGTGAGGACAAGGGCAGATAACTCCTGGACCTGACGATTCTTGGTGGATCGGTACTGGTCAAACATCCTGCGGACACCCTGGATGATGGACTTGCGGGTCAGTAGGTGGAGGACAGGGCTGTGGGCATCGTCAAGTGTGGATAGGAAAAGTTGTCGGTCAAGGCGAGTCAACTGGTCATCTGGAAGAAAAAAAAATAAAATATATTACACATTCTACAAATATAAAACATATTATACAAAGATGAAATATAGTACATATTGTACGAAGTTAAATATATAGCAACATTGTACGAAGATAAGCTATGTTTCATATTGCTGAAAGATATGTAAAAGGACAGGAAGATAAGAATTAATTAATGTGTTTGTATTTTTTTCATATACATATACTACCAGTATATAAACGATATTTATACTGAAATAATACAGGAAAAAAATAACAATCCATCGTGTTATTTTCACATATTGGTTAATAATAATTTATTTATTTTATTTTATTTATTATAAAGTTTTCTTTCCTGCTAAAATACAGAAAACAGTGCAAAGATACAAACAATGGGGAAAATGAAAAAATAAACTTTGAGATTTTGAAATATTAAACAGGTATAGAAAAAATCTAAATGTATGTTAATTATCCCTACAATACATACCTAAGAAGTTGACCTGTTTGGCAGCGTTGTCGTGGGCCAGTAACAGACTCTGGAGCTTCTGGGCGTAGTACACAACATCAGTAGAGGTCATCTCAGCCATGGTACAGTGTAGAGGTCAAGTAGTGGGTAGTTCTGGCAGTAGGTACAGAGGCAATGTTGATATCAGATTAGAAAATCGTCTGGTTTTATGGACACTGTTTCATTTTGATTGGTCACTTCAGTTATTCAATTTCATTGGTCGCAAGAATTAACTCCTCCCAAATTGTAATTATCTTAATTACATTTAAACAGTTTTACCGTTAAATGGGAGTAGATATTGTAACGGAGGTAAGATCAAAGGTCTCTTGTCCAGGTATTTGTCTTGGTGTTACTGTACAGGTAATTAGATGTGGTACTGGAGGTAAGATCAAAGGTCTCTTGTCCAGGTATGGCTTGGTGTTACTGTACAGGTAATTAGTGGTGGTAATGGAGGTAAGATCAAAGGTTTCTTGTCCAGGTATGGCTTGGTGTTACTGTACAGGTAATTAGAGGTGGTACTGGAGGTAAGATCAAAGGTTTCTTGTCCAGGTATGGCTTGGTGTTACTGTACAGGTAATTAGTGGTGGTAATGGAGGTAAGATCAAAGGTTTCTTGTCTAGGTATGGCTTGGTGTTACTGTACAGGTAATTAGTGGTGGTACTGGAGGTAAGATAAAAGGTCTCTTGTCTAGGTATGGCTTGGTGTTACTGTACAGGTAATTAATGGTGGTACTGGAGGTAAGATCAAAGGTCTCCTGTCCAGGTATGGCTTGGTGTTACTGTACAGGTAATTAGAGGTGGTAATGGACGTAAGATCAAAGGTTTCTTGTCCAGGTATGGCTTGGTGTTACTATACAGGTAAGGTCTCCAACTTGAGATGGTGATTGTTGTTATTGTGATTTATTTTGACCGAAAATTAAAAAAAAAGAAATCCAGATCGTACAAAATAAAATAATCTGAAAAGTAGAAGTGAAGTTACAATACACATACTATTTAACACTTACCACTTTTGTGTACATTTATATCATCCAGGCGATAGCTATGATGCCTTAAAAATACTTCCAACTCGATACTGACAAGAAATATTGGGCTATGATCGATGTCTTATAGACTGACGTAAATAACATCAACGGAATTAAACTTAAAATTTTAACTTAAATTCAAACTTAAAAAGTAAATGTTTTCGTAAAAAACAAAGACTTTGAAGTAAAAGTAATGAATGTAAATTTGTACGAATGTGTAGGTACGCATGGTTGATAGAGTGAAGTTTGTGACAATTCTAATATTCACATGACAATATTTAAGTGTATGTTTAATGTTGTAAAATTACAAATAGAAACATGTTATATTTAGAATACATTAATTTGCACAAAACATAAAATTTTGCTCATGTCCTTTCACATTTGCTTGATATGTTAATTATCATTTCAGGAATCAAACCACCACCATAGAGCTGGATAAAGATATTTGCATTGTTTCCCAGGGAAAACATGAAAAGTGAGCTGAAAAAACCCAGTACATAGATAGTTCAAGCTTCATCTAGAATAATACCGTTTTTGTGTGTGTGTGTTGTTTTTGTTGTTTATTTTTTTGTTTTTAAACAGTAAATAAACATGTATATGTTGTAATACTGTTTTTATAACTACATTTTCCATCTCAGATCTGTTGTTAAGCCGAAGAAAATAAAACTTAGAGATATATATTTTCACGATCGCAGATCCCCTTTAACACACCATTCTAGCACTTAAGAAATTTAACCTATTTCATGTCGTGGTTGTGTCCTTTGGAAGCGACACCACAGTCTCATTGCTCTGGATGGCATGCGACGGGCCTCCCGTATGCTGCTCAGTGATGTAGTCACCAACTACTACAAGGAAACCCCACCTCAAAATGACCTTGACTGTTCATGGGGCTATCCACACAACAAACATTCTTTTACCGTTCATTGTTGACTCACCTGTCTAATATCACTCTCATTTATCCAAGAAAGAATTACTCTGAATAGATTTGACCCAGTAGCTGTCGGTACTTTCACATGTCACTGATAATATTATCAATATCTGCATTATTTACATCTGCAAGTGTCAACATTTCCTTTACTTTACTATTGATGCCCTGTAATTTTCCATTTGAATCAATATTAAGTAGTGCAGATGAACAGTATAAAATTTTAGATTTCCATTCAACATCGAACAATCGCTTATTTTGTTTTTCAACTTGTGAACCAACAGCATACTGTTTAAAATGAGTAAGAAGTGAATCTACTTATTCACATCAAATAACAATAGATTGAGATAAAAAATTAACATTTTACCTATAAGAACATTATTATCTATACCTTTACTAGGTATGAAAATAGAACTTCAATTCGTCTCCATATCAATGGTGTTATTGAAGATTTGCTAACATATGTGATAAGTTTTGTCGCAAACTAACTCATTATATACATGAAAAAGAAGAAAAAAGGGTGATACCATGGATGCCTAGGGATGGGATTGATAGACATTTTTCATCTCCTCGTGTTTCGTAACTTAAGAATCTTTCCCCTCGGGTTGAGATTCCCTTGTCTCACTCCCAAGGGATCTACGATATATAATATATCTACCATATATGATATATCTACCATATATAATATATCTACAATATGTAATATATCTACCATATATGATATATCTACCATATATGATATATCTACAATATATGATATATCTACAATATATGATATATCTACAATATATGATATATCTACAATATGTAATATATCTACAATATATAGTATATCTACAATATATAGTATATCTACAATATATAGTATATCTACGATATATAATATATCTACCATATATGATATATCTACAATATATGATATACAAAATGTATCTACAATATATGATATATCTACAATATATGATATATCTACAATATATGATATATCTACAATATATGATATATTTATTTTAAACATATTTTATTGACATATAATAATGACAAAGGGATTAGTCAGCAAGTTTTTCCAACTTATAGACGACTTCTCCCATAATAATAACAAAATAATTAACAATAACATAGTCACATGATGGCATATACAAATATTCAGAAATTCGATAAAGAAACGAAAATATAATGAGAGAGAGAGAGAGAGAGAGAGAGAGAGAGAGAGAGAGAGAGAGAGAGAGAGAGAGAGAGAGAGAGAGAGAGAGAGAGAGAGAGGGGGCAGGAGGGAGGAGGAGATAGGTACATATAAAGTTAAATGACTGCATCGGGAAAGATCACGACATATAAATGTTTGGAATGAATTCAAATATACTTGATCGATTAGAAGAAAAAACATTTTTATATTATATGGATAAATGGAGCATTTTGGATTAAGTTTTTTTATTATAGGAAAATAGTATGAAAAGAAGGGGGTGGGGGATAGGAAGTGATGATTAGTCGAATCTTCCCGACCTACTCAAGAAGTTTTGCACAACTTTGGCGATTTTTATATTGTCAGTTGAGGAGATATTCGTGTCACCATTGCAAAGTATATTTACATTAACAGGACCGTACCAGGTTAAATCAGCAATAAGAGTTCCTCTTAAGTTGTTGTACAGGGGACAGTTAAGGACAAAATGATGGGAATCTTCACAGGGATGTCCACATTGGCAAGCAGGTGAATCAACGAGATTGGCTCTAAAAAGATCATAGCTTAGTGCACTTGCTCGATTTCTTATTCTGTTGTGTAGAATATTTAGTTTTCGAGGACCATAACTGATAAAATGCTTGTCATATATATTGTTTACTGTCATAGATTTTTTTAGATTAGATTTGAAGGAACTTAAAGTAGGCGAGTTTCTGATAGTGTTATGTAAGTCATTCCAAAGTTTTGAAGTAGAAGGAAAGAAGGATTTTTTGATAGTTGTAGACGAAAGTGTTGTTCCCTAAATAAATCTGCATTTCGTAAATTATAAGGAGCTATGTTGCCAATATACATTGGTAGTAGGTCGATAAGAAAAGTAGGTGCCAGATTATTTACTATAGAATAAGGAAAGTTTCCGAGCATCTCTTCTCTTCGAAAGTGGTAACCAACCGGTTTCCAGATATAAGGACTCTTTTTTGTGAATATGGACAGCCCTGTGACTATTCTTGCGGCCTCTAGATTTATCTTTTCTAATAGCAATGAGTTTGTTGTACCGCAGTTGTCCCATACTTCACATGCATATTCAAGTAATGGTCGTATATAGGTAAGGTACATTTTTTCTAATGTGTTCCTGTTTAAGATAAGTTTTAATTTACGGAGGGTGGCTATATATTTAGTTACTTTATTGACTATATATTCTACATGTACGTTCCACTTACAATCATCAGAAAGAATGACTCCTGGGTGTTTATGGTGGTTTGTTATTTTAATCGGGGTATTGTCGAATGTAAAGGACGGAACAAAAGGAAGTTGTCTAGTTGATATTACGAGGGCCTCGGTTTTATTAGGATTAAAGGACATAAGCCATTCATTGGACCAAATTTCAAGTTTTAATAAGTCCCGTTTAGTCTCCGTCTCAATAAGGTTGAGGTCATATGACGCTATATGATGATATATCTACAATATATAGTATATCTACAATATATAGTATATCTACGATATATAATATATCTACAATATATGATATATCTACAATATATGATATATCTACAATATATGATATATCTACAATATATGATATATCTACAATATACATGTGTGTGTGTGTGTGTGTGCAGGCGTTCCTCAAGGATCTATTCTTGCTCTATTTTCATTATCTATAAATGACAGATACTATTACTTTAATACCAACCTATAAATAATAGATAATGATAATGACGATGATACATCTTCTACTCATAATGGTGACTTTTCTCCAATCTCTTAAATCTCCGAGCTTTCTTAGATGGTTTATTATATGGTTCTGTTGACATGTCAAATGAAATAAATCAAACTATACTTTCTATACAAATACCTACTTACTGAAAACAAAATGATTTATAACTTATAACTAAGTTATCTGAAATATAAGTTAGTTAATGACCTGCCTACATATAATTGTATATAGTGTATTTAAATGATACAGTATACATGTCATGAGTTTTTGTGTAATACGAAACCAAACATTTAGATTCTACCTTATTGTTAATACATATCTATTCTTCATTGTTCCTTTCTTTTTGTTTTCCAATAATGATAATTATCTTAACAATTGATATATCAGATGTACAATAATTAGATAACTGGAATTTGAAAAAGACCTGTACAGTAACGCCAAGCCATACCTGGACAAGAAACCTTTGATCTTACCTCCAGTACCACCTCTAATTACCTGGACAATAACACCAAGCCATACCTGGACAAGAGACCTTTGATCTTACCTCCAGTACCACCTCTAATTACCTGTACAGTAACACCAATCCATACCTGGACAAGAGACCTTTGATCTTACCTCCAGTACCACCTCTTATTACCTGTACAGTAACACCAAGCCATACCTGGACAAGAAACCTTTGATCTTACCTCCAGTACCACCTCTAATTACCTGTACAGTAGCACCAAGCCATACCTGGACAAGGGACCTTTGATCTTACCTCCAGTACCACCACTAATTACCTGTACAGTAACACCAAGCCATACATGGACAAGGGACCTTTGATCTTACCTCCATTACCGCCACTAATTACCTGAACAGTAACACCAAGCCATACCTGGACATGATACCTTTGATCTTACCTCCATTAACAAATCTGCTCACAGTTAACGGTATAATTGTTTGAAGTGTAATTAAGAAGTGATAAATTACCGTTTCACAACGCACGGGAGTGGTTTATTAATTATTATGACCAATGAAAATGACTTAATGAAGTGACCAATCAAAATCAGGCCGTGTCTATAAAACCGGACGATTTTCTAATTTGATATCAACAGCTGCCTCTGTACCTACTGCCAGAACTACCCACTACTTGACCTCTACTCTGTACCATGGCTGAGATGACCTCTACTGATGTTGTGTACTACGCCAAGAAACTCCAGAGTCTGTTACTGGCCCACGACAACGCTGCCAAGCAGGTCAACTTCTTAGGTATGTATTGTAGGGATAAATAACTCTTTTTTTTTTTTAAATTATAAACAGTATTTTAGTTTTACAAAGCACAATATCAAACTTCCAGCAATTTCATTTAATCGTGAAAGAATTTTTTTATTGCTCAATTTTTTCTTTTGACGTTTTTGAGATGATATTGACTCAATTCAGGATAATTGTAAATAATTTGGAATATTTTACTTTTGCAGAAATTTAAAAAAACCAAACATGGCAGTATCTTTGCAGTGTTACCTGTTCTTCGTTAAATAATAAAATTGCAAGTTTTAACCACGAAAAAAACTGGTTAAGGTTGCGTGTATCGATAACGAATAACGAAAGAGCAATAACAGTGAGAAAGGTAAAATTACAAATTAACACCAGCTGTTGACACGACTTTGTTCAAAATTACATCCCTATTACGTGAAAATAACAATGGTAGCTTTTGTTTTACTGAATTATTTCAGTATAACTTATGTTAATGGTAGCATATGAAAATAATGCCATTCAAGTAATTTCAATATGGTCTGATTTATTTACGGAAGTATATGAAATCAACATGCTGTTCAGCTTGCTATATTTTGTTCCCGGCTAGAGTATTTTGTTTTGTACAATGTGTAACAGATTTTTTCTTCATTCCAGATGACCAGTTGATCCGCCTTGACCGACAACTTTTCGTATCCACACTTGACGATGCCCACAGCCTTGTTCTCCACCTACTGACCCGCAAGTCCATCATCCAGGGTGTCCGCAGGATGTTTGACCAGTACCGATCCACCAAGAACCGTCAGGTCCAGGAGTTATCTGCCCTTGTCCTCACTTCCCTGGGAGGAGACCCAGACTTGGAGATGCCAGCCACATCGGGAAGGACCGTGGAGACTGACGAGCTAGCCAGGATGTCTACTACCAACTACAGCATTCTCTGGAGGGGTGTGTGATAGACCAACTACAGCATCCTCTGGAGGGGCGTGTGATAGACCAACTACAGCATTCTCTGGAGGGGTGTGTGATAGACCAACTACAGCATTCTCTGGAGGGGTGTGTGATAGACTGATAATGTGATAGACTGATAATGTGATTGTTTGAGATCGACATTTCCTATCTATAAACATAGTGCTACTAATAGTGTTGACATGGACAGAATGTGTTTCTACATTGTAATGGTGTGTATTGTTATATTGTAATGTAATGTATTGTGTTATATTGTTATGTAATGTATTGTGTTATATTGTTATGTAATGTATTGTGTTATATTGTTATGTAATGTATTGTGTTATATTGTTATGTAATGTATTGTGTTATATTGTTATATAATGTATTGTGTTATATTGTTATGTAATGTATTGTGTTATATTGTTATGTAATGTATTGTGTTATATTGTTATGTAATGTATTGTGTTAAATTGTTATGTAATGTATTGTTAAATTGTATTATTTGTGTATCGCCACATTGTAATGGTTTGGTCTATTATATGTCACAAAGCAGCAATACATATTATTCTATTGTATCTTATCTGTAAAACGATTGTGTAATAATTAATCAATGTCTCTGCAGTGCTTCACTTGTTAAATAAATATCATGACATTTGCTTTGTGTTTGTTCTCTTCATTTCCGTTTTTGCTTACTCTTGCAACCACAACAATTTGGCCAAACCGGTAGCCCGAGTT
Organism: Pecten maximus; assembly: GCF_902652985.1. Lineage (NCBI taxonomy): Eukaryota > Metazoa > Mollusca > Bivalvia > Pectinida > Pectinidae > Pecten > Pecten maximus. The sequence goes on along the minus strand of NC_047016.1, from coordinate 40,134,960 downwards.
TCCTCTGACCTTGACACCATGCCGAAGACATGGTGTCAGGGCCAGGGGAAACTCGGGCTACCTGCCGGTAGAGCGCTGACACTAAATGTTTTTGACCCTTCAACCTGGAAACTGATTACCGTAGAAAACGTCAAGTCCATTAGTCCAAAAAATAACTTAATTCCCGTTAGTCCTATCATATACTAGTAAACACCCATTTTCCTGTTATGTGATTTTCAATCTTTTTCAACATGGCGGTCATGATGACCATCTTGGATTTTAGAATAACCCGTTAGTCAGCATAACCTCGGGATCATTCCTAACAAGTTGAGAAGAAATGTCTTCAATAAATGTTTAAGACGCATGATGGACAACGACGGACGAAACAGGATGGCAAATGGTCATCCTGACCAGTCGGGTCAGATGACCTAAGAAATCATCGCTATCTTTTGAATGAAAGCCAATAAAGCGATACAAAAGTATAACTATCAATTATTACCGGAATTCATGGCCATTTAAGGAAATATATGTGTAATTTGGGGTGGTGGATTTCTCTTAGACAACTTCCAGAAGAATTGAAGAAGGTGAACCACTTAAACTGATATAAAAAATATGGAACAGGAAGATAAAATTCGTTTATCTTCATACATGTACATCATGTGTAAATATTAAGCAATGGAAAGTTGCATGGAGAACGTCTAGCTGATTGTATGAACTTAAATTAGATTATTTTATTTTTTGATAGCCTTCCAACACTTCGAGACGAGTTTCACAAAATCTATTTCAGAGTTTTTTGCATCATTAAACTAAAAAATTACATTTTCACAGGTTTTTAAAAGGTGGCAGCCATTTTGTTTCTTTTTTTTACTGGCAAAGCTAGTACCAGGGTACAGTTACATTGGCGAATTGACTGGAAAATTTGTCGATTATATGATAAATATGCATATTACATGTATGCATCATATAGAACATGTATTAATTAAATACACTGACGTTGTCAGTTTCCTTCAGCAGAATTTCCCCAAAACAGGTATATGTTTTTTGGTCGCAAACGTAAATCATTTACGGACAAGAGGCACAGTGGGCGGACAACGCGACGGACAAAAGGTAATTACAATGATTCACCATGGAATGGTTATGAGGTTCTTAGATACAAATATAGTATTTTGATGAGGTCGATACATGGTTATATAGACCAAAGAAAAAATATTGAGGGAGAAGTCTGGGGTCAATATAAAAATGTAAATCGATCGAACCATGATTCGACCGAAATTAAAATGTTATAATTGGTTTATTAATTTTCTTTATTTGTGGGAAATCGGTTAATAGGATGGGATGGATAATACAAAAATTGAAGATATACTGTACTATATCATGTATCAACCAGGAAAATCATTTCAAATCAATAACTAGATAGGTAAAATATATAAGTTATCCACGTAATCCTTAATCATGTTATATATTGATAGCTTATACATGTAGTTATTGTCTACTTAATCTAGATTTAATTTATCTACATGTTATTGTCTTTTCAAACTTAATTTAATTTATCTATATGCTATTGTATATTTACACTTAATTTGATTTATCTACATGTTATTGTCTTTTCAAACTTAATTTAATTTATCTATATGCTATTGTATATTTACACTTAATTTAATTTATCTACATGTTATTGTCCATTTACAATTTTCCATCATTTATAGGGCGAAAAAACCGATACACAGAGAATACATGGTCAGTGTCTTAAGATATAAGCTGTATTTTGGCGAGGGTTAAGAAAGACAAAAGTGGCTAAGATTCCAAAATACAGCTGTTTTCCGTCACTGCCGTATACAGCAAAAATATATATGGTGGGTGTATTCCGACAATGCGGTGGCAGTTGCAGGATGAAAATAACTATAGAGGCATCACGTTGGTAAGTTATTTATCAAAACCTTTTACAAGTTTGCTTAACAACAGGCTACTGAAATTGTCCGACCATTACAGTATTATAACTGACACCCAGTTTGGTTTTAAACCGGGTTACGGTAAAAACGATGCTATATTTGCCCTGCACGGAAAAAGCGTAAGCTCTATTGCTGTTTTGTAGACTATCGTAAAACATTTGATAGTGTATATAAATAAATTATTTATGAAATTGTATCAAAGTGGTGTAAGAGGAAAACTTTTAGATATTCTGAAATCACTTTATGAAAGTTTAAAATCAGGTGCTTTGTACAAATCTGAACTTTCAGATTTTTTTTCTGCATTATATAAAGCTTGATGCAAGGTGAGGGGTTACCTCCCTTCCTCTTCTCAATGTACGTCAATGACTATGAAAAAGAATTAATTATCATGTCATGTGATGCATTACTCCTCAGAAATAATATCTTTTTTTTTAATGTACGCTGACGACACTGATTTTTCTTCTGAATACTCAACTGGTCTTCTCCAGAATGTTAGAGTCGTTGAAATTACGTATACCGAGAAAATCAAAATTGTCGTATTCAGGAATGGAGGTAGATTAGATTCGAACGAAAACAATGCGATTGAATTTTTTGATAGATTTAATTACCTTGGCGTCACATTTTGACGAGTTAATTTTATAAAACTCGGCTTACTATTGCTGATATTGGACGAAAATGTTTGTTTAATATTAATCTGTCTCTAAATATTGAATCTAAGTTGACTGTTTTTTTTATTTTACTTATGCATATCATAGTGTCGAATTATTAAATAGTGGCTTGAATTAATTAAGTCTGATAACTGTATACTTAAGTCAGTGTATGTAGATATGAATGAATGTAATCACAGAAGCTGTAACTGGCGTTGCCAAGTTAGAAATCTTTTATTTCTACTGGTTATAGTAATGTTTGGTTGAGCCATAACGTAGATAATAATAAATTATTTCTGCACTTGTTTAAGCAGCGTTTAATGGACATGTTTATTCAAACGAGGAGTGAATTTATGGAAGGCTCATCAAAGTGGTTTTGTGCAAGTTTTAATCGAATCTTTTACTCTTCAACGTTATTTAATTAACAAAATTTATTCTAGATGTTTATTTCTAAATTTCGATTATCGTCTCATCAATTACATATTGAAGAAGGTAGATTCCAAAATATTTCAATAGAACACGGATTTTGCATTAACTGAACTCAAAATTTGATAGAAGATGAATTTCATTTCATGCTTATCTGTCCTCTTTATAATGATTTACGTAAAAGATATATAAAGAAATATTACTGGAATCGGCCATCATTTTATAAACTGGTTCAATTATTAACCGTTCAGGATAAAAAGGAACTGTGTAACTTAGGCAAATATCTAAAACTTAATTTCACATTACGTTCCAAACATCATGGTTAACTTGATTTCCAATATTATTAAGTCGGTCACTTCCTGCTAACGTAAAACTGGCTTCTCTTTGTCACGTACCTTTTCAATTTAACATATGTCCATATTTTTTTTTTTGTATTCCGACACATTTTGTCGTTAGTCAGTGCAGAAACAATCTACAAGGACGTAATGAAAAATGTATAATTTATTTGATTTTCCATCGCCGTAATGAACTGTACATTATTGTATGTTGTATATAACACTTGGAATACCTAAGTCAATAGTCAACTTAGTCAAATCAATTTGCAACTGTACAGTAACACCAAGCCATATCTGGACAAGGGACCTTTGATCTTACCTCCAGTACCAACTCTAATTACCTGTACAGTAACACCAAGCCATACCTGGACAAGAGACCTTTGATCTTACCTCCAGTACCACCTCTAATTACCTGTACAGTAACACCAAGCCATACCTGGACAAGAGACCTTTGATCTTACCTCCAGTATCACCTCTAATTACCTGTACAGTAACGCCAAGCCATACCTGGACAAGAGGCCTTTGATCTTACCTCCAGTACCACCTCTAATTACCTGTACAGTAAAACCAAGCCATACCTGGACAAGAAACCTTTGATCTTACCTCCATTTCCACCTCTAATTACCTGTACAGTAACACCAAGCCATACCTGGACAAGAAACCTTTGATCTTACCTCCAGTACCACCACTAATTACCTGTACAGTAACACCAAGCCATACCTGGACAAGAAACCTTTGATCTTACCTCCATTTCCACCTCTAATTACCTGTACAGTAAAACCAAGCCATATCTGGACAAGAAACCTTTGATCTCAACACCGTTACAATATCTACTCACATTTAACGGTAAAACTGTTTAAGTGTAATTAAGATAATCAAAATATGGGAGGAGTTAATTCTTGCGACCAATGCAACTGATTAAGTGATGAGACCAATCAAAATCAAGCCTTGTCTATATAAGCAGACGATTTTCTAATTTGATATCAACATTGCCTCTGTACCTACTGCCAGAACTACCCACTAATTGACCTCTACCCTGTACCATGGCTGAGATGACCTCTACTGATGTTGTGTACTACGCCCAGAAACTCCAGAGTCTGTTACTGGCCCATGACAACGCTGCCAAGCAGGTCAACTTCTTAGGTATGTATTGTTAAGATAAAAAAGCTATTATTTTGATGTAAACATTATTAATTCTTAGAAAGCACAATATCAAACTTATATTTTTTCTTCATCCTTTTTTTTCAACGCTTTTTAATAACTTTAATTAAATTGCTCAAACCCACTTCAGGATAATTGTATTGTTAGGGTAAATATCCTATCTTATTATTTTTAATTCAGTTAGTTTCTCAATAAAACCATCCATACATTGTGATGAAATATGTAATAATCCAACAAGTTAGGAAGTTCTTCCACCATACATGTACAAACCAAATATTTAGAATGAATCGTAATTCCACATTCTTAAGGTGTTTAAATTAAAATTGTTGAAAGTTCGTTTTTCATACCAACAAAGAAATGCTAAATAAATAGATTATTTCTATACTGTATCATTTCAATATAAATCAAATGGTTTTTTTTCTGGTATATAGACTTTTTTAAAGGGATCAACACTTGTGTGTTTATTTCCGGTCGTAACTCTTATGTCCAGTTTCTATTTTTTTTTTTTTATTGGACAATGTGCGATAGATCTTATCTTGAATAATGTCTTTGAACATAGTAACATATACATGTATTTAATCTTTTATTCCAGATGACCAGTTGACCCGCCTTGACCGACAACTTTTCCTATCCACACTTGACGATGCCCACAGCCTTGTTCTCCACCTACTGACCCGCAAGTCCATCATCCAGGGTGTCCGCAGGATGTTTGACCAGTACCGATCCACGAAGAATCGCCAGGTCCAGGAGTTATCTGCCCTTGTCCTCACTTCCCTGGGAGGAGACCCAGACTTGGAGATGCCAGCCACATCGGGAAGGACCGTGGAGACTGACGAGCTAGCCAGGATGTCTACGACCAACTACAGCATTCTCTGGAGGGGTGTGTGATAGACCAACTACAGCATTCTCTGGAGGGGCGTGTGATAGACTGATAATGTGAAAGGTTAATCTCGGTAATTCCGATATCCATAGACGTTAGTGCTACGTATAATTGATTAGTGTTTGATCAGCACAAATGTGTGATGCTGTGTTTGCATGTTGTCATATTGTTGTATTAATGTGTTTGTATATCATATATTGTTTGTATATTGTCATTGTTTCGGCGTGTTTCTATGTCATTTTGTATTGTTGTATTTATAATGTTGTCATATTGTTATGTTGTTTGTTTATCGTAATATTGTTTGTTTATTGTCATATTCTTATGTTGTGTTTGTATATTATCAGCACATTTGGTTCTATAATGTCACTTAGCAACACTGTTATATTGTTCTATAATTAAAGCTGTTATGATTTTTTAACAATTGCAAGTATCACTAGTGCCACACTGTTTTATCTAAATAAACTTTAACATTATATTTCTTATACTCTTGTTCTTATTTCTTGGGGGACCATTTTATAGCAATCGTACTTCGTCCGTCGTCATGCGCCGTCCGTTTTCACATTTCAAACTTCTCGAGTTCCACTGGACTGAAAGCTGAAACTTTCCTGGAATGTTCCCGAGATGGCCCTGACTAGATCTAAGTATTGTTATTTTTCGGGTAGGTCCGAGGCAGCCATCTTGAAATGAATAACGCATTTTATACTTCGCTTCTTACACTGGTGCCATAGAGCTGGAAATCGGTGAGGATGATTAGAAAGGGTAGCCAACAAAGTGTTGCTATTTTTCAGCCTCGTAAAATCTAAACATGGCAGACACGGTTGCCATTTTGTAACATGCTTGCGCAATCATAGTTTTCAATTTCCTGAACAACACTTATTTCAAACTTCTTCTCAAGTTCTACCTTACCTGAAATGATCCCGAGATGGTCCTTACCAAATGTTGATATTTTTCTGGTCAGTCCATAGGCCTAATCCATGATTGCCGCCATTATGGGGCGCCGTTTTACTATTTATTCCCATTTGGTGATATCACCTATTCAATCAGTGATATCACCTATTCAGTCAGTGATATAACCTATTCGAATAGGTGATATCACCAATTCATTTTTCAAATAAGTGATATCACCCATTCGAATAGATGATATCACCCATTCGAATAGGTGATATCACTTAATGAAACGAATAGGCGATATCACTCATTCGAATAGGTGATATCACTCATTCGAATAGTTGATATCACCAATTGGAATAGGTGATATCACTTAAAAATATTCTTAAGTGATATCACCTATTCGAACAGGTGATATCTATGGGGCGCCGTTTTACTATTTATTCCCATTTGGTGATATCACCTATTCAAATGAGTGATATCACCTATTCAAATAGGTGATATCACTTAAGAACTTTTTAAAGTGATATCACCTATTCGAATGAGTGATATCACCTATTCGAATAAGTGATATCACCTATTCGTTTCATTAAGTGATATCACCCATTCGAATAGGTGATATCACTCATTCGAATAGGTGATATCACTTATTGAAACGAATAGGTGATATCACTCATTCGAATAGGTGATATCACTTAATGAAACGAATAGTCGATATCACTTATTTGAAAAATGAATTGGTGATATCACCTATTCGAATAGGTGATATCACTGATTGAATAGGTGATATCACTCATTCGAATAGGTGATATCACCAATTCGAATAGGTGATATCACTTATAAAATTTCATAAGTGATATCACCTATTCGTATAGGTGATATCACTCATTCGAATAGATGATATCACTTAAGAATTTTATAAGTGATATCACCTATTCGAATGGGTGATATCACCTATTCAAATATGTGATATCACTTAAGAATATTTTTAAGTGATATCACCTATTCCAATTGGTGATATCACCTATTCGAATGAGTGATATCACCTATTCGAATAAGTGATATCACCTATTCGTTTCATTAAGTGATATCACCTATTCGAATGGGTGATATCACCTATTCGAATAGGTGATATCACTTATTTGAAAAATGAATTGGTGATATCACCTATTCGTTTCATTAAGTGATATCACCTATTCGAATAGGTGATATCACTTATTTGAAAAATGAATTGGTGATATCACCTATTCGATTATCGTCTCATCAATTACATATTGAAGAAGGTAGATTCCAAAATATTTCAATAGAACACGGATTTTGCATTAACTGAACTCAAAATTTGATAGAAGATGAATTTCATTTCATGCTTATCTGTCCTCTTTATATTGATTTACGTAAAAGATATATAAAGAAATATTACTGGAATCGGCCATCATTTTATAAACTGGTTCAATTATTAACCGTTCAGGATAAAAAGGAACTGTGTAACTTAGGCAAATATCTAAAACTTAATTTCACATTACGTTCCAAACATCATGGTTAACTTGATTTCCAATATTATTAAGTCGGTCACTTCCTGCTAACGTAAAACTGGCTTCTCTTTGTCACGTACCTTTTCAATTTAACATATGTCCATATTTTTTTTTTGTATTCCGACACATTTTGTCGTTAGTCAGTGCAGAAACAATCTACAAGGACGTAATGAAAAATGTATAATTTATTTGATTTTCCATCGCCGTAATGAACTGTACATTATTGTATGTTGTATATAACACTTGGAATACCTAAGTCAATAGTCAACTTAGTCAAATCAATTTGCAACTGTACAATAACACCAAGCCATACCAGGACAAGAGGCCTTTGATCTTACCTCCAGTACCACCACTAATTACCTGTACAGTAACACCAAGCCATACCTGGACAAGAGACCTTTGATCTTACCTCCAGTATCACCTCTAATTACCTGTACAGTAACACCAAGCCATACCTGGACAAGAGGCCTTTGATCTTACCTCCAGTATCACCTCTAATTACCTGTACAGTAACGCCAAGCCATACCTGGACAAGAGGCCTTTGATCTTACCTCCAGTACCACCTCTAATTACCCGTACAGTAAAACCAAGCCATACCTGGACAAGAAACCTTTGATCTTATCTCCATTTCCACCTCTAATTACCTGTACAGTAACACCAAGCCATACCTGGACAAGAAACCTTTGATCTTACCTCCAGTACCACCACTAATTACCTGTACAGTAACACCAAGCCATACCTGGACAAGAAACCTTTGATCTTACCTCCATTTCCACCTCTAATTACCTGTACGGTAAAACCAAGCCATATCTGGACAAGAAACCTTTGATCTCAACACCGTTACAATATCTACTCACATTTAACGGTAAAACTGTTTAAGTGTAATTAAGATAATCAAAATATGGGAGGAGTTAATTCTTCCGACCAATGCAACTGATTAAGTGATGAGACCAATCAAAATCAAGCCTTGTCTATATAAGCAGACGATTTTCTAATTTGATATCAACATTGCCTCTATACCTACTGCCAGAACTACCCACTAATTGACCTCTACCCTGTACCATGGCTGAGATGACCTCTACTGATGTTGTGTACTACGCCCAGAAACTCCAGAGTCTGTTACTGGCCCACGACAACGCTGCCAAGCAGGTCAACTTCTTAGGTATGTATTGTTAAGATAAAAAAGCTATTATTTTGATGTAAACATTATTAATTCTTAGAAAGCACAATATCAAACTTATATTTTTTCTTCATTTTTTTCAACGCTTTTTAATAACTTTAATTAAATTGCTCAAACCCACTTCAGGATAATTGTATTGTTAGGGTAAATATCCTATCTTATTATTTTTAATTCAGTTAGTTTCTCAATAAAACCATCCATACATTGTGATGAAATATGTAATAATGTAATAACAAGTTAGGAAGTTCTTCCACCATACATGTACAAACCAAATATTTAGAATGAATCGTAATTCCACATTCTTAAGGTGTTTAAATTAAAATTGTTGAAAGTTCGTTTTTCATACCAACAAAGAAATGCTAAATAAATAGATTATTTCTATACTGTATCATTTCAATATAAATCAAATGGTTTTTTTCTGGTATATAGACTTTTTTAAAGGGATCAACACTTGTGTGTTTATTTCCGGTCGTAACTCTTATGTCCAGTTTCTATTTTTTTTTTTTTATTGGACAATGTGCGATAGATCTTATCTTGAATAATGTCTTTGAACATAGTAACATATACATGTATTTAATCTTTTATTCCAGATGACCAGTTGACCCGCCTTGACCGACAACTTTTCCTATCCACACTTGACGATGCCCACAGCCTTGTTCTCCACCTACTGACCCGCAAGTCCATCATCCAGGGTGTCCGCAGGATGTTTGACCAGTACCGATCCACGAAGAATCGCCAGGTCCAGGAGTTATCTGCCCTTGTCCTCACTTCCCTGGGAGGAGACCCAGACTTGGAGATGCCAGCCACATCGGGAAGGACCGTGGAGACTGACGAGCTAGCCAGGATGTCTACGACCAACTACAGCATTCTCTGGAGGGGCGTGTGATAGACCAACTACAGCATTCTCTGGAGGGGCGTGTGATAGACTGATAATGTGATAGGTTAATCTCGGTAATTCCGATATCCATAGACGTTAGTGCTACGTATAATTGATTAGTGTTTGATCAGCACAAATGTGTGATGCTGTGTTTGCATGTTGTCATATTGTTGTATTAATGTGTTTGTATATCATATATTGTTTGTATATTGTCATTGTTTCGGCGTGTTTCTATGTCATTTTGTATTGTTGTATTTATAATGTTGTCATATTGTTATGTTGTTTGTTTATCGTAATATTGTTTGTTTATTGTCATATTCTTATGTTGTGTTTGTATATTATCAGCACATTTGGTTCTATAATGTCACTTAGCAACACTGTTATATTGTTCTATAATTAAAGCTGTTATGATTTTTTAACAATTGCAAGTATCACTAGTGCCACACTGTTTTATCTAAATAAACTTTAACATTATATTTCTTATACTCTTGTTCTTATTTCTTGGGGGACCATTTTATAGCAATCGTACTTCGTCCGTCGTCATGCGCCGTCCGTTTTCACATTTCAAACTTCTCGAGTTCCACTGAACTGAAAGCTGAAACTTTCCTGGAATGTTCCCGAGATGGCCCTGACTAGATCTAAGTATTGTTATTTTTCGGGTAGGTCCGAGGCAGCCATCTTGAAATGAATAACGCATTTTATACTTCGCTTCTTACACTGGTGCCATAGAGCTGGAAATCGGTGAGGATGATTAGAAAGGGTAGCCAACAAAGTGTTGCTATTTTTCAGCCTCGTAAAATCTAAACATGGCAGACACGGTTGCCATTTTGTAACATGCTTGCGCAATCATAGTTTTCAATTTCCTGAACAACACTTATTTCAAACTTCTTCTCAAGTTCTACCTTACCTGAAATGATCCCGAGATGGTCCTTACCAAATGTTGATATTTTTCTGGTCAGTCCATAGGCCTAATCCATGATTGCCGCCATTATGGGGCGCCGTTTTACTATTTATTCCCATTTGGTGATATCACCTATTCAATCAGTGATATCACCTATTCAGTCAGTGATATAACCTATTCGAATAGGTGATATCACCAATTCATTTTTCAAATAAGTGATATCACCCATTCGAATAGATGATATCACCCATTCGAATAGGTGATATCACTTAATGAAACGAATAGGCGATATCACTCATTCGAATAGGTGATATCACTCATTCGAATAGTTGATATCACCAATTGGAATAGGTGATATCACTTAAAAATATTCTTAAGTGATATCACCTATTCGAACAGGTGATATCTATGGGGCGCCGTTTTACTATTTATTCCCATTTGGTGATATCACCTATTCAAATGAGTGATATCACCTATTCAAATAGGTGATATCACTTAAGAACTTTTTAAAGTGATATCACCTATTCGAATGAGTGATATCACCTATTCGAATAAGTGATATCACCTATTCGTTTCATTAAGTGATATCACCCATTCGAATAGGTGATATCACTCATTCGAATAGGTGATATCACTTATTGAAACGAATAGGTGATATCACTCATTCGAATAGGTGATATCACTTAATGAAACGAATAGTCGATATCACTTATTTGAAAAATGAATTGGTGATATCACCTATTCGAATAGGTGATATCACTGATTGAATAGGTGATATCACTCATTCGAATAGGTGATATCACCAATTCGAATAGGTGATATCACTTATAAAATTTCATAAGTGATATCACCTATTCGTATAGGTGATATCACTCATTCGAATAGATGATATCACTTAAGAATTTTATAAGTGATATCACCTATTCGAATGGGTGATATCACCTATTCAAATATGTGATATCACTTAAGAATATTTTTAAGTGATATCACCTATTCCAATTGGTGATATCACCTATTCGAATGAGTGATATCACCTATTCGAATAAGTGATATCACCTATTCGTTTCATTAAGTGATATCACCTATTCGAATGGGTGATATCACCTATTCGAATAGGTGATATCACTTATTTGAAAAATGAATTGGTGATATCACCTATTCGTTTCATTAAGTGATATCACCTATTCGAATAGGTGATATCACTTATTTGAAAAATGAATTGGTGATATCACCTATTCGTTTCATTAAGTGATATCACCTATTCGAATGAGTGATATCACCTATTCGAATGAGTGATATCACCTATTCGAATTGGTGATATCACCTATTCGTTTCAATAAGTGATATCACCTATTCGAATGAGTGATATCACCTATTCGAATGGGTGATATCACTTAATGAAACGAATAGGTGATATCACTCATTCGAATAGGTGATATCACTTAGAAAAGTTCTTAAGTGATATCACCTATTCGAATAGGTGATATCACTTAATGAAACGAATAGGTGATATCACTCATTTGAATAGGTGATATCACCTATTTGAATAGGTGATATCACCAAATGGGAATAAATAGTAAAACGGCGCCCCATACACCATAGCCAACAGTGCTATTGCACTTGCAACTGAGTATGCATAATATAATAGCACAAGGACCTTTAAAAAGACTAGTCAGATGACGTAAAGAACAAATTACACGCAGATAGAACCTATCTCCCCCCCCCCCCCCCCCCCCCCCCAAACAAAATGATCTAGACTAGTAAATTAGTAATATTTGTAAACGTACGGGTCGATCTCCGCTTGATAGCAATTGAAGACTTATAGTTATCCTACAAAGTTTAAAAAAAAAGCAGCTAGGAAGGAAACGTCTGTTGTGGTTTGTATTGAGCTAGACTAGTCCATATATATGTCAAATAAACTGACAAACAATCCTGCTCCATCAACCCACATGAGACTTTAAATAACGATGGAGCGAAAAATCCATAATTTCCCGCGAAAAATATATGCATTTTCAAGTGTCCGGCTAACGCTGATCAGAGCATCTGTCTGACATTGATTGCTTCAGTTGCCAACAGAGGAAGAACGGCTCAACATGACAAGTCTACTGTTTATGACGTTGTTTGAAGTCATTAGATTATGTCTATGTTACAAACCCGTCATTTACATGCACGGAATTCTTGCTTCACCTGATGAAGTCAAACCACTCGCCGCTTTTATTGAAAAGGCAAGTAGGAGCCTACATAATTGTACTTTCGTTTCGCAATCTGACCTACAAGTTCAGTGTAATACAATTGGTGTATAGGCTGTTGTGCAATGGCTGCATGCAGCTGACATGTTAAATTATAACAATATTAGTATCTTTTGATAGTTCTGATTTACTGGTTCCAAAATTGTTAGCATTTACATAGCGGTATGAATCTACATTCGTTCAGTGCATGCATTTTTGGCCATGTACAATGTAGCTACAAAAAAAATGTACATTTTCATTGGAAATATAAGGTCGAAAGAATAATGTACTGGACTGTGGGACTAATTTAGGACTTTACAAATACCTGGCTTAATCCAAGAATTCAGTTCATACAACATACACGTTACAGTTCTCAGTACACGGCGCCTGTCAAAAGTATCTCGCCGTGTAAAACCTCTAACATTGTTGGAGTAGTGTGGCAATTGCTTGATAAAATGAAATACAATTTAATTACATTTTAATGAAATATTAAGCAATAAACTTTCCTAGAAATATGATTATAGCATAAATTGTATAACTGTCTTTTATGGATCTTAATAAATATAAATTTGACAAGTAGGCATTATTACCATGTATTAACAATAAAACAAATATTCCTAGTAGACTAAAACCATGTTAATAGTAATATTAACAGAACAAAAGAAATTTGTAAAATTTTATTTATTATATATAAATTATATTAAAGGATCAAAGTATTAATACATGTATATATGATATAGTCTGATTATAGACCCGGGACAGACATGGTGTCATATATGATTCCAGGTAGACTCAGGGTCCACTCGGAGTGCACTCCAAGTTTACCTGGAGTGCACTCCGAGTGCACTTGGGTGTAACCTTTATTCTACACTCAACTGTATCTACACAACAGAAAAAAACAACATACTGTAATATTGAATGTGCTACGTGTTTTATTTTGTCTTTTATACAATAGGCTCACCCAGGGACCAATGTGACAACTATTGATGCATTCAGCGGATACCAGAGCTTGCAGCCATTATGGACCCAAATATATAAAATCCAAGGCATAGTCGTGGACATCATGAAGGATCATCCAGACGGAGTTCATCTCATATGCTTTTCACAGGGTTTGTTATTCACTTAGGATAGCATTTTAAAATACCTCAATGCTATATGTCCGCTGTTTAAAGAATTGCTAGGTCTAGATCTGGATTATTGAAGTAGGAAGATGTACATGTATATTTCTACATGTCATATCAAAAGATGTTATATTTCAAGTCTAATAGTTTATTGTCTTTAGGTTTTTAGACCTGACCCCAATTCATTGTCATCAGCATGTATATACAGTCAAACCTGCCTTAGCGACCACCTGAATTAAACGACTCCCTCTCATATGCGACCATATTTTTTCCTCCCAACGTTATTTACTATACTAGTGACCTGAATTAAGCGACTACCTGTCAGTCGCGACTAATGACCATCATTTCAGTGTCTCACATGCTGAAAAGCGACTTTTTTCAGCGACTTTCTGAGTTTTAAAATGGAAGCAGAAGTCATAATTAAGAAAAAAACCAGACAAACTTGTCCGCTTTTACTGATTTTCCTCGACAGGTCTCTTACAGATTTTATTATATTCACAATCTTAATTGATGACTGAGGAAATTCCTTTTCATATTTGTACTGATACTTGTAGCTGATAAATTTTACATATGTGGCAGAATAATTATGAACTTTCCTTTTCGGGTCATTTTCCTTGAACCTGGGTTAAGAGACCACCTGTCATATGTGACCCTTTTTATTGACTCCCTTGGAAGGTCACATATGACAGGTTTGACTGTACATGTATATATATAACAATAATGTTACCATCTGCTGTCTTTCCATCATAATTTTGTTTCTGCTCTTACACTCTTTAGGATACTGTAACAGGAGTGTTACTTTTTCTAATAAAAACACTAACTTCATATTGATATGCGTGAATAATGATAATATGCAGGTCAAATTTTGATTTTATATAGTTACAGTAAATCTATTTTTTCAGACTTATTCACAAAATCAGTAGGGCCTAAATTTGAGAGCATTGACTAACTCCAGTAAGATATTAGAAAGAAAAAAAAAGATGCATACCATTTTTTCAACCAAAAAGTACCTGCATAAATTCAATAGATGTGTGCAAGCTCTCCCTGGTTATGGTTTTTACATTTAAGCGATTTTCATGAAAATGTAAATTGAATTAAAGGTAAAAAAAAATATATTAAAGATATTGGTTTGTTTTCAAAAGGCTTAAACATATTTACACTAAAATTATTAAAATTATTAAAAATGAACTTATATATTTCAGGTGGACTTCTTTGTCGGGGTCTGCTGTCTGTAACTAGACACAATGTTGATACATTTATATCCCTGAGTTCACCACAGGCGGGTCAATATGGAGGTTAGTATATCTGACAATTTTCACTGACCTAAGGCTCTGTCGTATTCACAATTTTGATAAGTGAAACTCACACACATTTACGGATAATTTTCTACTGTGTATTTAAGATGTTATCAAATGACCTTTTAACTTAAAATCATTAGGGGTTGACAGTAATATAAATAATTACCATGGCAGACTGATAGTCCAGTAGTCTATGAACAGCAACAGAAGTATCAACATCAATGAGCTTTAGGGGGTGGGTTGGGGCAGGGGTTAGATATGAGCAACAACTGAAATTGTAAATTGATCCTATACCAGTCCCAACCTTCCATATATATTTCATTCGCAGTTATTAATATGAATAATGTAC
This sequence comes from Pecten maximus, assembly GCF_902652985.1. Taxonomy (NCBI): domain Eukaryota; kingdom Metazoa; phylum Mollusca; class Bivalvia; order Pectinida; family Pectinidae; genus Pecten; species Pecten maximus. The sequence goes on along the minus strand of NC_047016.1, from coordinate 40,119,209 downwards.
TGTAGCAGGAAAAGTTCAACAATTGGCGATGGGCAGATGATGTAGAAACATGTAGTCTTTGTAATCAAATTTCAGATGGTTCACAATATACATGTACATTTGCACTGGGGCCGTAGTGGCCGAGTGGTCAAGGTGTCAGGGCACTTTATCACTAGGGTTGCTAGTTTGAAACCCATGTGGGGCAGTTGCCTGGTATAGTGGTTTTTCTTGGGTACTCTGGCTTTCCTCCACCTCCAAAACCTGGCACATCCTCAAATTCCCCTGGCTGTTAATAGGATGTTTCACAAAATAAACCAAATCACAACATCCTCATTATCAAGTTATGTCATCTCATACATGAATTTCATATTGGTCAAGGGGTATTTTTATATATTTCATGACTCTTCTTAATCCCCTATATCACAAAACATTTGTATGCACTGACAAAAGCAAATATGATTTGAAATGATCAGATCTAGAAGAGTTTATTCATAGAATGAATAAAACATACCATGAATGATATGCTTCATCTAGTAGGAACTTACGGAAGAAAGTTCTTCAGTAGCTATGTACAATGTACTGTGGATTCAATGTAATTTTTGGAAGCTAATATAACGGATGTATCTCTTTTTTCAGACACCGCCTATCTGAGATATTTATTTCCACACTTTATTAAAGAAGAAATTTACAGGTGAATTATGATGTTATTTTCCGGCATTTATGGAAAAATGTTTATTTTAGATCATATAATCCAACAAAATGTACTAAAAGAATAACTGTCAAATTTGACATTATCTTGCAGATACAAAGTATACATTCTCTAATACAAATTTAAGTTTTAAGACTTAAGATACAAATGTATTTTAAAATGATAATAACAGTTTCAGTTTAAAAATAACAAAATTATTGAATATCTATTATATTGTATAAAAGTGACATACCTTCATTTTTTTGTATTGATTCATAAGGTTTTTAACAAAACACATTGATATTATAATACAGACTATATTAGATGATATAAAGTAAATCTGTTGAACATATTTAAAGAAAATAATGTGCAAATACTGTGTCATAGTTAAGAATATAAGTTGCTTCGAATCCATATAATATGACACCTTTTGAAAATGCATATTAATTAATTGAATAAATGAGGGAAAAAATTCTTGAACTTCAAATTGATTCTTATTGTTTATTGACTTCCTTTAGGTGTGAATAACAATTTTTTTTTGTATAAAGAATTGTGAAATCTTTTTTTTATTGAAATTATAGGTATTTCTACACAAGTTCTGGACAACAGTGGTCTGTTGGTAACTATTGGCATGGTGAGAACTCTTGTTATATCAGATCTATATCTTTGTTTTCAATTATTAAAAACGTATATTAAAAACTTGTGATTTCAGTATTAAAGATTGGCAATAATTAAATACATGTATATTGTGCGTTAGTATTTTGAAACACTTAGTTATATATTTGATTATTTTGACAAGACTTGTTGATTTGTAGATCCACACCACGAGGAACTGTACAGAAATCAGTCTGTCTATCTGGCTCTTTTGGACAATGATACAAACTCGGCACACAATAAAGGTAACAAACAAACAAACAACAAATAAATGAATAAATAAACAAATAAATAAATAAATAAAAAAAAAAAAAAAAAAAATCATGTAACCATGTTTTTCATAGCCTTTTTGGAATAAATGCCACCTAGCGAAATTTTGGAGATTTTTGTGAAGCTAAAGCATAAAATGTCCTGATGTTTAGGAATGTTGAAACTTGGGCCTGAGATGGGTTTTCTTGGGCACTGAGATTTCCATCCACATTCAGACTTAATGCACCCTGCTTTTGATACCAACATTTTATTAGCTCACCTGAGTCGAAGGCTCATGTGAGCTTTTGCTATGGGGTATCATCCGGCGTCTGTCGTGCGTCGTCCGTCGTCCGTTAACTTTTTTTAACCGAGAGTGTTGAAATTCGCATTGAATGATTAGTTAGAAGGTCCTGACTAGATATTTGTATTCATTAAGTGAAAATAAAATTCAAGATGGCTGCCATGATCGCCATCTTTGAAATTATGTTTTTCCTTATAACTCTAATATTATTTGCTTCGTAGTAAGAAGACTTTCTAGGAATGTTCTAGTGACATTTCTGAATAAGAGGTGTTGTTTCAAAAACTCATAGAATTTACAAGATGGCCACCACAGCAATTATCATCTGATGAGCTATGGAAAAGTACTTTATTTTTTGTTTGTGAACAAGATATCTAATGACTGGAACATCATTTAGAGTTGATTTTCAATAACAAGGTTCAGATTGTGATGATAAAGAGACGAGTTTAATTTGGAGTATGTATAATGAGTGGTTGATTTTTAATTACATTTTTTGTAATTTAATTGTATGGTTTGTACCTGTCTGTATACACTGTATATATCTTCAGTTTGAACATTGCCGCTAGGGGTCCAAAATGGGGGAACTGGCAGCTGACTAGCTTGGCTGCTAACAGCACCAACTGTATATCTCTTCAGTGTGAACATTGCTGCTAGGGGTCCCAAATGGGGGGTTCTGTAGAACATTTCTTTGTTTAAGATAACTAGGCTTCTGGATTTTCTCCTCTCTGATACCAATTAGTTTTGATGAGAAAACCTGTTGGCTTAATCTCTGCATGACCCATAATATTGCTGGTTTAGGGTCACACAGGAAAACAATAAAATTAATTAGATAAAGGGCAGCAGAGGTCTGGGAAGCCCCTGTGGAATGGAGCCATATCTCCAGAGCTGCCCAGTTACCCAGTGTCTAGCTTTAGTGTGTAAATATGGTAAAGATCAGAAAACTTCTGATAATTTAAATGAGAGAGTCTAAAGTTTTCTAATTCATTAGTCATATACATATATATATATTATGTAGTGATACCGTGCAAGTGGAAAACATGTCACATTGATACTATTTATGTCTTTACATTGCTCTAAGTAGGAATAATGATAGGACAACATCAACTGACATCTAGGATGATAATTGCTTGCTGATAGCAAATATTGCAAAGTTAGGTCACTGTGACCTACTTTTTCAATTATTACATCAGGGCAATAGAAATGGACATCTAGGATGAGAAAGGCATGCCCATAACTAATATTGCAAAATTAGGTCACTGTGACCTACTTTTTCAGTAATTATGCTAGGGCAATAGAAATGGACATCTAGGATGAGAAAGGCATGCCGATAACAAATATTGCAAAATTAGGTCACTGTGACCTACTTTTTCAGTAATTATGCTAGGGCAATAGAAATGGACATCTAGGATGAGAAAGGCATGCCGATAACAAATATTGCAAAATTAGGTCACTGTGACCTTTTTCAATTATTACATTAGGGCAATAGAAATGGACATCTAGGATGAGAAAGGCATGCCGTTAACAAATATTGCAAAATTAGGTCACTGACCTACCTTTCAATAATTACATTAGGACAATAAAAATGGACATCTAGGATGAGAAAGGCATGCCGGTAGCAAATATTGCAAAATTAGGTCACTGTGACCTACTTTTTCAGTAATTATGCTAGGGCAATAGAAATGGACATCTAGGATGAGAAAGGCATGCCGATAACAAATATTGCAAAATTAGGTCACTGTGACCTACTTTTTCAATTATTACATTAGGGCAATAGAAATGGACATCTAAGATTAGAAAGGAATGTTGATAGCAAATATTGAAAAAAAATGGTCACTGTGACCTACTTTTTCAGTTATTATATTTGGGCAAGATATCCACCATTTTTTTGCCATCTCCAGAATCACATTCTCCAGAAATTTTAACCTTACATTCTTTGAGATAGACCCTTGGTAATATACTGCCCACCAGCCATGCAGCTATCAGCCTCTATTTGGTTCGTAGGGGGATGTTAAAAAATGATATGGGGCTATAATCACAGCAGGTGAGCGTTTAGGCCTATAGGCCTCTTGTATTACTAGTAATTCTTATAAGATTCATTAGTTGTTTTATAACACTTGTAAAAATAAATAATCTAAAAGTTTTCAATAATAGTCCTTGATATGATATGATGACTGTTGACATACTTGAACAAAATGTATTTTTTTAGGACTTTGTGTTTGAAAATAGAGAACTGGAAATGACCTGTTATTTACTTACGGCCTGAAACATTTAACATCTTCATGTTCAGATATTTTTTCTGGTAAGACAGTTTTTCATCTTTTTAAATCTTTCATTTTAGATTACAAAGAAAATTTTCTGCGTCTGAAGAATCTTGTGTTAATCGGTGGACCTCACGATCAAGTGATTACTCCATGGCAGTCAAGGTACATTCATTTTTTTGTAAACACTGAAAATATCCAAGAGTTTTGTAACAGTTATTTTGTGAGTAACCATGCTTCTTTAATGAGTTATCAAGTTTGTTCTATGAAAAAATGGGGCCGTGGTGGCCGAGTGGTTAAGGTGTACAGACACTTTAACACTAGCCCTCCACCACTGGGTTGCGAGTTCGAAACCTACGTGAGACAGTTGCCAGGTACTGACCGAAGGCCGGTGGTTTTTCTCCGGGTACTCCGGCTTTCCTCCACCTCCAAAACCTGGCACGTCCTTACATGACCCTGGCTGTTAATAGGACGTTAAACAAAAACAAACAAACCAAATGTTCTATGAATGACCTTGACCCACTTTCAAGGATATGTATATACAAGTAACCAAGAGGTGCAGGGTAATTTATTTCCTCAAAAGCATGCTGAGATGAAGGACTATCAAGTTACAATGTATGACCTTGGTCCACGGATCAGTTTACAATTAAATCTTTAAAAGCCATTTTTCTTAAGTAAGCAAGGCAAAAAAAAAAAATTAGTAAGGGGAGATAATTTCTTTCTTTGGCTCACAAAATCTCTTGTTAATGTTAACCATGTAACACCTTTTTTTTAGTCAATTTGGATTCTTCAATGGAACAGAAGATATCCTGGAGATGAGGAAACAGAGGGTATGTTTTTAACAACAGAAGGCTTCTTAATTGTTTCAATACCATGAAATGTTACAATATTCTACCCATGCAGTAGTTGTCATTTTATCTCACAGAAAACAGGATGCTCATTTGTGTGTGACATCTGCACTCTCTTAATCTTTCATTTTCTGTTTAGGAACAACAATAAAATTATTATATATCAGAAAGCTGAGAAATGGGTTGGTCTTTGCTATAATGATTGTATCCTTGAGCAAGACACTTCACCCTAATTGCTCTAGATGGCATGTGACTGGCTTCCTGTTTTTTGTTCAGTGAGGTAGTCACCAACTACTACAAGGAGACCCCGCCTCAAAATGGCCATGACTGTTAACAGGGTGATAAACCAAACAAACAAACAATCAAAACAAAGGAATTAATGAGAATAAGTGGGAACTTCATCAATTTGTTATGACAGTTTAAACTTTTAAAGGAAAGTTTTTATTTCGGCATAATAAGCTAAGCATATAATTCATAGGATAATGGCAAGTCTCAGTTTTAAATAGACATGTCCTTGTAGTTTCAAAAAGTGATACATGTATATAGACAATTACTTTACCACATGATTATGATATTTTGAATACCAATGGATAATATATAACCTGCCAATGTTCATTCTACGGACATACATGTCTCAAAAAGCGCAACACTAACAGAAATCAAAATATTCATTAGATTACATTTCTGTTTCAGTTTTACTTACAGGACTCTTTCGGGTTGAAGACGTTGGACAGAAGAAAAGCAATCCATACTTACACTATACCAGGTATCGAACACGTAATGTGGTATAGGGATCAGAAGGTGTTCGACTGTTGTATCAAATCCTGGCTCACGTAAAGCACACTCCATAGACAACACGTCCATGATGGACTTTGTCATTTTTTTTTGGTCTGACATGATGTTGAGTCAACATTGATGATACGTGTATGTAATGGTGTTTTTCTTTCCCATGCATCAGGTCATGATATTCTGGTCAGTTTATAGTGTTTTGTATGGTGGCATATTTCTGTCATCGATTTGCCAACTTACGACGTAAAGATATAGACATATTTCCGAGAAGATGTCAACATCATAACGGACACAAACCGAATATATGTTGATTTGATAGTTTACTTACTGACATAATATTGCCGTGATAATTATCTAGGAAGTCCATGGCAGACATATATGCCACTGTGTGATATAAAACCGAGTTTCCGACTTTCTAGATAATTATCACAGTGTTATTATCTGACAGCAATTAAGCTAATAAGTTGATATATTTTTTGAATTATGTCGACATTTGTTATGATGTTGACATCTTCTCAGAAATATGTCGACATCTTTACGTGGTAAGTCGGCAAATCAATGGCAGAAATATGTCAACATCTTTAATGAAATAATAATCAAAAGAATTTTTGGGGATATAGATCGTGTACTGAAAAAAAAGAATCAAGTTAGCCTTCAATTTTTTTTTACACAATTCTTTATTGTATTAAGCAATTGCAATTAAAAGATGGTTAATTGTATTGTAATGTGAAAAAATGTGTTTATAGAGTTTAATGAGAATTCTTTAGATTTTTTCAAAACCACTAACAAGGCTATAATTGTAATTATGTATCGATACATTTGAAATTCTGTTTATTTGAACATTCATTCATTCTTTTTTATTGGCATTGTTTATAATTAATGGGTTTTTCAAGATATATGGAATATGTTTGTAAGTATTGATGTAGTGTTCCAATACTTAATTGTAGCTAAGTTGATCATCATTCTGTACATTTTACACATTCCACAATTGTCACCCATTCCTAATTTCTTTAATATGAACATCACATTATTGTACACATTCGTGCTTATTCATATTTATGCAGTATTTGTTGAAATGAGCTGTGAAAGATAATTTGAAATGTACATGCAATGATATTAATTTAATTTTTAAAGAACGATATCTACGATATGTACTAATACATAATTTTAGATAATGTTATTATACAAGTGTATACCTTTATTAGTTGAACATCTGAAGGTATCGCTACCAGGGTCATATTCAGGTGAACTCCATTCTGATGAATAGTCATTAAATATTGACTAATAAGAGACGTACACTATTTCAAAAAGTCATTCAGTGTTGTGACAAAGATGGAAGGGTGTTGGAATTAAAATAAATTCTCCACTGTTGCTGTCGCTGTCAACCTTTTGGATAACAAATTAAGTAAAATCTGCACAAGCAGCAAAGTTTGTAAAACTATAGACTCTGGGGCATTTTTAGGGATGGAAGAATATAGTGCAGCCATATTGTCGCCCTCATATACAATGTACCACAGGGTCTTTCCGTGCACATTTATAGTTCTACAAAAGAAAATCACACTGACATTAATTTAAAAGGTGATAAGTTTATTGGCTCAACTCAAGAGGTCATCTGACCAAGTTTATTGGCTCAACTCAAGAGGTCATCTGACCATGATCCTTATTGTAGTACCTTTAGAAGTTCTATCTTTCGTACTTGTGGGGTAGAGTTACTGCCCCTTGGTTTTCCATACTGGAGACAGGTGTATCCAAATTTTTATTGATGCGAAATGTTCTCACCTCCATACGTCTCAAACTGCCGGATGAACTTTTTTAATACTATGATATTTGTCAATTATATGAAAATATCTCAAATTGCCTGAAGAACATTACTATGGTATTTGTCAATTATATAAAGATATCTTCACATTGTGTAGTGGAAAATGATGCATCTTAGGGTTTTCTACTTGTGGGTTATATTATGCGGGAAAATTTAATGTTACATGTCCTCATGTTCTCCTTGAATTGAATATTTCATCTCTGTGTAAAAGCTAGTAATTTACATTGTTTGATATCATTTACATTTCATATGAAGAGTATTTTTTTTGTTTATTTATTCAAAGTGTGCAATGTTTACTTTTCTTAATGATCTGATATTAATGCTCAAAGCTCACTTGGCTTAAAGGGCAAATTAACTTATGCCAAGATGTGGTGTCTATCTTTTTGTCTTTTCACATAGCTTCAAGGACTGTCTTTAAAGGACATCTTAGATGATGAAAATTTACTTCAAGGACTGTCTTTAAAAGACGTCTTAGATAATGAAAATTTACTGGTCTGAAGTGTAGTGATATCTGGCCTAGTATCATTTAGCTGTATAGTTAGTTACTGGTTTACCACTTACATGACTCTACCTTTACTAAATCTATGCTGGGATTGAGGGCATGCAAGTTATAATTAGTTCAAATGGATAATGGGTACATTCATTAAAAACTTTCATTTGTTTTTGTAACCTAATTGCCAAGGGTCATGATATTTGGTATGTAGCATTCCAAGATGAAAGCATGTGAATGACCTTGACCAAGATTCAAGGTCAGGGGTCAAACATTCCGAAATATGATTTTTTTAGCTATTTTTCATAGTTAAAATTATCAATTGTTTTCTTTAAGTTCAAGAATATTTTAGTCATCAATTAACTTGAAAAGTTCAGCTAAATTTTCAATACAGAATCATACCTGAATTATTCAAAGGGTAATAATACTTAACCCCTTTGCACATGAAGATCGTTCAAAGGGCTAATTATTGGAATGCAAATGAAATGGCTAACTCTATAGTCCAATAAATAAAATGAATTTAAATCATCCAACGAAGATCCATAAGATGTAAAGTGAAAGCTACTTATGATACAGGCCAATTTGGTCTCATTTCAGACTGCAAACCGGTGTTTTATACAAATTGTTTATTATATATTTGATGTCACTTTACTTTATAGTAACACATTTTCAAGTGATCTATTGTGATTGTCTTCCTTTCTGTTGTCTTGCGTCCACACCGTAACTGATTGGCATTTTCAACATCTTCTCAAAATACCCCAGGCCAAATGTCAAAACATTTTGCAAGAACCTTCCAGTTGGCTAAAATTTCAACATTTCTCTTCAGACCAAAGTTTGCTAGAATCATCCTAATACATGTACATGTATATGAACGATGTTTTATCAAAGTTGTGAATTTCATAATCCCCAGATGTTGTGTTCCCCAATTGGGATGGGGTGAAATTTACTATAGTTGATAGAATTGTCCTTTTTGGTGTGATAATATTGTTTATTTCAGTTGCAAGTAGTTCAAACTTTGATGGAATTATATGCATGAGGTGACATTTTGATGGTTTTGAACATTTTGATCTTGAACCTTCATCTCGGACTGAGGGGTGGGGGCACCAACAAATCAAGTGTCTGAAAATTTAACAATGTGCATTTTCAAACCCAGATATGCTAGAATTAGAAGCTCTTCAACCTGAAATATGGTACATGTATAATATTAGTTACATTGAAATAAAGATGCGACAAAAGCAGAATGGATTCCTGATGTCGTCGATAGGTTCTATACTGCGTACCTGGTCCGGCATCTTTTCTCAATATCTGCAAACATTAAAGAGTTCTAATTGGCTAATGCAGGAGCTGACCTTTATTAGCTTAGAGCCTATATATTATTATTGTTTTTTACTTTTTGTGCTTCCAAGATAATGCATATTAGGTAAGTGTATTTCGCTTATCCATGCATTTAGCCAAAATATGCTTAAGTATTATTGAAATGCTGAATGTATATATGTTCAAGACAGATTAGATGTGATATACATAAATAGGAAGTTGGACACTGTGCTGTCTCACCAGGGTAACGGTGAAGAAAGGGGGGTGGGGGCTTAAGTTATTGTCATCCTTACATTGGTATTTGGCAATGTGTTTGGGTAAGTTTCGGACTGTTGCAAGTGTTAAATTGTGTCAGTACCATTATGTCAGCATTATGTTTCATTTGTGCCAATATCTGTTTGTTTGGGTTTATCCCCCAGTGGACATGCTGCCAGGATCATTTGGAGGCGGGGTCTACATGTAGTAGTTGGTGACTACCTCACTGAACAACATATTAGGGTAAAGTGTCTTGCCCACAGACACAACCACACAGCCAGACCAGTCTGTTTCTCAGCTTTACGAGAAACTCAAAATTTTTGGGAGCTTAGAACCACATACCTCAGATCTTCACCTGAGGTAATGTGGTTGACGATGTGAGCTATCCAAGCCCGTTTAGTGGCTTTGGTGGTGTTGAAACAAATCAAAATGTCAGTTTTGCCGATTTTTTTACAAATTTTCTGAATATGTCTCCGACTATACCAGGTTAATATGCAAAGTTTCTGGGTTAAAGTGTTGAGTATTAAGCAACTTGTTTTTACATAAGGCTGCTATTATATGTACTTTTCTCATTTGGAACATCAAAAATTATTGATAATCAGAACCTTTCCAACTAATGATGTGCATGTACATCACATGTAATTCCATACGACTGGCGACACATGTCGCGCCCATAATACAATTGTTGTTAGCTTGGTTGTTTTGTTTTTGTTATATTTTCTATTGGAGTACCGTGTTTACGTGTGTCAGTATCAGTTGTACATTTGCTGTATGCTTTGTGATTTATACATTCAAAAATTGTCTTATTGGTCGAGATGATTGAACGCAAAAGGGCTTGACAGGTTCATGTGACCAAGAGTGAAATATCTAACCCCCAGGTCACATGACAATCACAATGAAATATTAAAACCCCTGGAGCTGACTTCCAGATCTCTTATTTATTGAAAGAGATTTTATACTTGGTAAGTGGTCTTGAGGTCTCACCCTGGGGCTGGGGTTAAATATTTCAATCCGGGTCATAGGAATGTGTCCAATCCCTGTGATTGCATGGTGTCCATTCATGAAGTACAGTATGATACAGAATATATATGAATCTACCAGATGATATTCTTGTACTCCCAGTAACATTTTCTCTGTCCATGTTATTGAAAGCCAAGCTTTTTGTATGAAGATTTCTGTGGAAATTTAAATAAAAACAGTAAAAAAATAAAAACTGAAATATTGCTGTTATTTATATAATTTATTGACAATATTGCATAGAAAGCAAAGCTTAGTTTTCAGTTAAGCGATAAAACTGTAAATCATCTTACATCTTACACAATAAGAGGCCTCCTAATTGCAAATAGTTGCAGCAATGTTGCAGCTACAAATTGTAAATGAATGCGGCAAAGTTGCTGCAAATAATTTCTGCAGAGTAAATACTCAGAATTCATTATGCAAATTAGTTTTCTTGCGAATAGTTGCAACATTGTGACAAACACTTGCTGCAACATTGACACAAAGATTTGCCGTAAATATTTGCAGCAACATAAATATTATATGTATGCATATAATAATAAAAACACAAACCATATACTAGTATATATATCTGTCGCAACTATGCTGCCAACAGTTATTTTAGAGTAAGAGTTTCAAATATTAAAATAGACAATCATTAATCAATGAGCTAATTTTGTCAGAATAAAAAATCCATTTGGCAGATTGGTACATGTAGTTGTAATTTTTGTTTTACAGAAACAATGTCATACCAATAGTTACAGTTAATTGTAATTCTTTCATACTTCTGCTGATATCAATTTTCGTTAATTGAAGTTTACTTACATGTACATAAAAATAGCAGAGCCAGAATCAAAATGCTCCATCTCTGGCTGATATTGATACAAATGACATTATATTAATTTCTTAGTGAGAATATTGTTTGTTTTTTTTTCAATTCTGTGAAATCATTTTGACTTGAAAAAAAGTTTGAGAAGAAAATCATCAGTATGTTTATAATTTTGAGTTAAATATTTTATAAAATTTATGTACCTTATGAGAAATTCCTCATTCAAACAAATATTCCCGCAATATGTTGCAGTCCTCAATCTCTTGACCAATCGCAAAATCCTATAGCTTTCCCACCATAGACAGGTTATTACCCAGATGGTCAAGGGGTCCCAGTCCGTTCCTAGATTTGTAACTTGACCGTTAGCTTTTCCTGAATTCCAGATATGAATATCAACCACCTGGTTGCTAATATGATAATATTTATACAATAAATTTGTTATTAGACATTTCATATTTCAATTATTATTAACATGCAAACTTATTGCATTTTTGCCAGTGAAATATAGAAAATTATTAAACTTATATTTTCACTAAAGCGATGAGCAGTGAAAATATAAGATTTTGCAGTGAAAAGATTTGTGAATTTAATCTGCTGCACAAATCAATTAAAATGAGTTCAATATTATTAAAGTATGGAAGTTTGAATATTAAAACTTATTAAATTAAACATGTATTATTAAAGCACCACATATATAGCTCTTGAAAGAAGTACATTGCTTAATTAATATAAACAGGATATATACAAATGCTTCCATTTCATAAGAGATTTATACAATGATTCGTTACAGGTTTTCCATTTACAGAGTGTTTGACATGGTATTATGAGAAATTCGTGACAAGTTCCGTAAAATTCATATGAAATGGAAACAAATTTCAGATTCTGTTAATCATACAATTATACAGTCCACTGTACAGTACTTTTTGAAAATATTCACAAAAAAGCAGTTTGATAAACTGAAATAGATTGTAAATTATAACAATTTGGTCACTCAATTACAATTGAAAGAAACCATATAATTCTGAGGGGCAAGTGGTAAGGACATATTCTGTACATACAGCTCTGCCATGTGTTACTGAGAACATGTATTACTATATGAACATGTGTTACTATATGAACATGTGTTACTAAGAACATGTGTTACTAAGAACATACTCTGTACATATAGTTCTGCCAGGTGTTACTAAGAACATACTCTGTACATACAATTCTGCCACGTGTTACTAAGAACATACTCTGACATGTGTTACTATATGAACATGTGTTACTAAGAACATGTGTTACTAAGAACATACTCTGTACATACAATTCTGACATGTTACTAAGAACATACTCTGTACATACAATTCTGCCACGTGTTACTAAGAACATACTCTGTACATACAGTTCTGCCTCATGTTACTAAGAACATACTCTGTACATACAATTCTGCCACGTGTTACTAAGAACATACTCTGTACATACAATTCTGCCACGTGTTACTAAGAACATACTCTGTACATATAGTTCTGCTAGGTGTTACTAAGAACATACTCTGTACATACAATTCTGACATGTTACTAAGAACATACTCTGTACATACAGTTCTGCCTCATGTTACTAAGAACATACTCTGTACATACAGTTCTGCCACGTGTTACTAAGAACATACTCTGTACATACAGTTCTGCCACGTGTTACTAAGAACATACTCTGTACATACAGTTCTGCCTCATGTTACTAAGAACATACTCTGTACATACAGTTCTGCCTCATGTTACTAAGAACATACTCTGTACATACAGTTCTGCCTCATGTTACTAAGAACATACTCTGTACATACAATTCTGCCACATGTTACTAAGAACATACTCTGTACATACAGTTCTGCTAGGTGTTACTAAGAACATACTCTGTACATATAGATCTGACATGTGTTACTAAGAACATACACTGTACATACAGTTCTGCCACGTGTTACTAAGAACATACACTGTACATACAGTTCTGCCACGTGTTACTAAGAACATACACTGTACATACAGTTCTGCCACGTGTTACTAAGAACATACACTGTACATACAATTATGCCACGTGTTAATAAGAACACGTGTTACTAAGAACATGTGTTACTAAGAACATACTCTGTATATACAGTTCTGCTACATTTTTTGTAGGTGTTACTAAGAACATACTCTGTACATACAATTCTGCCATGTGTTACTAAGAACATATGTTACTAAGAACATACTCTGTACATGCAACTCTTCTAGGTGTTACTAAAGCACACATGCATAGTAACAACTTTCAGAGATGTATGAACAGACTTTTTCTGCCCATCAGGACTATATGGTATCTTTAAGTCCATATTCTTAACAAAATTGCTGTTACCAGTGTTATGACTACAACAACACACAAGAGATAAAAAAAACCCACCAAACCTTCTGTCAATAAAATGTGCTCAGAGTATAGGTCATACATACATAATATGCACGTAGGCAGATTTGTACCTCGTTGACACGGCACTGAATATTTTCAACACTTCCCTTCCTGCCTTTTTTGTGTCTTTCTTTATCATTTCACACAGCATTCCTGGATTAAAGGGGTTCATGAAAAATAAGTAAAATTTTAATGCCGATCAAGGCAATTATATTTGATATCATTTTAAAAAATATAAAGAATATAAGAAAACATTTTGATAATGCAGTCAGAGATGAGGAATTATGCGTTTATATCCTCCAGCAGGTAAGCAGTTACTACTTGCCGAATTTCACATCTCTGGGTCTGTTGATTATCAAGAAGTCACCTTTTAAACATTGTGGCACATTTCCTCCCCCCCCCCCCCCCCCCCCCCCCCCCCCCCCCCCCCCCCCCCCCATCTCCCACTCCTGACTTTGAATTAAGGGTCAAGGTTATTCATTTGCACAGAATTAGTATCCCTTCACTTCAGTATGTGACATTGCCGGCTCAGCCAATATCGGGTCTCTGGGCCTCTTGGTTATTGAGAAGAAGTCATTTGAAAGGAAAAGTTGACGCCAGACGGATGCTGGTCAGATGCTTGACGACAATTCTCTGTCAGAATGGGACTCTAATAGAGTTTCAGGTAAAGGTGATTTTAACTATGTCATTTATGCAGTATTTTCATTTTCTAAATCCAAGAATTCAACTCTTGAAATACCTTGATTCTCTGTATATATTTATAATATTGAAATAAACTTCTGAAATGTGCCAATTTAGTAAGTGAGTCAATGCAGTGAATTTTGTTTTCATGATGCCAATCTCAAAGAAGATGATGGGTCTGGTATTGGTTGAAAGTGTTCATTACGGTGACCAAATATTTTGTCACAAAGTTCTCTTTTTTCCTTAAACATGTCCTCCCAGATAGCTTGCATTGTGATTCCCTGCTCAATAAGGAAATTATTGTCAATTATGGCTTTCTCTTCAGATCGTAGTCTTTTGTAATAAAACCCAGGATAACCTTCCAGTAATATCCATATTACTTCACAATCGTTCTTTGTGGTATCGGTATAAACACCTGGACTGCCTGATGCACCATGGGTAAATCCGCAATGAAACAATATTGTCCCCTTCTTTTGAATCCCCTCATATCCATTTTCACGATATCCGTCTATACTCCACTGCTTTGCTTTCTCATACATATCTTGGGACAGGACATAGCGCTCAATATTTCGGTCTGTTCTTTGTGGTTCCCCATTAGGATGACCAATCATTTCACCTTTCATATTTTCTTGCACAGGACCAAAGGTCTCTATAGGACGTGGAAGTTTATTACTCGTATCTGATTCTACTCGAATCTGCAGGATAACAACATCAATTTCAATGCTTATATATGGAATTTCAGATATGAAGAAAAAAAAGGGCTGTGTTTTGACATCTGATTGCTGCTTATATCCAAATTGTATTGATAATTTTTTCTCGGTACAGTCTTCTCTCAGGTTCCCTGGATGAGTCGGGTCTCCTGAAACATAAACAAGACAAACTTGATAATGTAGTATGATATTATTTACAAACACAAGTTTTCTATAAATAGAACAGTACCGTAGATTTATTTACATTGTAGCAGTATTCTTCCCCATGATCTTGTTGAAATCATTACAGATCTATATTTGTTTTTCTACAGCAAGCACATGTAAAAATGGAGAGTATTATGTATAAGATCACGTTACTAGCTCGAACTGGAATTTCCTTTTAGTCTAGTGGTAGGATATATAAGGAGGTTGTTAATTTGAGCCCTAGTATGATTTTTATTACTCCTTCAATTTTTTTTTTATTTATTACAATTTTTTCACAATTTGTGAAAAAGGGAGTAGTGTCAAAAGTGGCGAGTAGATAGGATGCTTGCCATGAGAATGAGGCATCACTAGGTCGTGCCCCAGAGCGGGACGGGTATTTTTCATTTACTCTTTTCTTAAACTATTACACGTTAAAGGTTGAGATAATTCATTAAACTTATAAATCTGTTAAAATTCAGTTATATGCTGAAATTTGAGTGTGCCAAAATAAAAATAAAGTTTACATTACAAGTCATTTTATCCTATCGGGGGTGAGGTGACAAAGCAATACAAATATTAGGTTTATTCTTGCATCTAACCTCAGGGATCCAGTCTCGTCAGGACTAAGAAAATGGAGGCATCAAATTTATATCTGAGTATATACTGATAATATCTGTTGTACAGTCACACATGACAGAAAACACTTGTATAAAGTCATGCAGTTGCCCAACACAACAGTTCTATGGTTGAAATAGACTTTGAGTCGTCAATTTCCAAGACTTTCCCAAGAGCTTAATTCTGCCATTAACTTCAAAAATTCTCCAAAACATTTCCGGGATACTGATCAACATTAAGTAAAATTTTGATGATATCAATAAAAAGTTCAGTCCTATTTCCTATCAAATTAACAGTGTTGTAACAGTCTTTTTATTATTGTTAACACATTAAATATTAAGTCACATACACAGAAAATGTATCTCTTTGAACCTATTTTAACACTAAAGCCATAAATTCAAGGACTTTTCAAGGCATGTATTTATAAACGTATGCCAAATACCAAGACATATGAGAATTGACAATGAACTTTCCATATTTCAATGGTGGCAAGGGGTGAAAAGGATAGACTTTACATATATATTCAAACCATGATGTACTTACTGAGGTTATCGATCACATGGGCAGCTGTCATGACCATGCCGTCCTTTAGAAGAAAACCAGTCCCTTGACATCCCCCCGGTCCACGGATGATTCCAACAGACTTTGCAGTTATTGTCAACATATCCAGAATAAGAGTTGCTTCGTCGTCTCTTACTAATTTACCTAACTGGTCTCCTGTAATAATTTAAAGTTATGAATTTGCAAGGAAGTATCAAATACCACAGCATGAAAATGTTATCGCAGGCATGTAAATATAATTTTGATTGAATATAAACAACAATTAAGAGATCCAGGTGGGATCTAGGCGCCCACCACTGAATGATCTATAGTCTATGTAAGACTGCTTTTATTCTCTACTTTTAATGAGCTGATAAAACCTACATATGAAACCTAAGAATGATCAAGAAGAACTAATCAGTGAATGAGAAATAGCAAAATATGCTAAACTTCAAATTTCAGCCATTTTATTTCCTTGATCAGACTCAAAATCAAATGAGTACAACCTGGGAAGAAAGGAAACCTAAAAAGTCATGAAGTTTGATAAAAATCCAGAAGTTCTTCAGAAGAAATAGTAATGACAAATTCAACTGTCATCAACTGTCAAAATCAAAGATGGCTGCATGTGGAACATTTTGTTTCCTGGACTCAAGATCTAATGGGCACAACCAGAGACATATATATGTCTCTTGCACAACTAGGGACTAAGTAGCACCTATACATAGGAAGTTCGAAAAAAAAACTCCTTCCAGTACTTCTCAAGAAATAGTGATAACAATCTTCCAATGTCAAAATCGAAGATGGACGTCAGCAGCTGGTGGCATTTCGTTTTCTGGATCAGACTCAAACACAAATCGGCACAATTAGGAACCACAGGAGTTTGAACATATCTGTGAAGTTTAAGAAAAATCCTCCCAGTACTTCTAGAGGAATAGATATAAAAAGAATTGTTTATAGGTAGACCATAGACAAAAAGCAATTTGAAAAGTCTTTATCATCTGATGATGTGGGCTTAAAAAAAAAATTTAAAAAAAAAGATAAGAAAATTGAGAGATCCGAGAGGGATTGTTCGATGCAACTTCATTTATTTTTCATGGCCTCTACAATGTAAGACTGATCTTTTCTCAAATTTTCTCTACTTTTTTTTCAGATTTTCTCCTCTGTTTCTCATCTTTCCTCATTTCCTTTTAATCATTTGAAAACAAATAGGGGAATCGCCTTTTGAAAATGGAGAGAAATCTATCAAGAACTTTCAGAGAAATAGTAATAACAAACTTTTACAAACACTTTATTGAGACAAAGAAAAACTTAATATATATAGCTTTAAAAAAAGTGACTGATTGCTTTGCGTGTAAACTAGCTGTCAGACGGAATGAATTTAACATTTAAAGGTTTTTTTAATTATGATTTTACATCTGGATCTCTAAACAAGTTCTGAATCACGAACTCAACATGTAACCGTCTCCCCTTCCATGTTACTAACTCCCTGAGTAATTACTTTCTGGAGCAGAGTAGACCTGACCACTTCCTGACTGTATCTCCTCGCTGTCTCCCTGTATTCCAGTCTGTCTTGAGAGTTTTACTAAATGTTAGATTTACTTTTCAATTGCAAATTATCTAACTGATGTTTCTATTGGTCATGCAACTTCATAATATGGATGGACTTACATATACATGTATATGTATATCTTTCTTAGCTGTCTATCTATTAAGGTCGTTTTTCCACTACTACTCTGTCTAGAGTTTCCCAGGCTAACCTGTATCCTAAGTCTTACTTATACAGATGCCATTCTTTAATCTTTCATTCAGCTTCTTGCTACAATTGCACCTGTTCTTACCATTCTGTTGTCTATTCTATCACTTTCATCCGACATGATTAATTTCTTCCTTTCTTTCACGTCTGATAATGTCTGATAATAAAATTTACAATACTCACACCTTTCCATCCCATATTGTCAAAGATCCATAAAAAAATAGAAACTTCCACTGTTGAAATCACCTGTTGGCCATTTTGATTATGTGATCTAAAATTTGATATTGCACAACAAGGGACCATGATAATCCTACATATATGTAATTTGAGAAATTTCTATGCAGGACAAGGAATATTGATTTAATCTTAATTATTATACCAGTCTAATATTTCGTTATGAAATTTAAGAAATGTTTATTGAAGAGTATTTTCTCAGAAATAGCAATTGTGTAACAAACTTCAAAATTGTCAAAATTCAAAATGGCGTCCAGTCGGCCATTTTGTTTCCATTAGTTTCAACTGAACACAGAACTAGGGACCAAGAGAAACCTATAGAAATAAAATTTGAGAAAGATTCTTCAGGAACTTTCTTAGAAATAGTGGTAAATCAAGGACTGTTTACAGACTAAGGTGATTTGAATAACCCCAGCCATGCATCATCTGATGACAGTGTCATGTCTCGTCATTTATGACGTCATTGCAGGGTTGACCTTTGAAAATAAACCTTACTTAATATATCATTTCCTATATATAAAATATTACATACAGGTAGTCGCTATACAGAGGGTCGTTACATAGTAAAACCTCATGGGAAATCTTAAAATCGGCCATAAACAGGCAGTCGTTATATACAGGGGGTCGTTAGAGCAGGTTTGACTGTAATATTATTTCCCATATATAAAATATTATGTATGTATACATATAATATCATTTCCTTATATAAAATATTATATACATGTATATAATATCATTTCCTTATATAAAATATTATATACATGTATATAATATCATTTCCTTATATAAAATATTATATACATGTATATTATATCATTTCCTTATATAAAATATTATATATATGTATATATATGTAATATCATTTTCTATATATATGAAATATTATGTACATGTGTATGATATCATTTCCTATATATAAAATATTATATAATTATGTACATGTATATAATATCATTTCCTATATATATGAAATATCATATACATGTATATGTCTGGCTACACTAGTGCCTACATAAGAATTTTAGATTTATCTTGAATCATTTGTGAAAAGCATGTGTATCAATGTGAAAATATTTGTTATACACTTTCCCCTACCTGCATTCTTATCTTTGTGATGTAAGTTCACTTTAGGCTTCGGCGGCTTTTCTTTCCTTGGTTCATTTGTGATGTTGTAGGTAACATTCTTGGTTGAAGATGTACATCCAATATTCATGCTTTCCATATAGTCAATTATTATTGTTGAACCTATTCAGACATATAAGTATAGAGAATAATTGGTGGGAAACCCAGCTGGCAAAAAACTTGGGTCTCTGGCATGATAATTAATCCATGGCACTACCAACTAAGCTAAAGAAGCATGCTCCTTCAGCTGAGTAAGAGCTAGAGACATTGACTCATGACTAAAACATTCCCAACTTAAAATCTACTCAAAATCATTGACAGCAAATTAACTTTGAATTCTGATCCAAAGAAAAGGGGTAAGCGTTTTATATGATAATGAAACTGCATCGTTTCTTAATGTTACTGAACGGATGAGTAATACATCGTATATATACATATATTCATCACAGTACAACAATAAGCTGCATGTATTTCTGGCTAGGTGATTGGATGCATTAGATTATGAGTTTGAGGTCTGGTCAGGGCACGAGTCATAAATCAAAGTTGTCTTCCCTTGTCATTTGTGTTACTATGTATATGGACTGGGATATAAATACTAGATATAGTCTAAATACAAGGCCCAATGGCCCGAATCGCTCACCTGCAATGCAGTGATCATTTTATATATATGGACCCTGTAGTTATTTCACGAGTCTTTTAAATCTGTTGGCATATTAAATTCTTAAATCATGGTTTATCTGACCCTTATGACATTGAATGTAAGTCAAGGTCATTGATTTGCTCAAATATTGTAGCCATTCATCGCAGCATGCTTCAGACCAATATCAGGTCTCTGGGCCTTTTGGTTATTCAGAAGTCATTTAAAGATTTTAGCTTATTTGACCCCTTCGACCTTGAATGAAGGTTAAGGTCATTCATTTGAACAAATTTGGTAGCGCTTAACCTCAGCATGCTACAGACCCAATAGCAAGTCCCTGCACTTCTTTGTTATTGAGAAGATGTCCTTTTAACATTTTAGGCTACTTGACCCCTGTGACCTTGAATGTAGGTCAAGGTCATTCATTTGAACAAACTTGGAATCCCTTCATCCCAGCATGCTACAGGCCCTATACCAGGTCTCTGGGCCTTTGATTATTCAGAAGAAATTTTTTAAGGATTTTAGCCTAATTGCCTCCTGTTACCTTGATGGTAAGTCAAGGTCATTTATTTGAACAACCTTGGTAGCCCTTAATCCTAGCATGCTACAGACCCAATATCAACTACCTGGGATGCTTGGTTATCGAGAAGTCATTTAAAAATGTTAGCCGATTTGACCCCTGTGACCTTGAATGTAGGTCAAGATCATTCATTTGAACAAACTTGGTAGTCCTTCACCCTAGCACGCTACAGACCTAATATCAATTCCCTGGGACTCCTGGTTATTGAGAAGAACTCATTTAAAGATTTTATCCTTTACGACCCCTGTGACCTTGAATGTAGGTCAAGGTCATTCATTTGAAAAATCCTGGTAGCCCTTTACCCTGGCATGCTACAGAACTAATATAAACCCCCTCGGACTCTTGCTTATTGAGTCCTGGTTAATGAGAAGAAGTTGTTAAAGATTTTAGCCCATTTGACCCCTGTGACCTAGAATGAAGGTCAACTTCATTAATTTGAACAAACTTGGTAGTCCTTCATCCCAGCATGCTGCAGGCGCAATATTAGGTCTCTGGGTCTCTTGCTTATTGAGAAGAAGTTATTTAAATGGAAAAGTTGACGGCACCACGGCATAACCGGCAGGTGAGCTAATAAAACAGTTGAATGTATTCTGTAATTAATTAAGGTACCAATTATCCTACCTTTTGGCATGATCCCATCCTCCTGAAAATGAGATATTTATTATTAGCCATTAATTCAATGAGAAAATTAACGCAAAATGAAAACATGCTGGAATTGTGAAGCTGAAAATGCTCAAAACATATGTGTATTCTGTGAAATAGTGAACATTTCATCTATAAATATTGAATTAAAGCTTCCATGTCTTTATGTGTTTATAGTTAAGTGAAATGATCAGTTTCAATGATTGTTATAGCTTAAACAATTTATAGGTTATAGTTTCTTGTCAAATTTTAAGTCCATAGGAAGGCTATAGATATCCCTATAGTTTTTTCCGTATAGATACATTGTGAGTATTTTCATCTTACCTGGTGCCCTTGTTTTTTTCGCTGTTTCTCTTCACCACGATCTGAGAAAAAAAACAACAAAAAAACCAACAACAATTACAGCATTCAACTACACTTAGTCTAGAAGGATATTAACTGTTTTTCGGTATTGATCTGAGAAAAAACCCACACAAATAAAAAATTTACAGCATTCAAGTATACACTGAGTCTAGAGGGATATTAAATTGTTTTTCAGTATTTCATATACCAAAAACAAAATGCAAGAGCTAGGGGCTCAAAAGGTGTACATTTTTAAAAAGTTCACCACCCTCGTCTTAATATGTTTTGCGTATATTTACTATGTCTTCACTCAGCAGACAGGACCATGGTGAAACTGTCATCTTATAATCACTCAATAATAAAACATGTACTTGTTAGATTAACCGAGTATTTATTTTCAGTATAAATGCAATCTAGATGACATATTAAATAGATAGACGTATCGCCATGAAATTTTTTTCACCACCAAGATTGCATTTATATTGACAATAAGTTTTTAATTGTTATATCTACATTATCATACTAGGTAAAACTATTTCTTTAATAAATATTTTCACTCATTTCCTAGTATGTTCATTTGAAAGAATAGCATCTAAATCAATCTTTTTAAATCATTTCTGTGACTGATCCTCAACCTATAATCTAACACAGTACAAAGCCTTTTTGTGACAAAGATCAACATTAAGTGCCAAAATGACATCATAATGACAATTGCTTTCATCAATCTGAATCCTCGCTGCGTTTGATTCATCTGTAGTGCAGGGTGAAGCATTTCCTTGACAGTGAGCACAATTCAGGTGCAACAATCATATGGTTTGATCTAGACTGCATCTATGGACAAATAGATGCAGCCCAGATCAACAATGAGGTGATAGGAGAGTTCGGCACCAAATGAAAATGTAATGACATAAATAGGCATTCTACTTCTAATGCCAATAATGGAATATTAAAATTTGCTTACTTCACACATATAGATAGGAATAGCTTAGTCTGTGGTTCTGCCTAATACATATGAATGTAGTCAACAGTATTTATAATGTAATAAATATTCCTTCTGTTTTAATTTAAGCCTACCCAGGCCTGTGACAGTTTAGTAAAATGCTAAACAAATTAAACCAATGCTGTTTCATTGTCCTGTAAGTTGCAGTTTACGGTTTGCTTGGTTTATTACACCATGAACAGCCAGTGTCGTTTTGGTGTGAGATGTCTTTGTAGTAGTTGGTGACTACCTCACTGAACAACATACGGGAGGCCCGTCGCATGCCATCCAGAGCAAATAGGGTAAAGTGTCTTGCACATGGACACAACCGTGACAGCACAGTTTGGCCCATTTCTCAGATTTCCGAGCAATACAAACCGACATGGGTAAAAGGGAGCATCAAACAACGCACCTCAGATCCTTTACATGGCTGGCACTCTAACCACCTGGGCTATCGCGTCCCCCTAGGGCTTATCAAAGGACAAACATGGTAATATACTATATATATATATCACTAATCATGAGCTTAATGGTTAATGAACTCAAAAGTACAATCAGAGTCACTACAGAATATTCTTTATGATATTTAACATCAACATAGTTTGATAAGTATGTTTTCAGTACCAGATCGTTCAAGATCTTCCTTGAATATCTCTTTTGATTTTGCTGTTATTGCGATCTTCTCAGAAGAGGTTGCGGAATCATCTTGAGCTGGAAATGGCTGTGTAAATCTCTCTTTGGGTTTAGCTTTTTTCCTGGGAGGACAACATGTCCATAACTTACTACCACGTGCTCCCATCGTGTTCGTTAGGAATCAACGAGGTCTATGCTGGGTTTTAAGTAAATGTTTTTGGATCTTATATCTTACAAAATCAGCTGACTTCTTCAGGTTAAAATGATTTCGACCAACATTTTATGGATGCCTTCTGAAATAAATAAAATGAAAATTAACCTAATTTTTCTGTAAATCATGCATGGAGTATTAAGAGGATGTTTCACGAATGGTAGTGTCACATGGAATTTGTTAGAAGAGTGACATATCCAATTATTGAACGATTATGATTATACCGCTGTTTTGATTATGATTATGACGTGAATCCATCAATCTGTCAATTCATACCTATCTGTATGAGAATGAATGGTGCTGTCTTTGTGTTGAATAGGTTTTTTTTCCAATATCAATAAAATGAAGAACGAAACATAACCCTGTGTCGAGTGCTATATATATCATGACCAATAGGATAAATAGAGGATATCTAACAGTGTCTTCAGTAATACCAAATATATTTCACGAGTGGGGCTAATATTTTGATATTTGTCACGAGTGCGCAGCACAAGTGAAAAATATCAAAATATTAGCCACACGAGTGAAATATATTTGGTATTACTGAAGACACTGTTAGATATTATGTTTATTACATTTTTTATCAACGAAAACCCTACCCCGTATGCTAACTAGGCCTACAGCGATAATTTGTAAACAAAAAAAGTAGTTCCCCCTGTCCAGGTGCTGACATATATGTCGGGCTTTCTGATTGGTCAATTATTTTTGTATTTTCTAATCATTAATTTGATTGGTCAAATCAGCAAAAGTGATATTTTTCACTAGTGAAAAATATCACTTTTATAGAATGAATAATTTTTGATATTTCACTGGTAAAAATGTAATAAATAGATGTGAAGCACATGCTCCTTAGAGAAAAATCAATAATGACATCATATAATAGATATAGAATATATGATGTAATAATCAAATTTTGACCATAGGGTCATGTCATTATTGTGTCATTTGGAAAACGCTTGATATAGATGTCTGTTTTGTTTATCCTATGACTCATCAAAGTTATGACTCATAGAGTAAACAGATTGACATATATCAAGTGTTTACTAAACGATACATTAATTAATGACATTGCCCTGTTCTTAGCTAAAAACCTGGGGGTTTATTTTATACAATGACATACAAAGTGTATATACATAAAAAAATGTATATTATGTATGTATCCATGATTCATAAGTCTTATATACAAATGTAGATATATATACATGTATATATATAGTATATATATTTCAAATTAATGAAAATATTGTGTAACGTTAGTGATAATCAAGCGTATTTGCCTTGTTGATCCTTTTATGTTTACCTATATATCTATTGTCAAAATTGATTAACTAGCTAAAGTTATTTGAATTGTTGTGTAATTGTTCAATCCATATATATTATATACAATAAGAGAGTTCTACTTTCGGTTTGACAGTTGTTTGAGTGAATCAAAATCACATAATGTTTGTTCCCATGATAAAGTATCGACACTTTTACAAACAACACACAGTGTAATGATTATCCATAAACAATACCAAGATATGAATATGATACTGTCTAAGTGAACTTTAAATGTATCAACGTCAACATAAACTCGGATCAATTGAACTGGTCAAAATTGTTCTGACAGTGACAAAATTTACAAGTGTGTTATATATCAACTGTTAGGCCTTGATTTATGGAGACTTATGAAATTCCCAGTTAAGTTAAGACTACTCTTCTGAATAGAATTGACACTTTCACAAATAACATATAATGTAATATTGATTGTTAACTTTATACTTACCTGCCCATAGGCTAATTCGAAAACGGGGAATTCCATGTTATCACTAAAGAATCCCAACGGTATCTTGTATCTTATGAACTCTCATTGAAACGAAGGGCGTAAACATTTCACGTGTCAAGAAAGCGCTAGCTAGGGGAATACGAGCGTATTAATGCAGGCCTAAATTATTATTATAATAAATAGACAATATATGTATATATATATGGAGGGATAAAACATGATCTTATTGAAATAAAATAAAAATACGGCGAGTTATTGTGTGTTTTGTTTTGTTTCACTGCATGCATAGTGCCCTGCCCAGCCTATAACATTTATCAGCATTTAAGGGGAATAACTCTTACAAGCTGTATCCAAACGCGGCTCTGACGCTCGATTGGAAATCTTTTTTTTCTGGGATAACATTTTATGAGTGTTTCATATCGCATTAAATGATTTTATACGATTAGCAAATGAAGTACAGAACAAATTTTAATAATCTCCCTGTGATATCAAACCTCAAAAGTCTATAGCGTGTAGCGATATAAATCATATGTAGATAATGTTTACGTTAAGTATATATACTGTCGGAATGGCATACAAAACACAATTTTTATATAGAAGTCTAAATCCACTGACCATTGGTTCAAAAATACTAAACAGTTACAAAAGGATTGGGCAAAAGTTATTTCATAACAATATGTAGTCGCTCTTTCCATAATGCCGTATAAAATACATATATACCATATACTGTTATATGTAGCATCCCAATAATAAATACAGTCAAACCTGCTTAAACGGTAACCTTGAATAAGCGGTCACCTCCGTTATGCGGTCAGCCTGTGGTCCGCCCCATGGCAAATGATATATAGAATCTAAAGGACCTTAAATAAACGACCATCTGTCTAACGCGGTTAGTGGTCACTAAAAGCTGGCCCTAGTTGTTATCTCATCCCGCATCGAGCGGCCACTGTGTCCGGAGGTAAACAGCCGAGATGATCGCATGACCAGATTTTATTATCGACCGTCACGTGATTTGTTTTGTTTATGATAATCTTCACGCTCAGACCCTTCACACTTGTCGAGTCTTTGCAGGATTAAGCGTTATCATGCAAACTGAAGCTGACCATGACAAACCTTATATATTTGAATGTGGAAAAAAAATAAAATTGAAATTTCAAAGCAATACATTTATATATTTTTTTGTTTTGTTGCGAGTGAACCTTGTTATAGCAGCCACCTGTCTTAAGCAGCAAATTTCCGTCGGTCCCTTTTGGTGACCGTTTGATACAGGCTTGACTGTATAGGCATTGGCACTACACGTACTAATATTATAAAGTTCAAAATTAATTATTACAATAATTATAATAAATAAAAAGTAGAGACATTTAGATGAACAAAGACATGGTACTGAAGGAGCAATTCGAACTCGCACATTTCAGCATGATATAAGTCAATGTTCACACTTTGTTCGTATATATATATGTGTAAAATGAGTGTTGACCTGAAAGGCTTGTTCTATCAAGTGTTTGGTATGCATGGTTACTGCTATAAACACGCTATTGTAACACATTAGAAATGTTAACTTTAATCACTATTTCAATATTTCCTCACAAAGACATCGTCCGTTTTAATTGATATAAACATATTTATGTAATGAAAAACGTATGGGTCTTTTTTTACCTTGAATATTACCTGAATGCGATTTTTGTATATTGAAATTCAGCAAGTTATTAATTTCTTTTGTACGATGTAGATCATTTAGCGGAAAACAATCGTCAAAATATCCTTTATTACGATTATGATAATGAAAAAACAGCAACAACAAAAATAATAAAAAAAAAAAAAAAAAAAAGCAAACAAACAAACAAACAACAAAACACAAAAAACAAACAATGTAAGATATTTCTTAAATTCGTTTATTCAACTTGAGACAGAAACATATATATCATACATGGTTCTGCTTGACAGTAGCTTTTCTGAAAACAACGGTAAATCTCAATCGCCAGGTAAATGAAGATAATGTGTAAAACTTCCAATTTCCTTCCTAAATGGTATAAGACATGCATATTATTTAAATATCTTTGTGAAAGGCTGTATAACCGGATATCTATTACTCTCGAGCTGCTTGTCAACAACATGTAAAAAATAAACCCTACGTCATATTCGCTTAAACCGTTGCAATTAAATAAAGTATATGTACAAAAATAAGTATTTAAACACAATTATAACTCAATAACAAGAAGGCACAATCTGTTAACTCAGGGATTTCCGTGAACTTACCCGTCGGTAATTTTAGGAATTTAAACTTCCTCAATGGCCTGGCACTCGACCTAAATACTCTGAATGGTCCAAAACCATTAAAACGAACCAAATTGCATGATTTCATTCACTGTAATATCGATTCATCTGATCAGGCGAACCATGTTGATTTGAAATACATTTCATACAACTAAAATGTGATTTATGATTTAAAAAAACGATTTTCGAAATTCGTCATATGAATCGAGGTACAATATATATATTTGATTTGAATATTAAATATGAATTATTAAAAAAAAATGTTTTGATGTTGTTCAAGTTAAAATGACCCGTGTATGTTTCGTTGAAACATAGGTATAATCAATCATTGAATATTGACTCGTTCTAAAGACCCATGGAAGAGAGAAATGATAGAATACTGCATATTTTGGGTTGGTAAATATTAATATAGGTTATATGAAGAACTTTCCTGACGTAGCAAAGCTTGGAATAGCATCAAATCTAAGACCGTACCTGAGATACAATGAGTTGCCGAACTCAAACACCGACCTCAAATACTAAACTATACGACCCTTAGCCGGAAATATATGAGGCTATTTTGCCTCCTTCCTCATTCTTTCCGATACATGAACAGTAATTTATATATATATACATGTATATACTTACCAAGGGGAGCCAGTAGTCTGACCTAGGGGAGCCAGTAGACTGACCTAGGGGATCCAGTAGTCTGACCTAGGGGAGCCAGTAGACTGACCTAGGAGAGCCAGTAGACATACTTTGTGGATCCCGTAGACTGACCTAGGGGTTTCAGTAGACTGACCTTGGGCATTCCATAGACTGACCTAGGAGAGCCAGTAGGCATACCTTGGGGATCCCGTAGACTGACCTAGGGGTTCCAGTAGTCTGACCTTGGTCATTCCATAGACTGACCTAGGAGAGCCAGTAGACTGACCTAGGAGAGCCAGTAGACAGACCTTGGGGATCCCCTAGACTTACCTAGGGGATCCCGTAGACTGATCTAGAGGGTTCCAGTAGACTGACCTAGGGGAGCCAGTAGACTGATCTAGAGGGGAGTCAGTAGACTGACCTAGAGGGGAGTCAGTAGACTGATGTAAGGGAACCAAAAGACTGACCTAGGCGATTCTATAGACTGACCTAGGGGAGCCAGTAGACTGACCAAGGGGATCCAGTAGACCGACTAAGGGGTCCCGTAGACTGACCTAGGGGAGCCAGTAGACTGACCTATAGGGGAGTCAGTAGGCTTACCCTGGGGATCCAGTATACCCTGACCTAGGGTATCCGGTAGGCTGACCAAGGGGATCCAATATACTGACCTTACTAAAACACAACTCCTCTTTAGCATTGATACACATTATAAAACTTTATTTTTTTAAAGAAAACATGTAAGGCACTCCTTTTGAAACAATCTAGACACCATTCCTTATTGTGCATGAATAATTTTGATATTGACCTGAAACACAAAATTAAAAAAATGAATTGACATCCCGCATGGTTAAAAACGTACTATTTTCGGTTGTTGCATGTAGCTGCTTCATGTTTACACGAATGTCTGGTAAGAACATGGCAATCCGTGTTTTACTGCACGTGTCATTCCAGACAGGACATGCATCTGGACCTGAAGTGTTCTCATAGCTGGCATTTGACTTCGTCTTTGACAAGTCAATTGATATTAAGGACACAAATTTAATGAAGAAAAAAATCAAATCGAAGTTTAAAAATGAAAAACAAAATGTAACTGAGCATAAGCCTGTTTATCTTGCTCAGAAGTACCCCTACAGGCAAACAGACAGACCCTATATTATTTTCACTGATATGATAATTTGTGGGACGTCCAGCTAAATTTTAACCAATCTGAAACTTGGTTTTAAGGTACGGTAAAAAAGATGCGCCGATCAGCTAACCGAAACGGTTTTACACGTCCATCGACGAAAACAACTTGAACACAAACCATTTAGCATCATTTTCACGCTGACATCAATTAAGTTGCCCCCTTTCGATTCAGAAGCCGCGATGGCCGAGTGATTAAGGTGCCCCAACACTTTGTCCACAGTGTATAATCAATTTGTATTACTATAGCTAGCTACGAAAAATGAGTTTGAACGTGTAGCTGTGAGTAGCGAAGCGGTAGATTTTGAACACGGCGGCAGCAGGACTGATAGCTGAGAAGGTAAATTCTACAATTTCTATACATATTTCCATCAAAGCATGCTGACATGTAGTCCACTAGAGAACTTATCACCTTCGTTTATGTTTAATCTTAATGTATAATTAGAACAGACGACATATCAATCGAACGCTTTTTGAGAGCGAAAGCAGCTATACTCACTGGTAAAATCAATGCCAGCTATCGAAAATCTTTGTGTAAACTATCGCACCAATTGGAAGTTTGGATATATATATAACATTTACTGTTAACATAAGACATATTCTAGGTTCTATAAAAAGGTGCCTATTATATATTTTAAATTGTATAACTTTCTTTCCCCGTGGGTTCATTAGCAAACTGTACGGTCAGCTGTCCGGTTTATGTGTACATGGGAATATGTTTTGTAATCCTTAATGCGAGTCGTGTGTACAACCAGCAGTGAGCAGCAGTACGCGTAAACATTTTCATTTCTTGTAGAATTGATGATTCGTTTGAGGTTGAAGGTGTAGACGAAAGTTTCCATGAGGACATGGTGGAATCAGAGTTACGTTGCAAGTACTACTTAACCCGTCATTAACGTACTCACACCAGTACATCTGCTCAGGACCATCTTTTCTCTGAATGTGGAAAGCAATTTAAAACGAGTGAAGGTCTTCGACAACGTATCAATCGAGACCACAAACAGCAGTTTTTCTTTACATGCGGGGTATGACAAAAAGGCTATAATCACAGGGGCATGTCTAGTCTTATATATATAAAAAAATAGCCAGAAATACCTATATATATTTTAATATAAGACTAGACATGCCCCTGTGCTATAATAGTCTTTGGAACTAGAGAGGACACCTTCCGGTGGACGGTAAGGCCCTAGAAGAAAGTTGTCCCAAATGCAAGGCAACTTTCAGGTTCAAAAACAGCTTAATTAGTCATTTAAAGCTGTGTAGTACATGTAGTATCGAAAAAGAGAGATTCAACTGTATGTAACTGAAAAAAACTTGACACATTTTACAAAATTATATTTTTACTAAATTCGTATAAAGCTATACAGTTTTTATGCATTTCCTCCTGTTTTTATTCACACGACACTATACGATTTAGCAAAATAGGACATTTACACCTCGAATTGTGTATACATTTGTATCTAACGCTGACTGCCCTTTCTATTTAATCTTGTTACAAGGGAATGCATGGAACGTTCAGGCGTTAAAGACATCTAATCTGTATTCGATCATTTGTATGCTAAATGACTGAATTATTCTCTATCAATAAAGATACTGCATACATTCTTGGGAATTATTCATGCGACGGCTAAGAGAAAACTACTGTCAAATATTTTAGTTATTAGGACCCCATCTTGACATATGGTACTGTTTAGAAATAAGTTCGTCCGTCCGTCTGTCGGGGTCTTTGGTTACTACACAATATCCCTTGCACTATTGGGTCAATTGCATTCAGACTGCTTCATTGAAGAAAGTGGTTTATAATGTTTTATGCCCAGAGGTCAAAAGTCAAGGTCACTGTCACTTTAAATATTAACTCATTTGATGCACAATATATCGTGTTCTGTGAGGTAGACTACACTAAGATTTGTCCAAGAACTTCCTCGAAGACAGTGACAGCTTGGGGCAATTTTTCAAGGTCTTTGATACTATAAATAGAAATAATGATGTCGTAAACTATGTATGACTAATAGCCCTAAGATTCCAGTGTTTCTTCAAATAGAGAGATGGATGTCAAAGATCAAGATCACTCTCAAAAGAGTTTTTCTCTCTCTCCGTGATATCTGGAATTCTGTAGGGCCAACTGCAAATCATAGCTATTGGTATGACGTTTTACAAAACTTAACCAATCACTGTAATTAGGCAGAATGCCATTTTATTAAGGAAGTTAAAATTCTGAAAATACCATTTCTGATATTGTTTATCACATAATATTCTCGGTATTGATCAATATCCACTCCTTACTGAGTTCTATTACATACAGATTTCGCTTTGCGATAAGTGTCCCGCTTCACAGATAGTAAACAATACCATTTACAATATAGCGGTCCGATTGTAACAATTACATATATAGTGACATATACATGTGTGTGATTGGTGCGTGTGGGTGTGTGTGAGTGGGTGTGTATACATGTGTATGTGATGTATTGTTTTCTAAAATATTTATGTCCTTTTGCAGCGCTTATCTTTTCTCTCTCCCTTCTCTGGGTGTTCTTTCTAATTCGCCTTTTGTTTGTTTTTGTCTCTTGTAACTGTGTGTGGTGTGTGTGAGTAAAACTTGTTCTAATTGCTCTTAATTTGCACATGTATTTGATATATTTATTTCTCCTCAACATCGAAATAAATCAAACAAATAAAATTAACATATAATATATATACAGTATGCAACATCAATACTACACTGCCTCTTTATTCCAATTTCGGATGAAACAGAACTGACAGAATTTTTTATCATTATTATCATTTTCGAATCAGAGCTAAACACGAACATTTAAAGTCCTAATTCCTACCATTCGTAGTTGCCTGAGTCACTTCACCATACATTCCAGATGCTGTTCTGTAATTGATGGGATTGATCAGGTATTTGTTATGAGATCTATAAACGACAAAGTTTGGTTTAAATTGGAATTCACTCTTTTCTTAGTAAATGTCTAGTACATGTATATGTCTTTATACAATGTAGAACAGTAACAAAATACCTAACATCTAGTTTATGTCTTTATACAATGTAGAATAGTAACATACCTAGCACCTAGTATAGATCTTTATACAATGTAATGTAGTAACATACCTAACACATAGTATAGGTCTTTATACAATGTAGAACAGTAACATACCTAACATCTATTATAGGTCTTTATACAATGTAGAATAGTAACATACGTAACATCTATTATAGGTATTTATACAATGTAGAACAGTAACATACCTAACACCTAGCATAGACCTTTATACAATGTAATGTAGTAACGTACCTAACACATAGTATAGGTCTTTATACAATGTAGAACAGTAACATACCTAACATCTATTATAGGTCTTTATACAATGTAGAATAGTAACATACCTAGCACCTAGTATAGATCTTTATACAATGTAATGTAGTAACATACCTAACACATAGTATAGGTCTTTATACAATGTAGAATAGTAACATACCTAACACATAGTATAGGTCTTTATACAATGTAGAATAGTAACATACCTAGCACCTAGTATAGGTCTTTATACAATATAGAATAGTAACAAACCTAACACCTAGTATAGGTCTTTATACAATGTAGAACAGTAACATACCTAACATCTATTATAGGTCTTCATACAATGTAGAATAGTAACATACCTAGCACCTAGTATAGGTCTTTATACAATGTAGAATAGTAACATACCTAACACATAGTATAGGTCTTTATACAATGTAGAATAGTAACATACCTAGCACCTAGTATAGGTCTTTATACAATGTAGAATAGTAACATACCTAACACCTAGCATAGATCTTTATACAATGTAATGTAGTAACGTACCTAACACATAGTATAGGTCTTTATACAATGTAGAACAGTAACATACCTAACATCTATTATAGGTCTTTATACAATGTAGAATAGTAACAAACCTAACATCTAGTATTGGTCTTTATACAATGTAGAATAGTAACAAACCTAACATCTAGTATTGGTCTTTATACAATGTAGAATAATGACATACCTAGCATCTATTATAGGTCTTTTTAAAAGGATATTTCTTACACTGCGTGGTATCCGTTACAGTTAATATGTATCCATGGATGTGTTGATAACATTGAATCTGGCGACATTAATTGTCCGCATTAGAAAAATACGTCATTCAGTAATTAACCGCTATGATGACTATCAAGGTAGGTTCTAATATATAGTAGGTGGTGTGTAAGTTTTCAGAATTTGTTCTAAAAATAGAGACAATTCACAAATTCCAGGTAACATACACCGTACACACGAATGCTTATTTTGCATATACAATACAAAAAAATATTAATACTTAAGTGCCCCTATTGAATTAATTTTGCTATGTTATATCTAGAGGGGAGAAGACGTGCTTACGGCAACAAGGTCTTGTGATATGACTACGGATATCCTATTGTGAAAAATGACTGTCAATCATTGTTTTCTCTTCGCTTCATTGGTTAGCGCTTCACTTCTTTCAATTTCATACGCATCGTTTTCCGATGCTATTCAGCAATATACGGTAAGCTTATCCATAATCGCTCTTTATAGTATACATGTTGATTAATGTACTAATAATTTTGATACCACAATATTTATTCTGTTGAAAAAATTGAATACATAGGGAAACAGGAGATAAAAATGTGATGGATTTTGAAAAAGATCATGCCCTTTTTACTTTAAGCGATTTTTTTCTGAAGGTCCAAAATACAACTTCCTACTGCAGTTCATTCGTAATTGGCTAAAAAAATCCCCAAACAGTACAAAATAAATTGCCCAAACATAGTAATAAGGAGGCTTATACAAAGTAATTAAAATTGATTGACAATATTGCTTTATCATCTTTAAAAGAAACGAGCATGGGTGAAAATCTGTTTTGCATTTAAATGTTGAAAAGTGAAGTAAAGTAAAATATTTATACTTGGTTATTTAGTACATAGGGACTGGGACCTTCACTAACAACCAACTAAAGTGAAATTCCACTTATAAAATGGCCGCCATGATCAATAATATAAAACAAAAGAAGAAAATGTTCCTATTCTTACATATAAGCAAGATTCAATTTGCTAACAAGTAGACTTCATGCCTTTTTCACCAAGTCTTAATCTAGTTTGAACTATAAATATGACATTTGCATCTTTCTGATATAATTCTATTTAATGAGATTTTCAAATTGTGTGTCTAAATTGTATATAGAATATAGAATCCTGTAGAATTCTGTAAAGTCGTCACCTTTTCTCTATCTTTCTCTTACCAAAGCTGTAATTGTATAGAAGGATCATTGTCAACACACTTGTTGTCATAGAAGGAACTTTAGATTAAGAAGGTATATTTTGCTTTTTTACACTCTGGAACGGATTTTTCTTATAAAATCTAAATTAACAAAAGATTATTATCTTCATTGTTAAAGAAGCATTCCTTCGTTCGGACATCAGAAACATGCACAATTTCTAATGATGAGATCTATGTCCGAACGATGACTATATGAGTGTCTGTGCCTACAGGTAATGAAATTAACGCCGAAATGTACAGGGAAAAGGCGTATCGTATACAAATACCGTATGTCTTTGCAGTTATTTGTGATACTTCGGGTCGAATTAGGAATGTTCAGTACTTAATACTCTGGTTAATCTTGAGAGTAAAACTGCCGTTATAATGTTAAATTATAACTATTACTATTTGGAAAAAATACACAATTTCCAGCAAGTTTAATTTTGACGACCTAAACTTTAGTCAAACGAAGGAACGTCCCTTTAAGCAGTGCCATTTATGATTATGGACTCTCTCAACCCCAGTGTACACCTTTGGCTGGCCAGCATGAGGCTTGCTGGCTGCTTATCAGCCAAACTCTTATACGAGGATTGAGATGTCCCTATCCACGGATAACCCCAGCAAGATATTGTATGTTGTATCAATGTCCAATGGAATGTGCGTCATAATGGGTGACGTTATCAATCTGCGACATGGTAACGTTACAGAAAATGATGATGCTACCCTTTTTGTGAGTAGCGTCGTACCCTATGTGAGTCATGCTGTGAATGAATAGAATTATTTTAGCAGAAGCTAAGACGGCTAACAGTCAAAGAGGAAACATTTCTTACATAAATAGCTGTTGCAATGTTTCTATTTTAGCTATATGCGATATATCCTGAAAGTTAATATGAACACTACTCTAGAGTTTTAAATTGGCACACAAAACGTTAAACAGGAAGGCCTGCCACCTGGAGGAAACCTACATTCCTTTGATCAACAGCCGATGGGTTTCAATAATTTCATGATTATTTTCCAGTAATTTTATTTTTCATCACTACATATCTATAATAGCCAACTGATTTTTAGATATAGTTTAATGTCGTTGATCAATTTTGACATTATGATGTAGTTTGCCTCCCCTTTCAGCCTTTTTAATACCTTCCCTACATTCTTTATCGATTTTGCATCATAATTAAGGCTGATGCTGGACAAGAATCGCAATAAATCTATGTTTAATACATACATACATTTTAATCTCTCAAATATATGTCAGCCATGTTCCGAAATAGACTATATTATGCAAATAGCCGTACTTAGCATAATATTATTCTAAAACAGATGGATTCTTTTATTTTATGTTTAGCAAGCTACCTCCTGTCCCACGGAAAAGTTAAAACAGAGCGGTGATATCGAATGTCATATCCATGGTATACCTGTTATAGTGGGAGAGTTCGTACAGACTGGCACCGTGTGTGATGTCGCCTACAGTCATACAAGTCAGAGGTTTTTCTGTGAGAGTGGTGTTTGGAACGATTTCGGAGGTGAGTTTGATTATTTGTAACTTTTCAAACGAATCTTCAAATGCTACATGTTGACCGTAAGATTGTTTGGTTTGTTCGACGTATACACATATTTTTAAGTATGACTGTTGCATATGTTGATACTTTTATTGCTTTTATGTGTTTAAACAATTTTTTTGCTATTTATGTATAAGTAACCATTTTTGTTTGTGATTTAGGATTCACACTTTCAAGCTAGACTTACACGCACATCCATACATAAGAGAACCACATTCGAGATTTTATCATGGATATGTGATTGATATTTACGCAAATGCGTTTCTCGATCTACACCCCAATCCGTATGGAAAGAACTCGCAAAATGTTCAGCGTATTTGAACATTTATGTGCAGTATGAATTTAGGTTTGGAGTTAAATATCAGTAAAAGAGGATTTGGTTTGTTCAACAAATTTTGGATTACTATTCAGGTTGAAGGATGTGTCACCGTGCTTTTTCGCTTTAGACAGAAATTTATGCAAACGGTTTTCGTCAAAGAAAACATGAACCTGTTTCATTTGCTAATGTCTTCAGTTTATTTAATCTCTGTTGTAACTGTTGATCTGTAGCTAATCAGGAAAACGTCGACAAATGATCATCCATCTCCTATTCTATTAGATCAGATAAAGTTAGCCAACTTTATTTCTGTGGAACAAATAACTCGAAATGAATTTTGAAAACAAAACTCCCGAACTGCCTGAAACTCTCAACGCTTTTGACTTTAATCACTGTCAATAAAACGCTTGACTTAAGGGTTCAGTTTTAATATGTCGTTGCCCTTTGCCCTTTTACTGGTATACTGGAGCTAACTCGTATACATATCTTCAGGATGATTTCGTTCGAAACAAATACCCAAAAGGGTCGGTCGGGTATAATAAGGAGGAGGGGCACATTGCGTTTTAGACCCAATTTGTTTCCAAGCGTCAGAATAGGGCTGGCATATTGCCCCGAAGAAATTGTATGGGTTTCCTAGAGTCTCATAAAATAAGGTCACATGCTTACCTCAGTCACGTGACCTGATTTTACCCAATCATTCAATTGAATATCGATGATAAAACGTATTTCCGGCAAATATAATCTGGTCATAAAATAATCTTAATTTGGTTTCTATCTGCCACAGTCTGCAGTCAGTTGCTCTAATCCCTGTATATATCCTAAGCAATTAGTAATTATCTATGACTAATTAGCTACTCTTTTCAATACATCTTAAACATTAAACACGAGCCAACACTGATCAATGAACAATACAAATATTTACACACAATTAATAGTTCAAGAACCAATTAACTGATAACAGTCTTTCCCTCTGTATTTTCATTAACAGATGTACATGTATACAGACGGAAACGATTTTTTGCTTTGTTGGGAGTTGTTGCTGCGGCGGCTGCGGTAGTTATTGGTGGAGTGGCCCTTGGATCATATATAATTAGTGAACAATTCGGTAAGACATTGTTAGTATAGTAGACAAGAATCAAGAGATTTAATTTCATGTGCGATTTATGAAACGAATCTTATTTTCTTTCTATATTTGCTAGCAATAATTAAAACTTCACGACGAGCTTCATGAAATCTCAAATGAAATAGACACAAAAAATTTTACAGCTAACATTATGACAGGGATGTGATTCAAACATTTTGTTGCGCCATTTTCAATGCACGAAATAACGTCATTGTGTAACATTTGAAATATGACTGGCGCTGTCAATGAAAAAGCTCCATGGTGTATCATTCTAGTGACGTACTCTTCATTTTTCTATGATATTGCCTGAAACAATTAACTAGATAACAGGCAAATTAAATGATAAATAAATATGCTTATTTTTCCCATAACTACGCGTGTTTCACAACTGATATGGCACGTGATAAAATTCGTAGCAGTGTGTTATTGTTTTGTTTACACACCGCAGTGTGTGACCACTTTCTAAGCCTCCGATTGGTCATTTGTGACCCCAACAAATCTGATTGGCTAACATCTGGACTTTGACCACGGAATTTTTTACTACTCTCAATTATTCTGTTGGTGTTTTTTTGTCGTCTGTCTTCAAAAGATCAACATGTACACGTTTTGTGGATTCGTCGGTGGTCAACATTAGCATAACTGATTGAGAGAGGTGTCCTCATGGAAATGTCGATTAATCTGGGGTTTGAGACGTACGAAATATAATTTGTTGTTTGTAAAATAGACGACGCACGGAAGCGAGATATTGCATCGATTAAACGCCTAGCTAACCAAAATTGACTCCCTCCATTGATTCTCGATATGGAGTACTAGTGGACCCCGATAGCATGAATTAATTATCAAAACAATGAACAAATTAATACAAATTTTTTAAATTGCTGTCTCTAATCGTAGTCATTTTAATGAAACGGTCGCGGCATCTAACGTAGGTCTAGATCACAGGTGCCTGACTCGTTTTATAAAATGATAACTTATAGAGTACATATAAATGTATTATATGTGTTGTTATTTTATAAAACGAATCAGGCACCTGTAGTCTAGATCAAGCTTCCCTTAAAGTTCGATGCCATTCATAACGGATATTGTATAAAAAACAGCAAAAATCAACGAATAAACACTTTCCTATCATTCCACTTACATTTATAACGAATATAAATATATCCCAAACACAAAAATGTAAAAATCATTTTTGAACATTTGTCTCATGCCAGTAAACTGATGAGATTTCTTGTAAATTGCTCAGCACTCCAGCTCGGTTTCCGAAATGTTTGTTAAAATGCACAGTGTCTTGAATGCATAAATCTCAGAATGAAAGTTTAACATCACAATAACCAGTAATAGCATACCTACGAAATCCGAGAAGGACCGGATTGATTTGATTGAATCTGACACTATAAGTCTAATATTCAGCGGTGACGTTTGACTTCGCGATGACGATGTCGTCTTCGATGTTTATTTGAGCGGAGCAATTAAACAAGTTACCTATCAGTAAATCAGACAGACACAAAGATTAGTATTTCGTAGTATTTCGTTTTGTAAAAGTATATCATTTACAAATAAAGTACCGAAGATATGAAACGTGCATCCAAAATAGGATGATAGGATGCCCACATCATCTGTTACAAGTCCTAGAAGATCGAAATAGCTGTATGGTGTCCATAGCATCACCGACGAGTCCTAGAAAAGCGAAACAGCTGTATGATGTCCATGCTATCACTGACGAGTCCTAGCAGAGTGGAACAGCTGTATGATGTCTATAGCGACACTGACGAGTCCAAGAAGAGAAAAACAGCTGTATGGTGTCCGTAGAATCACTGACGAGTCCTAGAAGAGAGAAACAGCTGCATGATACGCATAGCATTGATTAAAAGTCCTAGAAAAGCGCAACAGCTGTATAGTATCCGAAGCATCACTGACGGGCCTGAATGAGCAAAACAGCTGCATGATGACCATAGCATCGCTGATGAGTCCTAGAGGAACGAAACAACTGTATGATGTCCATGGCACCACTGAAGAGTTGTTCTAGAAGAACGAAACAGCTTTTTGAAGCCCATAACATCGGTTACAAGTCCTAGAAGAGCGAAAAAGCTTTTTGAAGTCCAAAGCATCACTGATGAGTCCTAGAAGAGCGAAACAGCTGTATGATGACTAAAGCATCACTGAAGAGTTGTTCTAGAAGAGCGAAACAGCTTTCTGAAGTCCATAGCATCACTGATGAGTCCTAGAAAAGTGAAACAGCCGTATGGTGTCCAAAGCATCACTGTCGAGCCGTGGATGAGCAAAACAGCTGTATGATGTCCACAGCATCTGTGGCGAGTCCTAGAGGAACTAAACAACCTAATGATGTCCATTGCATCTCTGGCGAGTCCTAGAGGAAGGAAACAACTGTATGATGTCCATAGCATGTCTGGCGAGTCCTAGAGGAAGGAAACAACTGTATGATGTCCATAGCATCGCTGATGGGTCCTAGAGGAACGAAACAACTGTATGATGTCCATAATATCTCTGACGAGTCTTAGAAGAGCGAAACAGCTGGCTGGTGCAGTTAATGTTCATGATTCGACTAATAACATATGTGTTATTAAATTCATATTAGAAAGTGATGTTCACATGTATGTTTTTTTCTACGATCCGACAGCTCTTTTTATATAATCTTTATGCCGCAGATAAACAGTAAGCTGCAATAGCCTATGGTAGCTTAAGCGGTATCGAAAAAAAAATTGGTTATCATACGTGTCATACCCGTAAAAAAATATCTGAAAACAATTTTAATGTTTGTATGGCAAATAGCTTCGGAAAGGTTTACACATAACGACGGCCTATTACCCAAATCAATAGACAGTACAATTAATAGCTTTACTTCATATTTAATTATGACGATATGAGAGTGTAAAATCAAGTCATGATTTTTGACGAGACAAAATGCTATTTTTTTCATATTTGTTTAAGGTGGCACAGATGGAGAAAGTGAACAGTCTGGCGGTAACCAGGCGCCTAGTATTACATGTCCAAACGTAGAACCCGAATACTATGCTTCTCCACGAGAAAGATCCGTAGTTGTAACTTGGCCGTACCCGACTGCTACTGATCCGGAGTAAGTTTTTTGATGATTGATTTTGATTGATTTATCAGTTGTGAATATTATTACAGCTCTAAACATTAGAGAAATTTAAGATAACCAGTGCATCAAAACCTTAGCAGTAACGGTATTGTAAAAATACGTGGTATCTACTTTAAAAAACAAAAACAAAGATTCAATTTTTACATAGATATTTTGTTGCATTTTTGTACAGAATAGAACTTGTATCTGGCTATCCTAGTGGCTCGCATTTCGAAGGGCCTTCTGAAAAAAATACCTATAGGGTCACAGACGACAATGGCAACGCAGACACTTGCAGCATTAATTTCAATGTTGTCGGTAAGTGAGATATGTAACATCTTTGAAAGTATCACAAACAACAATATCCAACTTGAAATTGTCATGGATAATTTGACGAGCTTTTTAATCATTTGAAAATCTTAAGGTAAAAAGACCTTTATAAACTTGAAGGAAGGTCATCCCAACCAACAAACTTTGTAGCCCTACATTACAGCTTGCTACAGACCCAATATAAGGTCTCTGAGCCTTTTGGTTATTGAGAAGATGCCGTTTTAAAAGTTTTAACCTATTTGACCAATGTGACCTTGAATAAAGGTCAAGGTCATCCCTAGCAACTTAGTTTGTAGCAAAACATCCCAGCATGCATCAGTCCCAATATCAAGTCCGTTGGCCTCTTTTTAGTAAATCAAACGGAGCTATGGCCATTTAAAACATTTTATGTATGACGTCATGGCGGTCATATTGAATATTTGACTTACATGAAAATTAAAAAAAAACAACAACAACATGTTCATACCTTGACTGACAACATACTTGAAAGACTTTTAGCCCAATCTTCACCAATCAAATCATTTAGACACCACTAAAAACGGCAGAAGAATAATAAGAAACAATAAAAACAGTTGGTGAAAAGCCCTAATTACTATACCTATATTATAAACAGTTATAGGCTATTTATCTTATCAAACAGGAATTCAATGGCATTATGGTGAAAAAAATGCATCATCTTTGCATAACGAACTTAATACAAAAAAAGACATATTTTGTGTTTCAGTGAAACGTTGCGATAATGTTGGTTACATACCACACCATCCAATGAATGGACACATGACGTGCACTCCTTATCAGAATGATCCTGTATTGGGGACCACGTGCTTATATTCCTGCAATGACGGGTACCAGTTGAATAATTCTTCATCAAAGTTAAGGACTTGCCAAGATGACGGGTACTTCGATGGAGAGGAGGCACACTGTTCTAGTACGTAGTTACAACTATAAAAAAGAACCAAAAAACAAAAACAGACCAACATATAAAATGTCGCAATGGTTGATACCGACATTAATTTGCTGTTACAGAAATACAATGTGACGACCTTGGAAACCCGCATAATGGAGAGAAGCAATGTACTTCAGGAACGTATTACAACTCTGTGTGCACCATAGTTTGCTCAGATGATGGGTATGAATCCGACGGCAATTTTACACGCTGTCAAAGTGACGGACAATGGACGGCGCCACTTCCATCTTGCCTAGGTAAAATACGGTTTAAATATCTATTACATATAATACCCCATAAATACAAACATAATTGTTTTTAAGAAAGAAATAATGTCATATTATGTGCAGCGAATCTGTAGTATTCAACTTTCTTTTGATGGGTCCACTGGAAAACGGGGATAAGTTTTACTTTAAACAAATTAAGGTGTCAGAAATGAATTGAACCAGAGCAAAGTGTAAACAAGATATAAATCAAACGGATGTCAATGAAAAAGTGTAATAACAAAGTGTTCCGGAATGAAAGCCGCCTTCTGATTAATCGGCGATACCTACCATATGAATGCAGGCAATCTGTCTTATTGTTGAAGTAACTATCTATAAATCACTATAAGTAATTATCATGTGAAATGTAAGGTCCTTATCAAATGTTACATCCATTGAAATACAATTAAAATATAACTAAATAATAAAACTACATGAACATCTTTGATAATTTTCTGTTAAAAGCAATTTCATAGTTTTTTTTAATAATTGATTATACATATGTGTGTTTTTTCCTAGACAAACGCGCGCCACACTTTACCTTTTGTCCTGTGAGTCCTGTAAGAGTATATACCGACAAAGGTAAATCTTCTGCCTCAGTTGATTGGATCTTGCCAACAGCAACTGATAATTCTGGCGAAGTTACTATCATTAGGACGTTAGGAAAGGACTCGGGGAGTGAGTTTGACGTTGGAACACATTCCATTTCTTATGTGGCCCGTGATCCTACAGGGAAATATTCACCAGGATCTTGTAGTTTTGATGTTGTCGTGGAACGTAAGTATAATGAGGACAAATTCTTGAAAATCAATTTAAGTTTTCCAAAACAATTGAGAATACCGACATCATAACGCAAAAGTAATCATAACTAAAATTCAATAAACCAAAGCACATTGTCTAGATTTTCATGGAGACCTCTGAAAAAGTATAAATAGAACATATCCAGGTGTTCAGGTGGAGAAAGCGTCTTCTGCTTCATCGACGATATCCGCGCGATCCATGTCTGTCTGTGTGTCCGTTCGTGGTTGTACTTGTGCGATGAATTCGCGATTCATTCCGTAAAAAGATCTTACGTCACATTCACGTGAAAAAAATAATTTAAATTGTACCTAGCCGTCAGTTCATCCACATACCAGTTTCCTGGCTGATAAATCAGTTAAATATATTGATCGATTTACATATATTCAAGATGTTTGGTTGACAAAAATACCCACCAGGTCATGGGTCAAGGTCAAATTTGTGTTCTTTGCAAAATTTAGGTTTCTTGTTTTTCATGGCGGATATATAGCCATAGGACGACGCCCTTACTGCTGACCTTTTAGTGTTATTCACCAGTTTTCAGATTTGCCAGGATCTTACTTCCCGCTGGGAGTTCAGCATGGGTTTTTTAAAATCAATTCCTCTTTTGAACTTATCTTATTTTTTTTCAATTCGGATGACTATGACTACTCTACCACCAAATACTTTTTTATTTATAATTATTCCTTTTTCCTAAAGTTTTTAAACATAAATAAAATCATACATGCAAAAGTTCACCATCAGCATTCTTGTCATATTTCATCACCATCGGTATGTACTTGCTGTTTTGAATATGTAGTCTCTCTGTATCACATTATACACCATAATTAAACTGACACTTTTGTTTATACAGAAAATATCTTGCCTATCAATAGAAATCATTTGACGGAATACCGTTATTTACTTTAGATCTTCAATGCGATTCTCCTGACGGAAAATTTGACGATAATCTAATATTGCCCGACTGTCCGGGCACGGAGTACACCTACGGGACCGTCTGTAATGTATCGTGTATCAGGAACTACGAAATCATCGGTAATACTACCATAACATGTGAACGGGAAGGTCCTAACTCTACAAAAATGGTCTGGGACTGGGGAGGAGGCGAGCAACCAACATGTAATGGTAAGTGACATCAACCGAATCATTTACTTGATACTCGATTTCTTTTTCGCCTTTTTTCCCCAATGAATTTTTATTTTGATAATTCTATTAAGCTAAATCATAAACCTAATTGCTAGGTTCATTTACGGAACAATTCCCAAATTCCTGTTTTAGATAAATGTCCAGCTATCCAGCCACCTGCTAACGGTGCGTTCGTCTGCCAGACCGCGGGTAATGAGTACTGCAGGTTGTCGTGTGATGTTGAGTTTGGGTATCCCTCAGGAACCAGTAAAAACCAAATGTTCGTATGCACGGATCATCAGTTATGGGACCCACCAGAGGCTGACGATTGTACAGGTGAAAGATATTTGCATCTGCATAATTACTTATTATAAAGAAAGCAATCCCCTAGCTCAATATTGTTGTTAGGGTTTCGAAAACATTTCTTGTGCAAACACTAACCCTACAGGGAAACCTTGTCTTTTAC
The DNA here is from genome assembly GCF_902652985.1 of Pecten maximus. Classification (NCBI taxonomy): domain Eukaryota; kingdom Metazoa; phylum Mollusca; class Bivalvia; order Pectinida; family Pectinidae; genus Pecten; species Pecten maximus. The sequence continues at coordinate 40,074,292 of NC_047016.1, read as the reverse complement.
TCATTGTATCTTATCATATATTTTTTAGACCTTTAACTGGTATCTCAACATATATTTCTTATATTGTTTTCCTTCCAGAACGGGCACCACCCGATGCCAATACTATAGGCGCAGACTTGCATTATTTCGTTGGAGATTGCAATGATCCAAGTGTACAGTCTGGTCTGAAGGATAAATTCCTTAACTATATGATAGAGTTGGTGAACACTGGATGGAGCGATAGGTGCCCGAATGATACAGGTAAATTACAAAAATAATATGCCTTTACAGTGTAGTATATGCTGTAAAAATGTATAAATCTTTACCATTAGATATACTAAAATTAAAAAAACAACTTCAGTATATGACCCACCACGTGTAATTTAATTTATATGAAGAATAGCCAACGGAACCATGCGATTATATAAAACAGAAACCGAAGTGTTAAAAAAATGTATGCATACCTTACAATGTAGTAATGAAATATCCGTTATTTGCATACAACTGCCAATGATATCAAAAAATAAAAATGCAAATATTCGAGACCTAGTGTCCTCAGGGACTCAGCACTTTGCTGTCCTCTTTATTGCCTGATGGGTCCACTGGAAAACGGGGATAAGTTTTACTTTAAGCAAATTAAGGTGTCAGAAATGAATTGAACCAGAGCAAAGTGTAAACAAGATATAAATCAAACGGATGTCAATGAAAAAGTGTAATAACAAAGTGTTCCGGAATGAAAGCCGCCTTCTGATTAATCGACGATACCTACCATATGAATGCAGGCAATCTGTCTTATTGTTGAAGTAACTATATATAAATCACTATAAGTAATTATCATGTGAAATGTAAGGTCCTTATCAAATGTTACATCCATTGAAATACAATTAAAATATAACTAAATAATAAAACTACATGAACATCTTTGATAATTTTCTGTTAAAAGCAATTTCATAGTTTTTTTAATAATTGATTATACATATGTGGGGACTCAGCACTTTGCTGACCTCTTTATTGCCTGATGGGTCCACTGGAAAACGGGGATAAGTTTTACTTTAAACAAATTAAGGTGTCAGAAATGATAATGCATAAAGGTAAGAAACTGTTGTGTTTTTTTTTACAGTTGAGTGTTGACAGATTGAAATTTTATGCACGTTAATACAATCAGAGGATGTTCATTCTATTTTGGTGTTTTAGGTTGCATACGGGATACTATTAAAGTCATCTGTGCACCTCTGACCTCTAGACGAAGACGGGAGGCAATGAACTTGACTACAGGTAGATCTCCACCTACTGGACTGAAACCGAAGGAGCATTTCCGCGTCAAGCGTACAACTGACAAGGATTATGTAATAACTTTGACATTCACACTGGAAATCAGTTGGAAAGGAAGGACGTCAGCTGACGACCTGTATAGAAATGACCAAGATCTTTTCGATATGATAACTGCGCTCCAAAATGAGATTTCTAGTGACGAAGGTACTCTGTCATTCGGCGATGTTGTTCCTGCTGAGATGATTTCTGATCCTTGGCCATTAATGGAATGTCCATTCGGTCAAACGCCGGTATATTACGGAAACATTCCTAATTGTGGTAGGTTTATGTAACCACAGGTGCCTGACTCGTTTTTATAAAATAATAACATATAGAGTACATATAAATGAGAGTCAGGCACCTGTGATGTAACTGATGTAATATGTACACGTGACTCTATATAATCAAATTTGTCTTTTGTTGCATGCTTTCATGTGTTTTCAGATACTCCTAGAAGTAGAGTAATCATTTTCGATCTGTGGTCTTCATGGCTAAACATATATCCTACGGCCTCTTTGTTAGCTGTCGACAAATGGTCGTACGTTCCTTTCCGTTTATCAATTGCTAATTAAATGGAGACGAGTATTTGTGCTTTAGTGACACACTATGTATGTTAGAGCATTATTGTATGTATACACACACTGAACAGACATTAATGGAACTGCATAGAGAATAAAAAAGGTAACAAAAACAAGTTTTCGTGGTTTTATGGATGTTTTAGAGTATCACCTAAACTATCTCATGTTGCATCTGTAATTTTAGAGGGATGTGCTACCGGCAAGTATTACGAAGCTACAGATTCGGCTTGTGCGAAATGTCCAGTAGGAACCTTCCAAAATGAGACTCACCAAACGACGTGTAAGGCATGTCCTACAGACATGTCTACCAAGGATTCAGGTCGGAAGAACATTTCAGAATGCTTTCGTGAGTGTTTAGCTTTAATCCTGGTACCTAGAATCAGCTTGAGTATTTGATATTGATTCCTTTTGTGACAACAGGTATTAATCTTATCGAGAAATATACATTGTCAACCTTTTCCTCGTAACTGGTAGATGATGTCGAAAGTTTTTGTAATTGTATTTCAGATGGTTCACATCTCACAATTGTACTGGGGCCGTGGTGACCAAGTGGTTAAGGTATCACTAGCCCTCCACCTTTGGGTTGCGAGTTCGAAATCTTTGTGGGCCAGTTGTCTGGTTCTGGCCGAAGGCCGGTGGTTTTTCTCAGGTTACTTTAGCTTTTCTCCACCTCCAAAACCTGGCACGTCCTTAAATGACACCTGCTGCGATTATTTGATTATATGTAGGTTTGATTTCATTTTTTGATGTCGTTTCATAGCGGTGTGTGCGGCGGGAAGCTACTCAAAATCGGGAGTCATACCATGTACGAAATGCCCTGTCGGCGAATATCAATTAAACTCGAACAGCAAAGTTTGTACCAGATGTGACGTGGGTAAGACAACTATTGGACAAGGGGCAGTTTCTGCTTCCAACTGTACACGTAAGTATAACAAGTTTCACTCTCATTGCTCCCGTTGTCTCGGTTTAATATCAAATTGTAATTACCACTCTGTCAATCTTGTACGATAATATTTTCGATCATTCTTCTATTTAAGAAATTAAGTATTATTTGGGGGTTGATTTGAAATTATTTTCTTTTTTGTTACGAAACTTATAACGCACAAAAATGAGTATATTCTACATAAACGAGAAAACAGTTAATGATGAGAGTACTGTTTACATTTTTAGCTCCATAACATAAAAAATGATTTCAAATCTATCCTTATAATTCAACTTTCTGTACACCATATCTGAGGGAATCTATTTTTAACGACAAACTTTTTCCCCTTCGAAAATATTGCATCTTTGTATCACCAAATCAAAAGCAACGTTACAAACGACGACTTCTTGTTATTTTTGCCTTTTTGATGGTCTCTTAGTTAAAATGATTCTACAACCATGGTTGTAGTCTATATATAGATAGATAACGATAATGTCCTTTAGTTGCAACAAGATAACAGATATTGCTTAACACCTTCACTCTGCCATCGACATTGCCTATATTAGGCAAGGTTGAAACCGAGTATTGCTATAAGCTTTTTATCTTGGATAATAAAAAATATATTTTTATAACCTTTTGGTAATGCTGAAATGACATATTGTCATATATTTATGGTAATAAATCACAATGACATGTATTTTATATAATTATTTATATATTAGATAACGGAAAGATAATCTTAGGTTAAATACTATATATATACATAAGTTATACTTATAACATTCTCTATTGTGATGAACTAAAGTATATATATAATAATATCCTCTATTTCTATAGACTATAGTAAATTTTATAGGTGAAAACATAATGTTAACGTCTACCATTGTTATATATAAACTGTAGTAAATATATATTCATTTGATCCTTTATCGTTATTTTCTATAGTATACAAATAAGAATAAAATCCTCTATGGATTTTACTTTATTAAATGTATACTGATTAAGTCCTTATCGTTATAGTATTTGACGCAGTGTTAAGCTCGCCAGGAGACAATATTACATTTCCACCTCTAACAACAACACTGGAATCATTAACTTTGATGTTCTGGATGAAATGCCCTACCGGAAATGTCACCCGACCTTCGTTTGGATTTGTCAACGGCGGTACCGATACAGCAATGCTTGATGTCATTGATGCTGAAACAGTTGAATTATTCAGGTATTTCGACTATTAGTATTCCAAAAAGAAAAAAGTAAGCATAATATATATTTTGATATTGACATAAAAATGTAACTTTGTTTATCTAAGATTTTCGAACTTAAGAAATGATAAGTATATATAAAATATCTGCAACTGTTTTGACAGCACCAAGATCCAGGTCTCAACAGAAGGTTGGACTCATCTAGCAATGAACTGGTCAAGTACCATTAATCAGGCTGAACTATCGATAAATGGCAACAAAGTCGGAACTGCTGCAGTCACTACAGGAAATATCGCTGTCTCTGGTTCCCATCTTTTAATAACACAAAACTGTGGGAATGATGGCAGTGAGTTACCAAACCTTGATTTTAATGAATGCTAATGGTTGTGTAGTTAATTATGAATAGGGTATAAAATATCAAACGGGGAGCAATCGTAATCAGTGTAATTAGAATGTAATAAAATACGGCGAGAATATAGCATAAAAAGCGACATTTGCGGTCACGACCTAGCCTTAGTGTAATCAACACTTTTTTAAAAAAAAAAAAATATCTTGAAACAGCTTAACATACCCTGGATTTGATACGTTTTTGATTTCTTTTGTCTGGCTCGGTTCATGAGCTCCAAATTCACGATTTGATCATTAAGCCAATCATCAGATGGTTGACTATTCACTTCACCCTGAGTCCTCGGTCCAAGGTCCATCCGTCTGCAAACAATGTTTGATATTGCTATTTCTTGAAAAGTATTGAAAGGATATTTCTCCAACTTAAAACGACCTTGGTCATTAGTTGTGTTCATTCAAAATTGAGAGGCTGATCAGATAAAAAGCCAACAGCCAAAAGATAAAAATAGCGAAAAGACAAGTCTTTTACAGGACTAATGAAAACAAACTCAATGGTTGGAGCCAAGATCACTCTTAGATATCTTTTTTTCCAAAGGCTAAAATTGTGTTTTAAAATTGACTGTAAAGTGTCTGCTATTTCCTTTAACTGGTTTGCCTTTTTTTGTAGCATCAATTTAGGGTTTTCATTTTTGCCTTGGTAAAGTAACGACTTTTCCATTTTCCTTTTTTGTTTAGGTTGTCGGATTTCTGGTTTACACTTGACAAATGCCAGTAGAAGTAATGCCGATATACAGGCAGACTTCAAGACATGTTCACCTAATGTTGACGACGCCATTTACAACATGGACAACTTCAAAGATACCATTGGGGTCGACATTGACACGCCTTCTAAGTGTGACGGTAATGCATATGAGAAGTCACTAGTATATGCAACAGTAACAGTTATTCATAATGTTTATCTTTGTGAATTTAGGAAAATTAAAACTAATTTTGCGCGATATTCTCTCTTCAGCGCCCGTTTATCGCCGACTACATGTGTGTACATGCGTGATATTGATAAGTTATATAATTCTGTATGGGATAGTGTAAGATAAGACACAATTTCTGTTTTATCATAAGGTTTTACTCGTATCATACTCTATGTGTAATATCAGCAATTAGTATTTTGTTTGTAAAGAGAAAAATAACAAATGTCAAATGTATTATGCTTATAAAATAATAATTTGCGACTGGTAACCTCAAAATAACGTAAAGATTTTAAAAATGAACATATTGTTTATGCTTCTGAGCTATTACACACACAATTACAATCCTATGGACATTCGGCGGCATCCTTTTTAACGTTTTGAACTGATAATATCTTCTGCGCCATTTAAAATGTTTGCTTCAAGTAAGATAAGATCTTTTTTCTAAAAACCGTTCGTTTCCTTTTTTAAGAAGTTGACGAGTGCGCAGCAGATCCATGTGGTGTCCATTTTTGTGAGAATTTGTTAAATGGATACCGATGTTATTGTAAGAGTGGCTACACGGGAGACAACTGTGAGAATGCTCCCGAATTCTGTGTTAGCAACCAGTGCGAACACTCAGCGACATGTATCAGTGGCGCGTGGAATTATACGTGCGAATGTTCAGCGGGTTTTAAGGGAATTCTCTGCGAGGATGAAATAGGTAATTTCTGTAGTATCGTATTTAAATTGAGAAAAAGTAAGCACGAAGTAGTAGGCGTTAACAAAAAGGATCAATATATTAATAAAGATATTTACAAACTTCATGCATACCTTGGTCAAATCAAAGATTTGTCACCTTCCAAAAGTCAGAAGTAGATGAAAACTAGTTTTAAATAAGTTTCGTTGAACTGACCATTTTTTATACAAATATTTGAAATAACAAGATTATCATAATTTTTCAATACAGTTGACGTGCAGTTTGTTTTACTTCCTAGGTTAAAGGTAATTAGACTCATTATAGCAAGCTTCTGTTGACTACGCATACTTCATTGAACAGAATGCGTAGTATAAATCGTCGGGGTGTAAGCATAGACTTGATGAATGCTTTTAAAAAAATTTTTATTTAGAACGATTCTTTACTATTTTCTCTTTTAAAAGTCAATGGAAACTGGGTGGAATGGGGAAAATATGACGAATGCAGTAAAAGTTGTGAAGGAGGAATCCAAACACGGACAAGAACGTGTACCAACCCAACCCCGGAACCGGATGGTGCCGATTGTTCAGGAAGTAGCCAAGATCAAGTTTCCTGTAACACGGATCCATGTCCTAGTAAATGCACTTTTGCGTACTTTATAACAGTTATTTGATTTCATTTTCATTTTGGGCCATTTGTATCACTTATCAGTCACAGAAATGACGAAAAATATTATGATTCAGCGTTTTTACTTTGGCGTATTTTAATCTCAATTGGTATTGAATGGTACTTATCGATTGTATGTCTTTTGCGTAATGCTTCCACTAATTTTCTATCACTTTGGAATGTTGTAGAATGTGCCCCAGTCGGATATCTTTTGCTAAAAAGCAGGAACACAAAAAAGGATAATTGTTTAACTGAAGGAGACTACACGCGATGTGAAATAATCTGTGAAACAGGAATGGAATTCGTCAATCTACCCTTGAATTACTATGAATGTGGTGCAAACACCTCATATACAGTGGAGCGGAATCCCTCCAAGCTGTTCGAGTAAGCTTTCCGAATATTACGATTACCAGCTACATGTAGATATGATCACTTAATAAAACAACCACTACAACAACAATAAAATAAGGAATTTTCCTTATCTGCCTTTTACTTATATTTATGTCAGATCTAACCAACGGTACGGTTTAGTTCGATCTTGGGATCAATATTGCAAAAAAACTAAAATACAGCATGTGTCTTCCTAGATAGGACACATGTTGTATTTTTGATTTCGATTGCAGTATATATTGTATAATCTAGTTTTTGATTAGAAAATCAATATTTAATCATTTGCAAAGACCCCGAAAGAAACGTACATTATATTGCATTTTCCTATATATCTTCTTTTTCGTAATGTGCATATATGATAAACAACTGTCAACAATCTTTTTCAACGTAGGTAGGTCCAATGTATTGTATCTAAATAAGGGGTTATGTTTCCCATGTTTTAAATAACAAAGAAATGCGCTGGTTTTGCAATACTAAGGCGAACCCACAAAGAAAACAGGTAAATACTGATTAATTCATCTGAAATAGACTATAACCCTTGTAACGGTATCTCCTACGTTTATTTATATAAAAGGTAGGAAAAGTGAGGCACTGCCTACCGCGAGCAAATGAACGAGTTGTAGTATGGCCGATTGGTATTGATCACATAATGGATGAATTAATTGTTATTAACACATTTATGTATGTAACAAAACGACGTTTTATGAATTATGTAATATTGTCGTGTATTATTGCCTTGATTATATTCGCATTTGAAAGTATACTCAAGGGGATATTTGGATATATGAAACCCGACATTCCATGCCTCGGTGACGAGTGATAATAAATGACGTCATGGAACTCCGTTTGCACACAAACTGCTGATGTGATTTATTTGAAAAATAACATTTAATTTTATTGTTGAAAAAAACTCCAAAATAGATAAGCTTACATTTAATTTGATGCGGATTATTTCAGAAACGAAGCACAATGTTTACCAACTGATGATTAATCTTAATATTGATCTTAAGCAATTCCGAAATTTCTTGTCTGGATAATCCAGTAGGATAAACAATAGAAATATAACAATTGTTTTATTCAAAAACATTATGATTATTAAAAACAATGACACAAAAATACACATATCACACACATCACAAAAAAACTCACCTTACTTATTTATCACCTTGATAGAACAGATTACGTGTACTTGATATTACCAATGTCTCCTGAATGATACGTATAAGTTATACATTAGCCTATTTACACGTGCAAATACCGGTGGCGCCACCAATTGGCGTATCTCAGACCAAAGAGAAAATAATTACATCCTAATTCCTACCGTCCATCGGTTGAAATTATATTTATATCAACCATGATAACTATATAACAAGTATATCATTTCTATCACTCATCGCGAGCACATTCCCCTGTCCGACATATTTGCACATATACCTTTGAGATCCCATAACTACCCATGTTATAATTATAATTGTTACTGAGAAAAAAAGTATATATAAGAAAAGCATTGTGCTAAACAACGGAAGTCATTGCGCATTATCCAATATCACAATACTACTGACATTTATCTTTAAATTTCATATTACAGCTTCAATTCCTGGAATGCGTTTGACCGTCCGTACATCTGCGACATATCCAGTTACCCTTCCCTGTGGAACAGAGACCGATCAAGCATTAAACTCGGCAGCAGGAGAAGCCCAGTGTGTACGTAACAATGCCTGTGACGTGTCTATATCCACCACCGGATGTTCCTATAGACGTAAGCGAGATACAACCACAACAGCAGATATATCTTTCTCCATTAATTTGGAAGAACTTCGGGATTTCAACCTCACTGCATTGTTAGAATACAATATAGGTAAGTGTTCGAGCAGTAATCGTTTATCGGCTTGAAGAGGAGACAAACGATAAAACAAAATACACAATCTTATGTTATTACCTGTCAGTTAGGTTGAGTTTCTTTGTAGAACAGTCCAGTAACATGCAATGCAAAGAGTGCTGAAAATGAACAAAGAATGCATTGGTATATTTCAGTATATAGAAAAGACACAATAAGATGATCATGTGTTGCGAAAGATTAAACGTTTTCTCCTTCATGGACGATACCTGCCACGTGCTATGAGAAGAAGGGTGGTGATAGAAATGTTATTGATATTGAAATCGTATGTACCTTAAACAAAGACAATAAGTTAGTATATTTTCAAATAGTGAGTGCAGACCTCGAGACCTACCTCACGGCCATGGTTGAGTTGGAACAGACTGTAAAGGAAATCAACAAATCTGTCTCAGATTTCTTTGTCGTGAATGTCAACAATGTCACTTACAACATCGATCCCAGCACCCTTTCCTTTTCTGGTGTGATCACGTGTCCGAACGGCTCCATTGCAAACGACGGCGCCTGTGGTAGGTCGATCATGTGTGTCAGTATTGTATCTATTCTCTTTTGGTAAGGGGAGATTAGGCCAGATGTATATCTTGAAAGAATTCAGATGTATTTCAGACTTCAAATCTTATTAACATGTGTAACTTAATGGTGTTAAATAATCATGAAATTGTCGGAGAATATAGTAATTATTTGATTTGATATAATTGTGATGGACACGCTGTTAGCAATGTCAGATCTGTATTACTGTTCGCTATTAAAATCACACTGAAATATTCAGTTGGTAGTGAAATGTGTATTACACCACCACACCTTCAGCAATATCATACATTTATTGACACTTTTCATTCATTATATGCAATACATTACTAATTGTGTTCCGTTACAGCACAGTGCCCAGCAGGTACTCATCAAATGAACGGATGGTGCCATTACTGTGACGTGGGAACTTACCAGAACCAAGAAGGACAGACTGAGTGTCTAGCATGTCCAACTGGTTATACCACACAGTTTATGGGGATGATTGACGTCGCCAACTGTTCTGGTATATTTTTACATAATCATACTGTATGCTAATTATTTAGTTATATATTCTTTTCGAGAGATAAAAAGTGAAAGTTTTTGTTTGGTTTATATCGTCATGCAAACATATAGATACATTACATGAATCAAATTGAAGTCAATATCTATTAAACTGACTTATTATAAAGGATATATCATTCAGGAGCAACACAATTGTGTATCAATTCGCTTTCTTGCTTTTTATTAAAACGTTGGACAAAAACAGTAAGAAAGCTATCTTAAAAGCCATTTCCATGAGAATTCCCTCACGATTATGAAATAATTCGCTTCCAAATAGGACAGGAATAGTAAGAAAGCTATACTGATTATAAATATCTATATTAAAAAGTAATTACCAGTGTGGTAATTACTTCTAATCATCCGTCAAATATCTACCTCTCACGGTATACTATACAGTGGGAGGAATAACATAACTGGAATTTGTAGGTTCACACCTACACAGTTCGTACTAAAACTGAATTAATTATTATAAGTGATGTGCCTAAAATGAAATCATTTTACATAGTTGAAGAAATGTCAACGACAAGTACTGCAACAGATGTAACAATGTCTAGCTCTACATCTTTACCAACAACATCTTCACATACCACGACTTCTTCAAGTGAACCTACCACAACAGTGCGCATGCATCATGACCCAGTCGGAACCGGAAACACTTTCCATGAGGAAACAACAACAGCTGATACAAAGAAAGGGGTCACCAGGAATGAGAAAAGTACTTTCTTTATTAGCTTGCAAATTTCCAATAATACGGCAAGGTTGGAAATATTTTCGCGGTCATTAAATGTAGCACGAAAATAAATATCCAGCGAATATTCACATACTGCGTAATGTTTACCAGACATGGTTATTTGAAATTTGAAACTTTCGGACTAGCTCCGATTGGGACCATCGCAACCCCTGAAATTTAATTTATACAGTATATCACAATTATTATTTTATCATAATATATATAAACGTGAATACAAGAACTTGTTTGGCGATGGTTGTAAAGCATATAAAGTTTACATTTATGTGTTTCAGGATCAACGATGACAGTTTTAGTCATTACGATATCAGTAGTGTCGGTCGTCGTTATTATCCTAGCTGCTCCTATTACCATTTACTGCAAGACCCGAAAGGATGCCAGGTATGTAACATGTACACCATAACACATAGTATCTCTTAGTGAAATCCAGATATGTTTTATGATGAACAAAGGTAGAAAATAAACTGTATATTTATATATGGTGATGTATCTCAAGACAGTCATATTTTTGATCAATTTAATTTTTTTAAATTAGAATATTTAATATATTTTGCTAATTGCATGTTTTACGAAGTTTTGATCTTTAATCGAACTAATAATTAGACTGGGTATGTCATTACCTACATCAAAATTCCAATAAATGAAGTTATTGACACTCGTAGTATTGCAGCGGAAGTTTTTAAGTTTTATGCATATTCGCTAAAGAGAGTTTAGACCATGATGTATTTAAAATTGACATTTCCAGAAAGCGATTTAGATCACGTCAACAGTACACACGTCAGAGAAGTTCGGTCTCCATCAACATGGTAAACCCGACATTTCATACGAAGTTCGAACACCCTCCACAGTTTAACGAGTATAGCAAAATGCCCGGTAATCTGCCGTATGCAACAACAATGGAATCGACAACAGCAATGGCGAATGAAAAGACATCATATTTCACAAAACATACTTGATATGTTTGGATTTCTAGAGAACAAAGTGCAAAAACACATTATTGGATTTGTGATTCATTGAAAGCTAAAACAATGGATGCTTACATCACGCGTATTGTTGTAGATGTTAGGATTGTTACCATTTATCGACCATTATACAATTATTATGTTTATCGCCAGCAATAAGTCGTGTGAACAGCAAATTATATTATTAACAGTTTCATGCTTTTCCTGTCCACAGTGATTAAAAGTATACCGTTGTCAAAAATCCTAAAAGAGCAGCAGCGTCTTCCCATGATATTGCTATCATCAGTTATGAACAGTGTACTATCATTGTTATCATCGGGTATGAACAGTGTGTTAACATTGTTATCTTCAGTTGTTGACTGTGTGTTATCATTGTTATCATCAGATATTGACAGTGTGTTAACATTGTTATCATCAGTTATTGACAGTGTGTTATCAGTGTTATCATCAGTTATTAACACTGTGTTATCATTGTTATCATCAGTTATTGACAGTGTGGTATCATCAGTTATTGACAGTGTATTAGCATTGTTATCATCAGTTATTGACAGTGTGGTATCATCAGTTATTGACAGTGTATTAGCATTGTTATCATCAGTTATTGACAGTGTGGTATCATCAGTTATTGACAGTGTATTAGCATTGTTATCATCAGTTATTGTTAGTATATTAGCATTGTTATCATCAGGTATAAACAGTGTTTTGTTATTGTTATCATAAATTATTAACAGTGTGTTATCATTGTTGTCATTAGTCATTATCAGTATGTTATCATTTATATCATCAGTTATAGACAGTGTATTAGCATTGTTATCATAAATTATTAACAGTGTGTTATCATTGATATCATCAGGTATTAACGATGTGTTATCATTGTTGTCATTAGTCATTATCAGTATGTTATCATTGATATCATCAGTTATAGACAGTGTGCTATAATTATTATCATTAGTTATCAAGAGTGTGTTATCATTGTTGTCATCAGTTAAAGACAGTGTGGTATCATTGTTATCATTAGTCGTTATCAGTGTGTTATCATTGTTATCATCAGTTATTGACAGTGTTTTAGCATTGTTATCATCAGTTATTGACAGTGTGGTATCATTGTTATCATCAGTTATTGACAGTGTGTTATCATCAGTTATTGACAGTGTGTTAAAATTGTTATCATCAATTATTGACAGTGTATTAGCATTGTTATCATCGGTTGTTGACAGTATGTTATCATCAGTTATTGACAGTGTGTTAAAATTGTTATCTTCAGTTATTGACAGTGTATTAGCATTGTAGTCATCAGTTATTGACAGTGTGTTATCATCAGTTATTGACAGTGTGTTAAAATTGTTATCATCAGTTATTGACAGTGTGTTAACATTCTTATCATCAGTTATTGACAGTGTATTAACATTCTTATCATCAGTTATTGACAGTGTGTTAACATTGTTATCATCAGTTATTGACAGTGTGTTAACATTGTTATCATCAGTTATTGACAGTGTATTAGCATTGTTATCATCGGTTATTGACAGTGTGTTATCATTGTTATCATCAGTTATTGACAGTGTGTTAACATTGTTATCATCAGTTATTGACAGTGTGTTAACATTGTTATCATCAGTTATTGACAGTGTGTTATCATTGTTATCATCAGTTATTGACAGTGTGTTAACATTGTTATCATCAGTTATTGACAGTGTGTTAACATTGTTATCATCAGTTATTGACAGTTGGTTATCATTGTTATCAGCCGTTATTGACACTGTGTAATCATTGTTATAATCAGTTATTGACTGTGTTATCATTGTTATCATCAGTTATTGACAATGTGTTAACATTGTTATCATCAGGTATAAACAGTGTTTTGTTATCATTATCATAAATTATTAACAGTGTGTTATCATTGATATCATCAGGTATTAACAATGTATTATCATTGTTGTCATAAGTCATTATCAGTATGTTATCATTGATATCATCAGTTATAGACAGTGTGCTATAATTGTTTTCATTAGTTATTAACAGTGTGTTATCGTTGTTGTCATCAGTTATTGACAGTGTGGTATAATTGTTATCATTAGTCATTACCAGTGTGTTATCATTGTTATCATCCGTTATTATCAGTGAGGTATCATTGTTCTCATTTATTATTATCAGTGTGGTATCATTGTTATCATTAGTTATTATCAGTGTGGTATCATTGTTATCATTAGTTATTATCAGTGTGGTATCATTGTTATCTTCAGTTATTGACAGTGTGTTATCATTGTTGTTATATATTATTGACAGTGTGTTATCAGTGTTGTTATATATTATTGACAGTGTGTTATCATTGTTATCATCAGTTATTGACAGTGTGTTATTGGCATCATCACTTACGATTAGTTATCCTGAATTATTAATAGTGTGTTATCATCTGTAGCAGTATATTAGATAGATAATCATCTTTTTTAGTTTTTTTTAGTAAGTGACCTCGCGTACCTGGTTTCTAATCTGTACATTGTCCGGATAAAATCAGCATCAGGATATTTTTTTTTCAATTTTGATTATATTCTTTCTATGTGTGTTATAAGATTTCTAATTGTAGTTGTTGATATAATTCGTGAATTGTTTTGTTTGTTCGAAATGTTGATTTCTATTACGACGAAATTTTCCAGTATATGTATTGGATCTGAACATCAGTATATCTAAATGTTATTTGTGGATTGTTTTTGTGGATCGAAATTATTACATTATCTATTGAAGATGTGTATTCCTGTATTTTCCGCATAACTTTTAATTTTTTATTTGATTTAAGTTTGAATTTACCAATAAAAGATTCACAAAATTGGTTTGATTCTATTATTCAATGTTTTCGGGTGAGTGTTGAATTTCCTACATGAGACCTTGTAACATCAGGAGCAAACACGCGGGATGACAATAATTTATTTCAATATAATTACATTTACATTATGTTATTTGCTTTTTGAAGAAAATAAGTTTCCAGGAACAACCGGCCAACTACGCATGAATATCTGGTTAGTGTGATGTCTATCAGATTTATTTTGTACCAGTGATTCAAAACGACATTACAATTAAATGCTTTCTTCTACGCTGATATATACTCTAATAATGTACAAGTTTCCCATGGAAAAACAAATATTACGGTCAATAACGCATGGATATTCGGTTAGTGAGATGTCAATATTAGAAATATAATATAACAATGATGTGATAAAACATCGTGTCAAGGGACAAAGTCTAATAATTCAACATTTTACTTATTTTTATCATGTTCATTTTGTAGCTGAAAAGTCAGAACGGCATCCTAATTTTCTTTTCAAATAAAATGACAGATACAAAAGCGATTGGAGTATTTGACTTACAAATTGGTCAATGACGTTTGATAATTAATCCCTTCAATATCCCGAATGCTATGGCTATAAGTATGGTCATAAAACTATCACCTTAACTTAAAATGCCATTTGAATATGGAACTAAAATAGAGTTAAAAATGGCTGTTGATCTAAATAAATAGATATGGTAATAACGACAGGCTGTTTGGTACATAACGTACGAAGCATGCGTCTTAAAGAGGCAAAGTATATTCTACTTTTTATTTAAAGCCTCTTATGAAAGAAGCGTTTTACGTGGATTCAGCTTAAACAATCAACACACCAAGGGATTATTGTAAAGTGTATTTTTATTGTTGAATTCCACAAAATGTACATGATCAGTTTGATACCTCAATATTTTGACGTGTTTAGCGGGGTGGTCGTAATATTGAAGCGACCAGTACAAAGATATAGAGAGAAAAAATCGGGACTGAAAAAAAGTGCCCGTAATAGCGGGGTGGTCGTAATTTTGAGGTGGTCGTAAGGTGAGGTTTCCTAAAAGACCGCTGAAGCTATCAGCGAACGTCAGACTACATACTAAGATCTACTATTCATAGCCTGGACATTTAATTGCCCAAATTAAATTCTACTTCCAATTGTCGGTAATTATGACTTCGAAACTTCCTCCTTCCTTTTTTTTTGTTTGTTTTGAAGTTTAACACTATACTTCGGGCCAAGTATGGCTCGATATCCCATCATGTAAGTTAAAATAATTATATATGAACATACCTAGCCAGCAGAAGACGGACATTATGTGTTTGTACTTGTGTCTAATCCCATTTGTATATTTACAAATGAAATGTTTCAATTAGCAAATAACCTAACCGCGCTATGTTGTCCAAAGGGTAGAAGCATAAGACAAATGGCGATTTTTAAGTGACTTCCGCATCTCGAATCAGAAGGCACTGAAGCAAATCCTTAATTCTGTAGGGAATTCCCCCAGTTGTCGTCTCTTCCCGTAAGCAGTTCTTTACTTGGCACGAGTCCCCAGTTAAAGATGTACAAAATGTAATCTTGATTAGTAGAATTTAACTTTTATCTAAAACATGACAGAAGAAAATTTCATTTTTAAATACAAGTTTTACATAGAATAAAAATTATTTATTGAATACGCCGCAGAAGATAATCAATATACATTTTAAACTGCTTAAGAATAGCAATAACACAATAATTGGTGTTGTTTTATTAGTGTACATACTTAGATACACTACAATAAAAAGATTTAATCTACAAATAAATTCCAGAATAATGAAACGAATTTAAACGTGATATCTTAAATAATACCCCCCCCCCCCCCCACCAAAAAAAAAAATAAATAAAAAAAAACAACAAAAAAAACCAACAAAACACAACACAGTAGTCACATGTCCTCGAACGAGTTTTGAAAAGAGTGTTGACTTCTAAAAATGGTTTGTGTATTGACCAATGTGTACTATTGTTTCTACTATAAACACCCTACCGTAATACATTTTTAATGTTAACATCAATCAACCGTTAAAATGTTAAAAGCATATATCGTACGGTATTTCCTCAAAAAGACGTTGTTCGTTTTAATTGATATAACCATACACTATGTAATGAAAAGTATGGGATTTTTCTTTTTAATTTTGTGATTATTGTATGTTAAAAGTCAGTAAGTAATAATTATCAATGTATGATTCTAATCATCTAGCGGATAACAATTATCAGTAGATAGATCTTCTTAATTACGATTATGAAAAAAAAATCAAGGTATTTTTACATTCATTCACTAAACATGAGATTACTTTTCCTGAAAACTGGACATTTATTTTCACGTGAATATCGTAGATACTATTAAGTTAATTGCCAGGTAAATGAAGACATGTTTGTTAAATACATGTATAAATATATCCCTGTGTCATAATCGCTCATATAACATTTCGGAGAATATTTATATTTGAAATCAATATAGCTCAGTAACAAGAAGTCACACAATGTTGAAGGTGGATTTCCTGTTAATTTATCTATCGTTAATTTTAGTGATTTAAACTTCCTCAATGGCTTGGCAGTCGGCCTGGATATTCTCAATACCATTAAAAGACAAGCAATGTGTATTATTCACTGTAAACCGTTTCATCTGACCAGTCGAATCATGTTGATATAAAATAGATGTTATAATAACGAAATATGGTATTTATCAGAAGGGAATGTTTTGAGTTCGCTCATTTTTCGAATTGAGGTAAAGTATAATTTTGTATACGTCCGGAAACGCAAACTTGGCAGTTATTTGGTATTTAGTTGCAACATTTCATATGAAAAGCTTTAAATATATGCTTTGGTGTAGTTCAAGTTAAAATGATCCGTGTATGTTTCGTAAAGTGAATATGCACATAACTTTCACGACAATCTCGTAAACAAGCTGAAGTGTTACGAAATGTAAGGCAAACCTGAGATACAATGCAGTTGCCTTACTCCAAGGCCTCTCTCAAGTACTAAACCCTAAGCCGGAATTATATGAGGCACATGATTAACAGAAATATGGAATATTTTATAAAACGAAACGACAGTGACGTCCCTGCCATTGAAGACTTAATTTAACAACTCCCTATAGTCTTGAGTTGTGATGTGTACTTTTCACAGTTTCACAGAGAAAATGAGGTTTAGCTATGACATTGATGGAATGATCCACTATGAAATAATTATTCTCTCATATTGGAAAAAAACAACAACAACAAAACACAAAAAACAAAAACCCAATATAAAAAAAACACCAAAAAACCCAAACTTAATCATAGACTGGTTACCAGCCCCTAACCTTGTGTACATAATTGCCCAGATAAAATGTTTCACTTATTATGAAAACATATTTATAATATTCTAGAGACTGAGACTAGTCTAATAGGCTAAATATACCTAACGACTATTGTTGTGTGCTTCACTTTCGATAGCAATAGCAACTACATCATAGAGAAATGTCGGATAAGAGACTTACTCGTACGACAATGCCTGTTTGTTTGTATAAGGTTTAAAGAGCTCCATACAACCACAGGAACTTATAACATATTTCATCTTGACTGATACATTTACAAGAGAACTGGGCAATGATAAACATCTCAACTAAATTGAAGTTCTAAATGGACTATTGAAATGTGTTTTATACACGTTGAAGTGCCATGCCTTGTAGAAACAAATTGCCATAAACATAAAACGCCATATACATGCAGACATTTTTTTAAATTATCGAGTGAACCGCGGAAAATTCACCCATTATAAACAGCAGGATAATTTTTCCTCGTCAACATTTATCTTCGAACTATCAGATATGACGGTACTACGTTGTAAATTATCATCAATACGAGTATTTACAATATATCCCCGTATATAAAACGGTCATCATACATTTTGTGCCTTTATATCGGCGATGACATGTTTTCTATTTAGGGTAGTTTACTTTATTAATAAGGTAGATTTTTTCATTGAACTGTAAATATAGCTTGCATTGCTTATCTGCATTTTCTATGAAACTATTCTATACAGCTTTTTAGTGTTAAATATAGTGGACTTCGTCATCATATGTTTTGAATACACATTAAAACATTCTATGTTTGGAAAACTGCCTATTGCCCTAGTTTTAAATAACGGAATTTCCTACTTTTAAATTAGATTAAATTTCTTCCTGTTTGTCAGACGCGTCATAGTCAGCTTGTATTCACACGACGCTATATCAAGATTGAACAAGATACGCCATTAAATCTCGAATTGTGTAGAACTAGCACTGACTGCCCTTTGTATTTAATCTTACTGTGAAGGGAATGAATAGAACGTTTATGAGTTGATAACGATAATCAACAAGTCTTTAACTTCCCATATTTGTTCACATACAAAAACATTCGAGGCGGTACACCGGCCGGAAGTTTGATTCACGACCACTTTTGTTAATTTAGAATTATGGGTAATATATATCATGTCGTGTATTTACCGTCGATCATCTGTATCCAAATTAAATGCATTATTCGATATCAATAAAGGTAATGTAAAAAAGCTCGTAGGAATTATAAATGCGACAGATAAGATAAACTTACTTTAAGATATTCCAGTTATTTGACCCCGCATAGTGAGATATGGTACATTCTAGTAATAAGTTTTTCCGTCCGTCCACCGTCCGTCTCTTCGTCCATCCATCACTGTCGGTGTTTATGGTTTCAACACAATATCTTTAGCACTATTTGTCGATTGCATTCGGGCTTTACAAAATGCTTCATTGAAGAAAATCATTGCTTTGAATAATTTTCTAGGTTTAGCGTTCAAATATCAAGGTCACTGTTGCCATAAATAACAAATCACTGGGTGCACAACATATCGTGTTCTGTGAGGCAGATTTCACATTATCCAGTGCTTCCTTGAAGAAAGTGCCATCTTGGGGTTGTTTTTCAAGGTCACTTATAATATAAATATAATTACTTTCCATTGTTTTATGAGATATGATATGACCGATTGCATCGAGGTGACTCTTAACGTAAGTATTTTCCTCACAATATCTGGAGTGATGTAGGGACCAATTGTACCTAGACTTTTATTCAGGGCAAAATGTTTAGAACCTTTTTTTTTGAAATAGTGCGACAAATTCATCACAATTTTACATTTCATAGCGATATCTCAAAAATTCATCAAAATCTTCCTCATATATTAATCGATTTATTTTTTCAATTGCTAGGATTAAGTACACGTGCTTTCCAAGCTACAGTGTTAACATGTCCCAGTCTACCTGATATTTGATTATTAATAATGATTTCTTTGACAAATGACCGGGAAAAAATGAGAAATGTAGGTGGAGGAAGAAAAGAGAAACAAGTTTGTTTAAGGAAATGTCCTTGGCCTACTTTCAATGTAACAGGTGTCAAATGCGTTAAAGTCTTTCAAAATTTTGCTCACAATAGCCAACAGGCCCAAAGTCATACTATTCGTCCAACTTACATAAATACATATACATGTTGAGGTAATGTAATCAAATTCAGAGATGAAGGTCAATAATCCAAAAGGACTAGGTCTATTTTTTAATCTTTCCACTGGTAAACATTGTTATAACAGGATGAAGTAAAGCTAGGTGGAATTTAACTGACCGAAGGCCAAGGTCACTGGGCCAAAGGTCAAGGTCAAATAAACTCATGCACATCGATTGCTGCTATTATCCCAAGCAAGGCATAGCGGAAAGTCAAATATGAATATGGAAGGTAGGAAACATTTGGAGAACTTCTTTATATATTCATTTAAAAATATTGCAATCTTAACGGCAATGATATCCAGTTAGGTTACCAAAATCGCTTTATGCAGTGTAGAATAATGACATACCTAACCCCTAGTATAGGTATTTATACAATGCATTTTAATTATTCATTCTATAACTACCAATTCTTGTGTAATTATCGACATCTCAAACGTAAAGAATAATCACTTAAACATCATTTTCTTCAATAGAACTTCACTCTGTTGATTTGGTTTTAACTCTCTCTGATCAACACAAATGTATAGGGATAAAACACATTTACATCATGGATGTAAGGTTAATTAATGTATATGATGTATAGGAATGTTTTGTATATAATGTATAGTACATAGTTATATATGATGTATAGTACCTTATTACATTGGATGTATAGTACATAAATGTATAGGATGTATAGGACATTATTACATAGGATGTATAATACATTAACATATAATATGCATAAGCCATTAATATATATGATGTAAATGACATTTATGTCAAGGATGTACAGCATATAACATTATTATATAAGTTTTCTTTAACAGTAATGTATTGGATGTATAGTACATAGATGTATATAATGTATAGTACAGTAATGTTAATGCATAGGTTGTATAGTACATTAATGGATATAATGTTTAGGACATTTAATGTATAAGTTGTCTAGAACATTAATGTATAGGATGTATAGAATATCAATGTAAAGGATGTATTTAGCATTAATGTATAGGTTGTATAGTACATTAATGTATAGGTTGTATAGAACATTAATGTATAGGTTGTATAGAACATTAATGTATAGGTTGTATAGAACATTAATGTATATGTTGTATAGAACATTAATGTATAGGTTGTATAGTACATTAATGTATAGGTTGTATAGTACGTTAATGTATAGGTTGTATAGAACATTAATGTATAGGTTGTATAGTACATTAATGTATAGGTTGTATAGTACATAAATGTATAGGTTGTATAGAACATTGATGTATAGGTTGTATAGTACATTAATTAATAAGATTATAGTACATTAGTGTATAGATTGTATATAAGATTAATGTATATGATATACGGTGGATTAATGTATATGATGTATATTACATTAAGGTTTAAGATGTGTAATACATTAATGTATAGGATGTATAGTGCATTAATGTATAGGATTATAGTGCATTAATGTATAGGATGTGTAATCAATAATGTATTGGATTTATGGAAAATTAGGATGTATAAATGGTTAGTTTTGGACGTTTTACAAGCCTTGGTAAAATAAATAAAAAATGAATAGATAAAAATAAAGCATCTATATTTCTTAACAATTTCTTATAGAAATGAGTATGTTCCCTTTTCAATTGAGTAAGCTGGTAAAGAAAAGTTATATATTTTTATCGTGTTTGAAATAGGTTTCGTACATTGCATGTTCATTCTAAATGGTGTGTTTCCATGGATGTATTGTCAATAACAATTTATGTGGCGACATTATTGCCCGCGCTTAAAATTAAAAATTAAGTCATTCAATATCTACTGCTATGATGTAATGTATAATACAATGAAGATTCTATATACAGTGGGTAGATTTAAAGTTTTCGGAATTCGTTCTAAAAATAAAGACAATTCACAACTTCCTTGTTCCGGGTAACATACCCAGTACACCTCTGTCCCAACAGATTTATCTTACGTCTGATCTAGAGCGGAGAGGACGTTGTTACGGCCATATGGTTGTATAATATCACTACTGATGTCCTGTTGAGAAGATGGCTGCCAAACATTGTTTTCTCTTCGCTGCATTGATTAGCGCTTCACTTCTTTCAATTTCATGCGCATCATTTTCGGAAGTTATTCAGCATTACATGGTAAGTTTACCCATAGATGATTTTAGTGTATAGACGTATATTTACTCATACCTATCTATCATTAATAATTATTTTATATTATGAATGTTCTTGTGCTGATTTAGTTTGCAAGCAAGTACATACTTTTTCAGACAAGTCCACTTTTGAAAACAAAGGCATGGCATTCAGTTGATTCTAACTTGTATATGTATCTTTCTGATATAATCATATTAAGTGATATTTTTATGTATTGGATTTTTTTTTCGGTTGTTTTCGGTCACCTAACATATCTGTATATAATTTAGGTGTAAGTGCTAGATGGACTGATAGTTACTCTGTACAAGACTTTTATTTCTCAGTATTCCTCTTGTACTTAAAAAAAAACTTTTTTTCTTATGGAGTCTATGATTGTACAGAAAGTTTACTGTAAATAAATTATATTAGTTGTCAAAGAAAAAACTTAAATGCATGTGTGATAGTTAATAGTTTCAGGATTGAGGGTTCCCTGGCCGATAATTTTATCTTATGCTATCTGAATTAACTATTGAAAATGATCAATTATGTACGTTTTTTAGCAATGCTATGTATGATGAATTAATGTATTCTTTTATTATAATATTGTCACTTACATCTTAGCTATTTTTTATAACTATATTGGACTTGACTCTATGAACTGACTACTCTTTTGCAATGAAATCATTACCGTGACTAGTATGATTTGGCATACATAATATAACGGTACCAGTATGGGCTTCTTAAAGGACCACACAACACCGCCCTCGCACCTGTCAATTTGTCATCGTTTACTAACATCACTGAACCCTTCAAATTTGTCCTAACACGTAAAACAAAACGGTAGATATATATATATATATAAATTGATAACTCTCGTCACCTCTACTAATTATAGATATGTATTGAACGGTTTATTTTATTTCGATATTTTACCCATATTATTTTTACTGACAGTAAAATGGTTTTAGCGACACAGTTCAGAAGCTAGGTCAACTTACAATCAAAGGGGAAACAACTGTTACATAATTGGCAGTTACATTATTTTCAGCTGAATTTCATAATGTCAAAGTCGAGATATTTCTTACAGAAATTAAACAATATATGACGTTAGGTAAATGACTGACCACAGTTAGGGCTGAAGAAGGCCACGAGATAGTGGTCGAAAGCTTCCCGTGAGTAGAATCTATTTGTTGAGTGACATTGTAAAAAATCATTTATTATGAAAATGTTTTTGTTTGACTGAGAACGTTTAATGAACGTAAAATTAGCACCACTCCAGTTTGGTTTGGTTTATTTTGTTTAACGTCCTATTAACAGCCAAGGTCATTCAAGGACGTGCCTGGTTTGGAGGTGGAAGTAAGCCGGAGTACCCAGAGACTACGGTCAGTACCTGGCAACTGCCTCACGTAGGTTTCGAACTCGCAACCCAGAGGTAGAGGGCTAGTGATAAAGTGTCGGGACACCTTAACCATTCGGCCACCACGGCCCCCGACCCCAGACATTATAAATAGCCCACTAGTATTGAGATAAAGTTTACCATAGCTTTCTCTCCTCAAAAAGTTTAGGTTTTTCCATAAACAGTGCCTGTACATAATTTCATTATTTTGCGACAGAATCTAAGAGTTCATTTAAGTATTGTTTAACGTCCTATTAACAGCTTAGGTTAGAGGCCTCCCCTGTGTGCGAGATGCCAGCGAATCGTGAATGCTTGTGTTTTTGGAGGCGGCGGTATTATCGTTTTCGTCTGCCGACTTTATAGTGTTGCCTCACTGAAGCAAATTATCACAGACGCCCAGTAGGACTCGCCAACCGGTCACATTAGACAAACAATGAACGAACCAGTCTCCCTAGTCCCAAAATGATGAGCGCTTAGTTAGAGCAGAAACTACCATTTTTATTGACTTTTGTATGGCATGGGGACAGAATTCAAAGACTTCCTCACAGGGTCCAATTAAAGACCAACGGGAGGCAGAGTCAAGGAGGAATAAAGTTAAATAAAGAGTTTAGTCTCCTCTTACGACCATGCAATGGGAGTGCAATTCTTACGCCAACCATACAATTGCAATGCAATCCTTACGCCCTACCTGCCTGACAGTGAGATTAGGTCGTTTCTCTCAGCCAAGTTCCACAATAGACTATTTTACAACGTTCCGTATCTAACAATATAATGTGCTTAAGGAGATATAAGAAATAAGGAACTTTTTTTCTTTTATCTAGCAAACTACGGACTGTGCCACTGAGGAGTTTAGACATAGTGATGATGTCGAATGCCATATCCATGGTATACCTGTTATAGTGGGAGAGTTCGTACAGACTGGCACCGTGTGTGATGTCGCCTACAGTCATACAAGTCAGAGGTTTTTCTGTGAGGGTGGTGTTTGGAACGATTTCGGAGGTGAGTTTATTTTTTCCATTTTCAAACAAATGTTCCAATGCATTGAAAATGATGGAGCGATTATGTATATTACGATTATGTATATATGTACCAATGGGCAATATCGCCAACAGTTAATAAAGAAATTGAAAATTGAAATTGAATGTATGTATAGATATGTATGTAAATCAATGAACTAGAATTATATGGCTTCAGTTCCTATCAATGTTGATTACTTCGTTGCGTTTGTCCTCGCCTTTACGGAACTATTTCTCGGGTATTGATTTCCGCGCAAAACCAATATTAAACACTCTGCAGTAACTATTTCCATACATTTGTACCTATTCTCTGGGTATTTTATTTCGCACTTTTTTCAATTACTGCGAACATAGCCAAATTACCCCCTCCCCCGCGAATATTACGTAAATATTTTATTCCGTCCTTTTTATGATGCCAAACTCTTCAAATACATACTGGGATTAAGCAATGTAACAGCGAGCGATTGTCGACTTGTAAATAAAATATTATTTTATCACAAACTAGAACGATAATAACGTCTAAATTGAGACACCACAAAGAACAAGAAATGTTCAATTTAGCAACAAAAAGCACAAAAAAAAAACCCTGCTATAATATTGTTTGTTGATGTGACTTATACCGACAGGGACAATGATATCAAAACACCAGTAAAATATTAAAACCTATTTTCTTATTTATCACAAATGATCGAAAGTCATTCCTACTAACCCATGTCTACATGTCTTGGACAATAATTATCCTTGGCTACTTAGCTATACTTTTCAATCAATCCTTGATATTCCACACAAACCAGGACTGATCAAATGCACAATACAAATATATACACATACAATTAATAGCTTAACTACCAATAAACACATAACAATATTTCTTTGTACTTTCGTTTCTTTTACAGATCAGTATGTACACAGGCGTAAGAGGTTCTTCTGGAAAGTGGCTGCGGTTGTGACTGTGGTTGTTGTCGGAGCAGCCATTGTCTGCGCATTGTTTTGTAAGGAATCGTTAAATTTGAAATTATAATAATTTATGAGTATATGATAAAAAAAGAAACATGAAACCATTGCTTCTAGATGTGTTGTAAAGCTTGATTTGCAGTACAATTGATAAGTTTCTTCATATTGAATCATGAAGGGGCTGAAATCAAGCAATCGTTATAACGAGATAAAGATACTATTTCTTTTACGTGTCCACCAGGTTCAGATGGCGGGGATCCTGGGAGACCTGCGCCCGTTAACCAGCATCCTACTATCGTCTGCCCTACAATAGAACCAGTTTACTATGCCCCTCCCAGGGAAACGTCTGTAGTTGTAACTTGGCAGTACCCGACCGCTACTGATCCCGAGCAAGGGAATTTGATGTAAGTTCTGACATCATCATCATCATCATCATCATTTTATGACGGTGTGTGCGCTGTAACTGGTCGTCCGCATTTTCACATGGCATTTCATTATAACTATCTCTTGATTTTCTCATTACTTCTATCCTTTTCTTCTCATCTCAACCCTGTTATGTACGTGTACAATGCATGCTAGATAAGCAGTGTCAGTGGACCGCGGTGGCCGAGTGGTTATGTGTCCCGACACTCTATCATTAGCCCTCCTTCTCTGGGTTGCGAATTCAAAACCTACGTGGGGCAGTTGCTTGGTATTGACCGTAGGCTGGTTATTTTTCTCCGGGTACACCGGCTTTCCTCCACCTCCAAAACCTGACACGTCCTTAAATGACACTGACTGTTAAAGGGACGGTAAGCAAAAACAAACCAAACCAAAAGTGTCAGTTATATTGTTGAATATATATAATAAATGATCCAAACTACTAACTACTAACTACTACTGTCAGCACTTGGGTGATAGAAATTAGTGTCTGTGTAAATTAATACAATTTGATACATATCACAACCGGTGTAGGAGTTTAGCAGGCAGTGCAGGTCACTGCACTCTGCCACACTTTGCAAACCAACGTTTTTTCTTTCATTTAGATAATGTATTTGACTGTTAAACCGAATGCATTACAGTAGATTGGGATGTAAAATGAATAAATAAAATAATTTAAAAAAAATGTTTACAGCGAAAACACACATTTTCACCTGAATAAATAACAGTGACAATAAATAACAGGCAGGGAATTATTCGTGACGCTTCGATGGTTACACAGCCTAAAAACCAAAATCTAATAATTCAGTTCCAAGTTATTTCACCTTACTTTACTACGGTCATCCTCCATTGAAACATGCACTTTTGAAATGTACACCGGATGTACAATGCATCGATCACGTATCCAAGTTCCAATTACACTCGATGTTGCTCAACCACACATTCAGCCACAAACCTACTTCTTGAACTTTGCAACCCGAAATGCCCATATCCATGCTTAGGAAGGGAAACAAGTCTTGATAACGAATCTCTAACAAATTTGACGCAGTTTGTAGAATTAATCAGTTGATAATACATGTCGCTCTATGAACTGCTTTTCCTGCTAGCTGGTTTTCTACTAATGGAAAAGCCTATGTGATATCCCATAATAGTCAACATGTCACTGCTATAGATTAACATGCTATGCATACATTATCCGCGAAAACGATAATTGTGTAGTTACAGTTACTGAACGTTTATAGTGAATTAACAACCCTAAGTAAACTGAGTTCTAAAGACAATATATTAACTTCTATATTTATATATAGAGAGAGAACAATAATTATGGAAACTAAAAGATACAAACGGAGGAAGACAGGTCAAATAAAGCAAGCTACATTAGATATTGTTGGGAAACTTCATATGTATCGAAAATAAAATACTTTTAGCCATGTATAATAATAATTGTGATAAGGAAAGGCAGAGTAACAAAGAAGTTTAACTCTTTACTTCATGATCTAGATTACCTGTAAATTGTAAATAAACATGTATCAGATGTTTAAACTTGGTATGTTGTATTTATATATAACCAGGATTGTTTATATGATATTTAAAATGTGGATATACAGTTAACAATATATTTTTTAAAATCTCTTTTATTGGAATTTAGGGGTAAATCCTTTCTTATGCATTATACAACTAAAGAATCAAGAACCATATCTGAAGGAATGAGTAACGTGTTAAATAAAACTCAATCAGATTCATTTCCTTGCAGTCCAAAGCTCGTATCTGGGTTTCCCAGTGGTTCCCATTTCGAAAAGACTACTCCACCATCTTACTACAGAGTCACAGACGACAACGGTAATGCAGATACATGTCACATCAAAGTCAATGTCGTCGGTAAGTATATAAGAATGTACCTTTCCAACACACCGTAAAATATTGTATAAACTATTACTGATACACACAGACATTTCTCTGACCAACAATTTTGCTAGGATTTGAATTAAGCTTTTTTAGTTAAAATTTTGCTTACTGAATTCTATAGATTGAAAGCAAATAAAGAGAAACAACTGTATCAATCGTCAAACAGAGAAAGTATGTCGTTTGTGTTTCAGTAAAACGTTGCGATAATGTTGGTGACATACCCAGTCATCCCTTGAATGGACACATGACGTGCACTCCTTATCAAAATGATCCAGTATTGGGGACCACGTGCATGTTTTCTTGCAATGAAGGTTATGAGCTTAGTAATGATTCATCGGAACTAAGGACCTGCCAGGATGACGGAAAGTTCGACGGCGACGTGGCACAATGTTCTAGTACGTATCTGAAACAATGGTATCACATAGACAATTAATGCAATACGTCCAATTTTTATTACTACTGATATTCATTTGCAATACTATATGGACATTACTTACTTATGTATACTTACAGAAATACAATGCAACGACCTTGGAAACCCACAGAATGGAGAGAAGCAATGTACTTCAGGAACGTATTACAACTCTGTGTGCACCATAGTTTGCTCAGATGATGGGTATGAATCCGACGGCAATTTTACACGCTGTCAAAGTGACGGACAATGGACGGCGCCACTTCCATCTTGCCAAGGTAAAATACGGTTTAAATTTAAGATTGGTACTTTGAACTAGATCATGTGCATTAATAAATGGAAGAATATCAGTAAAGATAATTGCACGTATCAATTGTTAACTATGATTGTACTTAACACACAAAAGTATATCCATTCAAAAATTGAATTACACGTTCTGGGATTTGCTGTTTGTTTAAACAACCTGAAGGTTTTTGCAACGTGTTAATTGTATATGCACGCATATTGTTTCTCTCCAGACAAACACGCGCCACATTTCACCTTTTGTCCTGTGAGTCCTGTAAGGGTTTATGCCGACAAAGATAAATCCGCTGCCACAGTCGCATGGATGCTTCCGACGGCAACGGATAATTCTGGCGAAGTTACTATCATCAGGACGATAGGACAGGACTCGGGGAGTGAGTTTGAAGTTGGAACGCATCCGATTTCGTACGTGGCCCGTGATTCCGGTGGGAAAGAGTCCCCAGGACCTTGTAGTTTCGATGTCGTTGTAGAACGTAAGTAGACTATTATCATAGACGTGAAAATAACATTACAATATCTCTTAGGCAAAGTCACATGGTCGAATATGTTGAATTAAAAAAAAACTCATTATATTAAGGATGTAAGTAAATATATTGAAACTGATCTATATTAAAAGAGCTCAACAAAGATTGCCATATATCGTATCTTCATCATATGCAACACTTAATCATATGCAACACTTCATCTTATGCAACACCTTTTAGCCACCTTGAAACAGTTTAAACTTTTGATGTCGCGTAATGACAATGGCGTCACAAGTAAGTGATACTAATTAAATTTCCGTTTAAAAGAATTAAAATTACGCCATTAACTGTTCCTTTCATAACATGTTGGAACAATCATTTAAGATAATCGACGAT
The DNA here is from genome assembly GCF_902652985.1 of Pecten maximus. Taxonomy (NCBI): domain Eukaryota; kingdom Metazoa; phylum Mollusca; class Bivalvia; order Pectinida; family Pectinidae; genus Pecten; species Pecten maximus. The sequence continues at coordinate 40,044,872 of NC_047016.1, read as the reverse complement.
CGAAAGTAAAAATATGTCGTGTGATGTTTCAGACAATTAAAGATGAATTGTTACAATTGTATAGAAAAAACATCCAGGTGAAATTGATTCGAATTTATTATTTTAATTATGATGACCAGTAATATTTCTTTTTATGTGATGTTAAGAAGTATATTCCGATTAATTGTTTGAATTCTGACTTTTTTTCCACCGCACCAGATGACTATGTACATTTCTCTACCAGCAAATATTTCACATCTGGTATTTTTCATTCAGATTGTTTTTATCTTTCATTTTCTGTCAGCATTCAAACATTATAGGATTAACATTGAAATATTGTTCGTACATGAAATATGTTATCTATTCAGTAGAAATCGTCTGCACATTTTCCAGTTTATTGAAAACTATTCATTCTAGGTCTAGAATGTGATTCTCCTGATGGAAAGTTTGACGATGAACTAATATTGCCTGACTGTCCGGGCACGGAGTACACCTACGGGACCGTCTGTAATGTATCGTGTATCAGGAACTACGAAATCATCGGTAACACTACCATAACATGTGAACGGGAAGGTCCCAACTCTACAAAAATGGTCTGGGACTGGGGAGGAGGCGAGCAACCAACCTGTAATGGTGTGTAGAATCATTAAACGCAAATACAGTTTAGAGTTTTTACAACTTTCTTCCATGTTTTGAATACTGCACATAATCCGTCCATTGCACAATAAAACTGCAATGCATACACATGTATGTTATAAGCATGAAATGTATATTCCAAATTTCCTGTTTTAGATAAATGTCCAGCTATCCAGCCACCTGCTAACGGTGCGTTCGTCTGCCAGACCGCGGGTAATGAGTACTGCAGGTTGTCGTGTGATGTTGAGTTTGGGTATCCCTCGGGAACCAGTAAAAACCAAATATTCTTATGCACGGATCAACAGTTATGGGATCCACCAGAGGCTGACGATTGTACAGGTGAAAGATATTTTAATAATAAAACAAATTCTCCAATTTTTTTTTTAGATTTTTCGAATACGTTAGTTGAAAGACAAGTATTTTCAATGTGCGTAAATCTATATTTTTGTTCGTATTTTGACCTAGATTTTGTGCTAGAATTACGCTTTCAGTTTTTCAGTGGTAATCCCTGTTAATCTTATTTATATATGAATATAATAATCCTGATATCTTATACTGATATTTCAACTCTTTTATATATGAGATTACTCCTTGATTTATCAAAGAAAGTCTTGTTACAGAACGGAGACCCCCAGATGCCAATACTATCGGCGCAGACCTGCATTATTTTGTTGGCGACTGCAATGATTCAAGTGTACAGTCTGGTCTGAAGGATAAATTTCTTGCTTATATGATCGAGTTAGTGAACAATGGATGGAGTAATAGGTGTCCGAATGATACAGGTAAATTACAAGAATGATTTGTCTTTATAGTGATAAACCTTCACTTTCTAAATATATATCTTATATCGTTTTAACAGTAAAAGATATATATCAGAAACAAAAACTACACTAAACGTAAATTTCAAAAAAAAAAAAAAAAAAAAAATGTAGAATATCCGTAATTGATTACATTTATCATTGAGTATCAAGTCGGAATGCACAAAGTGGGCGAATTAAGGGTGAGACATGACCATGCTAGGTTTGAATAATGGCCTTTTACAGTTGCATGTCGTCAGATGAACGATATATACACTCATGAGTTCTGAATCCTATTTTGATATTTTTAGGCTGTATACGTGATACTATTGAAGTCATCTGTGGACCTGTGACCTCTAGACGTAGACGGGAGACAATGGATCTAATCCCCGGTAGAGCGCGACCCTTTGAACTTGTACCTTCCCGCGTCAAACGCACAACTGACAAAGATCATGTAATAACTTTGAAATTCTTACTCGAAATCTCCTGGGTAGGAGGAACCGCAGCTGCCGCTCTACTAGAAAATGACCAAATACTCTACGATATGATAAGTGCTATCAACAGTGAGATAACTAACGGCGGAAGTGCTCTGTCATTTGGTGGTGTGGTTCCTGCTGATGTTGTAGCGGATACTTATCCATTGATGGAATGCCCGTTTGGTCAGACGCCAAAATATGACGGAAACATTCCTAATTGTGGTAGGATTTTTAATCTAATATGTACATGTGTTGCTTTCAGACCATTTTGTCTGCATGGGCAGCAAATTCTTTTTACGTGTTTTGAGATTGTCCTGGAAGTAGGGTGATCAACCTCAATCAAGAATTATATAGATAAACATAAGATACTTTGACCCTTTTGATGAGTCAGTTTAAGTAAGTTTTTATGCATTTATATTACTCTGATAGTAATCTGACGGCGATATATTGCAAATGGAATATGTGGACAGAGAAGAGATTAGGAACAAAACGTTTCATTGTTTTATCTATATTCTAGACACAGTAACGTTATAATAACCTGATCAATAGTGTCTGTTGCATCTGTCATTTCAGAGGGTTGTGCTACCGGCAAGTATTACGAATCCACGAGTTCGTCTTGTGCCAAATGTCCGGTCGGAACTTACCAGAATGAGACTCACCAAACGTCGTGCAAGGCGTGTCCCTCAGATATGTCTACCAAGGAATCAGGCCGGAAAAATATCTCAGAATGCTTTCGTAAGTATATACAATGTACCTTTATTTTTCTACCGATACCGACGCGGTTTAAATATTGAATTTTAATGCCTTCTGGAAAAAAGTTATTAATCACACAACGAAACTGTTCATCATTATAAAACCTTTTCTCGTATTTTTGATCGATCTAGTTGTGTATATGCGTTTGTTTCACTCTATGCTGACCTTTTTTACAGCGGTTTGTCCGATGGGTAGCTACTCAGCATCTGGGGTCATCCCATGTACTAAATGCCCTGTTGGCGAATTCCAACCGAATGCGAACAGCAAGACATGCAACAAATGTGACGTAGGTAAAACAACGATTGGACGAGGGCATATTTCTGCTTCAAACTGTACACGTAAGTGTTTGGATGGACGAAGGAAAATTGGCGGTTTGATTTATAACATACGGCTTCACCTTTGGTATCGTTTTGAATTTGTGAATGGTTGATATCACGTTCTCAAAGGCTATAGTAATCTCGACTCTTTACAATTCTTACAATTCATACAATTCACAACATGCTTCATTGCTTACTTTCATTGCTATGTCTTTTCTTACAATTTATAATATAATTAAGTAATCTGTACACAATCCCTGGGGCAATATGCTTTTATCGACGGACTTTTTTTCTCTTAGAAATTATTATGCCGCTGTATCAGCCAATCAAAAGCGTCGTTACAAACGACGACGTCATCTCTTTCGGTATAGGCTAATAACATTATTTTTAAAGCCAATGGGAAAAAATGTTTGTTACACGTAAGATTCAATTATTTTTATCTTATTTGGTGGTCTCTTTGTAAAAAATGGTTCTACATCCGTTGATATATAATGATTAATTTCTGGGACAGGATTCTGTTTCCTCTACACCAGAAACTCAGTACACGGTAATATGTTTACATAGACAATTGACGATACAATCCCTAGTTTAAACAAGATAACATGTTTGCTCAAAAGTCGCCAGCGACATGGTATGTTATTTATAAACATTATATATTAATCAATGATAAACACACAAGGTGTTGCTAATATTCCCAGGAATTAAGGTAACAGATGACAATAAAATATTATATTGTTATAAACTATAGGTAATAGAAACTGAATTTTTTTTATTTATTATTAGAGACTATATTAAAAAAGTAAATGATACCATTCTCTATCGCTGTAGATAATAGTCTACAGATACTGATAGAAAACCTTTACTTTTATAGACAGTCATACTTAAAAACTGATAAAACCTCTATTTTTCAATAGTTATTGAAAACTGATAAAAATCCTCTATTTTTTATAGACACTTTTAAATAGGTAGCGATTACATTCTCTATTTTTATAAACTATAGTAAATATATCATGCTACAACGCTCTTGTTATAGCCTACGATGTTGTGCTAAACTCCCCTCGAAACAACATGTCATTTCCACCTCTAACAACAACACTAGAATCATTATCTCTGATGTTCTGGATGAAATGCTCTACCGGAAATGTCACCCGACCTTCGTTTGGATTTGTCAACGGTGGTACCCATACATCAATGCTTGATGTCGTTGATGCGGAAACGTTGGAATTATTAAGGTTTTGATGATTTTTATATTATCACTATTCTTAAAAGTAAATAAAGCATATGATATGTTGATATGAAAATGTAATTTTGTACTTTCAAGCTGAAAAATAATACAAAATATATAAGATATGTTAAATATTTATAACTGTTTTGACAGCACCACGATCCAGATAACGACAAACGGTTGGACTCATTTGTCATTTTTGCTGATTTTTATATTATAACTATTTTTAAAAGTAAATAAAGCATATGATATCTAAAGGTATATGTGAAAATGTAATTTTGTACTTTCAAGCTGAAAAATAAAAACAATATACAGATATGTTAAATACATTTTTTCGTATTTACAACTGTTTTGACAGCACCGCGATCCAGATAACGACAAACGGTTGGACCCATTTGTCATTGAACTGGTCAAAAACCGTGAATCAGGCCAAACTAGCGATAAATGGCATCAATGTCGGAACTACTCCAGTCACTACAGGAAATATTGCTGTCTCTGGTTCCCATCTTTTAATAATGCAAAGCAGTGGAAACGATGGCAGTGAGTTACCAAACCTTTCTTCTAATTCGTACCAATAGGTTATTTTATGGATAGTATATAAGATATACGTTTAGGATCAACCATCTTCAATGTAATAGAAATTATTATCATAATAAACAACCACGAAAAAGCTTTAGCACAAATAGAACACTTTATTTTTGATTTTCAACGCAAAACGGAAATTTTTAAATTACATGTCATTTGCCTACTTGTTAATGAGCTTCAAATTCCCGCTTTAAACAATATTTGCCCATCATCATCAGTCTGCGTCCGTCTTGTTATCACTATTTCTTGTGAAGTACAGAAATGATATTTCTCCGATTTCACAAGTAGATTCCTCGTCATCTCTTGGTTCGTTCATGCAGTTATACCCATTCAAAGAAGGACGAGATCAACATGGCCGACAGGCAGCTATCTAGGATTTTTATATTTTAAGTCTGTTATCGCTATTTCTTGAGAAGTACTAGAGGGATAATCTTAAAACTTCACACGTAGTTTTTCATTGGTTCCTAGTTGTGTAAATGTAGGTTTGAGTTTGATCGGGAAACCAAATTGGCTGATAGGCAGCCGCTTTTTACAGTTGAGCGTAATGATCATCTGTGATCCCTTTTTTTCAAAGGTCTAACTCAAAATGTATTTTTGAATTTACGACAAAAGTGTTTTTTTCTGTAAATGTATTTTTTGTATCATTTTAGGATTTTAATGTTTAACGAATATCTTTCAAAAAATACATTACCAAAGCCATGGTGAAGTTACGACTTCTTCATTTTCCTTCCTTTTGTTAAGGTTGTCGAATTTCTGGTTTACAAATGACAAATACCAGTAGAAGTGATGCTGATATACAGACAGACATCACGACGTGTTCACCTAATGTCGACGACGCCATTTACAACATGGACAACTTCAAAGATACCACTGGGGTCGACATTGACACGCCTTCTAAGTGTGACGGTAATGCTTTTATGAAGTCATTTATATGTACTTTTGTAAGAACAAGAAAAGAGATTATGAATCAAGTATGTGTATTTTCTAACTTTAGATTTAAATTGAAATCATTTTGCGTGATACGCTCTCTCTTTAGCAAACATTAACCTCAGACTACATGTGCGCTCATATCATCAGCCAAAAAGTGCCAAAAACATCTATTACATGTATTTATTATGCTTACGAAAACTGCGGCACGCTGACGTCAAATGAATTATAAAGAGCTATAACACAATCTTTATCTTTTAATTTCTCTTAGTAATGATTGCATTTTTTGACGTTATGGACTGATAACATATTTTGAAAATGCTTGCAACAAGCTACATTAAATAATTATTTTCTAAAAGAAATACTTCCTTTTTAAAGAAGTTGACGAGTGCGCCGCATATCCATGTGGTGTCCATTTTTGTGAGAATCTATTGAATGGATACCGATGTTATTGTAAGAGTGGCTACACGGGAGACAACTGTGATAATGCTCCCGACTTCTGTGTTAACAACCAATGCGAGCACGCAGCGACATGTATCAGTGGTGCTTGGAATTATACGTGCGCATGTGCAGTGGGCTTTAAGGGAACTCTGTGCGAGGACGAAATAGGTAACTATTGTAGTACCGTATTAAGAAGGAGAAAAAGCAAACACGAATATAATACGTATTTACAAATAAACGTTAAAACGGGGAAGTACTTGATTTATATCATAAGTTTTTTCAACTTCGTAATTCGGAATTACAGCATGACAAGAAAACTCTAAGATTGCAACCATGTCTTTAGTTCAGTGCTAAAAAGACCAACAATCGTTTCTTTTAACTAACCATTTTGATACATAAACATGGAATAAGTGCATTTAGGATTTTTAAATACAGTTAAAATAAAGTTTTCTTTACCTGCTATTGTGGTTCCTCATTTATGGATGTTTTATTTTCCATCAATAATGTTACTCCTTTCCTTAGTTAATGGAAACTGGGCGGAATGGGGAAAATATGACGAATGCAGTAAAAGTTGTGAAGGAGGAATCCAAACACGGACAAGAACGTGTACCAACCCATCCCCGGGACCGGATGGTGCCGATTGTTCAGGAAGTAGCCAAGATCAAGTCTCCTGTAACACGGATCCATGTCCTAGTAAATACACTTTTTGCGTACTTTACAACAGCTATTTGATTTCTTTTCCATTTTGGGCCATCTGTATCACTTACCAGTCACAGAAGGACGAACAATATTATGATACAGCGTTTTTGCTTTGGCGTATTATAATCTCAATTGGTATTGAATGGTACTTATCGATTGTATGTCTTTTGCGTAATGCTTCCACTATTTTTCTATCAATTTGGAATGTTGTAGAATGTGCCCCAGTCGGATATCTTTTGCTGAAAAGCAGGAACACAAAAAAAGATAATTGTGTAACTGAAGGAGACTACACGCGATGTGAAATAATATGTGAAACAGGAATGGAATTTGTCAATCTACCCTTGAATTACTATGAATGTGGTGCAAACACCTCATATGCATGGAGCGGAATCCCTCCAAGCTGTGCAAGTAAGCTTTCCACCCAGTATTGCGTTTACATACAAGTAGATGTGAAAATGTATTAATTAAAAAAACCAACATAACAGCGTTATATGTTATATTTCAGTTACGATGTATTAATGATCAAAATCGTTTCCGACGTTTTCCCATTGACCGTAAACAGTTCATGAGTTATATCCATCACGATAGCGTTACCAAACAACGTGCTAAGCTACTGTAATCATTGCGCAATAGCATACATCAACATACTACAATTAACATTTATTATCATATTTCACAGCTTCAATTCCTGGAAGGCGTTTGACCGTCCGTACCTCGGGAATATATCCCGTTGCCCTTTCTTGTGGAACAGAGACCGATCAAGCATTAAACTCGGCAGCAGGAGAAGCCCAGTGTGTACGTAACAATGCCTGTGACGTGTCTATATCCACCACCGGATGTTCCTCTAGACGTAAACGAGACACAGCCATAACAGCAGAGATGTCTTTCTCCATTAATTTGGAAGAACTTCAGGATTTCAACCTCACTGCATTGTTAGAAGACAATATCGGTAAGATTTCGTGTTTCATTCGGTTATTTCCGTATTAATTTTAAACATGTCTACCATAACAGTAGAGATGTCTTTCTCCATTAATTTGGAAGACCTTCAGGATTTCAATCTCACCGCATTATTAAAACATAATACAGGTAAATGTTAGCGATTGAGTAATTAACACTTACAAGGTTGGAAAAAGTTCATTGTATAACAGTCAGGTAGCGTCCGATAAATATGCATATGCAAGTTAAGAAAGATTTTCGGAAATGAAAAAAAAATAAAATAAAATAAGTACCGGTACATTTCTGGTATATGAAACAGATATTAATGACATATAAATGTAATCGTCACTTAAAATTGATTAAAACGAGCGCAGAATATATGATCTATAACTACAATAAAACCATGTGTTCTGAAGGGGCAAGTAATTTCTCCTTCGCTGACAATGCCTGCCACGTGTATTGAGAACTAGGATGATGACAAAAAAGTTATCTATATTGAAATTGTATAAACATTAAACAAAGATTGTATGCTTTCAAACAGTGAGTGCAGACCTCCAGACCTACCTCACGGCCATGGCTGAATTGGAACAGACTGCACAGGAAATCAACAACTCTGTCTCAGATTTCTTTGTCGTGAATGTCAACAATGTCCGTTACAACATTGACCCCAGCACGTTTTCTATTTCTGGTGTGATCACATGTCCGAATGGCACAATTACAAACGACGGCGCCTGTGGTAGGTCGATCATGTGTGACAGTATTGTATCTATTCTCTGCTGGTAAGAGGAAATTAGGCCAGATTTATATCGTGAGTAATTGAAATTTTTTGAAGACTTTCATTTACAATTACATTATGAAACGTTGAAAACATTAAACATCGTCGAAGAATATTACAACTGTTTGATATGAATAACATTGCGAGGGACATTCCCATAGAAATACTTTATATTGCATTATAAAACAATATTCATTCATGTAACGTTTTTGCGAAATATCTCGATTAAACACTTCTTATCGTCAATATTTACATTATATCACAATACGATATGTGTTTGGCTACAGTTCAGTGCCCAGCAGGCACAAGCGAAGAAAACGGATGGTGTGTTTACTGTGAACTAGGGACTTACCAGAACCAGGAAGGACAGACTGAGTGTCTAGCATGTCCGACTGGTTATACCACGCAGTTTGTGGGGATGATTGACGTCGCCAACTGTTCTGGTAAAATCTTTACATAATCATACTGAATGATAATTATTCAATTCTAAGTTGCTTTTGAGCGATAAAAAGGGGGAAAAATTGGTTTATATTGTGATGCAAATATATTCATATATAACATTTGCTGTCCTGTAATAAATTGAGTTGCAGTCAATATCATTTATGTACTGTACAATGAATTATCATAAAGGATAACCATTTGTTATTTAGGAGTGTTGCTTCCTGACTGTGAAATAGTTTGCTTTCTTGCTTATAATAAAAACTGGGACAGGAATAGTAAGAAAGCTATACTGATTAAAAAAAAGTCATTTTCAGTGTGATACTTATTCGTGGTCATCCGTCCATTATCTACCTTTCACAGTATAATTTAAAGTAGGAAGAATAACATGACTGCAAGTTTTAGGTTCAGATCCACGCTGTACCTACTTAAACTAGTATTTATTATAAGTGATGCGTTTAAAATGAAGTGATTTCACACAGTTGAAGAAACGTCAACAACCAGTACTTCAGTTGATGCATCAAGTACAACAGCTATACCTACAACTACAACATCCCCGATTTCCTCGTCCTCAACCGAAAGCGGAACCACTATTACAGAGGAAAAAACAACACCTGTTACAAAGAATGGTCCGTTCAGGATTGGGAAGAGTATGTCCTTTATAAGCTTTCATTTTCGCAATAATACGGTATGGTTGATGATATTTTCCCAGTCATTATAAGTAAAATAAAAATTGATACAAACGAATTATCACAAACTGTGTTAAGTTTGCGAAATCTAAAACCTCCGGAAATAAATCCATCTCGGGTCATCACGTCCCAATAAATTCAACAACTACACATTATATCACATTGATCATTTGATCATATTCTATATGAATTTAAATACATGAATGCTCTTTCTTCATAACAACGGAAATTTAATATCAAAATATATCCGCATTCGACAGTGTATGAAAGACGAGGTTAATAATTGTATCCTCTAAATCGTGTTTTACAAACACAAATGCTGATATTAATAACGTAGTTTACCGAACACTGCTAATGTTACTAAAACACACGTGTCAACAATGTAGCTAGACAGATGCTTATGTTGATAATGCAAACGATTTTGGTTTTCATATGATCACACTTATCAAATATTGCGATGATCAAGTTGTCCTTTCTCTTCAAAACATTGTGTTCGTATGTGTCTGGTAGTACGGATGGCACAGTGGTTGACCACTTTGGTTTTCTCCGAGATTCCTTCAACAGTAAGATTTCTCGAGCGCTTTCATCTAGGTCAGAAAGAATGGTTAATGTAAGTTGCTATAACTTGTTTGGCGATGGTTGTAAAACATATAAAGTTTACATTCATGTGTTTCAGGATCAACGATGACTATTTTAGTCATTACGATATCAGTAGTGTCGGTCGCCGTTATTATCTTAGCTGCTTCTATTACCATTTACTGCAAGACCCGAAAGGAACCCAGGTATGTAACATAAAACATATATTGTCTCGTAATGAAATCAAGACATATTTTGCGTTAGTAAAGGTAGAAAATAAGCTGTATATATATGTTGATGTATTTTAAGACGGTCTTAATTCTTATTCAATTGAAATGTTTAAATTTAACTATCTAATATATTTTGAAATTGTATGTTTTACAAAGTTTCGATTTATAATCAAGCTAATCTCTCAGGCCGAGTATTCCATTACCTATATCAATTATTATATATGTAGATATGGACACGCGTTGTACTTCAGCTTGGCAACAATCTGTTCATTTTATGTATATTCGTAAAAGATAGTTTAGACCATGATGTATTTAAATTGCCATTTGCAGAAACCGGTTGAGATCACGTGACAAGTACACACGTCAGAGAAGTTCGGTCTCCATCAACATGGTAAACCCGACATTTCATACGAAGTTCGAACACCCTCCACAGTTTAACGAGTATAGCGAAATGCCCGGTAATCTGCCGTATGCAACAATCATGGAAACGACAACAGCAATGGCGAATGAAAAGACATCATCTTTCACGAAACATACTTGATATGTTTGGAATTACAAAGAAAAAGAACAAAACAACTTTTTGGACTTTGTCATTCACCAATTACATTAAACAATGATACGTGCAGGTCTACGAACAAAAATACAAAACAAGTATCAAAGAATTGATAACAATCAAAAAACATTTAATTTAGCTTCTTCAAAATCCTAAACAATTCAGACTGTTACCATTAGATTCCTAAACAATATATTAAAATTAACAATTATTTACATCAGTTTTCTTTTTAACAATGTGTTATAACTGGTGTAATCAGTAATTGACAGTGTGTTATCCTTGTTGCGTAAGTTATCAACAGTATGTTATTATTGTTATCATAAGTTATTACCAATGTGTTATCATTGTTATCATCAGTTATAGACAGTGTGTTATCATTGTTATCATAAGTTATTACCAATGTGTTATCATTGTTATCATCAGTTATTACCAATGTGTTATCATTGTTTCCTTATTTATTGACAGTGTGTTAAAATTGTTATCATTAGTTATTGACAGTGTGTTATCATTGTTAACATCAATTATTGACAGTGTGTTATCATTGTTATCATCAGTTATTGACAGTGTGTTATCAGTGTTATCATCAGGTATTAATAATGTGTTTTCATTGTTGTCATTAGTCATTATCAGTGTGTTATCATTGATATCATCAGTTATAGACAGTGTGTTATCATTGATATCATCAGTTATAGACAGTGTGTTATCATTGTTATCATCAGTTATTAACTATGTTGTCATTGTTATCATTAGTTATTAACAGTGTGTTATCGTAGTTATTAATTATTAACAGTGTGTTACCATTGTTATCATCAGTTATTACAGTGTGGTATCATTGTTATCATCAGTTATTGACATTGTGTTATCATTGTTATCATCTGCTATTGACAGTGTGTTATCATTGTTATCATCAGTTATTACAATGTGTTATCATCAGTTATTAACAGTGTGTTATCATTGTTATCATCAGTTATTAACAGTGTGTTATCATTGTTATCATCAGTTATTACAGTGTGGTATCATTGTTATCATCAGTTATTACAGTGTGTTATCATTGTTATCATCAGTTATTACAGTGTGGTATCATTGTTATCATCAGTTATTAACTATGTTGTCATTGTTATCATTAGTTATTAACTGTGTTATCGTAGTTATTAATTATTAACAGTGTGTTATCATTGTTATCATCAGTTATTAACAGTGTGTTATCATTGTTATCATCAGTTATTACAGTGTGGTTTCATTGTTATCATCAGTTATTACAGTGTGTTATCATTGTTATCATCTGCTATTGACAGTGTGTTATCATTGTTATCATCAGTTATTACAATGTGTTATCATCAGTTATTGACAGTGTGTTATCATTGTTATCATCAGTTATTAACAGTGTTATCATTGTTATCATCAGTTATTGACAGTTTGTTATCATTGTTATCATCCGTTATTGACAGTGTGTTATCATTGTTATCATCCGTTATTGACAGTGTGTTATCATTGTTATCATCCGTTATTGACAGTGTGGTATCATTGTTATTGACAGTGTGTTATCATTGTTATCATCCGTTATTGACAGTGTGGTATCATTGTTATTGACAGTATGTTATCATTGTTATCATCAGTTATTGACAGTGTGTTATTGGCATCATCTGTTACGATTAGTTATCCTTAATTATTAATAGTGTGTTATCATCTGTAGCAGTATATTAGATAGATAATCATCTTTTTGTGTTTTTTTTTAGTTAGTGACCTCGCGTACCTGGTTTCTAATCTGTACATTTTCCGGATAAAATCAGCATCAGGATAATATTTTATTTTCAATTTTGATTATATTCTTTCTATGTGTGTTATAAATTTTCTAATTGTAGTTGTTGATATAATTCGTGAATTGTTTTGATTGTTTGAAATGTTGATTTCTATTACGACGAAATGTTCCAGTATAGGTATTGAAGATGTGTATTCGTGTATTTTTCGCACAACTTTTAAGTTTTTATTTGATTTTAGTTTGAATTTACCAATAAAAGATTCACAAAATTGGTTTGATTCCATTATTCAATATTTTCGGGTGAGTGTTGAATTTCCTACATGAGACCCTGTAACATCAGGAACAAACACCCGGTTTGACAATGCTTTATTTCAATATAGTAACATTTACATTATTTCTTTTGCATTTTGAAGAAAAACTAGGTTTCAAGTAACAACCGGTCAACAACGTATGAATTAGTGTGATTCAAAACGACATTACAATCAAATGCATTCTTCTACGCTGATATATACTCTAATAACGTACAAGTTTCACGGGAAAAACAAATAGTACGGCCATTAACGCATGGATTTCCGGTTAGTGAGATGTCAATATTAGAAACATAATATAACAATGATATGAAAAAAAAAGTCGTGTCAAGAAACGAAGTCGGTAATAATTCAATAAACATTTTACCTATTTTGATCATGTTCATTTTGTAGCTGAAAGGTCAGAGCGGCATCCTAATTTTCTTTTCAAATGAATAACAGATACAAAGCGATTGAAGTATTGTACTTACATATTGGTCAAACAAGTTCGATAATTAATCCCTTCAATATTCCAAATGCTATTGCTATAATTAAGGTCATATAGAATTATTATCTTAAAATGTCATTTGAATATGGAACTTAAATAGAGATGGAAACAGCTATATATCTAATTAAATATATATACTTTTAATGACAGGCTGTTTGGTACGTAAAGTATGAAGCATGCGTCTTGAAGAGGCAAAGTGTTTCTTCTTTTTATTTACAGCCTCTACGAAAGAATGGTTTTACGTGGATTCGGCTTAACCAATCAACGCAACGAGGGATTATTGTCAGGTGTATTTTTATTGTTAAATTCCACAAATGTGCATGATGCAGTCTGATAGCTGAACATGTTGGCGTATCTATATTTAAATTTTTCTAGTACTTAATGAATTATGTGTAATTTTGATAATGATCAACTGTAATTGAATGGTTTAGAGAAATAACTGAATGTTGCTGAAACTCAGAGGTTACAAAACGGACCCAGGCTACTCGCGATGTACGATTCCTGACAACTGACATTAGTCAGATGCGGCTGCGCTGTGTCAAGTCTACTGGTTTTCAAACATTTGATATAAGGGTATGTAATACAGTATATTCATGTATATTGTTAGGTCGTTGTAATCCCTATCATTGTAACTCACCAAAGAAAAGAATGATGCATTAGTAAGAGAGTAATTCAATAGTAACTATGTGTATACTTGTAACAAAGCTTTTCATTAGCACAACTCAAACAATATAGCTTTTATAGTTGCTCAAAGGGAGGTATCAGCTTAGGTAGCTCAGATAAATTGAACACAGATAAAAAAAAAAGATAGAAGTAATATGAAACTGACTATAAATGTTTTGCCTTTGTCATCGTATTTGGTTTGATCTCCGAATAGTCGGGACATGTGAAACATACATTATTACATCTAGTGACATGTCCACCTTTGTTACGTTAGTAACAATACATAAAATTGTTGTGGAAGTTTTCAAATAATCTGTCATTTCTACAATGTTTCAATTATTACTTGATTTTTCAGTTGCCATTTCTTATCCTAGCACATTCAATTACAAAATAACGCTGAGTACAGTAATTGTTTGCGATGTTTTAACGTCATTTTAGAAACATGATATACGCCCATATCTTATTACCTAAAAGACCGCTGAAGCTGTCAGCGAACGTCAGACTACATACTAAGATCTACTATCTATAAACTGGACATTTAATTGCCCAAATTAAATTCTACTTCCAATTGTCGGTAATTATGACTTCGAAACTTCCTCCTTCCTTTTTTTTGTTTGTTTTGAAGTTTAGCACTATACTTGGGGCCAAGTATGGCTCGATATCCAATCATGTAAGTTAAAATAGTTATATATGAACAGACCTAGCCAGGAGAAGACGGACATTATGTGTTTATTTACAAATGAAATGTTTCAATTAGCAAATAACCTAACCGCGCTATGTTGTCCAAAGGGTAGAAGCATAAGACAAATGGCAATGTTTAGGTGACTTTCGCATCTCGAATCAGAAGGCACTGAAGCAAATCCTTAATTCTGTAGGGAATTCCCCCATTTGTCGCCTTTTCCCATAAGCAGTTCTTTACTTGGCACGAGTCCCCAGTTAAAGATGTACAAATTGTAATCTTGATTAGTAGAATTTAACTTTTATCTAAAACATGACAGAAGAAAATTTCATTTTTAAATACAAGTTTTACATAAAATAAAAATTATTTATTGAATACGCCGCAGAAGATAATCAATATATATTTTAAACTGCTTAAGAATAGCAATAACACACTAATTGGTGTTGTTTTATTAGTGTACATACTTAGTTACACTGCAATAAAAAAGATTTAATCTACAGATAAATTCCAGAATAATGAAACGAATTTAGACGTGATATCTTAAATAGACCCCCCCCCCCCCCACAAAAAAAACAAAACAAACAAAACAACAACAACAACAACAAAACACAACACAGTAGTCACATGTCCTTGAACGAGTTTTGAAAAGAGTGTTGACTTCTAAAAAAGGTTTGTGTATTGACTAATGTGTACTATTGTTTCTACTATAAACACCCTACTGTAATAAATTTTAATGTTAAAGGGACTAAATGGTTAGATTTCAATAATTTCTACATACATTTGATTTCCGGAAAGCGTTGTGATACTTGAAATTAGATTGTTTACAAAATTATGACACTTTTTGTGAAATATTGGCAATGTTCATCAACTTCGAAATATCGCTGAACAACATTTGGTGTTTACATCGGAGAGAGCCGAGTGCGTCACATGATTTCGGTATCCTCGCTTTCACCCGACGAAAATGGAATCGAGATAAGTGTAAACATTTGTCACGTGGATGTAGAACATGTGATTACTTTGCAATCGGATGGCTTATACGGTCTCTAGGAATACCAATCGTTATTCACTATTGTTGATTGAGAGCTCAAACAGATAAAAGTACGTAATAACCCTCAGAAGTAGCATGTGAAATTTTGACATTCGGCAATGGGGCCTCCAAAGGGGACTTCGTTTCGTTTTTTTGTGAACTACGAAAATATTATTATTATTCATCTTTGAAGTGTTCATTCAATTCAATATCGTCCCAATGTAAGAAATCGAAGTGTAAACTCAAATTGGAATTGCTATTTTGTATGACCGTAAGTGCTGCGACGACGTAACAGTTATACAATATATGTCTCTGTTGTAACATACAAAAAAAAAGGCCGATCACTAACGTGTTAGGCCTACCAAAATGTGAATTCGATTTAAATCTGATTAATGGAGATCGACATTGTAAATTGATTGCACTGTGTGCAATACACAAACTGTAGGTCTAGCTATAAGAAAAAATAATTCAGTTTTACCAGGAAAATTTTAATTTATTCGACTGAATTCCCTCGGCCTTTCAGATTGACATCCTAATTAAAAATCGGAACCTTCATTGAGTTAGTAGTTTTTGCACTTAACTTTGCTTCTGTTTAATGATTGTAGTTAAAATGTTGTTGATAGTCTTGTACGTTATTTGATGAATTATATAATTAAATATGTACGTTAACAAATGGATAATAATGATACATGGTAAAAGATGGATATGAGTATTGTTGATAGTTGATTATCTCATTTATATCAATAATATATTATCTCATTTATATCAATTTATCATCGATATAAATGAGATATTTAATTCACAAAACTGATGTCCATACTGTTTTAATAATTCAATGATTAGCTGACAGTCTCAATGACAGTCATGGATTGAGGAATTGGACTATTCTCAAGTTTACCTACATGTACAATTATGTTCATTTATATGTTACATGTTCTTGTATTTCAGTCGTCGACCTCAATAGCATCTTGATTTGCAAGTCAGCAGAACATGCAATCTAACTATATATGGGTAGAGGTCAAGGTCAAGAAAATATAGAAAACGTGAAAATTTAAGCATTTTATTCGTAATCACCTTGTCTGTTTGCCCATACACATAAGCTGAATTATCTTATTTCAAGGAAATTGTTTTAACACCTGTGCAGTGAAAAAGTTTGATATGAAACCAAAATAAATTATTGAATTCATGGAAAACTTTTGTTTTATTTACAATATTTCATATGCATCAGTTTTCAACGATACTGGCTTATGTAAAACAAGAGGCCCATTGGCCTTAATGGTCACCTGAGTTTTGTACAATTCCAACAATCTGTCATGTGTAAAAAATCTTTTTCTATTAGCCAATTTTTCTGATCTCTCTGCGGGCAAGCCTCTTTAATTAGAAAAAAAATGTTATCGAAAATTGATCGGTTGGTGGTATCTGATTACAAACCAATATAGGAATTGGTTATGTTTTTAAACTGATTACAAGATGTCATATACTATATAGACCAGAACATGTAATCAAACTTGACGCTTATATACGTATATATATCTATATCAATATGCAAATCATAACGTAATAACAGTTTACAGTGATACATGACTTGTGTTGTATAATTATGAGAATTGTGAATGTTAAGCATCGACAGAAACTATTCCACGACTTTCTAATTGTACGACCCAATAAATAAATAATGTTCTTCCTTAGCATCCAAATACTAATGATTTATATAAATATTTGCTAATTAATGGCCTCTAGGATTACGTAGTAATTAATTTACTATGAAACATACCTAAGTGCGACTAGTAATTGTGTCGTCCGTAGTGACTGGATGGCTTCAGTTTCTTTATGACCAGACGCTCTACATGTAGATCTCAGGCTTGCTTTCAAAACTGTACAACGGAATATTAATAACACAATGTAAACTCAATGTGTAATATACAGGCAGTCTAACAAAAGCATAAAGTCATCAAGTTTACTTTCTGGTATAATACGATTAATTTGACAAAATGTCAAAATCCCCTCTTGGGCGCCCCTTCGATTTGTATGCCCATTTCTGACTTGTGGAAGCCAATACCAAGCGATTCATGCCGTGTTAACACTACGTGACCTTTCTTAAGCTTAATCTCGATATCAGTTGTTACCATTTATGATAATTATGTACCGTCAAGTCATCATCTGGGCGTACACGACAGTTGATCTACGAAACATCGAAGTCCAGTGCTGTCAACTAACCTGTTCAAGGCATTAGCTTGGCCAAAGGAGGGTCTGTTTTAATCCCTTCGGTCTTATTTAACTGATGCCATCTGCTTGCTCTGTCTCTAAGATACGTGTTCGTCTTTGTGAAGTTAAAATCACGTTCTCGATTCTTCGTTTCTTCGTGCTCTCGGTTAAAACTGATTCAGAACCCTTCCACTTAGATCGGGTGTTCGCCATCTTTGTTATGATGTTTCCAATTTCCCGCATCGCGCATGCGCATAGGTACGCATAGGTATTTGTTTACACACATCGAAAAATAATAATATGAAATAGCTACTAGGTTGATCATATTTATTTTATTTTTTTTTCATTAAATTTTAACAAATTGTTATGGACACTTTTGAAATGTATAATTAACATAAAGTACATAACTTTTTAAATCATTTTAAATCGTATACCCTTTTTTATATATTATTTAAGTGGAAATCTAGCCATTTAGTCCCTTTAACATCAATCAACCGTTAAAATGTTAAACGCATATATCGTACGGTATTTCCTTACAAAGACGTTGTTCGTTTTAATTGATATAACCATACAATATGTAATGAAAAGATATGAAAAGTATGGGATATTTTTTTTTATTTATTTTTTTTTTTTTTTGTGATTATTGTATGTTGAATGTCAGTAAACAATAATTATCAATGTACGATTCTAATCATCTAGCGGACAACAATTATCAGTAGATAGATCTTCTTAATTACGATTATGAATAAAAAAAATCAAGGTATTTTTACATTCATTCACTTAACATGAGAATCATTTTCCTGAAAACTGGACATTTATTTTCACGTGAATATCGTAGATACTATTAAGTTAATTGGCAGGTAAATGAAGGCATGTTTGTTAAATACTCTTCCAATTGTCTTTCTAAATGGTTATAGACATGCTTGTATTTCAAAGTTCTTTTTGTGTAAAGTTGTACTATCATGTTATGTTGCTACTTATCAACAACATGATAAGTAGATCCTATGTCATAATCTGACAGTTCGGAGAATAATTAAAATCAATATAGCTCAGTAACAAGATGTCACACAATGTTGAAGGTGGATTTCCCGTTAATTAATCTATCGTTAATTTTAGTGATTTAAACTTCCCTAATGGCTTGGCAGTCGGCCTGGATATTCTCAATATCATTAAAAGACAAACAATGTGTATTATTCACTGTAAACCGTTTCATCTGACCAGTCGAATCATGTTGATATAAAATAGATGTTATAATAACGAAATATGGTATTTATAGAAAGGGAATGTTTTAAGTTAGCTCATTTTTCGAATTGAGGTAAAGTATAATTTTGTATACGTCCGGAAACGCAAACTTGGCAGTTATTTGGTATTTAGTTGCAACATCTCATATGAAAAGCTTTAAACATATGCTTTGGTGTTGTTCAAGTTAAAATGATCCGTGTATGTTTCGTAGAGAGAATATGCACATAACTTTCACGACAATCTCGTAAACAAGCTGAAGTGTTACGAAATGTAAGGCAAACCTGAGATAAAATGAAGTTGCCTTACTCCAAGGCCTCTTTCAAGTACTAAACCCTAAGCCGGAATTATATGAGGCACATGATTAACAGAAATATGGAATATTTTATAAAACGAAACGACAGTGACGTCCCTGCCATTGAAGACTTAATTTAACAACTCCCTATAGTCTTGAGTTGTGATGTGTACTTTTCACAGTTTCACAGAGAAAATTAGGTTTAGCTATGACATTGATGGAATGATCCACTATGAAATAATTATTCTCTGATATTGGAAAAAAACAACAACAACAAAACACAAAAAACAAAAACCCAATATAAAAAAAAAAAAACCCAAAAAACCCAAACTTAATCATAGACTGGTTACCAGCCCCTAACCTTGTGTACATAATTGCCCAGATGAAATGCTTCACTTATTATGAAAACATGTTAAAGAGCAAAAATCATTGATCTTATCTATATTTATAATATTCTAGAGACTGAGACTAGTCTAATAGGCTAAATATACCTAACGACTATTGTTGTGTGCTTCACTTTCGATAGCAATAGCAACTACATCATAGAAAAATGTCGAATAACAGACTTACTCGTACGACAATGCCTGTTTGTTTGTATAAGGTTTAAAGAGCTCCATGCAACCACAGGAACTTATAACATATTTCATCTTGACTGATACATTTAAAAGAGAACTGGGCAATGATAAACATCTCAACTAAATTGGAGTTCTAAAGGGACCATTGAAATGTTTTTTTATACACGTTGAAGTGCCATGCCTTGTAGAAACAAATTGCCATAAACATAATACGCCATATACATGCAGACATTTTTTTTATCGAGTGAACCGCAGAAAATTCACCCATTGTAAACAGCAGGATAATTTTTCTAGTCAACATTTATCTTCGAACTAATCAGATATGACGGTACTACGTTGTAAATTATCATCAATACGAGCATTTACAATATATCCCCGTATATAAAACGGTCATCATACATTTTGTGCCTTTATATCGGCGATGACATGTTTTCTCTTTAGGGTAGTTTACTTTATTAATAAGGTAGATTTTTTCATTGAACTGTAAATATAGCTTGCATTGCTTATCTGCATTTTCTATGAAACTATTCTATACAGCGTTTTAGTGTTAAATATAGTGGACTTCGTCATCATATGTTTTGAATACACATTAAAACATTCTATGTTTGGAAAACTGCCTATTGCCCTAGTTTCAAATAACAGAATTTCCTACTTTTAAATTAGATTAAATTTCCTCCTGTTTGTCAGACGCGCCACAGTCAGCCTGTATTCACACGACGCTATATCAAGATTGAACAAGATACGCCATTAAATCTCGAATTGTGTAGAACTAGCACTGACTGCCCTTTGTATTTAATCTTACTGTGAAGGGAATGAATAGAACGTTTATGAGTTGATAACGATAATCAACAAGTCTTTAACTTCCCATATTTGTTCACATACAAAAACATTCGAGGCGGAACACCGGCCGGAAGTTTGATTCACGACCACTTTTGTTAATTTAGAATTATGGGTAATATATATCATGTCGTGTATTTACCGTCGATCATCTGTATCCAAATTAAATGCATTATTCGAAATCAATAAAGGTAATGTAAAAAAACTCGTAGGAATTATAAATGCGACAGATAAGAGAAACTTACTTTAAGATATTCCAGTTATTAGACCCCGCATAGTGAGATATGGTACATTTTAGTAATAAGTTTTTCCGTCCGTCCACCGTCCGTCTCTTCGTCCATCCGTCACTGTCGGTGTTTATGGTTTCAACACAATATCTTTAGCACTATTTGTCGATTGCATTCAGGCTTTACAAAATGCTTCCTTGAAGAAAATCATTGCTTTGAATAATTTTCTATGTTTAGCGTTCAAATATCACTGTTGCCATAAATAACAAATCACTGGATGCACAACATATCGTGCTCTGTGAGGCAGATTTCACATTATTCAGTGCTTCCTTGAAGAAAGTGCCATCTTGGGGTTGTTTTTCAAGGTCACTTATACTATAAATATAATTACTTTTCATCGTTTGATGAGATCTGATATGACCAATTGCATCGAGGTGTCTTAACGTAAATGTTCCTCACAATAGCTGTGGTACTGTACGGACCAATTGTACCCAGACTTTTATTCAGGGCAAAATGTTTAGAACCTTTTTTTAATAGTGCGACAAATTCATCACAATTTTACATTTCATAGCTATATCTCAAAAAATCATCAAAATCTTCCTCATATATTAATCGATTTATTTTTTCAATTGCTAGGATTAAGTACACGTGATTTCCAAGCTACACTGTTAACATGTCCCAGTCTACCTGATATTCAATTATTAATCACGATTTCTTTGACAAATGACCGGAAAACAAGTTGAGGGAAAAATAGAAACAAGTTTGTTTAAGGAAATGTCCTTGACATACCTTCAATGTAACAGGTGTCAAATGTGTTAAAGTCTTTCAATGTTTTTCTCACAATAGCCAACAGGCCCAAAGTCATAATATTCGTCCAATTTACATAAATACATATATATACATGTTGAGGTAATGTAATCAAATTCAGAGATGAAGGTCAATAATCCAAAAGGACTAGGTCTATGTTTTAATATTCCCACTGGTAAACATTATGTTATAACAGGATGAAGTAAAGCTGGCTGGAATTTAACTGACCGAAGGCCAGGGTCATTGGGCCAAAGGCCAAGGTCAAATAAACTCATGCACATCGATTGATGCTATCATCCCACGCACGGCATAGCGGAAAGTCAAATATGAATATGGAAGGTAGGAAAACATTTGGAGAACTTCTTCATATATTCATACAAAAATATTGCAATCTTAACGGCAATAATATCCAGTTAGGTTACCAAAATCGCTTTATACAATGCAGAATAATCACATATCTAACACCTAGTATAGGTATTTATACAATGTATTTTAATTATTCATTCTATAACTACAAATTCTTGTGTAATTATCGACATCTCAAACGTAAAGAATAATCACTTTAACATCATTTTCTTCAAGAGAACTTCACTCTGTTGATTTGGTTTTAACTATCTCCAATCAACACAAATGTATAGGGATAAAACACATTTATGTCAAGGATGTTAGGTAAATTAATGTATAGGATGTATAGGAATGTTTTGTATTGAATGTATAGTACATAGTTATATATGATGTAGAGTACATTATTACATTGGATGTATAGTACATAAATGTATAGAATGTATAGGTCATCATTACATAGGATGTATAATACATTAACATATAATATGCATAAGCCATTAATATATATGATGTAAATGACATTTATGTCAAGGATGTACAGCATATAACACTATTGTATAAGTTTTCTTGAATATTAATGTATAGTACATTAATGTATAGGATGTATAGTTCATTAATATATATGATGCATAGTACATTAATGTATAGGTTGTATAGTACATTAATGTATATAATGTATAGAATATTAATGTAAAGGATGCATTTAACATTAATATATAGGATGTATATAACATGAATGTATAAGTTGTATAGTACATTAATTTATAGGTTGTATAGTACATTAATGTATAGGTTGTATAGAACATGAATGTATAGGTAGGTAGGGGCCGCGGTGGCCGAGTGGTTAAGGTGTCCCGACACTTTATCACTAGCCCTCCCCCTCTGGGTTGCGAGTTCGAAACCCACGTGGGGCAGTTGCCATGTAGTGACCGTAGGCCGGTTGTTTTTCTCCGGGTACTCCGGCTTTCCTCCACTTCCAAAACCTGGCGCGTCCTCAAATGACCCTGGCTGTTAATAGGACGTTAAACAAAAACCAAACCAAACCAAACCAAAAGAATGTATAGGTTGTATAGTTCACTAATTAATAGGATGTATGGTACATTAATGTATAGGTTTTATGTAACATTAATGTATAGGTTTTATGTAAGATTAATGTATATGATATACGGTGCATTAATGTATATGATGTATATTACATTAATGTTTAAGATGTGTAATACATTAAGGTATAGGATGTATATAACATTAATGTATAGAATGTATAGTACGTTAATGCATAACTTGTCTAGAACATCTATGTATATGATTTATAGTCTATTAATGTATATGATGTATAGTACATTAATGTATAGGATGTATATAACATTTATTTATATAATGTGAAATCAATAATGTATTGGATTTATGGGAAATAAGGATGCATAAATGGTCAGTTTTGGACGTTTTACAAGCCTGGGTAAAAATAAATAAGTAAACATAAAACATCTATGTTTCGTAACAATTTCTTACAGAAATGAGTATGTTCCCATTTCAATTGAGTGAGTTGGTAAAGAAAAGTTGCTATATTTATATCGTGTTTGAAATATGTTTCCTACATTGCATGTTCATTCTAGTTGGTGTGTTTCCATGGATGTGTTGTCAATAACAATTTATGTGGCGACATTATTGTCCGCGCTTAAAAATCAAGTCATTCGATACACACTGCTATGATGTAATGTATTTAGGGATTGAATCTTGATTTGGTCGATTTCATGGGGTCATGAATTCAGTTGCTCTTGAGACAAATTTAATGAACTGCGAAGCAGTTCATGTTGAATTTGTCTCAAGAGCAACTCAATTCATGACCCCATGAAATCGACCAAATCAAGATTCAATCCTTATATTTCAATTGGGTTTTTTTTCGAATAAAAAAGTCGAAAGACACTAATGTCTCCAAGCTTTTGCAAGTCCAAATGCGGAAAAGCCAAAGGAGATCCGGTTGTGCATGTCTAGTCGGTCGAGTAAAATAGTCCGCCTTTTTAGGATTAAAAAACAGCAATATTTTGTCAAAATATAAGTATTTAGCATATCTGGTCTTTCATAAAATACAAGAATACATTATAAATCTGACAATTTTAATAATTAGTCCATGTTTTTAACAACAATGTAGAAAAGTGAATTCGTTCCGCGGAAGGATTTTGTCTAGGTATTCATACGCACTGACCAATGTTAATCTGGTCAAATTCATGAGCAAATGAAACATATTAAGTTTGGTAGTTTCATTGAGTCCAACTTGAGTAGAAATTGAAATATAATACAATGAAGATTCTATATACAGTGGGTAAATTTAAAGATTTCGGAATTCGTTCTAAAAATAAAGGCAATTCACAACGTCCTTGTTCCGGGTAACATACCCAGTACACCTCTGTCCCAATAGATTTATCTTACGTCTGATCTAGAGCGGAGAGGACGTTGTTACGGCAATATGGTTGCATAATATCACTACTGATGTCCTGTTGAGAAGATGGCTGCCAAACATTGTTTTCTCTTCGCTGCATTGATTAGCGCTTCACTTCTTTCAATTTCATACGCATCATTTTCGGAAGTTATTCAGCATTACATGGTAAGTTTATATCCATAGATGGTTTTAGTGTATAGACGTAGATATACTCATTCCTATTTATCATTAATAGTTATCTTATATTATGAACGTTCTTGTGCTAATTTAGTTTGCAAGCAAGTACATGCTTTTTACAACAAGTTCACTTTTGAAAACAAAGGCATGGCATTCAGTTGAATCTAACTTGTATATGTATCTTTCCGATATAATCATATTAAGTGATATTTTTATGACTTTATGATATTTTTTTACATCCGGTATGACAAGCTAGGCGTGCGGGCGTGGTGAGGGTCGCCTCCGATATATGAACTGATATTATAACCTATATCACACTCTTTCAACTTTGAAACATCGTGAAGACGTCAATTTATACTTTTGCTACATGTGACGTATAATCTTTGGTGCTGAACTTTTATATTTTGGTGTATATTAACAACAGTAATTAGCAACTATCAACGTTATCCGGGTCTATTTTAAGAACGCGCACCTGCATTCTACACACGTATACCTATACATAACCGGTTTAACTGGTACTCAGTGACGACTGTATATGATGGATACTAACTCTGCTAACTCTGCGGTCCCTGAATATAAATGTGAAAATTTTGCTGACATTGCTCAGTGTTTCAAAAATTTACACTACTCATTTCAACTGGAAATTGCGAAAGTTAATGAACAGGTGACCATAGTAACTAAACGAGTGGAAACGGGTGCACCTAATGAGTGACCAGGGAGTAATGAGTGTCCAGGGAGATATTTTTCACGCCCAGGAATTCATTAATGAAGATTTTTTGATATTTTTTTCTGTAACATACATATTATCCCATTATCTACCACCATGCAAAATCTCACTTCGATCGGACCAGTGCATATTATGTAAATGCACCGATGAAGTTATTTTTTCTGAAACATACATATTATACCTTTATCTAACATCGTGCAAAATTTAACTTCGATCGGACGAGTGCATAATATTAAAATTTTACCATTAAATCTTACGATGTTACGATGAAGTTGCCCTGTATTATGGCTGCGGTTGGCATATGAGTGGCAAGTACATGCTTTTTACAACAAGTTCACTTTTGAAAACAAAGGCATGGCATTCAGTTGAATCTAACTTGTATATGTATCTTTCTGATATAATCATATTAAGTGACATTTTTATGACTTGATGATATTTTTTACATCCGGTATGGCAAGCTAGGCGTGCGGGCGTGGTGAGGGTCGCCTCCGATACATGAACTGATATTATAACCTATATCACACTTTTTCAACTTTGAAACATCGTGAAGACGTCAATTTATACTTTTGCTACATGTGACGTATAATCTTTGGTGCTGAACTTTTATATTTTGGTGTATATTAACAACAGTAATTAGCAACTATCAACGTTACCCGGGTCTATTTTTAGAACGCGCACCTGCATTCTACACACGTATACCTATACATAACCGGTTTAACTGGTACTCAGTGACGACTGTATATGATGGATACTAACTCTGCTAACTCTGCTGGTCCCTGAATATAAATGTGAAAATTTTGCTGACATTGCTCAGTGTTTCAAAAATTTACACTACTCATTTCAACTGGAAATTGCGAAAGTTAATGAACAGGTGACCATAGTAACTAAACGAGTGGAAACGGGTGCACCTAATGAGTGACCAGGGAGTAATGAGTGTCCAGGGAGATATTTTTCACGCCCAGGAATTCAGTTAATGAAGATTTTTTGATATTTTTTTCTGTAACATACATATTATCCCATTATCTACCATCATGCAAAATCTCACTTCGATCGGACCAGTGCATATTATGTAAATGCACCGATGAAGTTATTTTTTCTGAAACATACATATTATACCTTTATCTAACATCGTGCAAAATTTAACTTCGATCGGACGAGTGCATAATATTAAAATTTTACCATTAATCTTACGATGTTACGATGAAGTTGCCCTGTATTATGGCTGCGGTTGGCACATGAGTGGCAAGTACATGCTTTTTACAACAAGTTCACTTTTGAAAACAAAGGCATGGCATTCAGTTGAATCTAACTTGTATATGTATCTTTCTGATATAATCATATTAAGTGACATTTTTATGACTTTATGATATTTTTTTACATCCGGTATGGCAAGCTAGGCGTGCGGGCGTGGTGAGGGTCGCCTCCGATACATGAACTGATATTATAACCTATATCACACTTTTTCAACTTTGAAACATCGTGAAGACGTCAATTTATACTTTTGCTACATGTGACGTATAATCTTTGGTGCTGAACTTTTATATTTTGGTGTATATTAACGACAGTAATTAGCAACTATCAACGTTACCCGGGTCTATTTTTAGAACGCGCACCTGCATTCTACACACGTATACCTATACATAACCGGTTTAACTGGTACTCAGTGACGACTGTATATGATGGATACTAACTCTGCTAACTCTGCGGTCCCTGAATATAAATGTGAAAATTTTGCTGACATTGCTCAGTGTTTCAAAAATTGATACTACTCATTTCAACTGGAAATTGCGAAAGTTAACGAACAGGTGACCCAAGTAACTAAACGAGTGGAAACGGGTGCACCTAATGAGTGACCAGGGAGTAATGAGTGTCCAGGGAGATATTTTTCACGCCCAGGAATTCATTAATGAAGATTTTTTGATATTTTTTTCTGTAACATACATATTATCCCATTATCTACCACCATGCAAAATCTCACTTCGATCGGACCAGTGCATATTATGTAAATGCACCGATGAAGTTATTTTTTCTGAAACATACATATTATACCTTTATCTAACATCGTGCAAAATTTAACTTCGATCGGACGAGTGCATAATATTAAAATTTTACCATTAAATCTTACGATGTTACGATGAAGTTGCCCTGTATTATGGCTGCGGTTGGCACATGAGTGGCAAGTACATGCTTTTTACAACAAGTTCACTTTTGAAAACAAAGGCATGGCAT
The DNA here is from genome assembly GCF_902652985.1 of Pecten maximus. NCBI lineage: Eukaryota > Metazoa > Mollusca > Bivalvia > Pectinida > Pectinidae > Pecten > Pecten maximus. The sequence continues at coordinate 40,016,817 of NC_047016.1, read as the reverse complement.
TCAGTTGAATCTAACTTGTATATGTATCTTTCTGATATAATCATATTAAGTGACATTTTTATGACTTTATGATATTGTTTTACATCCGGTATGGCAAGCTAGGCGTGCGGGCGTGGTGAGGGTCGCCTCCGATACATGAACTGATATTATAACCTATATCACACTTTTTCAACTTTGAATTAAACATCGTGAAGACGTCAATTTATACTTTTGCTACATGTGACGTATAATCTTTGGTGCTGAACTTTTATATTTTGGTGTATATTAACAACAGTAATTAGCAACTATCAACGTTACCCGGGTCTATTTTTAGAACGCGCACCTGCATTCTACACACGTATACCTATACATAACCGGTTTAACTGGTACTCAGTGACGACTGTATATGATGGATACTAACTCTGCTAACTCTGCGGTCCCTGAATATAAATGTGAAAATTTTGCTGACATTGCTCAGTGTTTCAAAAATTTACACTACTCATTTCAACTGGAAATTGCGAAAGTTAATGAACAGGTGACCCATAGTAACTAAACGAGTGGAAACGGGTGCATCTAATGAGTGACCAGGGAGTAATGAGTGTCCAGGGAGATATTTTTCACGCCCAGGAATTCATTAATGAAGATTTTTTGATATTTTTTTCTGTAACATACATATTATCCCACTATCTACCACCATGCAAAATCTCACTTCGATCGGACCAGTGCATATTATGTAAATGCACCGATGAAGTTATTTTTCTGAAACATACATATTATACCTTTATCTAACATCGTGCAAAATTTAACTTCGATCGAACGAGTGCATAATATTAAAATTTTACCATTAAATCTTACGATGTTACGATGAAGTTGCCCTTATTATGGCTGCGGTTGGCATATGAGTGGCAAGTACATGCTTTTTACAACAAGTTCACTTTTGAAAACAAAGGCATGGCATTCAGTTGAATCTAACTTGTATATGTATCTTTCTGATATAATTATATTAAGTGACATTTTTATGACTTTATGATATTTTTTTTACATCCGGTATGGCAAGCTAGGCGTGCGGGCGTGGTGAGGGTCGCCTCCGATACATGAACTGATATTATAACCTATATCACACTTTTTCAACTTTGAAACATCGTGAAGACGTCAATTTATACTTTTGCTACATGTGACGTATAATCTTTGGTGCTGAACTTTTATATTTTGGTGTATATTAACAACAGTAATTAGCAACTATCAACGTTACCCGGGTCTATTTTTAGAACGCGCACCTGCATTCTACACACGTATACCTATACATAACCGGTTTAACTGGTACTCAGTGACGACTGTATATGATGGATACTAACTCTGCTAACTCTGCGGTCCCTGAATATAAATGTGAAAATTTTGCTGACATTGCTCAGTGTTTCAAAAATTTATACTACTCATTTCAACTGGAAATTGCGAAAGTTAATGAACAGGTGACCATAGTAACTAAACGAGTGGAAACGGGTGCACCTAATGAGTGACCAGGGAGTAATGAGTGTCCAGGGAGATATTTTTCACGCCCAGGAATTCATTAATGAAGATTTTTTGATATTTTTTTCTGTAACATACATATTATCCCATTATCTACCACCATGCAAAATCTCACTTCGATCGGACCAGTGCATATTATGTAAATGCACCGATGAAGTTATTTTTCTGAAACATACATATTATACCTTTATCTAACATCGTGCAAAATTTAACTTCGATCGGACGAGTGCATAATATTAAAATTTTACCATCAAATCTTACGATGTTACGATGAAGTTGCCCTGTATTATGGCTGCGGTTGGCACATGAGTGGCAAGTACATGCTTTTTACAACAAGTTCACTTTTGAAAACAAAGGCATGGCATTCAGTTGAATCTAACTTGTATATGTATCTTTCTGATATAATCATATTAAGTGACATTTTAATGACTTTATGATATTTTTTTACATCCGGTATGGCAAGCTAGGCGTGCGGGCGTGGTGAGGGTCGCCTCCGATACATGAACTGATATTATAACCTATATCACACTTTTTCAACTTTGAAACATCGTGAAGACGTCAATTTATACTTTTGCTACATGTGACGTATAATCTTTGGTGCTGAACTTTTATATTTTGGTGTATATTAACAACAGTAATTAGCAACTATCAACGTTACCCGGGTCTATTTTTAGAACGCGCACCTGCATTCTACACACGTATACCTATACATAACCGGTTTAACTGGTACTCAGTGACGACTGTATATGATGGATACTAACTCTGCTAACTCTGCGGTCCCTGAATATAAATGTGAAAATTTTGCTGACATTGCTCAGTGTTTCAAAAATTGATACTACTCATTTCAACTGGAAATTGCGAAAGTTAACGAACAGGTGACCCAAGTAACTAAACGAGTGGAAACGGGTGCACCTAATGAGTGACCAGGGAGTAATGAGTGTCCAGGGAGATATTTTTCACGCCCAGGAATTCGTTAATGAAGATTTTTTGATATTTTTTTCTGTAACATACATATTATCCCATTATCTACCACCATGCAAAATCTCACTTCGATCGGACCAGTGCATATTATGTAAATGCACCGATGAAGTTATTTTTTCTGAAACATACATATTATACCTTTATCTAACATCGTGCAAAATTTAACTTCGATCGGACGAGTGCATAATATTAAAATTTTACCATTAAATCTTACGATGTTACGATGAAGTTGCCCCTGTATTACTGGCTGCGGTTGGCACATGAGTGGCAAGTACATGCTTTTTACAACAAGTTCACTTTTGAAAACAAAGGCATGGCATTCAGTTGAATCTAACTTGTATATGTATCTTTCTGATATAATCATATTAAGTGATATTTTTATGACTTTATGATATTTTTTTACATCCGGTATGGCAAGCTAGGCGTGCGGGCGTGGTGAGGGTCGCCTCCGATACATGAACTGATATTATAACCTATATCACACTTTTTCAACTTTGAAACATCGTGAAGACGTCAATTTATACTTTTGCTACATGTGACGTATAATCTTTGGTGCTGAACTTTTATATTTTGGTGTATATTAACAACAGTAATTAGCAACTATCAACGTTACCCGGGTCTATTTTTAGAACGCGCACCTGCATTCTACACACGTATACCTATACATAACCGGTTTAACTGGTACTCAGTGACGACTGTATATGATGGATACTAACTCTGCTAACTCTGCGGTCCCTGAATATAAATGTGAAAATTTTGCTGACATTGCTCAGTGTTTCAAAAATTTACACTACTCATTTCAACTGGAAATTGCGAAAGTTAACGAACAGGTGACCCAAGTAACTAAACGAGTGGAAACGGGTGCACCTAATGAGTGACCTGGGAGTAATGAGTGTCCAGGGAGATATTTTTCACGCCCAGGAATTCGTTAATGAAGATTTTTTGATATTTTTTTCTGTAACATACATATTATCCCATTATCTACCACCATGCAAAATCTCACTTCGATCGGACCAGTGCATATTATGTAAATGCACCGATGAAGTTATTTTTTCTGAAACATACATATTATACCTTTATCTAACATCGTGCAAAATTTAACTTCGATCGGACGAGTGCATAATATTAAAATTTACCATTAAATCTTACGATGTTACGATGAAGTTGCCCTGTATTACGGCTGCGGTTGGCACATGAGTGGCAAGTACATGCTTTTTACAACAAGTTCACTTTTGAAAACAAAGGCATGGCATTCAGTTGAATCGAACTTGTATATGTATCTTTCTCATATAATCATATTAAGTGATATTTTAATGACTTTATGATATTTTTTTACATCCGGTATGGCAAGCTAGGCGTGCGGGCGTGGTGAGGGTCGCCTCCGATACATGAACTGATATTATAACCTATATCACACTTTTTCAACTTTGAATTAAACATCGTGAAGACGTCAATTTATACTTTTGCTACATGTGACGTATAATCTTTGGTGCTGAACTTTTATATTTTGGTGTATATAAACAACAGTAATTAGCAACTATCAACGTTACCCGGATCTATTTTTAGAACGCGCACCTTCATTCTACACACGTATACCTATACATAACCGGTTTAACTGGTACTCATGATCAGTGACGACTGTATATGATGGTACTAACTCTGCTAACTCTGCGGTCCCTGAATATAAACGTGAACATTTTGCTGACATTGCTCAGTGTTTCAAAAATTTACACTACTCATTTCAACTGGAAATTGCGAAAGTTAACGAACAGGTGACCCAAGTAACTAAACGAGTGGAAACGGGTGCACCTAATGAGTGACCAGGGCACTCGGGGTGTCCCGGGCGTATTTTACACGCCCAGGAAGTCGTTGATTTAAATTTTTTGATTATTTTTTTCTGAAACATACAGATTAAACCTTTATCTAACATCATGCAAAATTTAACTTCGATCGGACTAGTGCATAATACTAAATTTTACCATTACATCTTACGATGTTACGATGAAGTTGCCCTGTATTACGGCTGCGGTTGGCACATGAGTGTCCACGGAGGTTTTTACACGCCCAGGAAGTCGTTGATTGATATTTTTTTATTATTATTTCTGTAACATACAGATTATACCTTTATCTAACACCATGCAAAATGTCATTGCGATTGGACGAGTGCATAATACTAAATTTTACCGTTAAATCTTACGAAGTAGTGTACTCCAAAGATTGGAAGGGAAGTAACTCTATTGTTAAAATAAGAATGTTACCAGTCTGCGATGAGGACGCGGTTCTACAAAGAGTCCATTATTTATCTATTTTATAATGAGTATAACTAATATATTGGCTATATGTAACACATTTACTTTATTTTTTTGACTCTCCATAATTTTATTTTATTTCTTAACACTAAGATATTGTTTATGATAAAGTTTTTTAAGTATAAAATCAGAATATACTATTTGGAATAATTTCCACACTTTGCATTAAAACATTATTTATTTGATTATAGATGAAGATGTAATTTATTATAAAACTTATATTATGTGTATTTTTTACTGAATAATGTCACAATGTTTGATGATGATTTAATATCTTAACCAATTTCTGCATTTTACTTTGCATAATAGTTATTGTTGTAACTCATAATTGATTCATCTATATTCATGTATTATTTTTTATGATATTTATTTATTAAATGTTTGATAATAACTTAATATCTTAACCAATTCATGCATTTTAATTTGCATAGTAATTATTGTAAGTCATAATCTATTCATCTTTATTAATGTATTATTTTTTATGATATTTATTTATTGAATGCCTTTACATGAGTTATATATACTAACTGTTTTAGACTTTTAGTTAATTTTTGTTGTTGTTAGTTACTTAGTTATTGATAAATTGTTCAATTGGATATTTACATAATTACATTTTTTAATAAACTGCTGTAAAACTATTCTGATGTGAAAAATTCTGACAGGATTGCCTGATAATAATGCTATGTACAGTGTGATTTTTGTTTATTTCTTTTAACAGTATAATTACAAATCTTATAAGAGCTTACAATCAATTTATTTTGTATATATTTTTTCTATTGCAATATTCCCTTTAGAGTGTTTAAACTTTGTATGAAACCTTTTGAAAAAAAAAACAAATTTTACTTTTAAAGTATCCCAAACTTTCATTTTTTTGGCAGTTGTCTTGGCATTTCTTACCCTTTTTCCTGTCCTGTCTCTTCTTTAAAAGGTTAAATATTGTGCTAGCTAAAACCGGCTGTACTTCCTCCTTTGTCATTAAGAAATAAAATTTAGAATCATAACAGTAATTTAGAAAGTCAGCATTCACTGTTTTGTCATGATTATAAAGTTTTTGATGTTCTTGGTTATAAAAGATATATTTGCCTAAAAAATGGGATTCCGTTTCAACGTTGTAAGAATTAAAGTATACAAGTAAATTAAAACAAATACATGTACACATATGTAGATGTTGCTTTCGTGTAAGTATATTATTTATTGTTTTTCTCATTTCAAACATTGATTGTTAACACAGCAAGGAAGTATAAGTACAAGTAGTATAACATAGAAAATGATACAGTAATGTATAAATAAAGGTATTAGACAACAGACTTTTAAGAGAAATTAAAGGAAGAAAAAAAATCATATCTAACATATGATTCTTTTGAAATGCGTGTATATTATAATCATATAAATTAGAGAGTTTGAAATCTGAAATGAAATACAAATAAAACAGTCAACTGGCATTGGAAACTGTCCTATATCCAATAAACAGTTCTTCAAAATCTATTTCAAAGTTTGAAACTCGAAATGAAATACTGATAAAAACTTGTTGATATAATGATAAAAAGAACGTGCATATGGGATAAGAATGTGAAATGGCATCGAAAACTGTATGAAATAAATGTTTTACATGGAGTGTACAGAGGAGTCCGCGTGTAAGAAATATTATAATCTGTCAAAATGTATTGCAGTATTTCAAAGTTAGAGTCTGCAACCAAATTGTGAATCATGATACGAGATTCGTATCAAATAAGAGAAAAAACGGTCGATGGATTTTAACTGAAATAAAAGGTGATAATTCGTGTCATTTCGGGAAGATAAATGTGTACAAGTTTGTACATGCAGGGACATACTATACTCCTACATTTGTTTAACCAAGGACAGATCAATTAAAAATCTTAAGTCCCTTATATCCAAAATAAAAAGGCCACTGATTTTATTTTTTATCCGACCATATTGGGCTGATACCTAGTGTGATTAGAACCATCTTCTTGGGATCTAGATAAACCCTACCCTACCACATTGTTCCGACAATAAACGATCAGTACCTCTAAAAACGGCCCTTTTCAAAGCCGACCCCTTCACGAAATGTGTTAAAAAATCCCGAAAATGCACAACTTAAATCGATAGAACTTACACTTCAAAAAGCCAATTGGTGGTATTACGTAGTCATCAATAACAGTAATTGATGATTATTCACTCGGGCAACAAACGGTCATTTTTGTACACGTGTTGTTGCAGCAGTACAAGATGCAGAAAATTACATTTGGTAATAAAATGACTTTATTTTTTCATGTTTCTGGTAGCAACAAAATATTCTTTTTATATTAGAATAGAAATAAGCAAACTGATGGTGGGGGACAAACAGCACGACACCTAATTAAGTGTAATTAAGTAAGCCTGTGGTATAAAATTTCTAAATTGGGTATACGGGGTAATTTCTTAAAAACAGTGAAATCTCTATATAATTCAGTAAAATCATGTGTCTTGCTAAACGGGAAATGCTCAGATTTCTTCTCAAATGAGGTCGGTTTATTTCAAGGGGGAATTTTATCACCATTACTTTTTTCCCTGTTCATTAATGATTTTGAAAACTACTTTATTGAAAACGAGGCCCCAAGTTACGATTTCGGAGAACTGAGTCTCTTTCTCCTGTTGTATGCAGATGATCTTGTACTGATTTCCGAATCAGTCGATGGATTGCAAAGCCTTTTGGATAATTTAAGGTCTTACTCAGATAAATGGAAAATGACAGTTAATACAGATAAAACAAAAATCGTAGTTTTTCGGAAGGGCGGTAAAGTCAAAGATAACGAAACATGGACATATAACGGTATAAATATCTCAGTGGTAGACCAGTTCTGTTATTTAGGATTTCTTCTTAAGTTTAATAATAAATTTAACTTTATGTCTAAGCATTTAGCCGAACAAGGTCGTAAAGCTCTTTTTGCCCTACGTTCAAAGTGTAATAATTTGAACTTAAATGTAAAAACTATGTTGCATTTGTTTGATACTTATATTAGCAGTATTCTTTGCTATGCCTGTGAAGTATGGAGTACTCATAATGCTTTGGAAGTTGAAAAGGTACATTTAGAATTTTGTAAAAACTTACTGGGCGTTAAAAAATCTACCTGTAACGCTATGATTTATATCGAACTTGGGCGACTCCCACTGAAGAATATGCAACTTAATAGAATGTTAAAATTTTGGTTTAAATTGTTGAATTCTGATAATTGTATACTAAGAGAGGCTTACAACTTGCTCTACATGGAAATTGAGAAAGAGAATCCAAAACAAAATTGGCTGTTGCATGTGAAGCACAAATTATTTGAATTTGGATTTGGATATATATGGTTACGTCAGTTACCTTCTGATATTGTTTATATGCCTATTATAAAAGAAAGAATTAATGACCAGGCCTCTCAGACATTGTTTAACTCATTACATATGTCGAGTAAATGTGATCTATACAAACATATGGTTAATAAAGTAACACTGCAATTCTACCTCACCAAATCATTACCAAGTCAATTGAGAAAAATGATAACAAAATTGAGACTTTCAGCACACAATCTAGCTATAGAATCAGGAAGGTATAGGAATATTCCCAGGTGTCATAGGTATTGCATTAACTGTAATTCTTTAGAAGTTGAGGATGAATTTCATTTTTTACTCGTATGTCAAAAATATTCAACTCTTAGAGGAAAATATATAAAGAAATATTTTTGGAAAAAACCTTCAGTCTTCAAAGTAATAGAATTACTGAACACAAATAGTCATAAAGAATTGAATTTGCTAGGAAGATTTATCAAAGAAGCTTTTAGTTGCAGAATTGTGTAAATATACTCGGTTTGTGTAGGTGTTGAGTTTTGATGTAACACGTTATTGCATAATAGTGTACTTATAATTGTTGAACCTCCCGGTGTCCGTCTGTCGTGTTTACCAAATGGTATTATCTGATACTTTTTTTTCCATGTCTCTCTGACTGACTGTTATAAAAGTTCTCCTAGAATCCTTATTCTGTAACAGTGTATTATAATTAGTATCAATTCTGTGATTGGGCGCAGCCCTTGTAAGATTAAGTGGAATACAATGTATTTTTTGCTGATGTTGCCAGTAGACAATATGGTTGATTAATATTCCTCATAATATAGTACATATGTCGGTTAATCGGTTTCCGTATTTAATTATAATAAGTCAATTACGTTTTGTAATTTTATTATAATACATGTTGTATTCATATATATATATATATACATATATAAATACATGTATATCAATGTATGTACTGATGGGTCATAGACCTAAAGTCAATAAATGAATTGAATTGAATTTGTTAGTTACGTCACTCCGCCTACTGATGGCTTTCGTCACCTGTCACTCGTCTTCCATTGAACACAAGTGAGGCGGAGACGCGGGTTAGTTGACAGCTAGACAGGCGCCAAAGTTATATAAACTAATCCAATTAGACTACACCGCAGGTGGGCGGAGTCACCGATAGATGATCTTTTTGGTTTAATATAGAATTGGATGAATTTTATGCACATTTCCAAAATTTAAACAATGATGATTTTGGCAATGGTGACGTGTCAATTACGGCTGGTGAGACAATTTTCGACGAATTAGATTTACAAATCAGTGAGGATGAAGTGGTTGCTGCAATAAGAAATCTGAAAAGGAGCAAAAGTTGTAGTGAGGATAATATTTTAAATGAATTTTTATTGATTGTGAGAATGAGTTGCTACCATGTATTACAAATGTCTTCAATAATATTTTTCAGTCTGGCTTTTTCCCAGAATCTTGGTGAAAAGGTTGTATAGTTCCAATTTTCAAAAAAGGTGATATTGATAATCCGAATAATTACAGAGGTTTGACAATAATAAGCTGTATGGGCAAATTATTTACATCCATTCTTAATAAGAGGCTGATGAAATGGGATAAACAGTATAATGTAATAACGGATGTTCAGTTTGGATTTAAACCTGGTTTTTCTACAGTTGATGCTATTTTTGTTCTGCAAACTTTAGTTAACAAAACATTGAAAAATAAAAAAAGATTATACTGCTGCTTTATAGATTATAAAAAAGCTTTTGATTTAATTGATAGAAGCCGTTTATGGTCAAAACTTATAAAACAGGGAATTGATGGAAAGATGTTAAAAATAATACAATCTTTATATGATAATGTAAAGTCTTGCATCAAACATAATGGAGTATTGTCAGAATACTATAGAAACACGATTGGTTTATTCCAAGGAGAAATTTTGTCGCCTATTTTGTACAGTTTATATGTAAATGATTGTGAAATGTGTTTTATTAGAGAGAGCTGCCAATCAGTGGAAATTGGTTTGATCAATCTATTTTTAATTATGTATGCGGATGATACCGTTCTGATAGCAGAGTCACCTCAGTCACTCCAAGAAATGTTAAATGCATTGTATCTATATAATAATGAATGGAAATTAACTCTTAATGTTGATAAAACTAAAATCATGATATTTAGGAACGGAGGTAGACTGCGTGACAATGAAAAATGGTTTTATAATAATGTAGATATAGAAGTAGTTAATGAATTTAATTATCTTGGAATGTTGTTCAATTATAATGGAAAGTTCAAAAAAACTCAAATTCATGTTGCTAACCAAGGTAGGAAAGCTTACTTTTCCATAAATAGTAAGTTGAAAAGTCACTCATTTAATATTAAGACACAATGTTCTGTGTTTGATACATATATAAATAGTATATTAGGATATGCAAGTGAAATATGGGGGCATCATAAAGCACCAGACGTAGAAAAAGTACATACCATCTTTTGTAAAAGTTTACTTGGAGTTAATAAATCTACATGTAATGATTTTCTTTATTTGGAGTTGGGCAGATTCCCATTATATATTATCAGGAAACTAAAAATTTTTAAGTATTGGCTTAAACTGAAAAGTACTTCAAATTGTATATTAAAAGCATGTTTGGAACAGAGAATTGAGTCGAATGATGAATGGATAAATAACATTGTAAATGAACTTGATAAAGTAGGCCTTTCTTATCTCTGGCATGATACTGCAACTGATTGCTATACGTATAGTGTTATAGAAAATAGAATTAAGGATGTATATCAGCAAGAAATCATTAATAGAATTAATGCTACATCCCGAGGTGTAGTATATAAACATTTAGTCGATAATTTTTGTTTACAATTTTATCTAAGTAAGCCCATTGATAGTATTTATAAAAAGTGTCTAGCTAAATTAAGACTTTCGTCACATAATTTAAATATAGAGTATGGCAGAAAACATAATGTTCCTAGGGCTAACAGATTATGCGATTGTTGTAATTTAGAGGAAATTGAAGACGAGTATCATTTTTTACTACAATGTCCATTTTACTCTGATCTTCGTCAACAATATATTAAACATTATTATTACAGAAAGCCAAGTGTTTTCAAATTAGTCAAATTATTAAGTGTGAATAATGTTAAAGAACTAAATAAAACTGGTAAATTTATCCATTTAGCTTTTAGAAAAAGGGCACAAAAGGTTAATAGTTAAATATTATTTTGTTAAACTAATGAGATGGACAAGCTTACAATATTATGTTGAACACTCTCCGACCATGTAACTGTTTTATTGTATACCTATGCATTTCCATGTTGTTATTTTCACTTATGGGCCGATAGGTCCTTGGAATAAATTGAACTTGAACTTGAACTTGGTTTAATCCTGTTTCTCCCCAAACTGAAAATCCAGGTAAATTTTTTTTGGGAGAAACAGGATTTGTTTACACAGGGGTCTAGTTATTAAGTAAACACAGAAGGCCATTATCTCTCTCATTCATTTATTGCAAAATCCAGGTAAATACAGATAAATACAGGTAGATAGGTATTTCAACTACAAAAATGTCAATTTAATGTTATACTTTGAGATGTGAAATTAGATATTAAATTTCATAGACATAATCATATATATGTGAATATATATTTCAAACATATTCTACACTTTAAAAAGTTAAAAAACAATGCATATATATTACACACATATATGTACTTTTTACTGATGATATGATACTTGTACAATGGATAACTAATGCATATTACGTATGCACTATTATCTTCGAAATACAATATAAATTAATAAGCACCACATACATTCATACATACATTACAAATGAGCACTATTTATATATCATAAATAAACCAACAGTTTACTCTCTCTGTATAATATTTGTACTGTATAACAAAAAGATGAATTTATATTACAATAGGATGATATATTGTTAATAGAACTATACGTTACTACATATATGTAGTATGTTTTATTTCACTCCATATGTAATAAATATGTTGTTCGGTCGCCATAGTTGATGTAGTCGATGTCGCCGTTGCGAAGAAGGGTTTTCAGTTGGGTCAAACGGTTGTTTAATTGTCGGTATCTGCGTCTCTTGGGCATTGGCAGTCCTCCGCCAGCAAGCTGAAGTCGAGTGATGTCGTTTGTAGCCTGTATTTCTTTGAGTACACGGATGAAGATGTAAATGTTTGGGTGTGCGTGTGAGATCCTCTCAGTTACTGGTAGTGGCAAAGGCTAGCATGCGTTGGTTGTCTGTGTTGTCGTCAAAGGGAGGAATTGGTCACCGTTATTGGTTCGAGTCCATTCATCTTCCAAAATGATGTCTGCCAAGTAGTATTGATGGTTGCAGGGTAGTCTTTATCACATCATCTCCAGTAGGTAGTGTCTCTGTAGTTCTTCACCATATGTACCGGTATCCAGCCTAGAGTAGAGTACTACCACCATTTTTGTTTACAGTAGTCATACTGGGAATGATGAATGACAATGTGGTGGCGGTGTGGCGTTGTGGGCGGGCCCATGTACGCCAGTCGCTCTACGATGGTATAAAATTATCCCACGTTATAGTTTTTTTGTCGTGGGAGGGCGACCGAAGGGAGCCAAGAGGCTTACTAGATAATTATGTTAAAAATTTATCTTTATATATTTATAAGTTATCTTTGCAAAAAAGAAAAATCGATAGATATATGTATTTGTTCAAGAGTGGAATTATTGTCGTATGTTGATGTTCAAATAGGGGCGATATATAATGTGTCTGTTGTGTACCCCGGGTCTAAGGCCACCAGTTACACCCGACAGTCGAGGACGTCACTGCTTCCGTAAGGTACAGTACTTTGTCCTTTTGCCGGGCTTGACTGGAGGTATAGATGGTCCGGGGCGTCCCTATAGTGTATGCGGGTTTTTATCTTATACTAGTGTATGCAAATTATATAATATGAGAAAATGCAGAAAAAAAGCGGCAATAGAAGTTTAATAAAAGAAAAGCAAAGGATTTAACATGAAAAGGAGGAGGAGAAATAATTTAGCTGTCTAATACTTATAAAAAGTAATTCATTGTTACGCGAGGGCTAATGTACCCAGCTTATTTAAATAATTACGTAATAGCTACGTATAAAATGTATTGGTTAAAAACATTAAAAAAAAATCAACTAATTCCTCTGCCACAGGAATAGTTGTCTGGTATCATTTTGATGAAACAAAAAAATTAAGTTATTATGGTTGCCAGGCGGACTGTGTCCTTTAGTGTCCTGGCCAAGAAAGTGGGATTAAAAAAAAAAAAAAAATATATATATATATATATAAAATGGTACGATGCTGATGAGATTAATGTAAATGAATGAAGTAAAATTGAAGAAGTTTGGTTTAAAATATTACCAGCTATTATGTGGACTCGTTTCACAATATATAAATACAAATTTATGTTCGGAGCACTTATTATGGAAAAAGTTGGGTTCTTTATAAAAAGAAAAAGGTACAAGCTGGATATCAAGGGTTGTTAGTTGTTATAAAAAGAAACCTTGATTCCTGGGTTATATCGACTATTTTCTTAAGGAAATTAGTCGATGTACAAAGTATTATTAGTAATCTAATGCCCCGGAAAAAAAGTTCAAATTCTTTAGCACTATGATAACACTTTTCCGAACATGAAGGCGATGAAGTATTCATGAGTCTATACATGGATATATGTTTACTTAAAATATAGACTTTTGTAGTTTAGTTTATATATTTACTTAGGGAGTAATTCCCTTTTATACTGTATAGAAAATAAAAAATTAAAAAAAATTGTACCAGGTGGGCTCGCCCTACTTCCTCATGACTGACCTTGTGACCCATTTCCCGTTACTTCTTTCTAACCGTACCGGGATCTGAGCCACACACATATATATGCCATTAACACACGGGTGTGTCAATATTCAACTGAAATGGCTGCTGTGGGGTACAATAAGAAGTGCGCTAGTGATTGGGCAATCCCCTACCGACAGGACACACCTCCCACATATACCGTCACCTGTATACTTCATATCGCTTACCCGTACCTGTATATTTGTATCTATCCACCTTCATGTTGGGCTGACTTAAATTGCTAACCGCCAGCGGTGTTACCAAGTGTATTCTAAATTCTATTTATCCTATCTATAAATGGGAAAAAGAAAAAACCTACTGAAAGGCTTATAATGTTATCCCTATTAAAAAGTCTATACGATAGAAAAAATACCTCCCTATTTATACGGGCTTTATATAATAGTTTAAAGACATAGTTCGTGTATACTGTCGCAGCAGTATCACGACTCCCCCCTTATTTATTCAATACAGTTATTTATCAGAAATGATAGAGTGGGGCATGAGGACATTAGCGTATGAGTGTGCCGTGTAATACGTCACACCCCTAATTGCCGTATTCCTCCTATATACACTATAATAAAAAATCTAGGCCTATTCTAAGACATAATAATAAGAAGTTCTACTTCTGAGGTAGATGCATATAAGACGAAGATGAGTGAAGATGAGTCAAGAGTTGTAATGCCATGTTATGGCATTATATAAATTCTATGTTAATTAAAATATTTAAAAAGTGACCTGATAATTTAGGACACCATTGTTTGATGAGACAGGTCCCTGTGCCCCTCGTCATTGTGTTGGGGACAGATATTGTCTTACAAAGTATGATAAAAGGTTTAAAAGCACGTGACAAGCACCTAGATTTAGATTATTATTTTGAAGAAAAATAAATTGTATTTATAATGTATTTGCTATACCAGTCTTAGAAATATATTTGAGTACTGCCGTAGTAACTTTGGGATTGTCTGCAAATAAATTTGGAAATATATTAATTAGTGTGGATGGCTGCATGTCCATATCCCGGAATAGCCTCTGCCTCTGTATATAAAAACGGTCACATTTTAATAAATAATGCTCAATGGTTTCTGGTACGTTGCAAGTTTCGCAAAGACCGTCTGCATGTAGATTCATCTGAAATAGATAGTGATTTAATCGGCATTTTCCTAATCTTAAACGTGTATAGGCAGTGACTAATTGTTTGTTATTACAAATGATTTTTTTGGTAAAAGTTTTCAGAATTGGCATGTGTTTTTTCATTGATTTGCCGATATCAGGATCTCCCCAGTATGTTTGCCAGCAATCAAACATTTTATTATGTAAAAAAGAATGTATTTCTCCTTTTACTAAAGGTACATGTATATCATTTTTTTCTGAATTTAAAGAACTTTTGGCCTCGGCATCAGCCATGTCGTTTCCATGGATACCAATATGGCTTGGTATCCATGCCAGGGATACGGTGCTACCTAAAATAGATGATAATTTCAAAATTTCGTATATAATCGGGTTTGTAATCTTGTGTTCTGGTGTTTGTAATGCTTGTAGTGCGCTCAGTGAGTCTACAAGTATGACGGAGTTATCTGCCGCTGTATTGGTTAGAAACTGTAAAGTAAGTTGTATGGCTGCAAGTTCAGCTGTCATAATAGAAATATTATTACTCAATCGGAACTTATTTTTAAATGTCTAAGGCTGGAATGACAAAAGCACATCCACATTTTTGAGTATTTGGATCTTTAGATCCATCTGTATATATATGTGTTCCTTTAAATGAGTCGATAAAAAGTCGTGTTGGAACTATGGCGTCTGCAGGAGACATTGATTTATTTACGGTCTCGTGTAAGTCTATATTAATCATCGGTTTGTTCAGGGTCCACAATGGGATTGAACTAAACTCTGCTGTATGCACGTTGATGTTACCCAGCTGAAAAGTAGATTGGATATCTTTTAGACATGTATAATACGATTTGTATGAAGGCAGTATTTTATTTTCATTATATTTGAATTTGAAGTCATTTTCAAGACTTTCCAATTTAGGGTGCGCCATTGTCAGCCCCTCAAGTTTTAATTGATATTTTGCGATGATGGAATTTCGGCGTATTTGAAGCGGAGGGTCTCCAGCCTCGGCTTGGAGACTAGAGAGTGAAGTTCCCTTCATGGCATGCAGACAGGTAGCAAGACATTTATATTGTACAACATTTGATTTTTCTAATTGTGAGTTACTGGCCGAGTTGTATACTGCGGCACCGTAATCTAGTATACTACGTATTAGAGTTTTATACAACATCAATAATGTATAGCGGTCACACCCCCAATCTGTTCCGCTTAAATACTTGAGTAAGTTAAGCCGTTGTTCACAACGTTGTACAATATTTTCGATATGTGAACCCCAGGTAAGTCCACTATCGAAGTACATACCTAGAAATTGTATTACATTTGCGAGTGATATTTTTGTGTCTCCCATTTGTATTTCTACGTCTGACAATTTTGAGTGTAAACTCGCACTTTGTTTTTTCCTGAAAAGAACACCAACTGTTTTTGTTTTTGATATTTTGAAGCCCCATGTGTTACACCAGTTTAGTATTTTTAGCTCACCTGGTCCAAAGGACCAAGGTGAGCTTATGCCATACCGTGGCGTCCGTCGTCCGTCGTCCGTCGTCTGTCGTCCGTCTGTCGTCTGTCGTCCGTCCGTCCGTCCGTCAACAATTGACTTCTTCTTCATAACCACTGATCAGAATTTGACCAAATTTGGTCAGAAGCATCCCTATGGATAGGGGACTCAAAATTGTACAAATGATGGGGCTGACCCCCCAGGGGCCTTAGGGGCGGGGCCAAAAGTGGTCAATTTGGCTATATTGATATAAACGACTTCTTCTCTGAAATCGAGCAAAGGATATTGCTCCTATTTGTCTGGAAGCATCACTATGGGGTTGGAATTCAAAATTGTACAAATGGTGGTGCTGACCCCCTAGGGGCTTGAGGGGCGGGGCAAAAATGGGTCAATATAGCTATATTGATATTAACAACTTCTTCTCTGGAACCTAGCAATGGCTATCACTCATATCTGCCTGGTAGCATCACTTTAGGGTGGGGATTCAAAATTGTACAAATTATGGGACTGACCCCATAGGGGCCTGAGGGGCGGGGCCAAAATGGGTCAATATAGCTATATTGATAATACCGACTTCTTCTCTGAAACCGAGCAATGGATATCGCTCATACTCTTGCCTGGTAGCATAACTTTGGGGTGGGGATTCAAAATTGTACAAATGATGGGGCTGACCCCCAGGGGCCGGAAGGGCGGGGCCAAATGTGGTCAATTGGGCTATATTGATATAAACAACTTCTTCTCTGAAACCGAGCAAAGGATATTGCTCATATTTGCCTGGTAGCAACACTATGGGGTTGGGATTCAAAATTATACAAATGGTGTGGCTGACCCCCCCGGGGCTGTAGGGCGGGACCAAAAGGGGTCAATTCGGCTAAATTGATATAAACAACTTCTCTAAAACTAAGCAATGGATATCACTCATATTTGCCTGGTAGCAACCCCCTAGAGTAGGGATACAAAATTGTACAAATGATAGGGCTGCCCCCCCAGGGGCCTGAGGGGCGGGGCCAAAAGGTGTCAATTTTGCTGTATTGATATAAACGACTTCTTCTCTGAAATCGAGCAAAGGATATTGCTCCTATTTGCCAGGAAGCAATCACTATGGGGTGGGGATTCAAAATTGTACAAATGGTGGTGCTGACCCCCTAGGGGCCTGAGGGGCGGTGCAAAAATGGGTCAATATAGCTTTATTGATATTAACGACTTCTTCTCTGAAACTAAGCAATGGATATCACTCATATTTGCCTTGTAGCAACCCCCTAGGGTAGGGATTCAAAATTGTACAAATGACGGGGCTGACCCCAGGGGACCTAAGAGGCGGGGCCAAAGGGGGTTATTTTGGCAGAATTGATATAAACAACTTTTTCTCTGAAACTAAGCAATGGATATCTTTAATATGTGACTGGTAGCATTCCCTTGAGTTAAGGATTCAAAATTGTACAAATGATGGGGCCGACCCCCTGGAGGCTGAGTGGCTGGGCCAAAAGGGGCCAATTGGTCTAAACAAGATCTTCTCTGAAACTAAGCAATGGATATCACTCACATTTGTGTGGTAGCATCCCTATGGGGTCGCGCCAAAAGTCAATTTCATTTCATGGATTAATGCACCTTTTGGCATTTTTAGTATTAAAATAAAACCAATGTACATGTACCCATATAAAATGCTTATGATATATACTGACATAGCAATACCAGCGACAAATATACTTAAGCATCATTCTTGTTTCATATCTCATGAAACCAGGTGAGCAATACAGGCCCTCTGGGCCTCTTGTTGTTAATTCTGAAGATATACAGGTACTTAGAAATTTGATATTTCTGTGTGTCTTCCAGATGGCGCTATCATCTGCGAACTGAGAAATATCTTTTTTATTGTTCAGACAGTCTGATATATCATTAATACATATATTAAAAAGAGTTGGGCTGAGAACTGAGCCCTGGGGGTACCGTTCTCTAGATAGTGGGTATCGGATATTTCATTTCCGATCCGTACTTGTATAAATCGATCCTGTAAAAAATCTTTAATAAATGCATACATATTTCCATTTATTCCAATATTTTTCATTTTATACAGTAAACCATCCCTCCACATCATGTCAAAGGCCTTTTCAAAATCTATGAACACTGCTAGTAGCGACTCCTTATTTAAGTTGGCCTTTCTAATTTCGTTTTCTAATTTCACCAGTTGGTCTATGGTACTTCTATTTTTCCGGAACCCGCATTGATTTACAGATATGACACCTTTCTGTTCTAAAAACCATTTCAACCTGTTATTGACCATTTTTTCCATAATTTTGCATAATGTGGAGGTGAGTGATATTGGACGATATGATTGTGGTAAGTTAGGGTTTTTCCCCGATTTAAATATGGGTATTACAATTGAGTGTTTCCACTCTGTCGGGAGAACATCTTTTCCCCAGACCATATTTATAAAATCAAAAACTACTTTTTTGGCAGACACAGATAATTGTTTGTACATGTTATATGTAATATTGTCATCCCCCGGGCTAGTCTCTTTAGTTTGAGACAGCGCTTCAATAAACTCCTGAAAAGTAAACATATTATTTATATTACTTGTGCATGGCACTGTATCATTTACATAATCTGAGTATTGTTTATCAAATTCAGATTTATTTTTAATAAAATCATCTGTATAATTAATTGTTTTACTTACTGCAGTGTAGGTTTCTGCTAAAAGATTACATTTTTCAGTTTTAGTAATTACATATCTATTAGTAGTGGTATTCAATAATGCTGGTATTTGTTTGCGAGTGTTTGGTTTTCATATTTCTCACTGCCTTCCATACTTTTGCTAGAGATGTGTCGTCATTCATATCATTACAAAGATTTCTCCAATATTTCTCTTTAGTTTCTAATAGTGTTTGTTTGGATAATTCTCTCTTACGCCGATAATCTTGTAAGTTTCCATTGTTAAAATCACGTCGGGCTTTATTATATTCCTGGTGCTTGTCACGTACAACCCGAGTACACTCCCCGTTCCACCACGGTACTGCAGATCTATTAATTGTTTTTTTCTGCTTTTTCGGAACACAGCTATCAGTAATGTTTATAATGGTATCGATAAGTTTAGTGTGGCTGCTCTCGACATTACCGTCTAAGAGTGCGGGAGTTACCTCCCTTGTACTGGTGGTTTTATATCTTTCCCAGTCAGCCTTGTGAAAATTCCATCGTGACTTGTTTACAATATTATTTAAAAGTGGTTTACATTTATAAATTGTTAAAACAGGATAGTGATCACTATCAACATTATCTGGATAAACATTCCAGGTACAATCTCCCGCTATTGTGGGAGTAACTATTGTCAGGTCTATCGGTGTTATATCCAGGGTAGCTGGGCTCACTCTGGTTCCAGAACCATCATTTAGTAAAACAAGGTTGGTATTATTTATGAACTCATACAAACCTTTACCCTTGGGGTCACACCTGGTACCGCCCCAGAGAGTATGATGACTATTAAAGTCTCCGCATATAATATATGGGGTATCTATATATGTGTTCAGTTCTGTATAGTCAGATACAACATTTGTTTTACATGTATTGTATATATCAATTATACTAATTGATTTGTCGTTTAGTTTAATAACAACACCGATAACTTCCATGACTTTACTTGTAATGTTAAGTTCGTGATAATTTAGATTTTCACGTACATATATAGCCACCCCGCCCTTTCCGTCTAGACGGTTTTTTAATACCGGTGGATAAAAACCTGGAATATTAAAACTAGTGTTTTCTTTTAACCACGTTTCCTGTAAACAAATGACGTGTATATCATGTCTATTTTCAATGAATTTTAAAAACTCGAAACCATGTTTCGCTATGCTCCGGGCATTCCATTGTAGGATGCCTATACCCGTGGTGTTGTTGGTAGACATATTATTTCACGAGTGTATCGGGTAACATTGTGCTGTCAAGCTTGACTCCAAATATGGATTCAGCTTGACTAAGTACATATATAAGTATTTCTGTCCAATTAGAACCTTCATTGATTTTGGCGATGACAGAAACTGCTAACTGTAGTAGCTTTTTGATAGGTAGTCACCACAGGTTCCTGTGTGACAGTAACGGACGGACGGACGGACGGACGGTCGGGCTGACTTTTGGGGATGTTGAAATCAGCTACCCCGGAGTACGGTACGGGGTTAATTGCTTCCGGTGTGTTCTCGGAGACTGACTGTGCATAAGATTTTTTTTTATATTCTTGTACCGCCTCTCGACGTGAACAGTGTTCTGTCACCTGTATTTTAACTATATCCACAGCCTTTGTCCTGGCCGTACAACCCCCGTAGGCGTCACTGTGTGCCCCTCCACAATTTACACATTTTTTGATCTCAGCACCACAATCTATAACCTTGTGGTCTCCCCCACATTTCTGGCATCTTTGTTTGCCTTTACATTTGACAGCTATGTGTCCGTACCTATTACAGTTGTAACATCTTAGAGGAGGTGGTATATACAATTTGACTGTGTACGTACGATAGCCCAGGGCTACACTCTCTGGTAGTTCTTTAGTATTAAATACTAGACGGACAGTTGTACTGTTTTCACTGTTTTCATATTGTTTCCCCTTCATACGGATGGCTTTAAACACACCTATGTCTTTAAGGTTATCAACAGTATCTACCTCAGTTAGCTCGGTGCTAACTCCGTATATTACTCCTTCTGACTTATTTGAGGAGACGGGTTCCTTCACGCTTACCTTGTACTCACCTAAGGTTTTAATCTTCAGGAGTTTTATTTTTTGTTGCTCATCAGCACATGTCACTACCAGATCTCCATTCCCCAGCCCTCTGATGTTCTTTGCTGGGTACTCTGTAACTGCAGAAAGTAATTTCTGTATGACGATAGGGTTTTTAAGCGCCAACTTTATATTATGGCCTTTAATTATCAGTGAGTATTTATCTGGTTTACTCACCGTATTAACTTCAGCTTGAGGGGAGTCTTTCCTCATTCTTTTCCTCTCAGGTGTTTTGGGGTGGTAAATTCTCCCGTAAACCTCTCGAAATCCATCGCAGAGGTGGAATCTTCACATTCTTCATACTCATCCATGTTGGTGGAAAAAACCGACCATAAGTTTATAGACAGTTATCTATAGACAGACGGATTGACCGACGACGGACTTAGGGTATGTAGACGACGAACGAGATGACGAAATGACGACACAAAACAGACGACGGACGACGACAGACGACGTACGACAATATATACGAATGATCGCTAGGAAAAATACGCAATGCGTATACGGTGACTGAGGGTGTCGGCGTGGCCTAATGGCTCAGTACCGGCGCCCTCCCAAACACCGATATGATTACTACCACACTGTACTGACCACTGGTCTTTTTTCAATTCATTTATTGACTTTAGGTCTATGACCCATCAGTACATAAATTAAATACCATTCCGACATATTTCAACCTTTCGCTTACATATGCAAAAGAAAACAATGTGCAAGACACCAATTCTGACAAATTTATACTTAAGTTTTTGGAACTATTATGTATTTACTGTGTTGCACTATGTTAAATTCAATGTTGGGTAACAAAGTAGTTGTTTTTTTTATCTTTTGAATTTAAACTTTACTTATATAAAGGTATTATAGAAAATTATTTGACAAATTCAAACAATGACCAGGATTTAATGATAACCATTCTACAAGATAGTCTTCTTCATAATGTCATCTCCACACAGGTGAAATACAGTAACACTACAGTAGGACTAGTGTACATGTAAATAGTTTATATGTTTCTTTTTTTTAGGCCAACACCACCATATGCAAACATTTACATTAGGAAGGGTGTTACAAATTGTTGGCCAAAGACTGCAGTTAATTTCCCTCTATATTCTACTGAAGAAACAAATTCAGGATTTTGAAACTTTACATAAAATCTGGTTTTAATTTCATATTGTAGAACTATTCTCTCAATATCAAACTATTTTGATATTGGGATAACACCATTTTCTTTTATTTTCACATCTTTTACAATTGCAACTGTGATAAATAAAAATTAAAAAGTTTTGAACAGGTACTGAAATTGCAGGCCTTAGACCGCAAGTAATTATCCTCTATGTTCTACTTAAAAAAAAATTCATTAAAATGTTTTTGAGACTTTGCATAAATATGGTTTTCATTTCATTTGGTAGAACTACAATCAAATGTACTCTCTCCATTTCAAGCCATTTAGATAGTAAGAAACAAATTTTCCACAATTTTCACTTCTTTGGTACTATTGCCACTGTAAGATAGTTAATTAATTATTTATTATTGAGGGGCAGCGGTGGCCGAGTGGTTAAGGTGTCATGACACTTAATATTACTAGCCATCCACCTCTGGGTTGCTAGTTCGAAACCTACGTTGGAAGTTAACTGGCCATGGTACTGACCGTAGGCCGGTAGTGTTTCTCCTGGTACTCCGGCTTTCCTCTAAACCTGACACATCCTTAAATGAACTTAGCTGTTAATAGGATGTTAAACCAAATACACCAAGTATATTAGTATTATATATATAGAAGAAGTATAGTTTGAACAGTTATCCTGCAGAAGAAAAGGGAAGCTGACAATCAGTCCGGTATGTGCTGTCATGGTTATGTCTTTGGACAAGACAACTTTACCCTTTTTGTTATGGATGGCATGCAATGGGCCTCTTGTATGTTGTTCAGTCAGGTAGTCACCAACTACTACAAGGAGACCCAGCCTCAGACTAAAAGATGCTACTTATTTTTTAGAATCTTGGCAAACTGGTCTACACTACTACCTTACAAGAAGTTTAAATCATTTATTTGAAAAGAAAAGATTATTTATTTTGCTTGGTAAGCTCCATTTCCTGGATGGCATGTGGACAGACAGGTCTCCTGCATGTTGTTCAGAGGTAGTCACTAACTACTACAAGGAGACCCTGCCTCAAACTGACTCAGCTGGCTATTCAAAGGGTGATAAACAAAGCTAACAAATAACGAAGCAAATATATATAAGAGTAAGAGATAATTTGCCACTTAATTTTCAGAAACTCCAGGGCAAACTGGTGTACACTGCTACCTGATAAAAGGTTGAAAAAAGTTATTTAAAAATATGATTTATTATGCATTATTAAGATTCCTTTACATGAATTATTGGTCAAATTCACATAAATAATTTAAAACTTGCTAATTACTTAATTTTCATCTGTGTTAGAAAAAGGGAGATAACTCGCTCACCTGTTCTTGATATTAAATTACCTGGGAAATTGGATATTTCCCCAAAGTTCTATTCATGATCGATCATTTATCGATCTGATGGTGATTGATAATGAACTTATTAGTGATTCCCAACACTACTGAAGAAGTTTTCGAATAAAAAATAAATAGACAATCTTCCAATTTGCTTGACACGGACAACTGACAAAGATGCTTGTTAATGACTTTGAACTATGGGGAAAGTCCCGAAATGAAATTTACAATTTAATATATTGAATCAATTTTCGGCAATATCATCGGTTGATAGAAGTCTTAACCGTTATATCCCAAGTCTTGGAAATGGCAGTACGGGCGCTGTATGATCAATCTAATTAAAATCTAGATGGTCATTATCACTACACGTTGCTCATGTAACGTAGTGAGAATGACCATCTAGATTTAATTAGATTGCTGTATGATATGCGGAACTACGAAAACCAGTCTAGTACTTCGAGCTCTTGGCTTACTCCCTGTGCCATTCAACCGGAGCAGACACGCAAAAACGGGCTCGGTGTCGTAAACACTTTTTTTTAAACAAGGATTTTATCATCTGAGGATATAATATTGATATTATTTCGAATATTAAGGATAAAAAGCAGCGAGTGTATAATTTGGGCCAAAGCTTAATCCAAACAATGATGAAGTGTTTCAGTCGGGCATTGGTAGGAATTTGAGAGTCACTGTTGCCATGGCTGCTGTAGGGAGTAATCCTTACTTCCGAAGCGATTGATTTGAGCACCCTCTGGCGATAGAATGAAGATGAAAAAATGCATAAGGGTTTTTTGGGACATAATTCTAACTTTCTATTTCTTACTTTTTCCCCTTTCTTTCTCTCTTCATTTTTAGTTTTCATCTTTCATGTAACATGTTTTAGCAATAATAGTTATTTTACAAGTTGTAAAATTGGAGAACAATACAGTTTTATTTCAAACTTTAAAGTTTAAATATAAAATCTAAAAAAAAAAAAAAAAAAGACAAAATGCAAAATTGAAGATAAAATGTTAAAATAAAGAGTTTTGAATTAAAAAAAGTAATAACGTAAAATGAAGCATTAAAATTGTGAGAAATAAAGCAGTAATGACAAATAATGAGAAGTTGCAATTAGAAAAGTAAAAAAAAGTAAGAAAAAAGAATGAAAATATTATGTTTGACTTATGTCCCTTTTAACCCTCCATAAGTATGGGTTTCTTCACGGACCACACAACACAGCACACTTGTCAATTTCTCATCATTCACTAACATCACTGAGCCCTTCAAATCTGTCCTACAACGTAAAACAAAACCGTAGACATATAATGTTATTTTAACTCTTGTCTTACTTATTCATTCACTATTTTTTAACCTCTACTAATTATAGACATTTATTGAACGGTATTTTTTTGATTTCGATATCATACCCTTCTTATTTTAACTGACAATAAAATGGTTTTATCGGCACAGTTCAGAAGCTAAGTCAACTTACAATCAAAGGGGAACCAACTCTTACAGAATTGGTTGTTTTCATTATTTTCAGCTGAAGAAAAATGTTCTTGTTAGAATAAGAAACGTTTTATGAACGTAAAATTAGCACCACTCAAGACGTGATGAATAGCCCCCTAGTGTTGAGATCAAGTAAACCGTAGCTTTCACTCCTCAAAAAGTTTTCCTTTTTCTTTAAACAGTGCCTGTACATAATTTCATTATCTGGCGACATAATCTAGAGTTTAGTTAAGTATTGTTTAACGTTCGATCAACATGTTAGGTCATTTTAGAGGATCTTCTCCTATGTGCGAGATGCCAGCGAATTGTGAATGTGTGTGTTTTGGGAGGTCGCGGTATCATCGTGTTCGTCTGTTTGTGATAGCGCGGAACTGATGCCGACTTTATAGTGTTGCCTCACTGAAGCAAATTGCCAAAGACACCCAGCAGGACAAACCAGCCGGCCACATTAGACTTACAATGGACGAACCAGTCTCCCTAGTCCCAAAATAATGAGCGCTTAGTTGGAGCAGAAACTACCATTTTTATTGACTATGGTATGGTATGGGGACAGAACCCAAAGACATCCTCACAGGGGCGAACGCTCCAACTAAAGACCAACAGGAGGCCGAGTCAAGGAAGAATAAAGACATAAAAAATAAGAGAAAAGACGATATCTGAAATTTAGTCGCCTCATACGACCATGCAATGGGAGTGCAATTCTACGCCGACTATGCAATACAATATACCATATGATTCAACCTTCATTATTTAACAATATATTGTGCTTAAGGAAACAAGAAATAAGGAACTTTTTTTTTTATCTAGCAAACTACGGACTGTGCCACGGAGGAGTTTAGACATAGTGATGATGTCGAATGCCATATCCATGGTATACCTGTTATAGTGGGAGAGTTCGTACAGACTGGCACCGTGTGTGATGTCGCCTACAGTTATACAAGTCAGAGGTTTTTCTGTGAGGGTGGTGTTTGGAACGATTTCGGAGGTGAGTTTATTTTTTCCATTTTCAAACAACTGTTCCCATGCATTGAGAATGATGGGGGAGATTATGTATATTACGATTATGTATATATGTACCAATGGGCAATATCGCCCAAAGTTAATAAAGAAATTGAAAATTGAAATTGAATGTGTATAGATATGTATGAAAATCAAGGAACTAGAATTATATGGCTTCAGTTCCTATCAATGTTGATCATTTCGTTGCGTTTCTCCTTGCCTTTACGGAACTATTTCTAGGTTATTTATTTCCCCGCAAAGCCAATATTAAACACTCTGCAGTAACTATTTCCATACATTTGTACAGTGGACCCGCGATAATCCGGACGCCGATAGTCCGGAAAACTCACAGTCTGGACGGAAATGCACGGGAACAGATTTCCGTAACGTTATTTGTACTCACCAGTCCGGAAATTGGGATTCCGATTCCGGAAGCCCATTTTGGGAACGGAACGTACTTTTCATTAGTAAATTTCCCTCAATAATCCGGACGATTTTTTCAACACGAAGAGAAAAAAATGTCGGGGCAAGTCACCCGTGTCGACAGCTGTACAGACTATCGCTTGACACTGTGCGTAGTCCTAGCGACCGCTGCCAGGTCATAGCCCCGGGTGTTTACCTGTGTTACAATGTGTAGCTTTTGTTTTTATAACGGTACATTGCTTTTTCTCTATGACCTAAATGTTACAGAATTTATGCACAAACATACAGTACGTGATACGATAATTAATCAATCTCAAATACATGTAATAAATTTATGATCGGTAATTAACATCATTAACACTTGTATTGGGTAAACACGGATATCGGCTTTGTAACACCGTTACGTGAAACGACGACTCGTTGGAAGATGCATGTTATTAATTACATACACATTTACGTATTAAGCAATGATCACAAGAACTGGGTTGATTACACACAAATTAGTCAATAGTCGTCTGATACTTAACTAAGCGTCACATTGTTAAGTGAATACGGGTTTAATAATTATCGGACATCTTGGGTAGTTCTCGCTGGTGTCGCGTACTTTTAAATAGATAGCTTGGGGTTTCTGGTACGTAAAAATCGTAAAAAAACATGGACTGACGGTAAGTTGTAAAATCCGGGTATTTTATTTAAGGTATTTAACGTTTGTAATTTCTACTTGTTTGTGAACCTCCGGGACGTGACACATGTGTGTTGTTTGTAGGTCACATATGCCCGCTATAAATAAAACAACTTTCACTTTACATGTTCTTTTAAAAACATAGTTTTTTTTTACTTTCTACAAAACAAAACAAGAATCATATCAGAAACATAAGTATATTTATTGTTAAAAAGTCTGACAATTAGACGTGTTTATGAAACGTCCCGGATTGTATATAATCAAGGGAGATAACTCTTACACGACAATTTTTTTGACCTGGTACACGAAATGCGGCAGTCCAGAAAACTCGTAATCCGGACGGTTTTGACTGGGAACGAAGGTGTTCGGATTATCGAGGGTCCACTGTACCTATTAATAAACATTCTCTGGGGATTTTATTTCGCACTATATTCAATAATCGAGAACATAGCCAAATTACCCCCCCCCCCCCCCCCCCCCCCCCCCCCCCCCGCGAATATTACAGTAGACTATACTGACCAGTGCTCGAACGGGACCAGTGCTCGAACACTTTGTTTATTTTTGCTTCTCATTTCCTAAATCGTACTTTCCGTCTGTTCTTTCCACATGAGTATTATGGGGTGTAACAGCACTTTCTTACCTCCGGTAGCGATAGCTCTCTATCAAGGACGATAATCCAAATTTGAGCAGACGACAATGGTCATCATATAGTGTACAATCAAATATCATCAAACAAACATCGTTTCCGGAAAGGTTAACATTCATGGAAAAATCTGTATTTTGAAAGAATTATAGCAAAATACATAATTTAAAAGAAAAGTAATGATTCAAATGTAGATCTGACACAGTTTTGAAAAAAATATCAAAATGACGGACGAAGACAGATTCTGAGTTGGGTGTGACAGCAGGTACCACTACGATTGTCTACCGTCACCTGTCCAAACAAAGGTTGACCTTAGCTTGATTGTCGACGAGTACCAATGGCTGTGTACCAGATGTAGACAAGAGGAATACGTTTTGACATTTCTAGCAAAATATAATAGGTATGGGACATCTTTACTTGTCAATGCTACTATGATCTGAATCGGAAGATATGCGCACTGGTCCAAAATGTCAGCTTCCGCTGTGTTCCAATCCAAAGGATGTATGTACATTACAATATAACCGACTTTACCACAAAAAAAAACTGAAAACAAAAGTTTTATAGGGGTGTTCGAGCACTGGTCTGTACTTACGTAAATACCCGCCATTGCACAGGTGTCATGTGACCTGCTGCCAAAAATAAACCAACGTGCAAAAGTCACGGTGATAGGCTTGAAATTACTAACGGTAAGTCTGTCCTGTATAATCACAATTAAACTTTAACTTTTCTCGAGGTATTGGAAATAAAACAACAAAAAACGACTGGTCGGATGAGTCTAACTATTCTATTCCGTCCTTTTTCTGATGCCAAACTCTTCAAATACATACTGGGATTAAACAGTGTAACAGCAAGCGATTGTCAACTTGTAAATGAAATATTTTTTCATCACAAACTAGAACGATAAGAACGTCTAAATTGAGACACCGCAAAGAACGAGAAATGTTCCATTTAGCAAAACAAAAACAAAACAAAAAAACAAAAAAAAAAACAAAACAAAAAAAACAAAAAAACAAAAAAAAACAAAAAAAACCTGCTATAATTTGTTTGTTGATGTGACTTATACCGACAGGGGCAATATATCAAAACACCTGTAAAGTTTTAAAACCTATTTTCTTATTTATCACAAATGATCGAAAGTCATTCTTACTAACCCATGTCTACATGTCTTGGACAATAATTATCCTTGGCTACTTAGCTATACTTTTCAATCAATCCTTCACATTCCACACAAACCAGGACTGATCAAATGTACAATACAAATATATATACACACAATTAATAGCTTAACTACCAATAAACACATAACAATATTTCTTTGTACTTTCGTTTCTTTTACAGATCAGTATGTACACAGGCGTAAGAGGTTCTTCTGGACATTGCTTGCGGTTGCTGCTGGGGCTGCTGCTGCGGCTCTTGTCGGAGGAGTCATTGTCTGCGTAATATTTTGTAAGGAATCGTTAAATTGGAAATTATAATAATTTATGAGTATATGATAAAAAAAGAAACACATGAAACCATTGCTTCTAGATGTGTTGTAAAGCTTGATTTGCAGTACAATTGATAAGTTTCTTCATATTGAATCATGGAGGGGCTGAAATCAAGCCATCGTTATAACGAGATAAAGATACTATTTGTTTTACGTGTCCACCAGGTTCAGGTGGCGGGGATCCTGGGAGACCTGCGCCCGTTAACCAGCCTCCTACTATCGTCTGCCCTACAATAGAACCAGTTTACTATGCCCCTCCCAGGGAAACGTCTGTAGCTGTAACTTGGCAGTACCCGACCGCTACTGATCCCGAGCAAGGGAATCTGATGTAAGTTCATGACATCATCATCATCATCATCATTTTATGACGGTGTGTGCGCTGTAACTGGCCATGGTCGTCCGCATTTTCACATGGCATTTCATTATAACTATCTCTTGATTTTCTCATTACTTCTATCCTTTTCTTCTCATCTCAACCCTGTTATGTACGTGTACAATGCATGTTAGATAAGCAGTGTCAGTGGACCGCGGTGGCCGAGTGGTTATGTGTCCCGACACTCTATCATTAGCCCTCCTTCTCTGGGTTGCGAGTTCAAAACCTACGTGGGGCAGTTGCCTGGTATTGACCGTAGGCTGGTGATTTTTCTCCGGGTACACCGGCTTTCCTCCACCTCCAAAACCTGACACGCCCTTAAATGACACTGACTGTTAAAGGGACGGTAAACAAAAACAAACCAAACCAAAAGTGTCAGTTATATTGTTGAATATATATATTAAAGGATCCAAACTACTAACTACTAACTACTACTGTCAGCACTTGGGTGATAAAAATTAGTGTCTGTGTAAATTAATACAACTTGATACATATCACAACCGGTGTAGGTGTTTAGCAGGCAGTGCAGGTCACTGCACTCTGCCACACTTTGCAAACCAACGTTTTTTCTTTCATTTAGATAATGTATTTGACTGTTAAACCGAATACATTACAGTAGATGGGGATGTAAAATGAATAAATAAAACACACGTTTTCACCTGAATAAATAACAGTGACAATAAATAACAGGCAGGGAATTATTCGTGACGCTTCGATGGTTACACAGCCTAAAAACCAAAATCTAATAATTCACTTCCAAGTTATTTCACCTTACTTTACTACGGTCATCCTCCATTGAAACATGCACTTTTGAAATGTACACCGGATGTACAATGCATCGATCACGTATCCAAGTTCCAATGACACTCGATGTTGCTCAACCACACATTCAGCCACAAACCTACTTCTTGAACTTTGCAACCCGAAATGCCCATATCCATGCTTAGGAAGGGAAACAAGTCTTGATAACGAATCTCTAACAAATTTGACGCAGTTTGTAGAATTAATCAGTTGATAATACATGTCGCTCTATGAACTGCTTTTCCTGCTAGCTGGTTTTCTACTAATGGAAAAGCCTATGTGATATCCCATAATAGTCAACATGTCACTGCTATAGATTAACATGCTATGCATACATTATCCGCGAAAACGATAATTGTGTAGTTACAGTTACTGAACGTTTATAGTGAATTAACAACCCTAAGTAAACTGAGTTCTAAAGACAATATATTAACTTCTATGTTTATATATATAGAGAGAAGAATAATTATGGAAACTAAAAGATACACACGGAGGAAGACAGGTCAAATAAAGCAAGCTACATTAGATATTGTCGGGAAACTTTATATGTATCGAAAATAAAATATTCTTAGCCATGTATGATAATAATTGTGATAAGGAAAGGCAGAGTAACAAAGAAGTTTAACTCTTTACTTCATGATCTAGATTACCTGTAAATTGTAAATAAACATGTATCAGATGTTTAATCTTGGTATGTTGTATTTATATATAACCAGGATTGTTTATATGATATTTAAAATCTGGATATACAGTTAACAGATTTTTTTTTAAATCTCTTTTATTGGAATTAAGGGGTAAATCATTTCTTATGCATCATACAACTAAAGAATCAAGAACCATATCTTCAGGAAAGATGATAGAATCCTTAGTAAAAATACGAGTAATGTGTTAAATAAAACTCAATCAGATTCATTTCCTTGCAGTCCAAACCTCGTATCTGGGTTTCCCAGCGGTTCCCATTTCGAAAAAACTTCTCCACCAACTTACTACAGAGTCACAGACGACAACGGTAATACAGATACATGTCACATCAAAGTCAATGTCGTCGGTAAGTATATAAAAATGTACCTTTCCAACACACCGTACAAAATTGTATAAACTATTACTGATAGATACCCAAAGATGTCTGACCAAGCAATTTTTCAAGGATTTAAATCAAGCTTTTTTAGTTCAAATTTTGCTTATTGAATTCTATAGATTGAAGAAAATAAAGAGGAAAAAAACGTATCAATTGTCAAACAGAGAAATTATGTCGTTTGTGTTTCAGTAAAACGTTGCGATAATGTTAGTGACATACCGAGTCATCCCTTGAATGGACACATGACGTGCACTCCTTATCAAAATGATCCAGTATTGGGGACCACGTGCATGTTTTCTTGCAATGAAGGTTATCAGCTTAGTAATTCCTCATCGCAACTAAGGACATGCCAGGATGACGGATACTTCGACGGCGACGTGGCACAATGTTCTAGTACGTATCTGAAACAATGGAAATCATATAGATAATTAATGCAATACGTCCGATTTTTAATACTACTGATTTCCATTTGCAATTCTATGTGGACATTACTTACTTATATATATTTACAGAAATACAATGCAACGACCTTGGAAACCCACAGAATGGAGAGAAGCATTGTACTGCAGGAACGTATTACAACTCTGTGTGTAACACAATTTGCTCAGATGATGGGTATGAATCCGATGGCAATTTTACACGCTGTCAAAGTGACGGACAATGGACGGCGCCACTTCCGTCATGTCAAGGTAAAATAGGGTTTAAATACTTATAACATAAAATGTACCATTTTTAAGATTGGTACTTTGAACTAGATCATGTGCATTAATAAATGAAAACATATCAGCAAAGATAATTACATGTATTAATTGTTAACTATGATTGTACTGAACACACAAAGGTATATCCATTCATAAATTGAATTACACGTTCTGGGATTTGCTATTGGTTCAAACAACCTCACATTTTTTGCAACGAATTAATTGTATATGCATGCATTTTGTTTTTTTCCCAGACAAACGAGCGCCACATTTCACCTTTTGTCCTGTGAGTCCTGTAAGGGTATATGCCGACAAAGATAAATCCGCTGCCACAGTTGCTTGGATGCTTCCAACGGCAACGGATAATTCTGGCGAAGTTACTATCATCAGGACGATAGGGCAGGACTCGGGGAGTGAGTTTGAAGTTGGAACGCATACGATTTCGTACGTGGCCCGTGATTCCGGTGGGAAAGAGTCCCCAGGACCTTGTAGTTTCGATGTCGTCGTAGAACGTAAGTAGACTATTATCATAGACGTGAAAATAGCATTACTATATACAATATCTCTTGGGCAAAGTCACATGGTCGAATATGTTGAATTAAAAAAAACCTCATTATATTATGGATGTAAGTAAATATATTGAAACTGATCTATAGTAAAAGAGCTCAACAAAGATTGCCATATATCGTATCTTCGTCATATGCAACACCTTTTAACCACCTTGAAACAGTTTAAACTTTTGATGTCGCGTAATGACAATGGCGTCACAAGTAAGTGATAATAATTAAATTTCCGTTTAAAAGAATTAAAATCACACCATTAACTGTTCCTTTCATCACATGTTGGAACAATCATTTAAGATAATCTACGATCGAAAGTAAAATATGTCGTGTGATATTTCAGACAATTAAAGATAAATGTTACAATTGTTTAAAAAATATATCCAGGTGAAATTGAATATTTCGCTTAATTGTTGTAATTCTAACTTTTTTGGCACCGCACCAGATGACTATATATGGTATATTTCTCTACCAGCAAATACTTTACATCCGGCAGTTTTCATTCAGATTGTTTTTATCTTTTATCGTCTGTCAGCATTCAAACATTATAGGATTAACATTGAAATATTGTTCGTACATGAGATATGTTATCTATTCAGTAGAAATCGTCTGCACATTTTCCAGTTTATTGAATACTATTCATTCTAGGTCTAGAATGTGATTCTCCTGATGGAAAATTCGACGATGAACTGATATTACCTGACTGTCCGGGCACGGAGTACACCTACGGGACCGTCTGTAATGTATCGTGTATCAGGAACTACGAAATCATCGGTAACACTACCATAACATGTGAACGGGAAGGTCCCAACTCTACAAAAATGGTCTGGGACTGGGGAGGAGGCGAGCAACCAACTTGTAATGGTATAAAGAATCATTCAAAGCAAATACAGTTAGAGTTTTTACAACTTTCTTCCTTGTTTTGAATACTTCACATACTCTGTCCATAGCACAATAAACAGAAATACATATGTTATAAGCATGGAGTGCAAATTCCAAATTTCCTGTTTTAGATAAATGTCCAGCTATCCAGCCACCTGCTAACGGTGCGTTCGTCTGCCAGACCGCGGGTAATGAGTTCTGCAGGTTGTCGTGTAATGTTGAGTTTGGGTATCCCTCGGGAACCAGTAAAAACCAACTCTTCTTATGCACGGATCAACAGTTATGGGACCCACCGGAGGCTGATGATTGTACAGGTGAAAGATATTTTGATAATAAAACAAAGTCTCCAAATTTTTGGATTTTTCGAATACATTAGTTAAAAGACATTTGTTTTCAATGCGCAAATCTATATTTTTGTTCGTATTTTGACCTAGATTTTGTGTTAGAATTACGGTTTTAGTTTGTCAGTGGTAATCCCTGTTAATCTAATTTCTATATGAATATATTATTCCTGATCTTATACTGATATTTCAATTAATTTATATATGAAATTACTCTTTAATTTATCAAAGAAAGTTTTGTTACAGAACGGAGACCCCCAGATGCCAATACTATCGGCGCAGACTTGCATTATTTTGTTGGAGATTGCAATGATTCAAATGTACAGTCTGGTCTGAAGGATAAATTCCTTGCCTATATGATCGAGCTGGTGAACACTGGATGGAGTAATAGGTGTCCGAATAATACAGGTAAATTACAAGAGTAATATGTCTTGATAGTGATGCACCTGTTTACAATTCATAAATAGATAACTGATATCGTTTTAACAGTAAAAGATATCTATCAGAAACAATAAGCTACACTATACTTGAATTTCGAAAAAAAAGAAGTAGAATATCCGTTATTGAATTACATTGATCACTGAGTATCAAGTCGGAAATGCACAAAGTGGGCGATTGAAGAGCCAGAAATGGCCATGGTAGGTTTGGATAATGGCCTTTTACAGTTAGATGTTGACAAATGAACGATACATACACTCATGGGTTCTGAATCTTATTTGATATTTTTAGGCTGTATACGTGATACTATTGAAGTCATCTGTGGACATGTGACCTCTAGACGTAGACGGGAGACAATGAATCTGATCCCCGGTAGAGTGCGACCTCTTGAACTTGTACCTTCCCGCGTCAAACGCACAACTGACAAAGATCATGTAATAACTTTGAAATTCATACTCGAAATCTCCTGGGTAGGAGGAACCTCAGCTGCCGCTCTACTAGAAAATGACCAAGTACTCAACGATATGATAAGTGCTATCAACAGTGAGATAACTAACGGCGGAAGTGCTCTGTCATTTGGTGGTGTGGTTCCTGCTGATGTTGTAGCGGATACTTATACATTGATGGAATGCCCGTTTGGTCAGACGCCAAAATATGACGGAAACATTCCTAATTGTGGTAGGATTTTTAATCTAATATGTACATGTGTTGCTTTCAGACCATTTTGTCTGCATGGGCAGCAATTTTTTTTACGTGTTTTGAGATTGTCCTGGAAGTAGGGTGATCAACCTCAATCAAGAATTATATAGATAAACATAAGATACTTTGACCCTTTTGATGAGTCAGTTTAAGTAAGTTTATATGCATTCATATTACTCTGATAGTAATCTGACGGCGACATATTGCAAATGAAATATTTGGACAGAAAAGAGATTAGGAACAAAACGTTTCATTGTTTTATCTAAATCTAGACACAGTAACGTTATAATAACCTGATCAATAGTGTCTGGTACATCTGTCATTTCAGAGGGCTGTGCTACCGGCAAGTATTACGAATCCACGAGTTCGTCTTGTGCCAAATGTCCGGTCGGAACTTACCAGAATGAGACTCACCAAACGACGTGCAAGGCGTGTCCCTCAGATCTGTCTACCAAGGAATCAGGCCGGAAAAATATCTCAGAATGCTTTCGTAAGTATATATAATGTACGTTTATTTTTAGAATCATATCTATTCAAATCGCCCTGCGTCCGTGGTCCGTCGGCCGTCGTCCGTCCCTCCGTCCCTCCGTCCCTCCGTCCGTAAACAATTCTTGTTATCGCTATTTCTCAGAAAGTACTGAAGAGATCTTTCTCAAATTTCATATGTAGGTTCCCCTTGGTGCCTAGTTATGCATATTGCGTTTTGAGACCAATCGGAAAACAACATGGCCGACAGGCAGCCATCTTGAATTTTTACAATTGCCTAGTTATGCATATTGCGTTTTGAGACCAATCTGAAAACAACATGGCCGACAGGCAGCCATCTTGGATTTTGACAATTGAAGTTTGTTATCGCTATTTCTGAGAAAGCACTGAATGGATCTTTCTCAAATTTCATAAGTAGGTTCCCCTTGGTGCCTAGTTATGCATATTGTGATTTGAGACCAATCAGAAAACAACATGGCCGACAGGCAGCCATCTTGGATTTTGACAATTGAAGTTTGTTATCACTATTTCTGAGAAAGTACTGAATGGATCTTTCTGAAATTTCATATGTAGGTTTCCCTTGGTGCCTAGTTATGCATATTGGGCCGACAGGCAGCCATCTTCGATTTTGACAATTGAAGTTTGTTATCGCTATTTCTGAGAAAGTACTGAATGGATCTTTCTGAAATTTCATATGTAGGTTTCCCTTGGCGCCTAGTTATGCATATTGCGTTTTGAGACCAATCTGAAAACAACATGGCCGACAGGCAGCCATCTTGGTTTATTGGCAATTGAAGTTTGTTATCATTATTTCTGAGAAAGTATTTAAGGGATCTTTCTCAAATTACATATGTAAGTTTCTCTTGGTGCCTAGCTATGCATATTGCGTTTTGAGACCAATCTGAAAACAACATGTCCGATAGGCAGCCATCTTTGATTTTGACAATTGAAGTTTGTTATCACTATTTCTGAGAAAGTACTGAAGGGATCTTTCTCAAATTTCATATGGAGGTTCCCCTTGGTGCCTCGTTATGCTAATTGCATTTTGAGATCAATTGGAAAACAATATGGCCAACAGACCGCCATCTTGGATTTTTACAATTGAAGTTTGTTATCTCTATTTCTCAAAGTACTGAATGGATCTTTCTCAAATTTCATAAGTAGGTTCCCCTTGGTCCCTTGTATTGCATTTTTGGACCAGTCTGTCCTGAAAACAACCTGGCAAACATACAGCCATTATCGTTAAATCTCAAATTTCTTATATAGCTAGGATTCCCTTGTTTGAAAAGTACTGGAGGGATGTCTCAATTTGCACAGATTAGTAAAATGAAGGGAAAAGTAGAGAAAAGATCAATCTGACATGGAACCTATGAAGATCATTCAATGGTGGGCGCCAAGATCCCTCTGGGATCTCTTGTTCTATCGATACCGACGCGGTTAAAATACAGGATTGTAATGCCTTCTGGGAAAAAAGTTATTAATCACACGAAGACTTTGTACATCATTATCAAACTTTTTCTCGTAATCACAAGAATTGAAATAGTGGGATATTTATCAATCTAGTTGTGTATATGCATTTGTATCACTTTGTGCTGCCTTTTGTTACAGCGGTATGCCCGATGGGTAGCTACTCATCCTCTGGGGTCATCCCATGTACTAAATGCCCTGTCGGCGAATTCCAACCGAATGCGAACAGCAAGACATGCAACAAATGTGACGTGGGTAAAACAACGATTGGACGAGGGCATATCTCTGCTTCAAACTGTACACGTAAGTGTTTGGATTGACGAAGCGATTTCATTTGTAACATACAGTTTCACCTTTGGTTCCGTTTTGAATTTGTGAAGGGTTAATATCACGTTCTTCATTCTCATTGTTCCCGTTATTTCTTTTTCATATCAAAGTACAATCGATATTCTGTCCTTTTGTACAATGAAGCGGTTCCTGATGAAAGTACACTCACTTTTTTGTGTTATAGCCCAAGAATTTTACATTTATGTTAATCCGTATAATTTTTTTTTTTTTTAACTCGGCACCAAGATGTTATGACTATCAGCCAAACAAATCTACCCAAAGGCTATAGTAATCTCGACTCTTTACAATTCTTACAATTCATACAATTCACAACTTGCTTCATTGCTTACTTTCATTGCTATGTCTTTTCTTACCATTTATAATATAATTCAGTAATCTGTACACAATCCCTGGGGTAATGTGCTTTTATCGACGGACTTTTTTTCTCTTAGAAATTATTATGCCGCTGTATCAGGCAATCAAAAGCGTCGTTACAAACGACGACGTCATTTCGCTCGTTATAGGCTACAATGTAATAACATTATTAGCTCACCGGTTACGAGTAACCGAGAGCTAATGCTGTCACCCCGGCGTCGGCGTCGGCGTCGGCGTCCCACCCCAAAACTTTAAAGTTTTTGGAGTAAGTTTTTTGAAAGCTTGTAAGTCCAAAAGTATACACCTCAGGCCCTTCTAAGTTGGTTTATACATTCATTAGAGGTCTAGGAGTGATGTTATGGCAAAATTATGCAGAAAAAAATTGTGATTTTTTCGCATTTTACCATTTAGTGGACTTAAGTTTTTTGACACCAAAACCCACTTTAAAGTTTTTGGAGTAAGTTTTTTGAAGCTTGTAAGTCCAAAAGTATACACCTCAGGCCCTTCTAATTTGGTTTATGCATTCATTAGTGGTCTAGGAGTGATGTTATGGCAAAATAATGCAGAAAAAATTGTGATTTTTTCGCATTTTACCATTATGTGGACTTAACTTTTTTGGCACCAAAACTCACTTTAAATTGTTGGGGTAAGTCAAAAAGTATACACCTCATGCCCTTCCAATTAGGTTCATACATCCATTAGAGATCCAGGAGCGATGCTGTGGCAAATCATAGAGAAAAAAAAATGGCCTTTTGGCATTTTACTATTTAGTGGACTTACTTTTTTTGACACAAAAACTCACTTTAAAGATTTTGGGGGTTAGTTTTGAAAAGCTTGGAAGTCCACACCCTTCATATTTGGTTTATACATCCATTAGAGGTCTAGGAGCGATATTATGTGACATACAATTTCAAAATGACATGCTTATACATGCATAAAAAATATTGTGATTGCTGCCACCGGTGAGCTTTCGCAATCATTGATTGCACTTGTGTTTAAAGCCAATGGGAAAAAATGCTTGTTACACCTAAGATTCAATTATTTTTATCTTATTTGGTGGTCTATTTGTAAAAAATGGTTCTTCATCCGTTGATATATAATGATTAATTTCTGGGACAGGATTCTGTTTCCTCTACACCAGAAACTCAGTACACGGTAATAAGTTTTCATAGACAATTGACGATAAAATCCCTAGTTTAAACAAGATAACATGTTTGCTCAAAAGCCGCCAGCGATATGGTATGTTATTTATAAACTTTATATATTAAACAATGATAAACACACAAGGTGTTGCTAATATTCCCAGGAATTACGGTAACAGATGACAATAAAATGTTCTATTGTTATATACTATAGGAAATAGAAACTGACAAAATTATTTATTATTAGAGACTATATTAAAAAAGTAAATGACAAAATTCTCAATCGCTGTAGATAATAGTATACAGATACTGATAGAAAACCTCTATTCTTATACACTGTCATACTTAAAAACTGATAAAACCTCTATTTTTATAGACAATAGTAATTGAAAACTGATTAAAATCCTCTATTTTTCATAGACACTTTTAGATAGATAGCGATTACATTCTCTATTTTTATAAACTATAGTAAATATATCATGCTACAACGCTCTTGTTATAGCCTACGATGTTGTGCTAAACTCCCCTGGAAACAACATGACATTTCCACCTCTAATGACAACACTGGAATCATTAACTCTGATGTTCTGGATGAAATGCTCTACCGGAAATGTCACCCGACCATCGTTTGGATTTGTCAACGGTGGTACATATACATCAGTGCTTGATGTTGTTGATGCGGAAACGTTGGAATTATTCAGGTTTTGCTGATTTTTATATTATAACTATTTTTAAAAGTAAATAAAGCATATGATATCTTAAGGTATATGTGAAAATGTAATTTTGTACTTTCAAGCTGAAAAATAATACAAAATATATCAGATATGTTAAAGACATTTTTTTGTATTTACAACTGTTTTGACAGCACTGCGATCCAGATAACGACAAACGGCTGGGCTCATTTGTCATTGAACTGGTCAAATACCGTGAATCAGGCCAAATTAGCGATAAATGGACAACAATGTCGGAACTACTCCTGTCACTACAGGAAATATCGCTGTCTCTGGTTCCCATCTGTTAATGATGCAAAGCAGTGGAAACGATGGCAGTGAGTTACCAAACCTTTATTCTAATTCGTACCAATATGTTATTTTATGGATAGTATATAAGATATACATTTTGGATCAACCATCTTAATTATAATTGAAATGAGGAAAATATGGCAAGTTTATATCGTATTAAACAACCACAATTTTTTTTTAGCACAAATAGAACATTTTATTTTTCATTTTAACGCAAAAGGGATTTTTTTAGAATTACATACCATTTGCCTAGTTGTTAATGAGCTTCAAATTCCCTCTTTAAACAATATTTGCCCTTCATCATCAGTCTGCGTCCGTCTTGTTATCACTATTTCTTGAGAAGTACTGAAATGATATTTCTCCAAGTTCACAAGTAGATTACTCGTCATCTCTTGGTTCGTACATGCAGTTATACCCATTCAAAGAAGAACGAGATCAACATGACCGACAGGCAGCTTTCTAGGATTTTTACATTTTAAGTCTGCTATCGCTATTTCTTGAGAAGTACTAGAGGGATACTCTTAAAACTTCACACGTAGTTTTTCATTGGTCCCTAGTTGTGTAAATGTAGGTTTGAGTTTGATCGGGAAAACAAAATGGCCGACAGGCAGCCGCTTTTGACAGTTGAGCGTAATGATCATATGTGATCTCTTTTATTTCAAAGACCCAACTCAAAATGCATTTTTATATTTACGACAAAAGTGTTTTTTCTGTAAATGTATTTTTTTGTATCATTTTAGGATTTTAATACTTAACGAATATCTTTTAAAAAATACATTACCAATGCCATGGTGAAATTACGGCTTCTTCATTTTCCTTCCTGTTTTAAGGTTGTCAAATTTCTGGCTTACAAATGACAAATACCAGTAGAAGTGATGCTGATATACAGACAGACATCACGACGTG
The DNA here is from genome assembly GCF_902652985.1 of Pecten maximus. Classification (NCBI taxonomy): domain Eukaryota; kingdom Metazoa; phylum Mollusca; class Bivalvia; order Pectinida; family Pectinidae; genus Pecten; species Pecten maximus. The sequence continues at coordinate 39,975,723 of NC_047016.1, read as the reverse complement.
TTCACCTAATGTCGACGACGCCATTTACAGCATGGACAACTTCAAAGATACCATTGGGGTCGACATTGACACGCCTTCCAAGTGTGACGGTAATGCTTTTATGAAGTCATATTATGTACTTTTGTAAGAAGAAGTGATTATGAATCAAGTATGTGTATTGTCTCACTTTAGATTTAAATTGAAATTATTTTGCGTGATACGCTCTCTCTTTAGCAAACATTAGCCTCAGACTATATGTGCGCTCATATTATCAGCCAAAAAGTGCCAAATACATCTATTACATGTTTTTATTATGCTTACGAAAACTGCGGCACGCTGACGTCAAATGAATTAAAAAGAGCTATAACACAATCTTTATATTTTAATTTCTCTCAGTAATGATTGCATTTTTTGACATTATGGACTGATAACATATTTTGAAAATGCTTGCAACAAGCTACATTAAATAATTATTTTCTAAAAAAACACTTCCTTTTTAAAGATGTTGACGAGTGCGCCGCATATCCATGTGGTGTCCATTTTTGCGAGAATCTATTGAATGGATACCGATGTTATTGTAAGAGTGGCTACACGGGAGAAAACTGTGATAATGGTCCGGACTTCTGTGTTAACAACCAATGCGAGCACGCAGCGACATGCATCAGTGGTGCTTGGAATTATACGTGCGCATGTGCAGTGGGCTTTAAGGGAACTCTGTGCGAGGACGAAATAGGTAACTATTGTAGTACCGTATTAACAAGGAGAAAAAGCAAACACGAATATAATACGTATTTACAAATAAACGTTAAAACGGGGAAGTAATTGATTTATATCATAAGTTTTCTCACCTTCATAATTCCGAATTACAGCATGACAAGAAAACTCTAAGAATTGCCACCATGTCTTTAGTTCAGTGCTAAACAGATCAACAATTATTTCTTTTAACTAACCATTTTGATACATACACATGGAATAAGTACATTTAGGATTTTTAAATACAGTTAAAATAAAGTTATCTTTACCTGCTATTGAGGTTCCTCATTTATTGATGTTTTATTTTCCATCAATAATGTTACTCCTTTCCTTAGTTAATGGAAACTGGGTGGAATGGGGGAAATATGACGAATGCAGTAAAAGTTGTGAAGGAGGAATCCAAACACGGACAAGAACGTGTACCAACCCATCCCCGGGACCGGATGGTGCCGATTGTTCAGGAAGTAGCCAAGATCAAGTCTCCTGTAACACGGATCCATGTCCTAGTAAATACACTTTTTTGCGTACTTTACGACAGTTATTTGATTTCTTTTCCATTTTGGGCCATCTGTATCACTTACCAATCACAGAAGGACGAACAATATTATGATTCAGCGTTTTTGCTTTGGCGTATTTTAATTTCAATTGGTATTGAATGGTACTATCGATTGTATGTCTTTTGCGTAATGCTTCCACTATTTTTCTATCAATTTGGAATGTTGTAGAATGTGCCCCAGTCGGATATCTTTTGCTGAAAAGCAGGAACACAAAAAAGGATCATTGTGTAACTGAAGGAGACTACACGCGATGTGAAATAATCTGTGAAACAGGAATGGAATTCGTCAATCTACCCTTGAATTACTATGAATGTGGTGCAAACACCTCATATGCATGGAGCGGAATCCCTCCAAGCTGTGCAAGTAAGCTTTCCACCGAATATTGCGTTTACATACAAGTAGATGTGAAAATGTATGAATTAAAAAGAAAAATCATAACAGCGTTATATGTTATATTTCAGTTACGATGTATTAATGATCAAAATCGTTTCCGACGTTTTCCCATTGACCGTAAACAGTTCCTGAGTTATATCCATCACGATAGCGTTACCAAACAACGTGTTAAGCTACTGTAATCATTGCGCAATAGCATACATCAACATACTACACTTAACATTTATTATTATATTTCACAGCTTCAATTCCTGGAAGGCGTTTGGCTGTCCGTACATCCGCGACATATCCTGTTGCCCCTCCCTGTGGAACAGAGACCGATCAAGCATTAAACTCGGCAGCAGGAGAAGCCCAGTGTGTACGTAACAATGCCTGTGACGTGTCTATAACCACCACCGGATGCTCTTCTAGACGTAAACGAGACACAGCCATAACAGCAGAGATGTCTTTCTCCATTAATTTGGAAGAACTTCAGGATTTCAACCTCACTGCATTGTTAGAAGACAATATCGGTAAGATTTCGTGTTTCGTTCGGTTATTTTTTTTATTTCCGTATTAATTTTAAACATGTCTACCATAACAGTAGAGATGTCTTTCTCCATTAATTTGGAAGACCTTTAGGATTTCAATCTCACCGCATTATTAAAACATAATACAGGTAAATGTTAGCGATTGAGTAATTAACACTTACAAGGTTGGAAAAAGTTCATTGTATAACAGTCAGGTAGTGTCCGATAAATATGCATTTAGAAAGATTTTCGGAAATGAAAAAAAAAAAAAAAAAAAAAAATTAGTACCGGTACATTTCTGGTATATAAAACAGATATTACTGACATGTAAATGTAATCGTCACTTAAAATTGATTGAAACGAGCGCAGAATATTTGATCTATAACTACAATAAAACCATGTGTTTGGAAAGGGCAAGTAACTTCTCCTTCATTGACAATGCCTGTCACATGTATTGAGAACTAGGATGATGACAAAAAAGTTATCTATATTGAAATTGTATAAACATTAAACAAAGATTGTATGCTTTCAAACAGTGAGTGCAGACCTCCAGACCTACATCACGGCCATGGCTGAATTGGAACAGACTGCACAGGAAATCAACAACTCTATCTCAGATTTCTTTGTCGTGAATGTCAACAATGTCCATTACAACATTGACCCCAGCACATTTTCTATTTCTGGTGTGATCACATGTCCGAATGGCACAATTACAATCGACGGCGCCTGTGGTAAGTCGATCATGTGTGGCAGTATTGTATCTTTTTTTCTGCTGGTAAGGGAAAATTAGGCCAGATTTATATCTTTAAATAATTGAGATTTTTTGAGGACTTTCAAATTTGATTTCAATGTCGAACCTAAAAATGATGAATTATTAATTCTTGAATTATCATTTACAAATACATTATAAACATTGAAAACATTAAAAATCCCTGAAGAATATAACATCTGTTTGATATGAATATCATTGCGAGGGACATTCCCATAGAAATACTTTATATTGCATTATACCTAAACTAATATTTATTCATATAACATTTTGGCAAAATATCTCGATTAAAAACTTCTTATCGTCAATATTTACATTATATCACAATACGATATGTGTTTGGCTACAGTTCAGTGCCCAGCAGGTACAAGTGAAGAAAACGGATGGTGTGTTTACTGTGAACTAGGGACTTACCAGAACCAGGAAGGACAGACCGAGTGTCTAGCATGTCCGACTGGTTATACCACGCAGTTTGTGGGGATGATTGACGTCGCCAACTGTTCTGGTAAAATCTTTACATAATCATACTGAATGATAATTATTCAATTCTACATTGTTTTTGAACGATCAAAAGGGAAAAAAATATTTGGTTTATATTGTCATGCAAATATATTCATATATAACATTTGCAGTCCTGTAATAAATTGAGTTGCAGTCAATATCATTTATGTACTGTACAATATATTATCATAAAGGATAACCATTTGTAATTTAAGAGTGTTGCTTCCTGACTGTGAAATAGTTTGCTTTCTTGCTTATAATAAAAACTGGGACAGGAATAGTAAGAAAATCTATACTGATTAAAAATAGCTATCTCAAGATGTTATTTTCAGTATGATACTTATTCGTGGTCATCCGTCCAATATCTACCTCTCACAGTATACTTTACAGTAGGAAGAATAATTGACTCATAAGTTTTAGATTCAGACCTACTCCATACGTACTAAAACTATTATTCATTATAAGTGATGCGTTTAAAATGAAGTGATTTCACACAGTTGAAGAAACGTCAACAAGCAGTACTTCAGCAGTTGCATCAAGTACAACAGCTATACCTACAACTACAACATCCTCGATTTCCTCGTCCTCAACCGGAAGCGGAACCACTATTACAGAGGAAAAAACAACACCTGTTACAAAGAATGGCCCGTACAGGATTGGGAACAGTATGTCTTTTATAAGTTTGTATCTTCACAATAATACGGGTACGGTTGATATGTTTTCGCGGTCATTAAAAATAGAATAAAATTAATACAAACGAATAATCACAAACAGTGTAAATTTTACCAGATGTGGTTGTGCGAAATGTAAATCCTTCGGAACTAAATCCGTCTCAGACCATCACGTCCCGGGAAATTCAACAACTACACATTATATCACATTTATCAGTATGAAAGGCAAGGTTAATAATGTATCCTCTAAATCGTGTTTTACCAACACAAATGCTGATATTAAAAACGTAGTTTACCAAACGCTACTTATGTTACTTAAACCGGTGTCAACAATGTAGCCAGACGGATGCGTATATTGATAATGCAAACATTAGAAAATTATATCAAACGATTTTGGTTTCCATATGATCACACTTATCAAACACGGTGATGATCAAGTTGTATCTTCTCTTCAAAACATTATGTTCGTATGTGTCTGGTAGACGGATGGCACAGTGGTTGACCACTTTGGTTTTTTTCCGAGATTCCTTCAGTAATAAGATTTCCCGAGCGCTTCCATCTAGGTCAGAAAGAATGGTTAATGTAAGTTGATATCACTTTAACGATGATTGTAAAGCATATAGAGCTTACATTTATGTGTTTCAGGATCAACAATGACTATTTTAGTCATTACGATATCAGTAGTGTCGGTCGCCGTTATTATCTTAGCTGCTTCTATTACCATTTACTGCAAGACCCGAAAGAATGCCAGGTATGTAACATGTACACATAAAACATATATTATCTCGTAATTAAATCAAGACATATTTTGCGTTAGTAAAGGTAGAAAATAAGCTATATATATATATATATGTTGATGTATTTCAAGACAGTCTTAATTCTTATTCAATTGAAATGTTTAAATTTAACTATCTAATATATTTTTAAATTGTATGTTTTACAAAGTTTCGATTTATAATCAAGCTAATCTCTCCGGCCGAGTATCCCATTACCTGTTTCAATTATAATATATGTAGATATTGACACGCGTAGTACTTCAGCTTGGCAAAAATCTGTTCATTTTATGTACATTTGTATAGAGAGAGTTTAGACCATGATTATTTACAATTGCCATTTGCAGAAACCGGTTGAGATCACGTGAACAGTACACACGTCAGAGAAGTTCGGTCTCCATCAACATGGTAAATCCGACAGTTCATACGAAGTTCAAACGCCCTCCACAGTTTAACGAGTATAGCGAAATGCCCAGTAATCTGCCGTATGCAACAATCATGGAAACGACAACAGCAATGGCGAATGAAAAGACATCACAATTCACGAAACATACTTGATATGTTTGGATTTACAAAGATAAAGAACAAAGCAACTTATTGGACTTTGTCATTCACCAATTACATTAAAAAAAAATATGCGTACAGGTCTACGAACAAAAATGCAAAACATGTATCAAACAATTGATAACATCAAAAAACATTTAATTTACCTTTTTCAAAATCCTAAACTATTCAGCCTGTTACCATTAGATTCCTAAACAATTAACAATATCTTATTTACATCAGTTTTCTTTTTGACAGTGCGTTAAGTTTTTGGTGCAAGTGTTGAAAGGTATTAATACATCACTTTATAATTGTACTAGGGTGTTGATAATTGGCAATAGAGTTCCTCTGGGGTTAGACTATCCCCTGCCAGAGTTAAACTAAAAGATTTTTTTGGGAAAAAACCAGAATTTTCAAATTTTTGGACTTAGAATATTTTTGCGTTAAGTTTTTTGTGCAAGTTTTAAGAGGTTTGAATACATCACTATATAATTGTACAAGGGTGCTGATATTTGGCAATAGAGTCCCTATGGAGTAAGACAATCCCCTCCTGGAGTAAAACTTAAAAAAAAAAAATTGGATTTTTTCTTTTTAAATCTGTGTATTTTTGTTTTTGTTTTTAAATCTTTGGACTTTGTGTTAAGTTTATATTGTGAGTGTTGAAAGGCATAGTAATACATGGTATTAGGTTCCCTGTGGGGGTTAAACTATCCCTTTCCTGAGTTAAACTGAAATGTTTTTTTGAGGAAAAAACACATTTTTAAAAAATTTCGTGCAAATGTTGAAAGCTTTTTAACACATCACTTTATGATTGTACTAGGGTGCTGATATTTGGTAAAAGAGTCCCTATGGAGTTACACTATCCTTTCTTGGGGTGAAACTGAATATAAAACAATATGAAAACTTCACAATAGACAATTTATACCGGTCCACATTTTTCAAGGGAGACAACTATCATTAGGATATGTTGTCAAAAAATTGAAGAAATATGTCCAAAAGCAATTACATTTGTGTTTAATATCTTCATTTAATCTACAACAGCATAACTTGTCTCCCAAATGTTTGTCAATAAATAATTTATATATATATAAATTGGTATGGTTTTGAAAATTGCATGAATTCACAAAACATAATCTGAACAAGTAAATAATATAAATATTATTAATGCAATTTGTGAAACCATTCCAATTAATATATTTTAATTATTTATTGACAAACATTTGCGAGACGAGCTATGCTGTTCTCCAACAGCTCTTGTTATCATCAGTTATTGACTGTGTTATCATTGTTATCGTCAGTTATTACCAGTGTGTTATCATCAGTTATTAACAGTGTGTTATCATAGTTATTATCATTTATAAACAGTCTGTTATAATGGTTATTATCATTGATTAACAGTTTGTTATCGTTGATGCAATAACATTTGGTAAACTTTTACTATTAACACAGGTATGTCATTTTGTTTTGGCGACTAATTTCATTTCATTCTATTTAAGGATGCATATCTTTTTAGCTTGAGATTTTTTCGATCTTTCTGATTGTAATAATTAACCATTTGTCTGCTGTTTTGTCTTAATCAGTAATAAAACTCCTGTGTAACATTTTGTTTCCGCTATAGAGACCAACCAACCAATTGTTTTCCCATATACTTTAGTGTTAACGTTTTGGAGTATTTCATTCAAATTCTTGAATTCAATATGACAATTATGGTTTATAACAAAAGTTTAGGGTCTGATATAACACCTAATGAAAAAAAAAGTTTGGTCCTTCAGCTCAAATTTTCTCCAGGGTAACCATTTTGAAAATGGGTGAATTTCGCAGTAAAAATTCTCCAAAATCTTAAATTTTTACCTGTTAATTGTTATTACCTGAACTTTTGGGGGAAAAATCAATCAGACTTACGAAATTAATATCAACATTTCTTATTGATAGTTACCTATCAGGCTACATATCTATTTTCTCGCTTGATAACAGAGTAGCCCCTAAGAATGCCAAAAAATTATAATGTGTTGATACATGAAAGTAGAGCTTTTCAATAAATGTAACTTTTAGAGCTAATGTGACTTGTGCTATTGTATAAAATTTGAATTTTGTGTTAATTTAAGTTTATACAAGAACATGTCCTTTACAATCTTGAGTTTCTTTAACTCCAAATCCAACGTCGGATTATTATATATTGTAAGGTCCTACGGGGCTTATAACGCTTTTTGAAGGGAATTTTAATGTTGATGTTACAAATGTACAACTTCATATATCTATGTAAATAGGTTTTATATAGTAATAAGCAGGAGAGTTAACTTTCGGTAACGTTTGTTCACCAGTAATTAGATGATGTCATTATGCATGAATATTAAGTATGTTGTTAGTAATCACGTGGCTATAGTGACCAATGGTCAAGAGTTTAGGTGACGCCAATTTCAGTCTTTGTCTAGCAGTTGAGGAGGCTGGTGGAATTACGTTCATGTTTCTTTTGACGACCCGCCCTCCTGCCCCTATCTGTCGCCAGAGTGTATATATTTACCAAGTGTTAGTAGTGTTATACATTTATATGACATAAATTCCCTGCATGTCTCTGGGACTCAACCATCGATGTGCTGAGTGCCCCAGGCCACACGTTTGCCATTTTATTAACGTAATTGGGCTTACCCATCTGACCTGCTGGGTTCTCCACAGGTTTTTAGTACTAGTACCATCCTGCATGTTGTGGGCTCCGCCCATCTAACCTGCTGGGTTCCCCACAGGTTTTCCTCCATATTTACCTTAAGTTTGGTCTCGCCCATCTGAACTGCTAGCTATATGTAGGGTCTCCACCTGTTTCAGCGCCATCCTGCATGTCATGGGCTTAGTCCATCTAACCTGCTGGGTCCCCGACAGGTTTTCCGTTTTGATTACCTTATGTAGTTCCATCCTGCATGTTTTTTTGGGCTCCGCCCATCTAACCTGCTGGGTTCCCCACAGGTTTGCCTCCATATTTACTTTAGTTGGGCTTCGCCCATCTGAACTACTAGCTATATAGTGTATCCACTGGTTTTTAGTGCCATCCCGCTTGTCCTGGGCTCCGCCCATCTAACCTGCTGGGTTCCCCACAGGTTTGCCATTATATTTAGTTTATGATTTGCCAATTTGACATGATTGGTGCACCACAGGTTAGTGCCATCCTGCATGTCGTGGGCTCCGCCCATCTAACCTGCTGGGTTCCCCACAGGCTTTCATCCATATTTACCTTAAATTTGGGCTTTGCCCATCTGACATGTTAGGGTCTCCACTGGGTCTAGTATTATCCTGCATGTCCTAGGCTTTGCCAATCTGACCTACTGGGTTCCCTGGCCTACAGGTTGTCTATGGGTTCCGCCCGCTTTATCCAATAAGTTTCCCACAGTATTTGTCGGTTGTGATTTTAATGGTTGTTTAGAATCGAAATGTAAATCAATCCGGCTAAGGTGAATAAATAGTCTTGTGTTTATATAGTAAGTTTATTGATTGTGTGCAAATTAAAGATTGTAGTGGCAATTCCATTATTATATATCATTAACATTGTATGTCTGTTTCACGATCAAGATATTGTTAACAACTATATCGTGTACATGAACAGTTAATGCTGTTAGTTCAATTTATGTCTAACCAAAAAAATTTGGACTACTCTGTAGGTTATCCCTAATTAATTATTGATTCGGGGCCTTATAATTCAATATATTTGAATTTTACCCCCAATTCGGATTTATATGCAAACTTGTACAACCATGCACCTATGGGGATTTCCCAGGGGCTGCGGTTATCACTATGGATTGGAAATTACCAAGTTAATTCCAAATTTACCTTAAGGAATAATCCTACAGAGTAGCCCCTAAGAATGCCAAAAAATTATAATGTGTTGATACATGAAAGTAGAGCTTTTCAATAAATGTAACTTTTAGAGCTAATGTTTGCCATTATATTTAGTTTATGATTTGCCAATTTGACATGATTGGTGCACCACAGGTTAGTGCCATCCTGCATGTCGTGGGCTCCGCCCATCTACCCTGCTGGGTTCCCCACAGGCTTTCATCCATATTTACCCTAAATTTGGGCTTTGCCCATCTGACATGTTAGGGTCTCCACTGGGTCTAGTATTATCCTGCATGTCCTAGGCTTTACCAATCTAACCTGCTGGGTTTCCCACAGGTTTTTTCCTGATTGTTACTTTAATCTTGGGGATCAGCCTTCTGACCAGCGGGGCTCTCTCAGAGGTCTCCACATCTGACCTACTGGGTTCCCTGGCCTACAGGTTGTCTATGGGTTCCGCCCGCTTTATCCAATAAGTTTCCCACAGTATTTGTCGGGTGTGATTTTAATGATTGTTTAGAATCGAAATGTAAATCAATCCGGCTAAGGTGAATAAATAGTCTTGTGTTTATATAGTAAGCTTATTGATTGTGTGCAAATTAAAGATTGTAGTGGCAATTCCATTATTATATATCATTAACATTGTATGTCTGTTTCACGATCAAGATATTGTTAACAACTATATTGTGTACATGAACAGTTAATGCTGTTAGTTCAATTTATGTCTAACCAAAAAAATTTGGACTACTCTGTAGGTCATCCCTAATTAATTATTGATTCGGGGCCTTATAATTCAATATATTTGAATTTTACCCCCAATTCGGATTTATATGCAAACTTGTACAACCATGCACCTATGGGGATTTCCCAGGGGCTGCGGTTATCACTATGGATTGGAAATTACCAAGTTAATTCCAAATTTACCTTAAGGAATAATCCTACAGAGTAGCCCCTTAAGAATGCTTAAACAATTATAATGTGTTGATACATGAAAGTAGAGCTTTTCAATAAATGTAACTTTTAGAGCTAATGTGACTTGTGTTATTGTATAAACTGGCCAATCAGTGGCTGCCAGACATTTTATCCTTAGCTCAACTTTCTATACACAGGCTGTTTCAAAAAATAAATAAATTTCAATTGGTTTGTTGTTCCCTATAAGCAACATATACACTAATCTAATTTAACAAAACTAAATATTAACTCTTGTGATTCGACTAGAAAAGACTGATGAAACAATTTAACTCTATGCTTCATAACTTGTAATAGATCTCATATCATTTGTTTGTTTATTCTTTTTAGAAACATATCACATAACTTTATTCCTCTGAAAGCACTTAAGACTTTAAGCCTGTTAGATTAATAAAGACATGCTATTATTTTATGACTTCTCGAGGCTATACAGTTTATTTTGAATTCAGGAGAAACGTATATACAAAGTTATTGTGTGATGGAATTATCCAATATGTTAGATAAAATATATTCTCAAGCGTGTAAATCTGTTTTATAACTTTATCTTAATTTATGAACATCATAGAGAAATGTAGCTCCGTCATTCCTCTACAGACGCTATCATGAAGACACAATATATTTACACCTTTTCATAATCATTATTAAAGATATGAGACAAAAATATATTGGGCAAATCAACACTTTGAATATTGAATAGAAATAATAACTTATGTTTCCTTTGGTCGTCAAGAAAGTTGACTTAGTGTTATGTAGGTATGTATGTATGTAAATTAAACAAAACAAAAAACAGTAATTACAAATTCTGACACAGTGTTGAAATACGATCTTCCACAAAGAAGTGCGACTACTGAATTTAACATATATTCACCCAGAGAAAATGAACGTGTATTATAAGTATAGAAACATCCTATCATGGCGCTCTACATAAGTAAAAGGTATACTTTGACATCAACATAGCCTTTGTGATTTATTAAACTATCCAATGCAATTTGAATATACATGTTTAGTTAAACAGTGATGCTAAGTAATATCTAGGGCTTATTGTTAGCTGAGTCGTTAGACTTGTAAGGCTTGCAAGATACCACAGAGGTGAATGGATTGAAGGGTGTAATGCACTTGCACTCCTAAAGTGTTGCTTGGTCTTGATGGAGTTGTTTAGATTCTACCACACTTCTGCTGGTTTTTTTAGAGAAGACCGTCATCAACAAACCAACTATCTTTAGATGTCAGATAAGCTTGCATGTCATGAATTACATAAAAGAATGCGAGAGTGACCGACACTTTATTAAAAGTCACTAAATAACTGACATAACACTATAAGAGCTGTAGTAACAGATCACTAAGTGAATGACATTACACTATTAGAAGTTTACAAACAGTTTCCACAAAAGCAGATGAAGAATTTACGACTTATTGGACACTCTATAGTTCATTTATTAGCATTTTTGTACATATTATGAGTTGCAAAGGTAAACATTAGTCATAGATTAAGTTATAGGTCAGAGTATCAGAGTATGTGCATGTGAAACTCGCACATATCATGCACGTGCATATCATACATACATATATTTTAAAAACCAGGTAACGATACACCCTCATCGTATTCGATAAACTGTACTATATCTTACTGCGCACTTTCACACATATCTTCTCAATTGTGTAGTGAATATATGCATCATACTTTTAACATAAATTTTGAAATTTTATCAAAAGCAATATTTTACAAAAAGGATGTAGTTTGAAATCAACATCAGCATTGACAGCTTAACCTCTATCGAATAACCAACCAGTTATTATACCAAGCGTCAACTCTTATTTTTTACGTGTACACGATACAATTAAACAAACATGCCTATCAAAATCTCAAAAGAGTTTGATGATATGGTAGATTGGTACGATTTTAATACACAATAAGAGTACAAAATATTATTTAGCTGCTAATGTTTCAAATTCAGAACACTTACCCAGCATCTTTGTATTAAAGCTGGAAGACTCTGTTAATCATAGGAAGGATACAAACGGATGCTAGATCTGTTCTAGAAAGATTTCCTTTACCTTTTTTATGCAAAGTGGAATAAATTATTATTATTATTATTATTTTGCGAGGCAATACTAGAAAAATTGAGTCGGCAATTTTGCTTTGTTTTGCTGCCTTTTCCGCCAATGTTAACAGTGAGTATTCACTCCAAAATTGTCATTGTTACGTTCATAGTGTACATTATTTTGTATTTTATAACATTTTGTACAATGTTGAGCGCTAATTTATAGCACACAGTTTATGTTTCTGTGTATGCAATCAAAAGCATATTTTAGTGTAAACCGTTGGATATCGAATCTAATTTCTGTGTGTTATTTTGAATTTATTTCATCTTCTCATAAATACATGTATCTTGCAAATGAAGTAAATCAAATGCATTAATTTGATATTGCTCTTTTATGTCCTGATTGTTATGAAATATTAGCGTAAGCATTTTGCAATTCTGACAACCACCATAGCTCGTACCAGCTATCCCCACTTATCGTCATCAGAGGTAGGGACATTTTATCAATACAGTTTGGAGTTCATCATTACATGCAGTCTTACATGGATTTAATTTAACTGGTAATCTACATTAATTTATATCGCATGTAAACTCCCCAGAATTCTTCGTGTATATATCGACTATTATTATCTAACGGAGCAATACAATTAATTAAAAAAATTTCTTCAAATACTTCTTTTATGCATTGTTAGGTATTGTATTGAATTGTTATGATGTTAACTCTACTCGTCTTAATTCTCTTACGGAATAGTTTTGAATGTGTACCTTTATTAGATGTTCATTAAAATTAGCCAATAACGTTTTGGGTGTCAGTGAACATTTTCTTTTATAATTTGGAATTACTTCGTTCTATTATTTGTTTTTTAACTCTAACCCATTTCTGGATTTCTTCATTTTTTTGCCCTTTATATCTATGAAAAAATGGCGACCAGAAGAAATTTGCCATCGAGTGTGATGAATGGTGCAGATTAAATCCTATATAGTAATATTAATATATTCGTACGATAAGGTGCATGCTAATTGTTGTATCCTTACACATGTATATGGTGAAGTGAATTTGATAAGTAAACAATTTGTCGCATATATGTATATATATATATTTTAAATTTGGTTTTCATAGTGTTTAATCAACCACTCTTATTTTTTTTTATCATTCTCAATTGCAAGAGCGATATTCAGAGGAACAACTAATGTGCATGTTGTTGAAACTCACTGGTTGCACAATGGACCCTGGTAGCTCTCAATATACGATTCCTGCCAACTTACATCAGTCAGATGCGGCTGTACAGTGTCAAATCTACTGTGTTTCAAACATGTTTGCCATACGAGCAAGTAATACAATATATTGACGGGAGTGGTTAGGTTGTCTTATTAACCGAATAAGGTCATTTAAGAACGGTATTCATGCATGATGGAGCTCCTGAGTGAGACTTGTATAGTGTTATAACACTGAAATGCCACACCTGGACACGGTATTGTGATACGGTATCGTGACAAGTCACCTGGTAATACTGACAATGGCTAAAACGGTCCTTACCCTTAAATGTAATGTTGAACACCAAGAAAAAAGCATGAAGTTCAAAATCATAAAATTTTGAAATGTCACGAGCAGGTGTCAGACTAAAGAACAAAAGCGAAGAAGTGTCAATTAAGACATTGATAAGAAAATAGCACAGTGAAAAATAAAATATAAATTATAGTCGGAGTAATAGGTACATTTCTTCCATGATACCTACAAGATAGGTTTTGACGTGAACATTTCATATAAAAATACTTCATTAAAGATAATGAGAACATGTGTGTACTCAGTTAATATTCAATCCATGATAAACTGTTCATATCCAACTTTGATATGGTCGACTATCACCTTTATTATGGTCGTATGTTTTTGTTAATACTTTGCTCTATTATGTCCAAACTCTGTTTTTCGGACCTGTCATTTTTGGCAAAACAATGTGCATTGTCGCATTAAAAGAATATTGACACATAAAAAGGGAAAAAAGAGGGATTAAAAAATATGAGCAGTAAGGTTTTTTTTTTTTTTTTTTTTTTTTACATCTATCTTGTTGATTTGGATGTCGAAATCAAAAATATTGTAACTAATACTGACATACACATCTAGCAAATCACACAATAACACATCAATTTGAAAATTGAAAAATACGTGTACATCAGTTTAATAAATGACATTTCTTATTTCCTTGTTAAGTTTGATATACAAAATGTATATGCTTTTGCATTTTGTTAATTTATGAGAACACCTGCTACTGCTTGAATGATTTTTGCCTTGAGATATATTATCTAGAATGCAGAATGGTGTTACAATATTGTTATTTTGTTTTGTTTTTGTTTTTGTTTTTTGTTTTGTTTTGTTGTTTTTTTTTTTGGGGGGGGGGGGGGGGGGGGTGCTACTAGTTACTCTAATGTGGATGTATATTTATATTCATTTGATATATATATAGCCTTTTTAATACTGTTTGCGAGGAGAGGGCAAATATCAGCCAGCTGGAAAATGAGGCGGTATCATTAATTTTCATTATAGCCTAATATATTGAATATATCTTATACATTAACACTTACAGTAAAAGCAAAATAGCAACACGGATGTGTAAATAACAACGAAAACCAATATATTTTAATGATATATAACTGTGACAAGTTGCAACTTAATATTTCCTACATCAGACTATGAATGATAATTTGCTGTATTACAATACAAAAATAATTTTACATTATATATATCCTGTTTGAAATTGTTCTTTAAGTCAATGCTTCTCCACTGCTTATCTAATTCATTGTGAAACATTTCAGGGCTCTGCCATATAAAAACAATCGTATTTATACATATCTGTCTGATATTCAGACTCATAACAGCAAATGACGGGGGTTTCTCAATCTAACCTAACAATAATTCAGCAACTAAAACAACGTAACTCACACAAATATAAAGCACATAACGTTTAAAATATGATGTCATGAATGTTTAATCCACAACTTACAAACTTCTACATTCAGTAACTCAGTAACAGATGTTTAACGCAAATTTAGTCGAGCACAGGGATTGCGATGAATTCCTATTAATGAAATGTAGAGGTATGTTTGAAAAGCATAATTGCAATTGTTGAAGGTAATATGGAACCTATCATAAATAAGACACAATTTTCCGAAATCTGGTTTCTTTCTTTCTTATACTCACATGTAATTGACTGTTGCAATGCGTTCATTGAATATAACGACAAATGCGCAGAGCTTTGTCTTTCACACTTATTGTATGCAGATATTGTAACACAATAGGCTTGATTACGTAATTATTGCGTAATCGTATTTACTTATATTGAGTAATTATTTATCTTTAATTGTGATATACATATTTATATTTATATATTGTTAAATATTGCTAGTCATACTTACTATACAAAGATAGTCATGATCAGTATGATTGGGTCGAAATGATGTTGGTGTATAATTGATATCAATTGAGCACTGATAGATAACATTGTATCACCTGACCGGAAGTTGACCACTGGTCAGATTTTGTTAAATATTGCTAGTCATACTTACTATACAAAGATAGTCATGATCAGAATGATTGGGTCGAAGTGATGTGGGTTTATAATTGATATCAATTGAGCACTGATAGATAGCATTGCATTGCATATCAAATTGGCAATCTAACCCCTAGAGATTGTATTGTGTACCAAATGGACAATGTCCCGAGGCATGACACGATCTTTTGTTAACTATTGAAGACTAACATTAGTAGACGGCATATCCCATTTAAACTAATTATCATGTTGAGGTGACCGAGGCCCGACCGCGGGTAAGATGACCAGCTACGTGGTCAAGTTTTGGTTAGGTGATGGGGAGACGTGGCGCTGTCGTGGCATCTAGGTCATGATTCCTATTTAAACAGCACCCATTTGACTTCGGAGGGAGTGATCCAAAAGCTTCATAAACGGACGGCTCTACTGACGTCTCTACTGACGTCTCCGTTGGAACACTACTCACTTTCGGACACGAAACCTAAAACTCGGTAACTTTTACTTTTGGAACATGTTCGTAGTTGCTTAATTTATCTACTTTTACTAACAGTATACGTTCATATTGTGGAACATTGTTAAAGGCTATAGCTGTATTTGTACCTGTCCTTACTACTGTGTGGCTGTCTTACTACTGTGTGGTTGTATGCCTCATCCGGATGATCCTGGTGTTATAAACAGATGATATTTGGAACCTGGGTTGAACTTTTGTTTATTTAAGCGCGTGTAGACACCTGAAGTTTTACATAAGGCTTAATTTTGGTGCCTTACGACCAGGATAAACTAGGATAAGATGGCTGAAACGAAAAAGGAACTCTCACCTAAACGTCAAGCTAAATTAAGCGGCGAAGCGAAGCCAGTGCGACGACCAATGCAAATGACTATTGTGGAGATCCAAAAGACAACACCAAGACCACCAATCACATTTGCGGAAATCCGGGAACGCCTCAATATACCCGTTCCGTCGGACCCCAGAACAGGCAGCGACACTCTTCGTGTCATTCCAGACGGATACGAAGAACGACCCCTCTGAAGTGGCTATGTACAATCAGACGAGATGAAGCTGATCTTACCATTACTTATTATTGGTCTAACCAATGCTATTATCGTACAGGGAAATAACAAGGTAAAGGAAGTGACAACTACCAGGTCAAGATGGTTGGTTACTTTTGTTATAGACTCAATCCCTGATGAGAAATGTATGACCCAATTGACCAATGCCATCGAAAAAGCGAATCTGTTAGCTAACA
This sequence comes from Pecten maximus, assembly GCF_902652985.1. Taxonomy (NCBI): domain Eukaryota; kingdom Metazoa; phylum Mollusca; class Bivalvia; order Pectinida; family Pectinidae; genus Pecten; species Pecten maximus. The sequence continues at coordinate 39,958,653 of NC_047016.1, read as the reverse complement.
CTGTGGTACGACAGTATGGTACACCAGAAAGAACTGAAATTTTTAACGTGTTTGTAGGACTCAGTACTAGTAGGACACTCTTAGGACCCAGCCGACCTGAGTAAACTATTATTCACGAAATCGATTAAGAAGATCAAACTCAACTGTAGAAGCGTGGTCGCACATAATACAATTTTGCCTACGGCTAAATACTTATCAAACGGGATGTGGCTTGTTGCTACACAGACTAAACCTCGTTTGACGGCAGAATGCAAACATAATACTAAAGGGATAACCAAGCCTCTTGACAGCGGTGTCATCGTTATTCATCCTTTGGATGTAGTCCGCTTAAATAACTCGTGTTCGGCTTCAAACGATTTTATAATACTATTACCCTTCTTCTAAAAAGACAGCCACTACAGTATCATAGATCCTTTAGATGAACTAATCAAAACATACGCTAACATGGCGAATGTGGAACTATGATTACCATTCCGTGTCACACTGCCGAACTTAACCAATATCAAGTTGCCGGAATCGTTGAAAGATATTAAGCAAATACCAATGAATAGTTTGATTAAAACTTTACACAATTTACAACCAATCGTACGCGGTGAACAATTTTCTGTGTGGATAGCAACATTTATATGTGCGGCCATAGCTATTGGGTTGGGGCTAGTGATATGAATTTATTGTTATTGTAAAAGTCCGAAAAGCAAAAAGCACTGGTTGACCATGTTTAGGTATGGCGAAAGAGAAATAAAGGCTGCGCCTAGTACGAAGTGGCAGTCATCAGTGACAGACGATGAGTATCACGGACGGATTTAGTTAATCCAACAGCTCCTATTATGAACACCGAATCTACGGAACCAGAGAGACCATCGTTATACCCACCTGCGTTCCACTTAAAGGCTGATGAAACTGTTTAAGGAGTGTGATGTTACTTCCTTTCACAGGGGGCATGGTGATTGCGGTAAGTGTTGTTGCAGTACCTGGTTACAAAAGAGCATACGAGCTACCTGACACTTAGTGCGTCGAGCAGAACTTGTGTTTAAACTTCAGGGTCTGGAAGGCCGGTAATATTGCTGATCAGCGAGAGACTAGACAAGGGAAGTTAACCTAGTTGTCTGATGATGAACCGTTAACGATGTGTCGAATGAAACTGTGTATGTATCCCGTGAAGTATTTATAGAACTATGTTAATTGCATATTTATGGATATTTAATTTCTATGAACTGTGTTAAAAAGAACTTTGTTAAACTTAATTACAAGTTTATTGTGTTGAACTGTTTATGTGGATTATTCACGAAATCGATTAAGAAGATCAAACTCAACTGTAGAAGCGTGGTCGCACATAATACAATTTTGCCTACGGCTAAATACTTATCAAACGGGATGTGGCTTGTTGCTACACAGACTAAACCTCGTTTGACGGCAGAATGCAAACATAATACTAATGGGATAACCAAGCCTCTTGACAGCGGTGTCATCGTTATTCATCCTTTGGATGTAGTCCGCTTAAATAACTCGTGTTCGGCTTCAAACGATTTTATAATACTATTACCCTTCTTCTAAAAAGACAGCCACTACAGTATCATAGATCCTTTAGATGAACTAATCAAAACATACGCTAACATGTCGAATGTGGAACTATGATTACCATTCCGTGTCACACTGCCGAACTTAACCAATATCAAGTTGCCGGAATCGTTGAAAGATATTAAGCAAATACCAATGAATAGTTTGATTAAAACTTTACACAATTTACAACCAATCGTACGCGGTGAACAATTTTCTGTGTGGATAGCAACATTTATATGTGCGGCCATAGCTATTGGGTTGGGGCTAGTGATATGTATTTATTGTTATTGTAAAAGTCCGAAAAGCAAAAAGCACTGGTTGACCATGTTTAGGTATGGTGAAAGAGAAATAAAGGCTGCGCCTAGTACGAAGTGGCAGTAATCAGTGACAGACGATGAGTATCACGGACGGATTTAGTTAATCCAACAGCTCCTATTATGAACACCGAATCTACGGAACCAGAGAGACCATCGTTATACCCACCTGCGTTCCTCTTAAAGGCTGATGAAACTGTTTAAGGAGTGTGATGTTACTTCCTTTCACAGGGGGCATGGTGATTGCGGTAAGTGTTGTTGCAGTACCTGGTTACAAAAGAGCATACGAGCTACCTGACACTTAGTGCGTCGAGCAGAACTTGTGTTTAAACTTCAGGGTCTGGAAGGCCGGTAATATTGCTGATCAGCGAGAGACTAGACAAGGGAAGTTAACCTAGTTGTCTGATGATGAACCGTTAACGATGTGGCGAATGGAACTGTGTATGTATCCCGTGAAGTATTTATAGAACTATGTTAATTGCATATTTATGGATATTTAATTTCTATGAACTGTGTTAAAAAGAACTTTGTTAAACTTAATTAAAAGTCTATTGTGTTGAACTGTTTATGTGGATTAATATACCGATGAATCTTCGGCCGTGGGAGAAATGTAACACAATATACTTGATTACGTAAATATTGCGTAATCGTATTTATTTAAATTGATAAATACTTATCTTTAATTGTGATATATATATTTATATATATTTATACTTTGTTAAATATGGCTGGTTATACTACCGATACAAAGATAGTCATGATCAGTATGATTGGGTCGAAATGTTGTGGGTTTATAATTGACATTAATTTAGCACTTATAGATAACATTGGAATCAATTAGACTACCACGTCTTCACAATTGCAAATGAGATATCTAAGTCTGACATAACTGCTCATGTCATCAGTAAACATAAAGCAAAAACTATCTTGATATATATCTCGGTAACAATCCATTTCTATAAAAGGATGATGTACATTGTAAACCAAGAAAGTCCTGGTCATCTTCGATTTAGAGTCGTCAAATTCTATTTTGCAAATATATATTTATGTTTCACCACATTCAGCTTCAACTCATCTGATAAATTCCGGAGGGAAAAAACAAAAACAAAACTTGTGCATGCTTTACCAGGTCACTGAATCAAACACTCTCTCGGTCTCGACTATCAATGGAATTAATGTTATATGTTGTTATTGTGTAAAGAATTGTTTGACAATAAAAGAAAATACCATGAAATTTAAAAGAAAAATGGTTCATTAATTGTAGTAATTATAACACACATGCACTAGATGATTTCAACTTTCCTTAATTTCGTATTTTGACTCAGTTTTGGGGTATAACGAGACATGTGATTTCGGACTGCTTTGACTAGTAGCGCCTTGTGGCTCCGAATTAGTTTGTAATGCAAGCGGAGGAACCCCGACATGTCTGTATGTCAAAAGTTAATATTTGCATGTTTATAACGAAACCTGTTGGGACAAGTATTATCTAAAGCCATTATTATCCTTTCTTCTTTGAAATAAACTGCATTTACCATTTAAACATATGTTAATACGAAATTAATGATCAGACATATAATTCTCCTTTAAAGCTCATTACAGATTTAAATTGTCGATGAACAAATTTGTATAGAGACATCGGACTTACTGATAAGGTTATTGTAATCTTTTGAATGCCTTATGTGTACTAAGAAATATATCTATTGATTGGACAAGCCTGGACACACGAATAACGTGATGTTTTAATGGGTTTTTTTTAAAGAAACCGAAAAGTTCTAGTAAACTGATGAACCTTTTTAAACATTTTATCTTTGAAAGATATTACAATATATTTACACTTGCAAAGTTTTGTCACTATATAACAATACCAGACCGATTTGTTTACCATTCTTGCATGGAAACATTGACCTTTGAACTTGCGTATGAAAATATGACAGGGTACGGGAACTACTTTCGCCAAGCACATGGCCTTGTTTACATTTACAATTTATGTTACGCTTTGTTTACCATTGTTAAATGTATAAAAATAACATGTTTGACAATATTAAATATGATAATCTATCAAAATGTTTTTGTTATTTATGTTAATATCATAATAAAAAACAGAACTATTTTTTACCGCGGAAAAAAAGTCTCAATTTGTTGTGAAGCGTCACCATTAGCTGTTCTAATAATTGACTCCTCCGACTGTGTCCGACTTTTATATGATTTTTTTTTTACAAAGAAAAAATATTGTAATCACAAAGACTAATCCAATCCCTATATAAAAGACGGATGATATTTGATTTGTTTCACGTGTTGATTTGCTACAGAATCTGTATATAATGACAATTGTGATCGGGCACAACCAACATCATGTTACTCTCCATTGGTCTGCTCTGATACAGCGATAGGAATCACTGTCTGTCTTTTTAATCAGGGTGAATTGTGCCCATGGCAATATGTACGATAAGTATGTATACATACCCGTGGTGTGCTCTCAAGAATTATTAAATGTAGTGAAAATACATTAAACGGACAAATCGATCGATTAGATAAATATCTATTGAAAAGATTATTTGTAAAATATCATGACAGTACTTCTGTCAATGCAGCATTCGCCTTTGATACTGAAACCGATAACAAAAATCTGTTCATTTCTTTGTGAATTTAGGAACCTTATGTCTCGTTAAGTTCGCACAATTAAACATAATACAATATGAACAACAATTATATCATATTCATGTGGAGTCAATTAATCATGACTGACGAATGAGCGAGATCGAAACAGATGATATATGCCTGGTGGTTCGGTTGTCATTCCTTTCGTTGCAATTTGGAGAATGAAATCAAACCCGGATTTGACCTAGGTGTTTATGGCGGGTATCGCCTATGAAGCAGAAGTCGTTTTCTCTTCCGGAACACCTGGTCCTTTTCTTCCCATACTTGCTCAAGGGCCTCCTTGCAAATACATGTTTTTCGTTTGTAATTTGCCTTCATTTGGTTGATTTTAAGTTCGATCTTAGATTTCGTTTCATTGTCAGTATTCCATTTCTTATATTTTTTCATTTGTCATATGATAACGTTGTTGTTGTTTTTAAATTAATATTAAATTGGTTGGTAACTATGTTGGTGCTTTTTTAAATGCCTGAAATTCCCCGTTATCTTTTATGTAACATCGAACTTCTCATAAATAATGTCACGGTCTAGAAGATACACATGTAAAGGACGTTCTTTTAATTAAACCAAATTATTGAAAATCATAGAAGTTATTGAATTATTGGGCTTGTGTCGAGAGTTTGGCATTTTGTTCGACCTTTCTTAAGTTTCCTCAGTCGCATCCTATGAATCATCACACTTAAGGCCCTTAACATTACTGACGAGTTCTAGGACTAATGCAATGCAGGTCTGGCGTAACAATTGTACCTGTTATCCCCATTACATAATTGTAACAGCGCGACTATATTTGGGATTTTGTCATTTCTCTTTTTCTTAAACAACTTTCTTCCTAATGTCTCCCTTGACACTACCTCCCTTTAGGCCTTTAGTTTCGCCTTCGTCCCTGTGAGGAGGGCTATGGGTGCTGTTCACAAAAATGATAGTGAGTTGCTACTCCTGATTAGCGCTCAACATTTTGGTAGTTGAACGACTGGTTTGCCCGTTGTCAGTATAATGTGACCGGATTGGTGTTCTGTTAAGAGTCTTCGGCAGTAGGCTTTAGTGAGGAAGCACTTTAAATCGACATCAGATACACGCTATCACATGGAGACAAACACGAATATACCGCAGCCTCCCAAACAACATAAACATACACCACACCCATGTATCGCTCACATAAAGGAGTTAATTCTTAAATGACCACAACTGTTAAAGGACTAAGAAAATACAAAACCAAACCAAACCGAGAAGGATGAACAGATGTACGATGTCCCTAACGTCACTGTCGAGTCATAGAAGGACGAAACAGCTGTATGATGTCCCTAACGTCACTGACGAGTCATAGAAGGACGAAACAGCTGTATGATGTCCCTAACGTCACTGACGAGTCCTAGAAAGGCGAGCAGCTGAATGATGTCCCTAACGTCACTGACGAGTCCTAAAAGAATGAACAGATGTACGATGTCCCTAACGTTACTGACGAGTCCTAGAAAGGCCAGCAGCTGTATGTTGTCCCTAACGTCACTGACGAGCCCTAGAAAGGCCAGCAGCTGTATGTTGTCCCTAACATCACTGACAAGTCCTAGAAAGACGAGCAGCTGAATGATGTCCCTAACGTCACTGACGAGTCCTACAAAGGCGAGCAGCTGTATGTTGTCCCTAACATCACTGACGAGTCATAGAAAGGCGAGCAGCTGTATGTTGTCCCTAACATCACTGACAAGTCCTTAAAAGGCGAGCAGCTGTTTGTTGTCCCTAACATCACTGACGAGTCCTAGAAGGACGAAACAGACGTATGATTTCTCTAAAATCACCGATGAATCCTAAAACGACAAGACAATTATATGATGTCCTGAAACCAATTCAAACCGAGAAGGATGAACAGATGTACGATGTCCCTAACGTCCCTGACAAGTCCTAGAAAGGCGAGCAGCTGAATGATGTCCCTAACGTCACTGACGAGTCATAAAAAGGCGAGCAGCTGTATCTTGTCCCTAACGTCACTGACGAGTCCTAGAAGAATGAACAGATGTACGATGTCCCTAACGTCACTGACGAGTCCTAGAAAGGCCAGCAGCTGTATGTTGTCCCTAACATCACTGACGAGTCCTAGAAAGACGAAATAGCTGTATAGGGTCCCTAACATCAATGGCGATTCCAAGAAGTACTTAACATCTGATTGATGTAGGTTTACTCTACTGTATCTAACTTTAAAATTGTATTAAAAGGTTCTGAAATTGTGTATCTTGAATTTCTTTAGAATTTACTGTTGTTTTATTTCGATGTACATATATAGCATAGCACTAGAGTTATCTGAATTCGAGATAACTGTATTATGAATTTCAAATTTGTATTCTCGGCAGAATTCTACCCCCTCGGGGTTTTTGTTGGGTTTTTTATTGGCCCCTTTTCGAAATTATTTTCAATTATTTATCCATGTAGGAAATGTATTACTTTCATTTTGACTTATTTTCATATAAATATTAACATTTTTTTTAGTATATTCGAATGATATTCCAGTAAATGCTGAATTGAAAATGGATTTACCCCCTCTCCTCCAATCAGTTTATTAACACAATACACCATAAATGCACATTTGATGTCATGAGATAAGCACGAAAACATTAATTAAATTGTTATGTGCATGAAATATTGTTCAATGGCACTCACCATTGGTCCTTAGCCATTGCCTTGATTCTAATGATGTATATGTATTGGGTAAAATTAGCACCATAATGAAAAAGTAATGTGATGTAAACTAGATATTAAAGATTCACCTTTAAATGGATGACACTAGATATATCTGAATTGTTATTTTACATAATGGAGACAATAGAAGGAATTCTGCATTATCTACAAGTCAACAATACAATGACACCTGCATATCTGGATCTTGCATGGTAAACCTTAAGTGCCTGAAAATCTCAGAGGGCGATTACCGCTGTCTATGTGACCAGGGTGCATTACACCTGGACGCCACGTGTCATTTTAAGTAATAACTGGACGCCACGTGTCATTTTAAGTAATAACTGGACGCCACGTGTCATTTTAAGTAATAACTGGACGCCACGTGTCATTGTGAGGAATAACTGGACGCCACGTGTCATTGTGAGGAATAAATGGACGCCACGTGTCATTGTTATAAATGGACGCCAGGTGTCATTGTTATAAAAGGACGTCAGGTGTCATTGTTATAAATGGACGCCAGGTGTCTGTTGTAAATGGACGCAACGTGTCATTGGTATAAATGGACGCCAGGTGTCTTTGTTGTAAATGGACGCCACGTATCATTGTTATAAATGGACGCCAGGTGTCAATGTTATAAATGGATGCCAGGTGTCATTGCTATAAATGGACGCCAGGTGTCATTGTTGTAAATGGACGCCAGGTGTCATTGTTGTAAATTGACGCCAGGTGTCATTGTTATGAATGGACGTCAGGTGTCTTTGTTGTAAATGGACGCAACGTGTCATTGTTATAAATGGACGCCAGGTGTCTTTGTTGTAAATGGACGCCATGTATCATTGTTATAAATGGACGCCAGGTGTAATTGCTATAAATGGACGCCAGGTGTCATTGTTGTAAATGGACGCCAGGTGTCATTGTTATGAATGGACGCCAGGTATCATTGTTATAAATGGACGCCAGGTATCATTGTTATAAATGGACACCAGGTGTCATTGTTGTAAATGGACGCCACATGTCATTATTACTTCAAGACATTTCGTCCAACATGTTGTGTGTTTACTCACTTCTTAGGTATATCATTTAAGCCCCTTTGTATCACTGTGGAGTCCGAGCTAGAATGACAGAACAGCTGCATAATAAATTCCTGGCTCTGCCTTGTTAGTGTATCTTACTCAAAATTTGTATTGTTTGTTTATTTCTGTCTTTTGTAAAATCATCAAAGGATCTCTGTTCCTGATTTTTTGCTTTTAGGTTTTCTATTTGACATATAACTTATCTTTAACTACATTTATATTGAAATCGTGGTACACCTTTGTTTTTACGTACCATTCCTTTGTCTTTGTAGATACTATGGAGAATATGTAAATGTGGTGCGTCATACGTCTTCTAGTTGTGACATGCAATTCCCATTTGCCTGTGTAAAGAAAGGTATATTAATGTTCCTCAATATAAAATTTTTGTGGATTATAAATAAAAATATATCTTTCCATTTATGTTTAAATTTCTGATGTAAATGCTCTAGATTTAGATGCAAATTATGATTTCATATGATTTCAGTAAAAGGTAAGATACATTAACTTGTTTACTGAATTGGAATTATACATTATTTTTCAGAGTTCAATGTCGTCGTTTTAGCGAGTAATATTTTGATAAGGTCCCAAACTGTTAAAAATTAATGGGAATCAGTCTCTCTTTTTTTGATAAAACGTCTTATTCCCTAGACATTTCATATAACTGTAATACAAACATTGGAAGGCCGCCAATATTAGGGCCCTGGGATCAGCTATCATATATGGTACACATGTCATCACGCTTTCACCTGTCATGCATTCAAGCAATCCTTCTTGTAGTGATATATATAAATATTTGTTTTAATTCAATCATCGTTTCTTTCTCTCGTTCGTTCGATCTTTCGAGCTTTACATTAACATAAAAAAAGTGCACTTTACACCACGAATGATGATATCATGTCTGCCCGTATGTAGTCCGCCATCACGTAAACACAAATGTCGAATATACAAGTAATATTTTTAATTCCTGTCAAAGTATTTAGTAGGTTGCAAAATGAGGAGAAAATATAAATAGCACGCATGTTGTGAAGGTCCATAATTTGTGTACATGCATTAAGGTGTACCTTAAAAAAAAACGTGCGAGTGGTCGCCCTTTAAATGACAGTGTATTAAGACATTGGCACTAAGCTGTGGTATTCCATCGCTACAATTAATGCATATGGTTAAACTGTATCTGCTTCACATGTAACAAATTTATCTGTAGTGTACAACTCTTTAATATCAAGTTCAGCTAAACGCGTTCATGATGGGGTTTTAAAGTATATTTAAACAACGAAACCGGATCTTGTAATTATTCAAGAAACCAAAACAGTTTTCAAATATCGTATAACGAATAGTGCGTGATTGATACGTTTGACTATTTAATTATTCAGTATCTATGTATACTGTATTAGTCTGACATTATCTGGATCTACAGTTATCTACAGTTTTCTGTAAATAGAAATTGAGTCAGCATGTCTCTTTTCTTTTGGAGCACTCGTATGTGAGGCGTCGCTAACAAATCAGGATTCTTCTTCCTTTCGGGACACTTGTATGTCAGGCGTTGCTAATAAATCACGGATCTCCTTTCTATATATATATATCAACATTGTATCATATATGTTTTGAGCTCCAACAGCCATTTTTGAATTTTTTTTTTTTTTTTTTTTTTTACTGTAAGCGTGGTTTCAGATTATGTTCATGTACACATATAAATTGATTTCATTCCGTCAAAATTTTAGATTGGGAATAAATCGTCAGATCAATTTACAATTTGCCGGTAATTTCTGAATTATATTTTGAAACTGACGTTATTCGTTATTTAACGTTAACAATATCCTTTATAGATATCTGTTTAATTAATGAAAGAGACAGTTCTAAAGCTTTCGAACCATTTGGTAAAGCGAATGAAAGCACACAAACATATCCTGTCTTTTTATCGTTAATTTTATTGTTGAAACAATAATTTAAAATAAATATTCCTGCTGTTTATTACATTACATATCATATCCATAGTGATGTCGGACCTGAATTTAAGATTTATTAGTGTTACGGAACTCAAATTGATCAAATAGGAAAAAAGTAAAATATCCCTAGCTTATGCTGTTTATGTTACAAAACATGAGAGTAACAGTTGTTTATAAATCAATCCCAAATTAACACCATGTTAGGCATGTTAATTAGTTTTGATTAGTTAATAATTAACAGGAAACGGACGAAATCTGTCCCTAACAGAGTACCTTCAAAAAGACAACACTGCTACCGTCAATGTCTACGATAATGTAAAATCAAGTAATCTTAAAGAGGCTTACCCGCAGACGGACCGGTAAAGGGCACATCTCCGATCACTAAATACACTTCAGTACACGTTTCTATGTGACGAAATTGGAGGCTTTCCGACTTTATTTCTTGAAAACAACTACAGAATATGTATTTAAAAGACGTTTTAAAACTCAACCTGAGAGGGAAATGTATGGAATATAACGGCAAATCTTCTTTATAAATCGCCGCTGCCTTTGAAGTTATCACTGTGCGGCACTGTGCACGTGCTTGTTTCTTTGATGTGTCAATCTAATTAGACTCCACTTTATAGCGGGGACTTATTGCGGGTTGCGATTAAATAAATAATATTTAAAAAATGAGGTTTTAATATCACTTTTCAGCGTTTTATAAGGAAAATAAAATGAAAAACTCAACAATTCCAACAATCTGTCATGTGTAAAAAATCTTTTTCTATTAGCCAATTTTTCTGATCTCTCTGCGGGCAAGCCTCTTTAACTCCAACATTTCAACAGAGAAGGAAAAGAGAAAATGTAACAGACCTAGGATAAGATTGTATCGTTTCGATTATTTTAATATAAGATTCAAAAACTATTCTGATGTATAATGATCTGTATTCGTTACCTACGGATGCTGACAGTAGATTTCAATGACTTGTATAGTCATGGTCTAAATACGGATGATTGATGATGTTTTGGTGTTATATTAGATTAGGCAATTCGGCCGCAATATTTAAGAAAAATATATATATTGGAAAGTGATATTTTACAAATATTGAAGAATTGGAAACTCCGTTAACGGTTCAGAAAACTCCCTGACATATTGTTTCAAACGAACATGCAATGCAGAAATCATAACTAACAATGTGACATTGTTTCTGGTAAGTGAAAATTAAAAAAAAAAGTAAAAAAAGAGAGAAATTATTATCATTATTTTTTTCTTCATTAAACCAGACGGAGTAGACTACTCAGAAACGGGGAGGCGGCGATTACCCGAGATGCCGGAGGACCACACGTAGGCCTACTCATGTATGAAATACTGTATGCGATGCATGATGATGATATATATATGCTGATGATGATGCATGATGATATATGCTGATAATTGTTTATTTATATGATACGTGATGGTGATACGTTATGATGATGATGACGATGATGATGATGATGATGATGATGATGATGATGATGATCACAGCATGTATGTGTAAGAGTGTGTGTATGTATGTTTGTTTTAACCTTTGTCATTCATGTCTATTGTTTAATATGTGAAAAATCTTCGAAAAATAAAAGAATTATAAGAAAAAAAAACAAAAAAAAAACACCGTATGCAGCTGAGTATGACAATTTTATAAATCCATCAGAAACTAAGGACACTGGGGGTGGTGTATATGACCGTTCTCACAATGTGATGAATGAGAATCATTACGAGAAATTTAGTAAGTTAAAGTCCATCTAATTAAAACATTTTACACTTCACTAAATGATATTAATAATGTTTATTCAGTCAAAGGCATGTTAAAATTACATCCATCACAATTACGTTGCTTTCATACGTTTGGTATCATCTTAAGGAACCACTTTGATTGAAATCAACGTTTTCATTACATGTAAACAAGGCCAATTTTTTGTCACTACGTCAAAACTGCCGGGTTTGGCATCAAATATTAATGGAACCTTTCAGAGGGCTGACAAAGAGCTTCAGCAAAAGGATTTACAGTCGATGAAGCAGGGGCTAACCGTCGGAGCCGTTTCGGTTTAAAAATCGGGGACATTATAGACAGAACGAACAAATATGATTGGTTAATTAAGAAATAATTAACGATGATTCGTGTATTATTGCAGGATATACAACGAGGACGAGGATATTTTGCAATTGAATTAATAACGAAGGCCGAGTTGTATATCCTGAAACAATACACGAGTCAAAGTTGATTATTTCTATTCTACCATGTACTGTTTAGTTCTGAGATCGACCTCTTTCTAATAGAAAAACAGCAAAGAAACCCCGAGAAAACCTTGTAATTTATTTCTTGAGTATTGCATTATTTGTTGATGAAATATACAGGCAAAACAGTACTACGATCAAGAGCATCTATCATATAGCATTGATTTTGAAAATGAAAAAAGGATAAAAAAAGAAAGAAAAAAGAAGAAAAAAAAATGGGGGCCTCCGTAGGATTTGAACTCGCGTCGTGATAAAAATTTATTGAAAGACTAACCCATTAGCCCACTCGGCTATGGTAACTTTTATAAAATGGGTGAATATTAGATATATAAAATTGTTACAGCCGTGACTCCCGACCGTGTATTATTGGCACGAGCATGGGTTATTGGAAAATAATACATGGTTTTAAACCAATCAAAACTGGCGTTGCATAGCAAACATGGTAGAATGATTCATAACCTACGATGCTAATAAATGTCCAACGGAACGACGGTTCCAATGGGGTTCCGTCAGATTTCAATGCAACAAAATACAGAAAACAAATTGGAATGAGAGATTTGATTTTAGCTAGACCAAGACCAAAGACAAATCTTCCTCATTTGGCCACAAGTGACACCGTCTCAAAAGATAAAACAACAAAGATTATTTCCACTTGAAATGTGTTTTGTATTTGCGGTACGTTTCTGTTTACATAAATCATAATACATGTAAAAAAAACATATGTGTTCTTGACGATTACTCCCCTTGTCAAGTTATTGAATTGTTTACTGCAGCTTGAATTATGAATTCTACTTGACACAGAAATGTATTTGGATTGCTTCCATAGATTACGTTGTAGTAGTTTATATAATACACAATTCGAAGGAACCATTAGGCAAAGTTTCAACAAATATGAAGTCTTTCAGCAATGGTTTTTCATCCCAATATCTAGTGTTAAGAAATGTTATAAGTATGTTATGAACTAGTATGTATAATATCCATATAACTTGTATTCAATATATCAAAATCCATATCGTCCAAAGGGATAGTGGATTTTGATAACTATCAAGATGAATGTGATTTAGCTACTTGGCAAATGTGAGATATTTTTGATATACATAATATGAAAGACATTGAACAAATATGAAGTCTTTCAGCAATGGTTTTTCATCCCAATATCTAGTGTTAAGAAATGTTATAAGTATGTTATGAACTAGTATGTATAATATCCATATAACTTGTATTCAATATATCAAAATCCATATCGTCCAAAGGGATAGTGGATTTTGATAACTATCAAGATGAATGTGATTTAGCTACTTGGCAAATGTGAGATATTTTTGATATACATAATATGAAATACATTGGACGTAGTCTGATTTTAACACCATAATTAATATTTTTAAAAGAGAATGAGCGCAATAATAAAACCTGTGTAATATTTTGTCTCCTTTTTATATGACTACATATTCATACGGTATATATTTTGATACATGTATTTTTAATGTGATTATCGAAGACCCCATGAGTTTAAAATGAGATATTCTTAGGTTCAAAACTAAGGCACCGGCGATTTTCCATAGGAATAAATATCATACATTGTAATCAGTATGAGCTAATTGTGATATGCATTGTGTATATGTAACATATGATGCATTACGTCACCTCTAATCAAGGTAAAAAGTCATTATTTCAGCGTAATTGTAATGAGTTTTTTTGTTAATATTGAATAGTATAGTATATAGTACAGTTTTGTTGTTGTTGTTGTTGTTGTTGTTGTTGTTCATGTAATGATCAAATGAATATTCACAAGCCATGAAAGAGAGTTTCAGATCAGGTATCCGTATGGCCAGAAACATGTTACGACACTTGTGATTATCTCATGGAGTATATATACCACAGTGTATATGCATTTATTGTAATATTGTGTAAAATTATCTGGCATTGTGACACCTTCTCCGGTTAAAAGTTAATTATATAATATTAATAGGTAATGCGTCAAGTTATGTAGTAAAACAAGTTAACGTTCATGTACATGCATGCAAATGAAAGAATGAATATTCAGTAGGCTAAATAAGAAAGCTAATTAGGACGCAAGCGATATTTTCATGGAATTTATAACATGTATATATACGTTTTTTTATAGATGAAATATAGATAAATATATCTTGAGAATATGCAACAAAAATGTCGAAACATTACTGGGTTACAGCCACGTTATTTAAACCATCGCTAAATTGCTTATTTTGCCTTAAGGCCGGCTACAAAGTCATTGATTTATTAAGGTTTATATCATTGTAGGCGACATTAGCATGTAGGAATGGTTGCAAGCGTTATGTCATTAACATTTTGATAATTTTTATTTTGCATTTATGTATTGTTGCAAAGATTTACCATTCAACTGTCTAGATATCAAGACTGCAATCAAATGGGAAAATACATACGCATTTGTAGTTTATCTGAATTTACATGATCGTGGATTGTTGTGCATGAGAAGAAGCAAATACTTAGCCAAATATGATATAATCAGAAATGCACAGAAAATCATCACTATTCATTTTCTAATTCGTAACAGGTTTAGCTAATAAAGGATAGTGTGAAGGAGGTTTAAACTGTTATGTTGAAAATTATAAAACGTGCATAATTGAATCAGGTGTTAATAAAGACTGGTTGGCGTAAGACGGCAGATTTATTTGTAGTTTTTTTCCCATTTCCATTAATCTAGTTTGTTTTTCTTAATTTCTTTTCTCGTTTATTTTCTTAAAAAAAATATAGGTTTCATTTATAGAAAATGTAAATCTATTAACCATTGTTGTTTTCGCAAGCATATTTAATATGGGTATCATTTGATTACTTATATGGATTTCAATGCGATATCCACATGTTGAATCGTTACTTTTCATATGTCATTTTTTGGGAGGCCTTATATCCTGCCAAGCCAGATTATGCTATAAACAATCCACAAGGTGTATATAATCTAGATTTGATATGATCTTGGCATTCTACGCCCCTCTATGCTGGATTGTTTTTCATTTTGTTATTAAATGAAATAATGTAAATTGTATATACTAGTAGTACCAGTAGTATTAATTCGTATATTTAATTTTCTTGATCATCAGTTAAAGTCCAGATCTGAAGTCTTTAATAAAGCGAGATAGTCAACCCTGTCTATAAACGCCACCCGGGGATGTCGAGGGAAAAGTGGGGCATTCTACACAGTTGGTATCAAAAATTGTGACCATTGTAGAAGGGTTTTTGCTACCTACACATTGTCTTTAGTCACTTACAAACATATGTCATTTTATATTGTTATTAAATAAACAATAAAAACAACTCACAAAAATCATACATGTTATGCTAGACACTGTTAAATTGTCATTTGATTTTTAAAATGTGTACTTTTAAACTTGTTGTGCAGTTGTGATAATTTTGCTAAATCATAAAACTGAAATTATCCCCCACATAAAATGTCCTACTCGAAGTACTAGTGAACTGGTATATCCACAGATATAGCGATACCAGATATGTACTCTAAATATACCACGAAAAGGTACTTTTCTCTGTTCATCCCTGACTGCAAAGTTAATAGCTACACTTTCATGTATGATACACATTCATCACGCTAAAGTGAGTTACTCGAGATATATGTTGATATTTAAAAGAAGCTAATTCATTGATGCTCCAATGATTCAAGGGATTTTTTTCCCCTAAATTTAAATGATCAACACGGTTTTTATATATATGTACTTATGTTTTTTGTTGATTCTTTTCGTATGGCTAAATAGTTTTTCACGCACTGAACTACACACAGTATATATTTAGTTATTGGTTAGTCAGCACAGCGGAGCGGATAACTGCCAAATATAGCCAATAGCTGAACTTTTAGATAAAAACACGGAACTCGTTACATATCAACCTTTACTGAAGTATTTAGTTATGGTCACAACGTCAAAACAACCCACTTCTTTTTTTCAAGATGGTGGCCAATTTGTCAAGAAAAATTGGACAGGGTAACTAAATAAAGTTAATGTCTTGTTTCTGATGTTTACATTAAATACAACAACAGACGTTATATCTATACATATTCATGAGCGCAGTCTTGCCAAAGTAGTAGTCCCCGACCAGGGAAAGGAACGAATGCCGCGCCCCCTCAGCCCCCGCGGGGTCAGCCAACCGTTTCGTACAAT
Organism: Pecten maximus; assembly: GCF_902652985.1. Classification (NCBI taxonomy): domain Eukaryota; kingdom Metazoa; phylum Mollusca; class Bivalvia; order Pectinida; family Pectinidae; genus Pecten; species Pecten maximus. Next base: position 39,942,015 of record NC_047016.1, on the reverse strand, counting down.
TTTTATTTATTTTTATATTTATTTTTGTCCCGTCACTCAGCCCCCGGTGGTGGGGTTGGGGGTAGCCCGAACATTTCTACAATTTTTAATCCCCACCACCTGGAGAAGCTAATTAGACTAAATTAGGTTTAGGACTCGACGCCCCCATATCTAAATCATTTACCTATGACCCAATATATACCTGTGCCAAATTTCATGCTTTTATCAAAATGTGCATCAATTATGATTTACGCTATCGACTATCACTGACAAATGTATGCATTCTCGGCATCAGTCATTATCATTAATGCATGGATGTATTTATAAAAAGAGGTTGAAATCCCCCTCATTAGATACCTATCTATCTGTTACACGAAAGAATACTAAGAAAATATAACTTAATACAATTAGTTTCAAGGTTTTTTCATAGAGAGGGTGATGTGCATTAATGTAAGTGCAAGATATCCGTTTGTAGCCATGCTCAGATAACACGCTATAAATACATAAGATGTGCTAGCCTTCCTCGGAACTCCAATACCTCAGAAACAACATACATATGTATACAGCGCGTTGTGTTTGGAATATTTACAAAGGTTTTACATTTTGTCTATTTCAATTTTCAGAAAAAATATGTATGCTTTAGGAAATTTGGTACATTTCAGATACGTTTTACAAACCAGTGTGACAAATTACTGACAGGCATCTGTGCGTTTAATGGTGAATTTAGCCTATAGTTTGAACAGTTTTCTGACATGAGCGCTTACTATGAGGCATCTACATTTTATTTTGGAAGGAAATAAAAAAAAAGCTTACTTTTCAATTGTTTCTTCTTTCTTTGATTTCCACATGATGCTCTGCATTGGCTGATCGTGACTATTCCTCAAGTGAGTCACTCCAAACTGCAATAAAAATTCTAAATTTACACTTCGATAAAAAAAGTCATCTTAATCGTCTTTTATAAGTGTTGCAAGTCTGAAACATTTATTTAAGAATAAGAAAGTGGATCCGATTTCAAAGAAGGATGCGAGCCTGATGTAGACAGTTTCTATCGAAGGAAATTAGGGGAAATCATCTGTAAATAATTAATTGAATTAATTACGATCCATTGCATTCGTTTATTAACGTTTGTTCGTTTCTATATGCCGATTTCGATACTTAAAACACTGAAGAGTTCCAATATTGGAGAATGAACATTAACACTTGCTCTATAAATCGTCCTAGAGCACCCGACTACCCTAAATCAATACTTATGAAACAGGTACGAGCGTGAAGGTAATTGTATGAGAGCAACGAAAAGTGCTGTACATTCTTACGAAATTGACAAACATCGTCAAAATTACTTAAAAAGTAGTCAATTAATCGGCATTTCTTCAATTAACACCAGTTTATAACGCCGTTATGTAACCATACTTGAATAAATAGAAGAATGTACAGCTCGGTTTCTTAGCACGATGAATAAGTGTATCATATTTATTTGTACGACAAAATACGTTGGTCGGGTGCTCTGGCCATATTTACCGACCAAGTGTTAATGTAGTCCTTCGAGCCGGTCACGTGACCACGCGAGAACACGAGGAACGACGAAAACATCCCGATAAAGACGTTGGACACCTAACATTAAAATCCGATCAAAAAAACAAACAGAACTAACCGGGAAATCATTAAATATTGAATTTATATCAAAACATGACGTTTTTTGTTCTTTTTAATTATAAATGCAACATTAACCCACATGCGTTACGAACTATCGTAAAAGGTTTGGTTGTTTCCACTAACATGCATGCATTTTACAAGTATTTCGGGTACCAATATTTTCAAAAGACCAAAATGTCAATGTATGAAAATGGACGTTGGTCTCTGATATTCTTAATTCTCCATGATTTTAGCGGTTTTGCCGAACATCTGTCTACCTAGTTTGTTTGTTTACTGGGTTAATCACCCCGTGAACAACCAGGATCATTTTAAGGCGGGGTCTCCTTGTAGTAGTTGATGGCTACCTCACTGAAATACATATGGGAGTCCAGTCGCCTGCCAACCAGATCAATTAGGGTAGGGTTTCCTGCCTAAGGACACAACCACGGCAGCACAGACTGACCAGTTTCTCAGTTTCCATAGAAACGCAAACACGGGTAAGGAGCGTCGAACCGCGCAACTCAGATCTTCACCTGATCACGTGGCCGGCTCTCTATGACTGACTGAGCAATCGTGTACCTGTAACGGAACTCCGTGAGACCTAAGTGTATCGAGGGACTTAATAATTATCATTTTAAAAGTGTTTGCTCTGTAACAAAATGAGACAAGCATGTTCTACTGTCATTGAACTCTTTTTATGAACTCATAAACTTTAATATACCATTTACTGACTAACTCACATCGCCAAACCGTATTTTAATTACATAAGTACTGATTTGCCATCTTCATATATGTATGTCTGCTTTACATATCTCAACCGGTGTCTTCAAACATGACCTTTTGCTGATGTTCGAGAAAAAAAAACTTAAAAAAAGAGAAAGAGAAAAAACAGTAAACAATTGTATAGGATGGACATACAACGTTCAAATGGGTGCAATAAACCGAAGAAAAAAACACACCTATTATTGTGACAGTTTGAGTTTAGGCTGATAAGGTATAACATTACATGTTTATTGTAATAGGCCGTTTATTTTCCAACAGAAAAAGTTTTATTCCCCAGCAAAATTTTTATAGATGCCAGCGTTGGGAGGCCCTGGATTCTATCTTCTTACAAAAATCGTCTCTCGCAAGAGGTGTCTTTCTTGTCCTGCAATCTTAACTGACTCATTTACTCTCTCATTAATTAATTCATTCGTTCGTTCCCATAAATATATAAAAAGAAAAGAAAGATGGAAAGACAGAAATCATTGGAAGCAATACAAGCAAGACGAAACGAATCGATCTCCTCTCACCAACAACTGATCACTATTATATTATGTGATCCAAGGAGGTTGATGCACACCCTAGTACAAGAGTTGTAATCAAAGTATGATGTTTCAGGACAAACGGCTATTAAAGAAGTCAGTAGACCGAAGTCATAAAAATCTGTCCCTCTTTTTGATATGACATCAATACGGACATGTTCTATGCGTTTGCTTATTCTCCATCCTCGACATTTTGAGATATTTACTGTTTCGAAGATTTTGCCGACGCATTAGAAAACAATATTTCAGAGGAACATACAAATTTAAAGTCACGTGTCAAGTGTCAAGACTTAAGACATATAAACTAATTAACATAAGTATACGGGCTAAAACGGAAAGATATTCCCCACATGTCAGATTCAGTTGTCCATTGACAGAAATATTTGGTAAAGCCTTTCGAACAGTTTATGAACAAACCCGGAGTAATGAGATATAAATATATAGTAAGGGGCATTGTCTTTTTTTTATCTTATAAAACAACATATATCAACTTGGTATATTAATCACTCTGGTCGCTCGGATGGATGTCCGCGAGGGATCTTTCTGAGGGGTGTGCACCAATCGGAATTCGAGGGGTTTGCACCAATCGGAATTCGAGGGGTTTGCACCAATCGGAATTCGAGGGGTGTGCACCAATCGGAATTCGAACCCTGTCTCCTTGGTGAAAGGCAATTGCCTTTCCACTGTGACACAGTAGGAGTGTATCAGTATCAACGATATAATTGAAGTAATGAGACGAATATTATCACTGATTTTTAAAAATCTAGTTCTGCTCTAAAAGTCAAACTAATAATGTACAAATTATGAGTTAAACATTTCCAATCGTTTTACATAAAAGTAGATTTACAGAAAACGCCTTAATTTCAATAAGATTATATGAATGTCGTCGTTGTTAGCTTGATTGTAGACTTGTTTCCTTCAGATCGTATCAGTTTGATGGCTTTATGACGACAGTGCAAATATGTATGTCAAAAGATATGTTAATTCGAGTGTAGGATACAAATGACAAATTACTTGATTTTTAAGAAAGGAAACATTGAAGAATATGTTAATGTAACTTTAAAAATTGTTTCCCTTTTAAAAAGGATATTTCTCCTCTCTGATAGCCATCCCCTTATATTGGGAAACAGCTCACTTCACTTATTTCTTGAATCTGCTAGTATCTTCCATGTTCCGAATCTTTATCACGTTAATCCGACAATATATATATGTATATATTTATCTCCGTATTTCGTTGACAGATATCCAAATTGTCTATTAAATTCAGCATTTTATTCGAAAAACTACATCATTTGTCAAGATATGTCGTTAGATTAAAGTTTCATATACACAATCGTAACCGTATATCTTCTAAATCTGGCAACGTGTGTGTCTCGTTAGACCTGACATTGAACTTCACACATTGACAAACTGTACATCTATGTTGCATTTGATTCTTAATCTCAGAAAAGAAACAACAGGTGGCAAGGAAGAAGTGTAAAATATCCATCAGAAAGCGAGTTTCAAATTTCAAATGGTCTTTTCACCGCTCCGACCGGACATTGTGTTGTGGTCCCACAGCTGTATGCAAACAGTAAAGGTTCAGCTGACAGGTCAAAAGGAAATCAAGATGGAGGATAAAAACGACCGGAAGTGACAGACGTACCGGAAGTTGGTCCATGAAGACGAATGATTGCCGGATACAAGGGAATCTCCCTATAGGCAGACAGCCTCTGGTGACCATTTCGACCACTAGGAGTCATTGGGGCAGACAAGAAGAAACCAGTTGAGGTAGCAAGCAGACAGACAGACAGAGGTTGTTTACACCTGGATATAGATTGAAAGGGAGAAGTGACTGAGTGGTAGAAAATCAAATGCCTATTCAAAAGATGATGATAGACTGCTCGAAATGATGTAGTAGTTTAAGAGAATGCGTTGTTAAGAAAATGAACACTGGGTTTAAACTGGAGTTGACCTAGATATACAGTAGCAGATCGGTTATTTAGTTTCGCTCCCTAACTATTGCCCTTTAACGAAATATTCCGTAAAAGCGCAGATAAATGCAGAATGAAATCGTGTGGAACATGTATAATTCGCAATCACAAACGTTTGTCGGAAAACGTCACTTTAATTTTGAATAATACTGCCATGGCCCGTTATATATTTCGCTAGATAGTAAAGGGATCTACGTTTTGGAAAGAGCCAAACGTCAGCACCACCTACAACATCACATTCTAAATCTTCTAAGTGGTGGGGGTTAGTACAATGTGCCCAGAAAAGTTATTTTTTATACTTCGATGTGTTTTAAAACATAAATTGTTTAGCTGAATGTTTATCTTTTGAGCACGGTGGTCGGGTGACAAGGTTGTAAAGCACTTGCCTTTCATTTAGTCAACCAGGGCTTGATTTCCCGACCGGACGTGAGAATGTATGAGGTCACTTGCCGACCACGTGGGTTTCCGGGTTCCTCCCATAGTAAGACCCCTCGCTTTCATTTGGACTAACGAGAGTGATTAATATAAGTTGCTTTAAATTGTTTCGCATTTTATGGGGGTCATACACGATATTATGGACCAGATGGCTATTAATTTTGAGAGGGATGGTCATGGATTAACTAGACAATGGTGAAATTTTCACAGACGATAAAGTGGCTCACTATCTTTCAATTACACAATTATCAAATTGTATAACATATTTTTATTTTTCTAAGTAAATCGACATTAAATTGGTTCTGGCGCACAGGTAGATTATCAATAAATATGTTTTGAAATGTTATGAACAACATTATATCAGAGAAATCTATATAGCCCCTTTCATCCTTCAGCTTACATGTCAATAAGTGTATTACTTTTCTCATAAACACACATGCCTACGTTCATCAGCAGATACCATCTTAAAACTATACAAAAATGTATACACAGTCCTCAGAACTCTTTAACATATTACCTGCATTTGTATACCAAATTATGTTTACAGACAACGCCTTTATGTTAACGAGCTTTTAAGATGTTATCTTAGATTGGAATGGACCTGCTTTAGTGCCCCCGTTCTCCGCTAGGCTGCGCTCCTTGTAATTTCCAAGCGAAGCCTAACGCAGAAGAGGGAAACTGCGACAAACAATATGTTCTAATATTTGAATCATCATAACATACCATCTGTTTGTTTTCTCTCCTATTAAGGACGCCAGTGTCATTGAAATTGAGTAGATCCTTGCGGTTGCATCATATATGTCGTCTTTCAACCTATATGTAGTAGGGAGACGTAAACTCTAGAGGATAGACGAACAACAGTCGCTGACCCACGATCATCTATCAGATGTTTCAATTAAACCACAATTGATGACAATGATATAATGACAATTGATAATAGGATTTAAAACAGTTTAGTAAAATATTAATTCTTAAATAAATTAAAAATCCCTGATAAAAATGGAACATTTATTTTGTCGGAGATGAAATACGTCTGTGATTTATGGGATGTTTGTTTGTTTGCCAGGGTTATCCGTGAACAGTCAGGGTCATTTTGAGATGGGGGTTCCCTTGTAGTAGTTGGTGACTATCACTGAGCAACATAAGGGACGCCAGTGGGATGCCATCTAAGGTAAAGAGTAAAGTGCCTTGCCAACGACCGCACAGACCGTCCCGTTTTTCAGCGTACCGAAAACACAAACCGACAGATAGGGAACTTCGAACCAAGCACCTCAGACCTACACCTTAAGTCACCTGGCTAGCGCCTCAACCAACTGCGCTATTTATGACGTCTTAAAATATGAAAAAATGACGTGACGTCATGATTTGTGAATGGCGCAACAAAGTGTTTTTCACCGTTTCATAAGAATTTTGACATCGTACCTTGTTATAATGTAAGTTTTCTAAGTTATATAATAGTATCTTAAAATTGTTTTCATTTAATAAGAGATCTGATGAAACTCGTCTGAAAGTTTTCATTTGTAAATGTAAATTTTATTATTTTTTTTACAACAATAGCGAAACAAGTTATATCAACCTATATTAATCACACTTGTTGGCCCGGATGGAAGTGCGCGAAGGGTCTTACTTTGGGAGGAAACCGGAGTACCCGGGGAAAACCCACGTGGTCGGGCAGGTGACCTCATACCTTTTCATGTCCGATCGGGGAATCGAACCCCGACCGCCTTGGTGAAAGGCAAGTGTGTTACCACTGTGCCGCCCGCCTACCCTAAGTTTTCATTTCTGCTCGCCAATGCTCGCCAATGTAAAATCAGACTCATTTTATATGTTCCATATGAAATGAATACGACTCATTTAAGATTATAGAAATGCACGTATCATCTGCATCTATCTATTCGTTCACGCATATTCTGTAAAAGATATATAAATTGATTCGGACGCATGCACCAGTTTCTAAAACCTAATGAAAATGATGAATAGAATTTAAATTCACAGTTTAGAAATTGAATGTTTTGTATCGGAATCACACGAAAAGGTGGGAAAATTTAGCACAAAGATGATTATATATAAGTTTAAGTAGACCAAAAGGAAATCTTCGTTGTTGTATTTTCTGTAGTCCTATAGGTTTTGTTTGTCGAGTATAATTAGCTCGGGAGCTTGGGCGGGGCGTGGGAGAGTCGCGACGAAAGCCCATTAGCACTGCCATGATGTAAGTGGTTTGACCGGCCACTGGCTTAGGTCTACCGGACACATAACATATATACCTTGACCACTCCCATCCGACATGCTGACGATAATTGTCCAAATTTGTGGTCAGTTGTCCTTCATTTCCAAGTGCAGTGTACCGCTATCACGAATCTTGTTTAGTATGTGTTTGACAGGGTTTACAATGAGTTCATTACCGCAAACTATGCTTCACTGCCCCATCGCTCGCCCATTGAGTCGATCGTGACCGATTTGTTTCTACGAAATGGGAGAATGGTCACATTTCACCGGACATCCTATTTTAGGTCTGTCGCCACCCACGACTAACCGTAAAGGTCTAGAATAATACGTTAAAGTAAGGTAGCAGTGTACAGTAAAAATACCCAATTCTGAAAAATATGGCACATGTTTTAGATATGTAAACATTGCCAGTTAACCCTGCATATAACCTCAAATTAAGTATATATATTTGTAATCTGTACAACATTTGCAATTTTGATACAGCTCTGAAGAATAAGTAAACTGATATTTTCTATGATTTTTAGAGCTGTGAATACCATGGTAACAGCTTAAAAAATGCTCAAAAATTACAAAATATTATGATATTTGACCCAAAATCACACAATTCTCTACACAATTTTTGTTCTGAAACCTATTTAAAATTAAATATCTCTTTCCCAAAGACAGAATTAATCTTGTCTTACATATGTTGTAAATTAAGTTTTTCCGCTATCTTACCTTTTCTGTGGGCTTCCATTTTTCGCTGTAGGCAAAACTAAATTTCCTGTGTAAACACACTTTCGGAAAATCCGGAAATTTAAAATCCGGAACCAATTTATTAATTTTTATTTTAACAAATGTGAAGCCTGTATGTACTACTTCATACTGAATATACCAATTATAGTGATAATCTATTGTTTTCATTTTTTATGCATATCATGATACAGGAGTTATTTGCTTAACAAAGAATTCGCCCATGGCCAGGCTGTCCTACTGTAGTGCGATTCCTACCAGTCGTACGTCCACCCCACCTGGTATATGTAACGGCAAAACTGCCAAGCAGCTCACGAGTCTCGCACGATTTTCACGTATGGGTGTTGAGAATACCCAACAAACTCTACGATTTCCGAAGAAATGCAAAGGATACAAGTGTGTCGTGCTCACAATGAACACGCATACATGTTCAAAACACGATAGTTCGGTCCTTGCGTCCACACGTGCTTTTAAAGGACTCACACAACTAAATCAGCCAATCAGCTTGTGTTTCTCCTGAACCAAGTCCCTGAGGAAAATGTGTTTCTTAGGTTTGTAGCTATTTCCCTGAGTAAATAACATATTAAATGGGTACTTTTTATATACGAGAATAAAGTGTAGGGTTATGAGGTTTGGAAAATCGAAAATATACACTCCTACTGAAAATAGAATGGCGTAGGATTCGAGGTGTAAAAAGGCGGGAATTCCCCAGGTGGGGGTTCCCCAGTGTACTGTTAATGTCAGGGTTACTGTCTTTCGAGTGCCCGTGTGCTCTAATATGCCATTAAACCTATACAATAACAACATTTATCCGATAGAAAAAATTTCAAACTTTAATTTGATATAAACTTCACATCATTTGAACTTCAAACGATTGAATAAAGGGATGGGGTCACTAGTAATAAAATATAGTAAATCATTTAGTTGTGTGAGTCCTTAAAGTGAGAGGGGCGTAAGGATAACGCACGGACGTCACATTTTTACCGATCGTTCCTTGCTACTCGTGCGTCGTAAGACTGTCGCAAGTATTTCAAAAGCATGCACGTGCAAAATCTCGACACACGGCATCCTTACATCGCTCTTCTGTTCTGAATAGCTCTTACTCCCACCTTACGATTGGACCACTACTTGTTTTTGTTTTCTTTTTTCTTTCTTGTTTTTGTTACGATAAAAAAACAACCAAAAAACAACAACAACAACAACAACAACAAACAAACAAACAAAACGAAAAACGTGCGTCCTTTTCTGACATAGGTTCCTGTCGTTTATAATATATAGCAGTCTCGACTCTTGAATATATCATTATCATTTAATGTTGATGTAAACACAATCTTAAGTTGTTATTAACTGTTATTACTATCGGTCATTGCGTTTCGACAGTCCAGCTCGGTCCAACTGATTCGTGCCGGAATACTAGATAACATTTCCATCAACTTATTCCTTTCTTTTTTCGAATTAACAAGTCGTAGCTTTGATGCTATAAGAAATTAAAAAAATTGTTTTGGCTGCTTGCATGGCAAAGTATATTGGGTGGTTGGTGGCGCAGTGGTAACACACGTCCATTTCACCTAGGCGCCCGGGGTTCGATTCCCAAATCGGACTAGTATAAGTTATAGATCACCTGCCCGACCACGTGGATTTTGTCCTGGTACTCTGGTTTCTTCCCACTTTAAGACCCCTCGCGCGCATGGATGAACAATCCGGGCCAACAAGTGTGACTTATATAATTTGATACAAACGTGTTTCACAATTGTTGCATATAAATAAAGTTTACGTTAACAAAGAATATTGAATACCGCATTCAAATACATTTAAAATACCCCTGTATTTGATCGTGAAAACATCCTTTGTTCAAATGGTGCATTATGCCAGGTGCTTTATGCGTTGTGGTACCGACTATAATGTTGTACATTGAAAAGTGTAATTGATAAGGCATTGCATGTATGTTACTAATAAATCAGTCAACTCATACATTATTGTAATTTAATTGTATTATTGATTGAATTGTGTATTGGCACATACCGTATGTAAATAATATACTTACATAGAATTTTTTTTAAACCCACTTATTTCTCTTTGTCATGCCATTCTAATAATAATAAAAGGAAACCGAAAGCGGACATGCGGGTACGGATTTTCATGACTTGTATAACATGCTTAGCTCCACACAAAACTTAACATATTGATATTTATGGAGGGAAAGGCGCATTAAAACGAATACGTTACTAGAAAATGCAACTTAAGACAGAAAAGAGATCAACATTTTACATTTTATCTTGCATGGTAAATAATCGAGTTTTCCATGAAAAAAAACAAAAACAAAAAACAAAAAACCGCTAAATGATCATTCCTTTGCTCGTCCCTTTTCAGCAAGATAAATTTTGAAGTAAAATATTTCTTTCTGGGTAAAATTCATCATTAATAGCATCATTGTGCTAAAACCTTATACTTGTACATGCTATCTTCTGAGCTGTATCCGATCGAAACGCCGGCATATCTTGTATACATTCACGTATAGAATGAATTAGCATTTGTATTATGGTTTAGTAAGTCATGTCAGCAAATACAAGTATCTAAGCCGTCATGAGATATTTTATCATACTTCAGGAAAACGTATATAAAGTATAAAAAATGTTGCAAAATGGAATCATATCTGTTTACAAACCATTAGTAAACAAAGCACATGTGTACGATTCGTCGATCTCACAATTCCAATACACAAAATAAATAGACGAGTCGAACAAGATTGCAATCGACGATCTGATAAAGAAATTATATATGCGAAGGTGGCGATGTTATGAGGTATGTCTGAATGGTTTAGACATATATCTCACATCAATAAAAAATGCTGCAACATTCCATGAACAAATATATACATCTGTAAGCCTGTTAAATACACTGTAATGAACAAGTATGGAAACGTGCTAGGAACATTGAGCATGTCATTTTTTTTCTTGATTTCGAAGATTTCTTGACCTGCATATGGCACACGTCACTATATAAGCTCAAACGGTATGATGTTTTATGACTGAGGAAAATTCGCATTTGTGGATGAACGAGTTCACAAAGTATAAGGTTTAAATTTCATAATAATGCATAATACGTATCAGTTCTGTGATGTCAGACTATCTATTGCGTCACTGTCGCAATAAGAAACGTTCAGCACTTTTCTCGTCAACGGAAAATGTCGAAAGTTCCCGATCGCTCACTTTCGAGGGACCATGCTAATTGGGCTGCAGGTCTCGACTAATTTTGTGAATACGCCGTGAAAAGAACTGCACATTCCTTCTTAACTAGTGCAAAGTTAATCATCTTTAGATAAAGCATATTTACATGTATTAACATGTACGCTTTCATATTAACCGGTAGTTTGTCTCGGTTAAAATGCATATATTTAAACCAGCCAGAGGCGATACTTGTGTTATATTGTAAAAATCGTATACCTAATTACCCTTACACGTTTCCGTATGTATCAAGACACTTCATCTTTATATAAATTTCAAATGAACACATGACGTTTAAAGAAACATTAAAGACCAAGAAATGAAATAGTACATCTGATATGATACCCGAATATCGCACAAAATATACCTACAACAAGAGCCAATAGCCTCGTATGTTTCTGACAACTTGCTTATTATCATTGTGAATTTGTCTATATACATCATGTGCAACCCGCAGAATACCTGAAAAATGTTTAAGATCATTCAAGTTAAGCTTACAATACATCAAACACAAACTTGTTAGTTTTTATCTAAATTTTCCATTACGAGCTTGAACGTCACAGTATCAACATTTTAGTATACCTCTCGCTGTGAAGGTTTATAGCGAGGATGACTCATCTCCTTGTAAGACACATTTGTCAATATCTCCGAAACAGATCAATCTACAATCAGCAAATGCTATCAGTGCTATCTTCATCGTTACATTTTAATTTGACACCACCCATATTTCAACAACTCGACTTTTAAAGATTTTTATCAATCGCGTTAACAAGATAGCACTTACCTGCCTTCACGGAAATACGCATCTAATTTTAAATACATGTACACTGTATATATTCTCTACAAACGAAGCATATACTATATGTCTAGGTAATATGGATATTGTTCTAGTGTTCTAATCATGCAGAGTAATTGAAATAATTAGTTATTCCGTGGAAGGGAACGCAGTCTTTCAAACCTTGAAATCCGGTTGGTTGAAACGGTGTAAAAAAAATCTTTCTCGGAAGAAATTTCAAGCCGGGCAAGAATCATTAGTATCAGAAACAAGTCAAAATGATAACGAGAATCTCCTCGGTGGTAAGTAAGTGTTTGTCAGATGCTTACGCTAACAGATCAATGCCAAATTAATGCATTTATATAATATGATGATGGCAGCAAATTCTAAAAATAAAATAACCCAAACATATTTTGATGTCCAACGGTTAAACCCAAATTATAGGAATTTTTTTTTTAAATCAAAATAATTTCAGAAATAGACCGCGAAGTTTTCGATAACTTTACAGTTGTTTTTATACAAACATGTTAACATTAAAGACACATATACTCCCAAACAACCTAAAATTCCAGATGCACACCTGTATTAATGGCAATCCAAGATGCTCATTCACGCTATCCTAACATTAAAATGACCACTGGCCTGGACGCTTGCATTGACCGGGGGAGTCCATGAGACATCAGTGTATAAAAATAACTCGCCGCATTTATATTTTTATCGCGAGATTTGTCACGGAGCAGAGAACGAGGCTATAACAACGTGTACTGCACATAAACTACACACATGACCGTTGTTTACATATCGAGTATACGTAAACTTTGCCTAATGCTTTCATTTAAACATATTAACAGAATATTTGCGTAATACCCAGGTAAATCAACAAAATAAACAAAATTGTTTACATTTAAATACTTAATTTCAAAATGTTGCAATATGCATACAACAAAACATCGATGACATTTTAGATCGGTGAAGTTGACAATGTTCAAAAGCTAACCAGCAATCTAATAGACGTCAGGCAAAATCGGAATTCGGGTCTATTCCCTTTTCTTCTCTCGCTAAGTTTTAACGAATTATATCCTTTCCTAAGGAAATACTCGGGTTTTGCCGATTCCACACACTTTTGCGTCTTTTTTGGGCAGAATCTGTCTGCGTTTTCGAAGGTCCACGCTTTTGGCGTTCCGCCATTTTGTATGGACTGTAAAACCCGCCGTTGCATTGTGGGGCTAATTTTCAGAGAAACTTGGTCCGGCAGCCACAGTTATTATTTTTGGGAATTCCCCGTATACTTTCATAAATACACATTTTCTTTCAGTTTCTGATTCACGATAATCTGTTAGGTATGTATTAACTCCGAAAACTATAAAAAGCTCAAAATGTAAACATTGATATATGTTTCTTCGGGAGTATGTGGCTTTAAGTCCTAAACATTGTAAAATCGAAACAAAAGATACAATAGATCAACATAATTTTGTCGTTAAGTGACTCCTTGACCTCTAATGATTACACTTGTATATAATAAGAAAACGTGAACTTAAAGGGGCATTCCTTCGTTCGGAGGAAAACATGCAGAAACATGCACAATTTCTGTTGATGAAATCTATGTCCGAACGATGATTAAATGAGTGTACATGTATGTGCCTACATGTAATACAATTAACGCCGAAATGTACAGGACAAATGCATATTGTAGACAAATATCGTATGTCTTTGCTTAAATAAGTGATACATCGGGTCGAATTAAGATTTTTCAGGACTTACTACTTAAAGAACTTTGGTTTATCTTGAGAGTAAAACTGCCGTATTAATGTTAAGATTATAACTTTTACTACTTGGAAAAATAATTTTCCAGCAAGTTTAATTTTGACGACCTAAACTTTATTCAAACGAAGGAATGTCCCTTTAAATTCCAGCAAAATCACTAATACGGTCAGGACTATACAATTTGGGATTTCTACTGGTACTCCGGTATCCTCGCGCGCTTCCATCCGGGCCAACAAGAGTGACTACTCAAATGTATCCTATTTTGTTATTTGTTTCACAAATATTGTAAACTAAATAACGTTTTCCTTTAGGGTCGCTACGACAACGCCCGTTCGATTGGGAAAACAAAATGGCGGCCGACAGGAGGTCATCTAGCATTTTCTGACAGTTGAAATGTGTTATCACGTATTCTCAGAAAGTTCTTCTTTGATCTTTCTCAGACTTTATATGTTGTTTTCCCGTGTTATTCTATAATTGGAAGGAAGGGAGGAAGGAAGAAATAAGTGGAGAAAAAATCATAGTACCAATAACTTAGACCTTGAGTTTGATAGAAAAGTTTTGAATTTTACAGACCGTCATAAGCATTTAGGTGTTGTTTTAAATTCAAGTGTAAAATGGGAGGACCATATAAATATTATTTACACTACCGTTATGAAAAAATCAATGTCTTAAGGAAATTGAAATATCTATTAAGCAGGGATTCTCTTTTGTCAATATACAGGACTTTTATTTTACCAATTTTAGAATACGCATGCGAGTTGTGGGACGGTTGTACTACATTGGATTCGGAAAAGTTCCGAACGCGAAGCTGCTCGCATTATATTAGGACTGCCTTCTTATACACCGATTAATATTTTGTATGACGAAACAGGACTTGAAACATTAGCTAACCGTAGAAAAAAAGAGGAAACTACAGCTGTTGTATAAGATGCATAATAAATTAACTCCTGATTATCTATATACCATTTTACCACCTTTAATTCGAGAAAATATCAACTATGCTCTACGCAAAATGAATGACTATAGAATTGTCTTACTAACTCGTCTTTTATACCGTCTACCCTTCATTGTTAGAATAATTTAGATAATTCAGTTCGGTCCTTGCCGTCCTTGCATTCGTTTAAATTATCATTATCGAAAAATGTCCAGTCACGTCCTCCAGTGCATTTTAAATTTGGAAATCGCAAACTTAATATATTGCATACCAAACTAAGACACCAATGTAGTTCCCTTAATTATGGTCGTTTTAGAGTAAACCTTGTAGAAAGCACAGCTTGTATTTGTGGTCATCCTTGTGAGAATGCCTTTCACCTTTTGTTATGGAATGTCACCGTTTTACTAACGAAAGGCATATTTTGTTGCAAAACCTAAATAATCTGAATGTTACAAAAAGTTTAGAAACTCCCACAACTTTCCGTTGACCTTAATAGAAATATCTTTAGATATGTGCAATGTTTTATCAAATCCAGCAATAGGTTTTGAATTTTGTAATTTGATCAGTTTATTTGGTAAACCGTATATTATATAATTTTTGTCATCACCCATGTAAATGTAACTATGCCTTGTAATACACTGTATATATGTTGGGAGAAGGCGTTGATAAGTTGTTGTAACTTGTGCCTAATCACGTGTCTATGTTTTGACAATAAATATGTTTAAACTAAACCAATACGGGTTATAAAATTGTGTGCGCCAGGATCCCTCCGGGACTTCTCGTCTTTATTCCATCATTCTATCTTGTATCTGTCTACTTTCAAAAACCAAGCAAAATATTTTCCTTAATTTGTTAATTTCTTTCCAGTTAACCCCCTACCAGTGCTTCCACTGTGAACCCGATTCAACGATTTCAACAATTTTATTTCAGTCAGCCAAATTTTATGTGGAGCAAGAGGTCACATTTATACAATGCAGTGATTCATATATTCTCAAACATTATCTTTATACATATGGTAAATACAGTGATTCACATATTCTTAAACACTATCTTTATACATATGATAAATACAGTGATTCATATATTCTTAAACATTATCTTTATACATATGATAAATACAGTGATTCATATATTCTTAAACATTATCTTTATACATGTATGATAAATACAGTAATTCACATATTCTTAAACATTATCTTTATACATATATGATAAATCCAGTAATTCACATATTCCTTAGCATTATCTTTATACATATGGTAAATACAGCGAGATCCCATTTGGAATATGCATCTGTAATCTGGTCACCGCTGTACTTAAAAGATAAACAAAACTATAGAAAGCATACAACGCAAAACTACAAAACGGGTACCCGCTCTCAAGGAAAGAACATATCTGGAAAGACTACGTATTCTCGGACTACAAAATCTAGAATATCGAACGTGAAAAGCCCGACATGATACAGGTATATACAATCTTGAACAACATTGACAGTCTGGACAAAGATAAACTGTTCACCTTATGCGAATATAGAGCCACAAGAGGCCATTCAAAAAAATGTTCAAAAACCCTGCAAGAAACAACTAATCTCCAGCGATTTCAGGGTGATTCAACCATGGAATGCTCTACCTTAACATGTGATCTCTGCACCTGGTGATAATTGCTTCAAAGACAGACTAAACCTACATTGGATACACCATCCATGGAAATTCAAACAATCGTTTTTATGAACTGTTCGAACACCATCTAAGCATCTCTTTGAACATAATGTATATACAAACTTAATTGTGCTTTTAAAATTTGGAGGTAAGTGTAATTCCCTCAGCATCATGTCAACTGACTTATCACATATGTAAATAATTGGAAAAACTATGTTGGCATTGCGTTTTTAGTGCCTAAATTTGTAGTGCCAATAATACAGTACAATTATAATGATAATTCAGTACATTGCGCAACCGGAAGGAAGTCGTGTACGGCCACAAGATCATTGCGAAACCCAAGATACATCACAGAAGTCAGAACAACTTAATGCGACGTCAACAAGAGATTACAGTGATATTCCTAAACATTATCTTTGTACATGTAGTAAAACATTAACAGGGGTCCCTGCCCCCCCTTCCCCGAACATGTTTATGTACAATTTTACTTGGCTACGCGCCTGGTTGTTTAACGTAGTATACAAATATATGATGTCTGTAGCAATAATCAAGGTAGAAAATCTTGCGTATAAATTTAATAAAGATTCAGCCCTTTATAAATATGAAGCCAGCGTTCAGAGTAACATTAACCAGAGAAATCAGCGTTTGAAAATTTTGATATTATATAAGCATACATATATATAAATATATGATTAAATCACATTACTTAACACGCTTTAAAAATAATGATAATGCAATTGCGAAAAACGAAAATCGTCTGTTTTATCGTAAACAAATTGAGTGGAAATAATATCTGCATGTCATCGCAACTAACACAAGATAGAAAATGTTGATTATCACTATGTTAAAAAGTCATTTGCATTCACTAACCGTTTTTATTTTGATACAAACCTAAGCCCATTCGATAGAAGCATTAGGCCTATGCGATGGGAATCCACGCTTGATTCGACATCCACTATACATCGCTTTCAGAATTAAGTAGATATATAGCCACACCCATCTCCTGCGGACTTACCTTCTATGGTACCTATTTAATCTTTTCAGGTGCGTCACCGGGTGTGATGTGTTAATGTCTAGTTTGACACAAGCTGGTCTGGTGAGAACGCTTTACACTGACATACCCACCGGTAACGCGGCGAAATGTAACGTGTGTCATAGCTCAGTCGACAAATTGACAAAGTGTAAGTAAATTGATTTACAAATAAACATTTAAATGCCAACAAATATCAATAACAACATCAAAGCATTAAAAAATATTTACTTTTAAGGAACAAACACGTAGGTAAATAGGTAAACAGAATATCAACTAATTAATCAGTTTTGTAACTAATGTAGAAGTAGATGGGTGATAAAAAAGAATATAAGGATACCCATATCATTGTCAATGTACATGTCACGCTGTGCTCGATATGTATGTACGTTTAAACGGACTCTAAATGAAGTATGGATGTGGGTCATTGTGGGCGAGTTTGCAGCTGATTTGACCGGTCATAACGCGCCTGTTGACATATAGTTCAGGCCATACTGTTGAGGTCATGCTAGAATAATTTGTACCGGTCACTACACACATTTACATTGTAAGCGGGAGAGAGTGTCCGTAAATCTCGCCAGGGTGTTTTATATCAAGTGATGTCTGCTGTATAGTAGTGGTCGTAATGTCAATTCTTCAGTTCAATTGTGCTTATTGTAAAAAAAAAAAAACAATTATCGTTCATGAAAGAAATTGCATTTAGAAAAATCTTTAAAGGAAACACTAATTTAACAACAACAAAAAATAATAATACAAATTAACAGCAACAATTTAAAATGTAGGTATTGGCGGACTTTTTATGACTGCATGTCTTACCGGTGCATATGTAAATACATATATAAAAATTCAAATTAGAATATTCATTGAACAATTCTAGTTGTATAATTAATTTGATGGCAAAAAAAAAAAAAAAAAATACTAGAAGAGTATTAGTTTAGTTTAAACATATTTTATTACCATATATAGCAAAAGGAGTATTAGAGTCTAACCTCCTCAGTTTTAATGAATTAAATTAATTAAATAAGACAAGACACTCTATTAGACATAAACAAAGATTAAGTAGAATCTCGAATTCCTACTCAATTAGCGTTATCATAGTCAAGAGACCTATCGTCAGAATCACGTTATCAATCTTGATCACTTATACTTAATTAAGCAGTTGCTACAAAGCGCCACACTGACAAATATGCTAATGACGTCGCATATGATCTGGTGCAATAAATGCGACTTGATTTCAACCACAATAAAATAAAAGAAACCTTGATACTCTTCATCATTTTAGGAACACGCCATGTATCAATCTGATATTCTCTGTGGTCCAGATTTCTGTTTTATATGAGTGTGTCGATTGTTTATTAGTTACCTTTATTGTGTGTACTCATCTATCATGGGGTAACTAAATGAAATTGAATTGAATTGACTGTACGGATTGGGAAATACATTGTTTATTGTATTATCTCACTACCTTTTTTATACTTTTTTTATATGTATCTGACTACTTTTTTGTACATATAAAAATGACGTTACTTTTATCTAGATAAATACTCATAATGTCGTCACATATATATCATGTTCCCGATATAAACAAATGTTCAGTTTCTTTTTCCATCGTTATCTTTGTGCTCGGAACAATTTAAGCTTTACATATGCAATGAAAACTTATGTAAGATCTATTTTTAAAATGGCTTGTAGTGTAACGTGTATGACTCAAACGTAGGAGCGAGTCTGGAACCCGTTATTGTACATTCCTGTATGCAAGCAGCATTTCGTTCAAATATAAACATCTATATATACATATATATTTATTGCGCAATGCGTTTGATTTTCCGTAACTATACGTATAAGCTATGTTTTGAACTATTGCATGGCGATCTAATGAACACCGCCTGACGTTTCGGAGTTTAGTCCTACCATTTCAAGCGTCTCAGTCACTTATATTATAAGATGTCAACACTGCAAGCCGACAGTCATGGCGGCATCTAGGTCTAGAGGAAAGTGGAGATTTCAATGATTCTATGTGTGTTTTAGTGATTATGTAATAAAACAAGTATATCATTGGTGTCTATGTATGAGTCCAGAATGTTTAACCCTAGAACTGGTACTGGTAACAAACCGATGTTCTATTGCACTCGGCCTTCGGTCGATTACCATTACCTAATGTCAAATATTCTGGCCTTTGCACAGATATGATAAATTTGTTATAATATAAACATACTTTTCCCAATTCCTTTACGTAGTTTTCAAACCTTATACAAATATTGGCCGACGAATAATGGCATTGTCTTGTGATTAATATAATTTTTCAGGCAACGTAATCTTAAATGTTATAAGTTACATTTGTACAAGCCTTAAACTACTTTCGCTTTCGGATCATAGGCAAATGAACGACCACTGTATTATGTTTTTCCTATAATGTAGTGGCGGTCATAAGCCTATAAACTGAAACAGATTACAGCTTAATATTCAGTTCAGTTACATTTTCATCCCTTACCATATACGAAAACGTATGATCGAAATTAAATAAAATATATCTCCATGAGCCTCTTGAATGATGAATTGGCGGAAGAACCCATAACGTACATTTGTATGCTCCCTTTCCTTCGACAGAAACTTTCCATGAGCTTTCTCCTGAAACGAAAACTTTGAAATAGTTAAAGTCCATGAATCAGTTGAAACCTTTTCTTCTTTTGCACTTTTCTTGTCTAAGCATGCTGTAAAACTATACCAGGAGTACTTGTCGTTGTTATAAACGGCATATTGCATTTTTTACGTCATACTGCGGAGACACGTCCTCTGCATTTGAAAAAGAAACTGAGTAATGCGGTCGCCCTGGAAAATACGTCAGCGTCCTTCTATTATGTTGCGTTGCATGAGAACCCGAATACATGCATGATCCTGCTGGCCGACTGATCATAGGGTACATTGTACGAATCATCTCCCTACATTAACCTGTATATTGGGTCAGCCTTGTGACAATACGAATCGTCTTTCTACGGGTACAATTCCTACTCCTAATTGCTTAGTGAAACGATAGGCTTACTGCGCATTCCGACAACCAGGAAGATCCTTGTGACTGAGAGTGGGTGATTAAAAGCTAATATGTAGATTGTTTACGCTTGCTTTTTTAATTTTTCAAACGACTTCATTCAATTCTGTCCAAAAAAATCATAAAATATGGTAATTTAATGGGAGTAAATAAAAAACCTTTCTTCCAAACAAACGAGAGTTAAGTATGTTTTGTATTATTTGCAAACTGTTACCCAGGTTCACACGTCATGTTCTGCGCACAATGTATAACTTCTAAAATGCAACAGGGATATTGTAAACATTGTAAAGCTTTGACAATGGGGACTAGGCCATGGTGTATTTAGTTGGTAAGACCATTTATTTATTCCTAAAAGTCAAGAATGTTATTTACTAAGTTACGTATTTGTATTTTCTATTTTTTGATTTTCATGAGCTGACAAGCTTAAAGCTAAATATTTGGTTTATTTTGCCTAATATCCTATTAAAAGACAGGGTCATTTAAGGACGTGCCAGGTTCTGGAGGTGGAGGAAAGCCGGAGTACCCAAAGAAAACCCACAGACCTACGGTCAGTACCGGGCAACTGCCTCACGACAGTTTTGAACTCGCGACCCAGAGGTGGAGGGCTAGTGATGAAGTGTCTGGACACCTTAACCACTCGGCCGCCGTGGCCCCTTCAAAGCTAAATAAAAAAAAAAAAAACAAGAACTGTGTCCCACTGAATGGATATAACTCTTCATCATATATCTCAAGGACGATATGAAAGAGATATGACAAATCTATTATACAATGTTCAAAAAGTCATACAATATGGTAAATAACCGAGAATAAATAAAACCACGACGTTTTCTATAACTTATCGTCCAAACGAGAGTTAAATATGATTTACATTGCGTGTTTACACATCTCACGTTCGTATTCCGAAACGGAACTTTAGGTTTATATTGTGACAGAACAGCGCAAATGTAAACATATATGTCTATAGGTAGTACATGTATTTAAGTTTTATAGTTCAAGCTTATATTTGATATTTTCCCGTCTTAATCATACCCTGGTGTTTTTGGATATAAACATTGTATATATCGGTTGACATGATCATATTGAAGTTTATACACTTCCTGGTAAAACAAGTTTTCTGATGGGCTGGTCGAGGACAACGTACACTGTAGGAGGTATTGCATTTATTTTACGAACCAATTCATGATCAATAAATCCATGATCTATTCAAACGTATATATTTGAAATTTAAAGACGTTTTAAATTTTCAGCGTTTTGTTCAATGCATGATTTGCAGAATCAAAGGACTACGATAATGCACCCTTATCATACCTGTCTCATTAAAAAATATGATTGCCGTCACCTTATATTTCACATCAAATTAGGTTGTAATCCACCAAAAGGTTAGGGAGGATTAGGATTTAACAGAAAATATTCACCAAAGTTCCCCTTTTGGGGCCCTGCCCCTAAGGCCCCAGGGGTCTCACTAGCCTCGTTTATATAAAATATGACCACCCTTCCCAAAGGATGTTTCACACCATATTTCGTATTAATCCACCCAAGGGTTAGAGAGAAGTAGGATTTATAGCAAAAATTCACCAAAGTTCCCCTTTTGGGGCCCCGCCCCTCTGGCCCTAGGGGTCAAACCAGCCTCATTTATATAAAATATGATTGTCCTCCTCCAATGATGTTTCACACCAAATTTGGTAATAATTCACTATGGGGGTTAGGAGGAGTAGTATTGTAAAGCAAAATTTCATCAAAGTTCCCCTTTTGGGGCCCTGCCCTTCTGGCCCCAGGGGCCACACCAGCCTAATTTATATAAAATATGACCACCCTCCCCCAATGATGTTTCACACAATATCTGGTTGAAATCCACCAAAGGGTTAAGGAGGAGTAGGATTTTATAGCAAAATTTCATAAAAGTTCCCCTTTTGGGGCCCTGCCCCTCAGGCCCCAGGGGCCACACCAGCCTCATTTATATAAAATATGACCACCCTCCCCCAATGATGTTTCACACAATATCTGGTTGAAATCCACCAAAGGGTTAAGGAGGAGTAGGATTTTATAGCAAAATTTCATCAAAGTTCCCCATTTGGGGCCCCGCCCCTCAGGCCCCAGGGGTCACACTAGCCTCATTTATATAAAATATGACCGCCCTCCCCAAATGATGTTTCACAACATATCTGGTTGAAATCCACTAAAGGGTTAAGGAGGAGTAGGATTTTATAGCAAAATTTCATCAAAGTTCCCCATTTGGGGCCCCGCCCCTCAGGCCCTAGGGGTCACACCAGCCTCATTTATATAAAATATGATCACCCTCCCCAAATGAAGACTGTAAAATCCAAGGCAAACTTTGTAACTATCCGGATTTACATGTACGGACTCGTTTTGTGTTTATAGTGTTTTTGACAACGCCTAATGTACATCCACTAGATCATACAGTGCACGTGCTAATTAGGCTAGTAACTCGCGATCAATTTATACCTTAATATTCTCTATATAATATATTTATCGCCGCAGTCTTCCATCGCCTCGATCTTAATATTGGTGGCATATATGGGCGCATAGATGCAGTAAAGAGCACATGACGTGATTATTGCGCCAGTTTGTTCAACGTCACGGAAATGCTTCACAAAAAGCTGCGGAAGAATCAAACATAGTGAGGTTTCTGATTGAGAACAACTGCGTTATTGTAACGTCTTTTCGCGCTACATTGATCATCGTCATGGCAAGTCTTTGTATTGTGTGTCAGATTGGCTGCGAATCAACCACAGCAATGCATTTTATTTAAGATTCCATTCTGTCAAATAATTATACAGAAAATGGATGAAAAGAAAGCACTATCTATTAATGTAAGACAGGTTTTGAAATATGTAAACATACAAAACACAACTATATAACAATCAAACGCTTGTTGGATTGTATTTATAGTCAAAATAAATACAGTCTTGTTGACAGATGAATATTTCTGACGTCCTAACGGATGCCTTTCAATTAATTCGTCATGCAGATTGCATTTATATTCACAACGGATACAATTAAAAAGCATTTAAGTGTTAAATATTAACGTTATTACCTGTATTTCCAGTTTACTAACACTTTTACAATGACAGTCAATTGGGCGTCTAATTCAAAATGTAATAGATAGCCAAACCTCTTATTGAAAATTTACAGTTGTATGTAAATAAAGGATTGTCAAAAATGATATTATACCGCAGGTGTATACTTAAAAATCGGATTGTCTATCAATAATCAATTAAAACCTTAAGCTAGCTCAATACCGTTCAACCTCGTTACTAAGACTGATTTTATATACAAGAGGCACAAAGGACATGTATCGCTTACGTGGATATTTAAATGATAATGGCGAAATACTTCCATTTAAGCTATACGGGGATTACATTTACTGTCCATGTTTGGAATAAGTCACTCAGTATCATGTATTACAATAAACACTTTCCTTTGTCTAACAGTTAGTTTTCTTGTTCCAAACTTATGACATTTGGACTTCAGATAGAGAAGATACGTATCCTTGGCTTGTCGCCAGTGCATGTGAAAGGACTTGCCTGTTTACAGAGAAGTCTCTCTTCTCTATCTGTAGTCTTTCAGTGTCTGCAAGACCTACGCTAGCGTCCCTGTACGTCATACCACCTTGAACCATTCCAAATGCCATCTTTCAGCATTTGTTAATTTTTCGACCTACCATTATTAGACACGGCATGATCACGTGTCGGCTCAGAGGAGCAACAGACGTTTAACCAAAAGGCGATTTCGCTCTTGTCGACCAGTGAAACGTCATCTGTTGTCTGGAAGGACGGCAAGACTTCAATTGATCACCGAATATGGAATATAAGGTCTTGGTGAAGAGTCTACTGGTCTGATGAAAGTCGCTCTTTACTTAGTTCGACAGACGGCTGGGTTCTTGTTACTCTATACGGCATACCATCATAATCACATTCTGGGCATAGCAGCATTTGGTAAGCTTCGCTTCCATGGTGGAAATTTAAATGGGCAGAAGTACCGTGGTCAGATCCTTCGATAGTTGTTTCGCATTTTGATGCCTTTCCACTAGCAGATTGGCCTATCCTAAGCGATGACAATGTCGTTACCAAACGGAGTCTGCACAGTGCAAGACTGTCTTCAACAAGAAATGACAGAGATGTTCTCACAGCCTGCAATACCACGACATGAACCCCGTTGAGCGTGTGTGGGACTAGTCGACTACCTCGTGGTATGGTAGGACACGACGGGCACGGGAATAGCGTGAAGAGAAACGTGGTGACTTTACCCGATATTGGCATTCTCGCGCACCCAATAGAACCCGTTGATCTGTTAATGTTCTTCATTAAGTAACATATTTTGGTGATTTGATGACGTATCTGCTAATAAGAAGACACTTAAAATCAAACTTTTCCCTAGACTTTTAGAATGCCTTTGTCTTTTCACAATGATAAGAACTAACTGTTTTTGTAATTTTTTTTTTACTATCGACTGTACATAGTTTCGTTAGATGCCCAAGGAAACATCTCTTTATATCTTGTTGAGTTGTCAATGGAGATTTTTCGTTAATACAGCGAACAAAATTAAGTCGAATCGAGCGGTCGCCCATCAGGCATTTGGACCTCCTCTAAAACGAAATAGGAACCTGTTTCGCATGAGTTTTTTTTTTTATACATAGAAGCACAGGTACTTCCAACCCACGGTTCATATACGTGTGTATACCAGTATCATATATAGACGATCTGTCACTATGATCATGTCAGAGTATCGGAACAACCATCACAGCGCCATTGAAACGTTCTTTTATAAGAACGTGGATGTGGCGCAGTGGTATAAGCTGCGGGTAGTTGCGGCTAGTTGCGGCTAGTTGTAGATCGTGAGTTTGAAGCCACTCTCAGGGCTGGAGTCATAAAATTGCCTTCCTTCGTCATTTTTGGAACTTTGTTATATATAAATATATATATGAACCTTGGGTTGGAAGTTCGTGTGTCAAGTCCCTGTTCATTGAAGGGGAATGAGGTGTTATTTTACATGACTTTGGTATAATAAAATACAATATGTGTTACAAATATATCATGGGTATGGCTATATTAGATAGCAACTACGATATGGAGTTTTAAAATAGATCTATATCAACTTTTGTTCACGACACATCTTTAATTTTACATACATAAAAATTAATGCACATATTACATTTTATTTATGTTTTTTTATGATTTTATCAGATATATGTTCACTGTCTATCTTAAAATAGACGTACATTTTGTATATGTATGCATACTGCAGTTATAATGCTGCAAAGATATGAGATATTTAAAAACGTTTACAGAATCGGAACGATTTTCCACTCTGATTATTCAGAGCCGCGAATGAAAAATCTGAACGCGTTTGGCAAATAATGGGTAAAGGTCGTACATGACGTCATCAGTCGAATATCAAACAATGGCAACTCGTTGTCTGTCGAAATTAAACTAGACCAAATACAGTTCAGTTCAATTCATGTATTCCGTATAGGTGAAAATACCAGCATGTGATTATGCACCAATACATCATACGAATACATGTAAAAGTTGAGTGATCAACGTGAAAATACAGTGCCACGGTATTCTTATAATGAAATCACTGCAATATACTTAAATAATATTAAGATTTGATATAAAGTTATACAGACATTTTTGAAATGAATATTTCCTTAATATCAATACATATATTAGATAATCGGTACACGTTTTCTTTGTGCTATATCTTTCCATGCAGAAACGTAATATATATGTATACATACACATGTAGAAAGCGTGAACACGCGTGCCTCCTTCCTACAATACGGGTATATATACACACACATATATATATAAGAAATGGATTTTAAAGGGACTAGTCAGCTTAACGCGCATCCATTCCATTTTTCTTAAAAACTATAATTTTCGCATGAAATCGAACATGAGATGATTACATACATATTCTCGAGTTCTATGATTTCTTGCCGAATCTAAAGTTTTACTGAAACGAATCTAGCATGAAAAAGGTGTCCATTTATAATTAAATATACCTATGCAATGAAAAGCTCTCTGATTTTCCCTTTAAAAAATCAAGGTGCGTTAACGTCGGGCTGGGAACGCGATGTCCCACTAGTGAACTAAACCACAACCAATGCCTTTTTACATAGCGTAATCAAATTTAAAGTACACAGTTTTCACTTGAATCGTATGTTTACGATCCCTACTCATTTAGGCCGTATCAACTGTAACTTTGCCATGTCCGATAACATCGAGCTAATCCTTTATTGTGTTTAAATAAAATTTATACACGCATCGACAGTTTCGCGCTAAACGCTGGGCGACATCAACTAAACCTAAAATGAGCATGCGCAATTTCCGGTTGCGGGTCATATGTGACTCGTGAATGTTTCCGGGTCAATATCTGAATTGATAGATCAATTTCGTATACTTTCGAAAAGCAAGTAGATTTCACACTCTATGATCCAGTGTTGTAATGTTTAAATAATCGCCCGGATTTTCCTACAGGATTTATCTCACATAGTGTGATGATCATTTGAAATGTTATAAGGGTGGATTATTACATATAATATCCAAGTGGCTTTAACAAATAGGAAAAGTGGATCACTGTTGTGTTTTAGTGAAAAAGATTTTCACGGTGAAGACGTTGTTTCACATAAATTGGAATACAAATTTGTGTAAAAATATAAAATATTTTCCCGGTGTGAGTGGATTTATTTCAAGTGTCTTCACTTAAAAAGCAGTGTTTAAAGTCGGTAAATTCTTTTACTGAAAATTGTGAATCCTTATTGCTTACCGCTGGAAAAATTATAGAAAGCCAAGTGTGAATCCTGCAGAATCCTTGGATATTTTGGTTTTGGAACTAAACCAAATCATTTCGTTTCGGAAACGTGTATGTGCGATTAAAGCGGGGATCTCGGAAAGTCCGAGGTAAGTTGTGAAACACATACACATTTTTCTTTTATAAGTGTTTATGAGGGTGGAACACGCACGTCTATATGTGCGTGCTCACGACAGGTATTCATTAAGGGTATTTTGCGCCATTTTGATTATTAATTCTATCATATTATCGAAGGTATTTTTTTCTAAAATAGATGCAAGATATCAAATAAATGATATGCTCTGTACTGTAGGCATCATATGTTATATAGAGGTAGCACAAATACAGCGCGTTTCAAAACGAGATCTAAATAAAATTAAAAATTGATAAAAGTCCTATAAATATATATTAACTTTGGTATTTACAGAGCTTTATACTAGACCAGATTCATTGGTGTTTCTACTTAGGTGTTGTTCGTTAAATAAAAAAATAATGAAAAAAAAAAAAAAAAAAATCTGGACAGCATCAGCTGTAATAAGGTATGTTTCCCAACATGTTATTTAGAATGGGGATATTTGTGTTTGTCCAGGATAATATATACAACGATAATATGCTCTACTGAATTTCAAACACTCCTATAAATTTGCCCTCCGCGTTTTTTTCTAGAAAAATCATTGGTCTAATGGGAAAATAATATTGAACATTATCGTTTAATTTCGGCTAACTGGCGATCGAGGTCCACCGTGTATATACATATTTGGTGAACCGGTTTTATCGTGAGACCGAGTTGAGGAATGTAACCGTGGATGATAAGATTTATTGATACGAAATCAAACAATGAGGACTTTATTCATTGAAATTTACGTTTAATTATCAGTACTTTTATACCTGAATACTTAAAAACTACTGTCCTAGCCTGAATGTGTGTCGGTGTTGATGGTACTATCGCAACATGAGAGTCTTCAGGTGTGTCCGTGTATCTCCGTGTATCTCTGTGCCGAGTTCCAATGGGCGTTCACTGATTACGACAATCTCGTGTTGTCATCATGTTTATTGATTACGTACATATTTTCAGGAAATATAGTTAAAAGTGTCTGATGGCCAGTTATGCCGATCCGTCTGCATACATTTTCTGACCCCATCCCGACCTTGACCCCTCACCCTTGTAAAAAACGTGTACAGTTGTAGAATTTCACTAAATTTAACAATGTGCGATGTGCGCACGATGGCTACGTGTACGCGTGTAATGTGCATTTTAAGTATTGTGCGTGCAGTGTGCGCACTATGCCTACACGCGTGCAGTCTGCGCACGATAGGAAGTTTTGGTAGACATGGCAATCGAAAATCTGTGCGCACGATGGACGAACAGTGTGGGTGCAATTCTGCCATGGTTTATATTAAATTTCGAATGATGAAAACGTGTGGGATAGGATTTTCCTTTATATGGGTAAAGCTAAGTATTCTTATATGTAAGTCACGTGTAGTCTAGCGCGACCATTCAAAGACTGTGCATTCATGTTCACAAGGTGTAACATATATGTCTAGATTTCGTGTTATGGCTTTCTGTATAGCTAGACATACAGTGTACAAGTATTTTGATAGTCAGTAATTAATCACCATATATACCATCACAGATGAGAAACTTTTATTTTCTTTCTTTTTGTAAAAATCTTATCAGTCTATCGTTTTGCACACAAAAATATATTTTTGTTATATTTTGCTGTGGTTTTTGTAACATCGGAGAATTAATCTTTAACACATCTATAAACGAGAAAGGGGAAACACATTAAAACGAACTCCGGGTGTCCGACTTTATAATCCACGGTCCGGTACCTCCTGAGCAAAAGAAGCATGGCCCGTTATGTTTGTGACAGAGACCTACTTAACACCTATATACTTGTGAACGGGTTTTTTTTTATTGTCCTGTTACACACCAATAGCCACTGTCCGAGGTGTGACATCTGTAAACCTGATAACCTTTATTAACACAGGGTCCAGTTATATTTTGATAATACTACGATCATTATAATGTAGTCGCTATTCACCCAAAGTTACACGAGTTTTCCGTTTAAATTTCAATCCGTAATATTGATCACCCTATTGCACCAAGATGCAAAAATCGTATGCGGCTATTGTATATATACATATACGATGTGTGGCCAATATACATATACGATGTGTGGCCAATATATATATACGATGTGTGGCCAATATACATATACGATGTGTGGCCAATATACATATACGATGAGTGGCCAATATACATATACGATGTGTGGCCAATATACATATACGATGTGTGGCCAATATATATACAATGTGTGGCCGGTACATATGGGTATATATGATGGATGACCGATATATATATATATATATATATACACGATGTGTGGCTTCTCGGTGATGTCATTGGGTTTTCCAAGGAAATAGTTGATGCCATGCGATCTCATTACGACCAATGAGTGACAGTGTTACATACCAAATACATCTAGAATGTAATACGTCCTCTAGTCGCTCTACTTTGACCTGGAGTTTGACCCGTCCACGTAATTCAATGTCGGGTTAGACTAACATAATGTAATGGAGCTATTAAGTTAAGTGTCCCAAATAAGTCATTCTAACTCAGAGTCATTTGTAAGAATACCGGTATGTGAGTTGGCCTTTTTTCAGATTTGTTTAAACTGTTTGAAGAAAGGTGATATACAAGGCTAAGGCGATGTATATCATAATATTAAATACACTCATACCCGTAGATATATTTATCCATATCGGTTTTATCAACTCTACAAGTAAAATAAGATCGTAAGATATGCCAATTTTCTTTGATAATAAAAAATTGATATATTGAAAAAAAAAGTTTTTTTGTAAGAAACCAAATGGGCCGTGTATATATTTTGTAATTTATAAAAGGGTTTTAGAAATAGTTTTACGTATACTCGGCTTTATATATTGTAATAGATCATTGTTAAGCGCCTGTCAGTGCGTGATAATGTGTGCCTTGTCCATTTGCGTGTGTATTAATCAGCGAAAACTGTTCAATAAAAACACGTTCACCGTGACGGTGCATTCGCTGTCGGAACTGAATAAACTAAGAGGAGATCCGATGGCCAAGTCATTAAAGAATCGGAACCCCTCGTCATTTTATCCGAAAGTGCCTACGCAGACGGATGCGATGTGTTCCGATTGGTCACTAGAAGGCATGTTACGTGATTCGGTTGTGTTGATCAGCCGACCAATCGCATAGAAGATAAAATAAGCAATTATTGAAATTACTCATGAAGTTCTCCTCTATTTTCTCTCTTTCTACGTTTCATCTTCTATATTCTTGAATTTGCAGAGCAATTATTGATTTTCATCTTTTTTAAGATGTGAGAGAAAATTAGTCAACCATCCTCAGGTGTAAAATTTGGGCTCAGAGTCCAGATAAGGCTCGGTTCTGATCAGAATATCATTTTCTACACAACTCTGATATGATTTCTTCCACATATACAAGTACATGTAATTAATTCTAGTCAGTCAGTCATGAATAGTGCCAGATGTTAACTAACCTATCTAACGCTAGGAATCTTTAAAGCATAAAAGTGGCGTAGGGTTTCCTTTGTAGTCTCAGTACGAACAATAGTGACTGACTATACAGGCCATTTTTGCATCTTACTTTTGATGAAAGACTGAGTCAACAAGTAACATTAAACATCCGTTCGTCTACACGATACCCTTACATAAAGTTTCGTCCAATACCAAACGAAATCCGGCTATCGCATTGGTTATATTTGTTAACGGACTTTAACTGAACTTTAAAACGAACCCAAGTTTTTTTTCTGCTGTGGTTTTTAAATAAGAAGTGAAACGTAACCGTTTGATATTTCCACAGAAGGCTCCTATTACTCTTTTTAAAACACAAATCGCTATTGTGAGTCGCCGATTTGACAACAATTGACCTGGTACAATCATCTATCACAGGACTATTTTGTATCGCTGAACCTGCAACTTCCTGTAGAAACAGCTAGCTGATCATACGCGAGAAGAGAAGAGAGATGATGACCACATTGTAGAAATGGCGTCCGAGATGAATGTCATTATCTATTTCTAACGAATATCCAGCGATTAATCGATAGAAAAATGTAAATAATTTATTAGATATGACTAGAATATGGTCACGTGAAAGAAAAAAAGGGAAAGAGCTTAATACACGTTTGATAACTTGTGCCCAATTCCCTTGTATATAATAAAATACAATAAAATATGTTTAAATCAAAACGTGAAAGAGATATTTAACAGATGTTTCTGTTTTTAGAAACACCAGTTGTATTTATGACGTCATAATCATTGTGACCTCACAATATCAAATGCAATTTTTCTGTCATCAAGATATATATAATGCAAAATATGAATATGAAAATTAAAGACATTTGATTAGGCTGATATGGTGTTATTCTGACCTGGTAAAATGAAATATTTTCGTCCTCTGTCAATATTTGATTCTACCAGGTTAGTTCAACTCCATATTGATAAAATCAAAGGTCTTAAATTTTCATATTAGATGTGAAGACCTTGTGGAATCCAAAATATTGACCTTGGACTTTGTCATCGGTTAATATGTCTTTCTACCAGGTTAGCATAATACCATATTAACCTCAGCGTAGGGCCCCGATTGATACAGTATTTGTGGAAGTATGACACTCTGCCGTGATCAATAGAAAATCTAAATTCCCTGTGATCACTTATTTCACACATCAGTGTGACTGAGAGAAAGAAATAAAAAACGAAAAAAAAAAAAAAACAAAAAACGCTCGAATTCTTAACAAAAATTTAAATTACTGTTTGTTTTGAAGGTGAAGCTAGTTTCACCTCCCTGGGTCCCGCTCTCGATCAACAGGTAAATAACCCTATATCAGATTTATTTAAATCTTGTCTCGATAGTTTTGTCAACATTCAAAGTCCTGACCGAAAGAAAAGTTTCAATTAGGTAGCATATTATCATATGTCCAATCGCAATATCTCGGGGAATTGTCCGACGATCTCCGGAAATCAACTTGAGATGGTACATTGTTATCCCGTGACATGAAAATGGCGTCGTTGTTGAATACGTCATCATTAATTGTCTAGTAAAGATGCGCAATGATTTTTCAAAGAAAAGAGTCCGGCAAAGAAAGACGAATGTGTTCAGGGCAGATTAAGTTAATAGTGTTATCTCGAGTAAGTAAACTTCTTTTGTCAACTGTTATTAGGCCGACAGATCGTCGCTAACTGATAAGAATCGTGAACTGTATCAGACATTGATACACTATGTATGTCTGGCTATAGATCTAGAGGTAGGCATGATGAGTATTTATAATGCCAAGTGGTCACAGACAGTATGTCGATATCAGGTAAAGAAAGTAAACATCCCCGAGGTCAATTTCACCGAATACATTTCACTGTCAGTTTTACTGTATAACACGGAATGATATAAGTTACATGTTAATAGAAATTGACATACATTCAAAAACCAAGGGTTTCGCTCTCGATTTAGTATACATGTATCTTGTTTATAAGGTCTAGGGAGGATGGTTTGCTGAAAATCTCGGATTTTCGGATATGATTTTAGCAAGTTTTTTTCCCACGACGACACCTATACACTTGTATAACGAATAATTGTTTGCATATGAAGAATTTTATTTGCAAAACATAAAAAAAAATGCTGTCTATCCCATGTGGTGATAAAAGAATAAGTACATTAGGGTTTTGACGGACTTGGTTCTCCATCAGATAGCCATGTACACCATCGCATCGCGCTTTTAAATGCAATATATTTAATTTTTATTTCGGCACAGAAATTATGCACAGCATATGACTCGGAATCTTGCGTCAACCATTTCTCGTGGTTAACTAATAAGAGATAAAAGGAACTAAACAAACTGTTTAAAAAAGTCAGTTTTAATGTAATTTCTGAAGGTAGACAACGTTTCTTTCATACGTCTCTTCATTATTTGTAAACAGATATACCGTAGCTGGCAAGCTCATTTATCGACTTCAATATTTGTGACAGGTTCACACGCGAAATTGAATTTCTGTTTGGGCGTGTTAAGTAAAAAGGTTGATATCTTGAATGGTAAACACCGAACTGCTTCGACCTTTTATGCAAATGATATGCATTTAATTTTACAAGACCTTTCGACATGCTGCATATATTATAACCAGCGTGAATGGGGGATCACAGGACGACTTACCGTAAAACATCTAAATGCAAATATATTTGTATTAAAGAAATCTACACACACCCGTTATATAGTCGAGACTTGTATTAAATGAAAGAAAATAATTTGGGTGTGGTCTGATATACCGATTTTTTATGATTACATCGTAAATAAGCCGTTTGCACTATAGGGTGATATAATATTTGTTTGTTGTTTATTTGTCTAATTGCTACAAAACAAAATCAAAGTCATGTGACCACGAAATCTACGAGGCTAAGATGATTTACTGACGCATTGATAAAAAAAAAAGATAAAAAAAAGTTTCTTTTTAAAATCAAACTGCATCCGTGTTATTCAATTACCTTACGAAGGATCCCAATGGAATTCGAAACGACTTCGTTTGATATGACGGTGGATAATTAAATTATTACTATATTGGCATTGAAAATAGACACGAAGTTAACTATATACTAAAAAAACAGTTCTATTACACAGAATAACACAATTGGACATGAAATTTTGTTGGGAAATTATTGATAAAAATTATATACTTTTTATGAGAACTAAGAATGACTAAAATCATCTATAGTGAATATATTTCTTCCGTGTGAATAACCTATCGACGTACAGTTTGTGTGTTTGCATGGTTATCGCCCCATGAACAGCAAGTGTCATTTTGAGGTGGGACCCCGTAGTAGTTGGTGACAAACTCACCTTGATAAGAACTGATCAACGTACTGTTAGGTTGTTTGTTGGGGTTATCGCCCCCTGATAAACCAGTATCATTTTGAGGCGGGATTTCCTTGTAGTAGTTGGTGACAACCTCACTTTAATAATAAGTTATTGACGAATGGTTTGTTTGTTGGTTTTATCGCCCCATGAACAGCTAGCGTCATTTTGAGGTAGGACCCCGTAGTAGATGGTGACTACCCCACCTCGATAATAATCTATCGACTTTATGTTTGTTAATTTGTTTGTTGGGTTAATCGAACAGTGAACAACCTATGTCATTTTGAGGCGGAATGTCCTTGTAGTAGTTGGTGACAACTTCACTTTAATGATAACTTATTGACGAATTGTTTGTTTGTTTGTTGGTTGGTTTTATCGCCTCGAGAACAGCAAGTGCAATTTTGAGGTAGGACCCCGTAGTAGATGGTGACTACCCCACCTCGATAATAACCTATCGACTTACTGTTTGTTTGTTAATTTGTTTGTTTGGTTATTCGCACCGTGAACAACCTATATCATTTTGAGGCGGGGTCGCCTTGCAGCAGTTGGTGACAGCCGCACCTTGATGATAACTTATTGATGAATTGTTTGTTTGTTTGTTGGGCTCATAGCCCCGTGAATAGCAAGTGTCATTTTCAGGCGATATCACCTTGTATAGTAGCTGGTGACTACCTCACCTCGATAATAACCCATCGACGTACTGTTTGTTTATTGGGCTCATAGCCCCGTGAATAGCAAGTGTCATTTTCAGGAGATATCACATTGTAGTAGCTGGTGACTACATCACCTCGACAATAACCTATCGACGTACAGCTTTTTTTTTCATCCCAACATAAACTAAAACTAGTTTGAGATACAGTTTGCTATCTTAATAAAGATATTTCATCTTGAATAACGACTAAGTAGTTCGCTAATCGACAATTGAGTCCTGATCAACATCACTAGAAATAAATCCAATCAACGAAACACAATTCTCAATGTCTATCTCCGTTCGGGTGTGTTTCTGTTGGAAAATTACAAGTCATGCAAAATATAGGACGGAATCTAGTTTGACTAATCGTGGCATCCCGTGACATTGCTGATTCTGTGCGATAGCCGTCTTGTAGAGATTAAATCTCCTATCTATACCGAGCTAAATGACTATAGAAATCAGTATTTGTTAAATCACACAATAACATGGTTTCACACAAAAAGAAAATCAAACTATTTCGTAAACCCTTTTAATTAAAATCCAATATTGATCTTAGACTACCATTATGTGCATTGTCCCAAATATATTGTAATATTTTCGTTTCGATCCGTGATATACGTAATCGTTATGTTTGTTTTTATTTAAATCCCACAGAAATGATATTACTCGAGAGTATTGATGGAGAGACAGGCAGAGAGAACCGCCGATCCTTTACGTAAATACCGCGATATCAAGTGTTGACTGTTTTAATAAGCCGGAAGCGGATTTACAACAACGGAATGTTTAAGTTGATAAATAAAGGCGGAAAGACGGACCCAAAAGTCCGGAATTCTTGTCGCCACCCACTCCGCTCTTCTCTTAATTATACATATTTTTCTTCTTTATTTATTTTGAAAGACAGAATATAACTTTAAAAAGGTGTATTATCGTACAATGTTTACACTAGGAACCAAAAGTCTGTACACAAGATATATGCACCTTTGATATAGATTAAGAGTTATACAGTATTTATGTCGATAAGTATGAATTAAACCACAAGGTAATCGGTCTAATTATGCGCAAATAACTGTACTTCGATTGTGTTACGTGTACCACTGTGACACCCGATACTTCTGTGGTATCGAAAGGCCTTTCCAACAGTTTATACTGCTTGCAAAACGGGAAATAAATCAAAGATATATGTGTTCCATTTAGATATTTCCTAATATTTCATACTAACCGACATCGCCATGTAAAAGTAGGTCAGCGAAATTTTAGCTGGGATAAATTTTTTATGTACATTTGGAAAATCATCACAAAATCTAACATAAATTGCACTGCGTCATTTTTTAGAGGCGTAATGCCTCATTATTTAAGGGTTAACTGTAATATTTTTTTTACGTTATTGAGCAATAACACAAAAATACGGTGGCTGGGAAAGGACATTACATAGCATGATAAAAACATTTTCTATCTCGTTCGATCGACTTATTATCTCGATCGATCGACTTAATTATCTCGATCGATCGAGATAATTAAGTCGATCGATCGAGATAATAAGTCGATCGATCGAGATAATTAAGTCGATTGATCGAGATAATAAGTCGATCGATCGGGATAATTAAGTCAATCGAACGAGATAATTAAGTCGATCGATCGGGATAATAAGTCGATCGACGGAGATAATAAGTCGATCGATCGAGATAATAAGTCGATCGATCGAGATAGAAAATGTTTTTATCATGCTATGTAATGTCCTTTCCCAGCCACCGTACAAAAAACTGGGGTGTACTCTGAATAAACCGCGAAGCGGTTTATGAAAAGAGTACACCCCAGTTTTTTGTGTAATTGCTCAATAACGTAAAAACAATATTACAGTTAACCCTTATGATTTAATTAACAACGATAAGAAACATTTTCATTAAGTTTAACCTGTTTATTTTGCTCCAGATATTTAAAAACACATCGATAAATACAAAATCCTGTGAACAACGATTACTCCGCTACTTCCGGTATAACTGAAAGTAGTTCCTTTTATTTTTTTTATGTTATGAGATGATAACATAATTTTTTGAGCCAATGAAAATGCTTGTTACAAGCAAAATTAAATTATAAGTATTTAGCCATTTACGTAAGTTACTCATGCATTTTTTGTTCCGATCTGATAACAAACCCAAAGTTTATAAAATAGCACGACAATAGTATGCAGCTTATGTTTATATCATCTCCGAAAAAAAACTTTAAAACGTTCTTAAACCCTGCAAGTTATTATTAAAATGAAGTACCGACAATAGTTTAGCTTAATATAAGAAACTAATGCTGGCGCTGTTCATACATATATTACCGTATTCGTTGCAGGCATATGCATCCTTTTGTCAAATATTTTTTTGAGTAGTCATGTATCCTACCAGAGGGATTTCAATCTACGCTCAATATTTTATTTAGCTTGACACCATGTCAAGAATATGGGTCATCAGTAACACTTTCACCTATCCCCACTTCCCTGTACACCCTCTCCTTCTAGTAAATAATATTAAAGTTTATATATGATCACATCTTTCTTTTTACTCTCTCAGATTTCGTTTATTGCTGTCCATCTCAATAATTCCAATTGAAGGAAGTGGACTAGTATAAGCTTTCAAGCTTGTTTCCATATCCTGTTTCTGTTTGTTGATGCAAAAATGTTGTCATATACTCCATCAAAAGAAACGAAATAAAATTAACATTATCAGTAAAATGCATTGCAATGGTTATACTCCTTAGGATTTGATTTGGAGCATAATTGAATCATGTGCAACAATTGAATGAGGGCTCCACAATTGTCTCCACCTTTACTTGACGGAATTCGTTGATTATTGTACGATAGCTCGCTCGAGTCCATGACCACAGGAAATCTATATATAGAACATAGTAACTGACGAAGGAAGACTCGATGAATTCTAAACTCGTGCCATGACCGGGCCTCGAGCTCGCGACCTCATCGTCCTGCCAAGAATACGAAATAGTAGAAAACATCAAAGTTACCGAATGTAACTTGCATAGTAACCATATTTAAACAAGAAATATCTTTAAAAAAGATAAACGGCATATTTGTAATGCTGGTGGTTATAATGTAAAACTGCTGGTGAAATAAATTAACGAACTAATACGTTTCAGCATGGATAACAAAATTATATCAGTTTGAATCATTTTTGGTGATGATAAGACTGCATTTGAATCAGGAATATAATTTGATTAATGTGTCATTTGAAAAGATACATCCACTTATTCAACTTGCATTCAATCTTAACTTTGTTTCGTTTTTAACTGCATATCTGCATTTTGCATTTACCGCTACAATGACCAATCACGTACTTCATCTTGACCAGTAACGCCACCTGTCGCGTCACATCCGGGGCCAAAAGAATATTCATACGGCTATGCCGAAAAAGATAATTAAGATTATCAAGGACCTACATCGTCTATGGAAAATATCGTCACGCGTATTACACGTATAATATTATATTAGTCCCAGGACAGGTATTTGGTTCCCATATTGTGTGGGTTGAAAACTTTTCTAAAAAGACTCTTTTCTAAGGCGCATTTTAAATCTACATTTTACGTGCCTTCGTGCATAATCATGACAAGCATGACTAAGTTTTAATGGATGAATGGATGTTGGTTCTGAGCCCACGTTCTTACAAATGTTTATACAATCATACTTTCCCAGCCACTGCGTAAAGACTAGAGTTACTTTCAGAATGGACATAGTGTTTAGTCTTTTAATTCTAATTAGATTATAAAAAATCACGATGACGTCACACCTGAAATATCTGACATTTGAGATCTACTGTACCTGCTCCGATGTACAATATTGCATAACCCATCCGAATGGCGTGCAGTCTGTTACGGAATCTTGCTCAACTAATGGTTAAAAAAAAAACTTGTTTGTTTGTTTGTGTGTGCTGGATTTATCGCCCCATGCATGGACAACCATGGTCGAAATTGGAATTGATTGAAGATGCCGATTTAAAACAAGAATAGACTGTAGAATAGTTTTATACAAGACGCAAAGTTGAATATTTTATGCAATTAACATCCTCCATTTTTTAAAATTTAAGTTGATAAATAATTAATTGCATTCCAAAGAAATTCTTTCGTGTCCGCCACTACCGAGTTGTCAAGGGCTACGCAAAGTTGGCGATCCCAATTGTGCATAGGTTTTTAGGTGTATTGGTGTATCGGTGTATCGGGTAATAGTTGTATAGGTGTATCGGAGTATCGGTGTATCGGTGTATCGGTGTATAGGTGTATCGTTGTATCGGGGTATAGGTGTATCGGTGTATAGGTGTATAGGTGTATAGGTGTATCGGGGTATCTGTGTATAAGTGTATCGGTGTTTAGGTGTATCGGTGTATAGGTGTGTCGGTGTATCGGTGTATAAGTATATAGGTGTACAGGTGTATAGGTGTATCGGTGTATAGGTGTATCGGTGTATAGGTGTATCGATGTATCGGGATATAGGTGTATCTGTGTATCGGGGTATAGGTGTATCGGTGTATCGGGGTATAGGTGTATCGGTGTATAGGTGTATCGGGGTATGGGGGTATAGGTGTATCGGTGTATCGGTGTATAGGTGTATAGGTGTATAGGTGTATCGGTGTATAGGTGTATCGATGTATCGGGGTATAGGTGTATCGGTGTATAGGTGTATCGGGGTATGGGGGTATAGGTGTATCGGTGTATCGGTGTATAGATGTATAGGTGTATCGGGGTATAGGTGTATCAGAGTATAAGTATATAGGTGTACAGGTGTATCGGTGTATCAGTGTACAGGTGTATCGGTGTATAGGTGTATAGGTGTATCGGTGTATCGGTGTATCGGTGTATCGGTGTACAGGTGTATCGGTGTACAGGGGTAATCGGTGTCATAGTGTGACGGGGTTAGGTTATAGGTTGTATCGGTGTATAGGTGTATAGGTGTATAGGTGTATCGGTGTATCGGTGTATAGGTGTATCGGGTATCGGGGTATAGGTGTATAGGTGTATAGCTGTATCGGTGTATAGGTGTATCGATGTATCGGGGTATAGGTGTATCGGTGTATAGGTGTATCGGGGTATGGGGGTATAGGTGTATAGGTGTATCGGTGTATAGGTGTATAGGTGTATAGGTGTATCGGGGTATAGGTGTATAGGTGTATAGGTGTATCGGTGTACAGGTGTATCGGTGTATCGGTGTATAGGGTAGGTTGGTGTAGTGTAGGGTATCGGTGTAAGGGGTATGTATAGGTGTATCGAGTGTAGTGTATGGTGGTATCGGTGTATCGGTGTATAGGTGTATCGGGGTATAGGTGTATCGGAGTATAAGTATATAGGTGTACATGTATATCGGTGTACAGGTGTATCGGTGTACAGGTGTATCGGGGTATCGGTGTATCGGTGTATCGGGGTATAGGTGTATCGGAGTATAGGTGTATAGGTGTATCGATGTATAGGTGTATCGGTGTATAGGTGTATCGGTGTACAGGTGTATCGGAGTATAGGTGTATAGGTGTATCGATGTATAGGTGTATCGGTGTATAGGTGTATCGGTGTACAGGTGTATCGGGGTATAGGTGTATTGGTGTATCGGTGTATAGGTGTATCGGTGTATAGGTATATAGGTGTACATGTGTATAGGTGTATAGGTGTATCGGTGTACAGGTGTATCGGTGTACATGTGTATCGGGGTATCGGTGTACAGGTGTATCGGTGTATAGGTGTATCGGTGTATAGGTGTATCGGTGTATAGGTGTATAGGTGTATCGATGTATAGGTGTACAGGTGTATCGGTGTATCAGTGTACAGGTGTATAGGTGTATAGGTGTATAGGTATATAGGTGTATCGGTGTATAGGTGTATCGGAGTATAAGTATATAGGTGGACATGTGTATAGGTGTATAGGTGTATCGGTGTACAGGTGTATCGGTGTACATGTGTATCGGGGTATCGGTGTACAGGTGTATCGGTGTACATGTGTATCGGGGTATCGGTGTGCAGGTGTATCGGGGTATAGGTGTATCGGAGTATAGGTGTATCGGTGTACAGGTGTATCGGAGTATAGGTGTATAGGTGTATCGATGTATAGGTGTATCGGTGTATAGGTGTATCGGTGTACAGGTGTATCGGGGTATAGGTGTATAGGTGTATCGATGTATAGGTGTATCGGTGTATAGGTGTATCGGTGTACAGGTGTATCGGGGTATAGGTGTATCGGAGTATAGGTGTATCGGTGTACAGGTGTATCGGTGTATAAGTGTATCGGAGTATAAGTATATAGGTGTACAGGTGTATCGGTGTATCGGTGTACAGGTGTATCGGGGTATAGGTGTATCGGTGTATCGGTGTATAAGTGTATCGGAGTATAAGTATATAGGTGTACAGGTGTATCGGTGTACAGGTGTATCGGTGTACAGGTGTATCGGGGTATAGGTGTATCGGGGTATCGCGGTATCGATGTACTGAGTACAGAACGTCCATATACAGGTCAGGTTGTGGGGAAACTGACTGCGATATTACTTTCAATTTTGGAAGACAACAGCGAACAGTGACAGGTTTGAAAAGGGGGGGGGGGGGGTGCATTGTATACACATATATCAAACATCCCTTTTTGAATATCGGCTTGTCTCTGCCAATAAAAGGTCAACCCGATAGGTCACTCTAGTGTGATAACTTTAGGTCTTATAAACGATTATTATAAGGACAGTATTATCTTTTTTTTCATTTGTTGGTGTTAATTAGAATTTTTTTTTACTGTGGAAGCAATTCTATGCATTTTTGTGACAGGCACTTTATCGACTGCCGGCCCTGTAACAATGACTTATGTAGCATCGTCATAATTAAACAAAACGGAGGAACTTCAATTGAACGCCTCCATCGGCTATAAATAAAACTTACCGACCACTGCGTTCCGGAAATTATAGAAACCACAGATACTACGCCTAATCACCTGTTGATTCCGGCAAGACGCCAAAGACGCAGAGAAACATGTTTTTTATGCAGATGTAAGTATTTCTCCTTAAATATATGACAAATAGGTGTCAGTTCCAGATTGGTTTTCATCGTCTATTCCAAGAATAAAAGAGAGTATTTTTCATATTACTACCGGGTGTAAATAAGGTGTATACTTCTGCTATATACTACTATGAATGTATCTAATGGAGTCCAAAAGGCTATACACATATTACTTACGACACAGAGACTGTAATACAATATAATGTAAAACGTTTTGATAAAGTCTGAGTTAGAAACAAAACGGTTCATTCAATGATTCATTTCAAAGTCTAGAAATCTAATATAAATGAGGCAAATCCAACTTCTACCTGTTACCGGTTATCTGATACATTGCAATACAGACGCGCGGCTATAGCTAGTACTTTTAGTTATTATTTGGTAATAGGAATATTGAATAACGTGCAGATAAGTCTCCCTAGCCTATATGTCTTTGCAACCCGGAAATAGAATGGTGTTTCCAGGAACGGATAAAATTAATTAAATTAATCCTGAAAGCGAACCATTATCGCCTAAGCCATCCTCGTCAGTTAACTTCAAAATAAATCATGGATTAATCAGCAGATACGCAGCTGTCCCCGGTGCATGAATGCGAGCAATGGTAATGATTATGAAAGATATCCAAGTTTTGGGTAAACAAAGCATACTGTCAGATTCAAGGATCAATATTAATATAATCCAATACATGTCGATTTCAACTTTTTG
The DNA here is from genome assembly GCF_902652985.1 of Pecten maximus. Classification (NCBI taxonomy): domain Eukaryota; kingdom Metazoa; phylum Mollusca; class Bivalvia; order Pectinida; family Pectinidae; genus Pecten; species Pecten maximus. The sequence continues at coordinate 39,899,178 of NC_047016.1, read as the reverse complement.
TTTCTTATATAATTCTAAACTATTCTACAACGTCTAAACATCTATTTAAACATTTAACTCGCGTTATGCAATTTGTCCACAATCCTGTTCCGTGTTGTAAGATAACACGGAAAAGAGTGATGTTAAATGTTTATTGTTTAAATTTTTCATATTCTTAACATTCGTATTTTTGTTTGTACTAGTAACTTTTTAATTAAGATGTTTCGATGTCTGTTCAACAAGTAGAACAGCCGACGGAACTGCCCATGGCATTTTGTCTCGTGACTTTCCCTGCAAAAAAATATAGAGAGCGTGAATATAATCAGCAAAGAAACTGATATCATTTCTAAAATGTTATCAACCAATAGCAATTAATTTAAATTTAAGGTTATTTTCTGTCATATGACAAGATTAATTTGGCCGCGCTTACTTTAAAGCTACATGTATGATAATTATACCAACATGTATTTTGCATATTACTACGCCCGTGTCATGGTTTCATAACACGGAATTGACCTTGGCAGTGTTATATAGTGACAATACAGAGACAACGTAGAGACACGATTTTCCGATGTCGCTGATCATGACGTTCCTAGCAGCAATTTCTTTGCGTGTGGCCATCGGAGTGTTAAAGTGTAAGTGTGGCTTTAAGCGTAGAAGCATTTCATCATCAACTTTTATTAGCATTTATCTTATAGGTCGGACTTCAAAAACGTGTTACAAAGAGTTTAAATGTCTAGTGTAATAAAATTTACTCTAAAGATAAGTGATTTAAATCGAGAAATATCATTGTAGCATTTAAACGCTCGACGACGGAGCTGTTTAAAGTTTCAAATCCAGACTTTATTCAGGAAAAGGGTATAATACAATTTGAAAGGTGTCTCGGACGAAATATTGAGCTCAATGAAATCACGGCGTGATATATGGGTCGCTTCTCGTTGTATAAACCCCCTCTCTTTTTGACATGACCGCTCGTGGTGGCTGACCGCATTATATCGGGTCACTTTACCATGTAATGGGCCAAAATGACCCCATTGTGCTGACGGTCCATTAAACCACATACAAACACGGGTACGCCCATAGTTTGTACATGTTTATATATCGCTACTTCGTTGAATTACGTTATTCTGCTTGTTTAATCAGCCAATCACTTCATCAACAGACCAAGTTTATAAGATATCATTGTGTATTAAATGAGTCTTTCATTGAAGTGAATGTTACTTTAGTGTGGGTATGTGTGTACCGCCATACTCGCTGTAGAGGTATGCTATTCTGTACATAAAGTTTCACATATTGTACGCTAATCATTTTAGCGCACACAAATTTAAAAGCTTAACTGCATTTAACCAGATTAGCACTATGATGGATTAGCGTAACGAAAATGCCTGCCGTAGAAAACAAGGTACATTAACTGCTATTAGCGAAGTCGTAATTTAGCGAAAAACGCTAAAATAAGAATTCCACTAAAATAGGTATTTTAACAGTATCCTGTCGTACTTGTAGCTATGCTGTACAAGAACCATTATTTCTATACTTCTAACATTTGTTTCGGATAATTTTTATTTCCTTACAAAAGACATCATCTGTTTAAATTTATATAACTTTATGGTATTTGATGATATAACATGTGTATGGGACTGTATGATTATGTCAGTGAAAATAAAACAATGTAAAGTATTTTTAAATTCATTTAGTCGTTTCCCTGAAAACTGGTACATATTTCTTCACGTGAATATGGTATATCCTATGATGTTAAGATAAATTAAATGTAAATTTGATAATCATTCTCGTGTCTGCGTGAAATTGAGTGAGCTACGACAACATTATGCTAAACCTTTAGGCTTCGTTAAACCTACATACATTAGTGTTAAAATCCAATATAGTCACCACTATGCTTCATCGCGTCATTAACCAGCTACACTGATGTCTGTATATTACTTTGTGAGCCATGCAATTTCGAGAGCACTAAATATATACGTATACGCGTAGGTACTAAGAATTCAAGTACTTTAAAAATTTTCTAAAACATTTAAACTGAAAAAAACCCACATTGTTCTTTTATCTAAATCTATGATGATTTTGCGATTTATCTGGCTTATTTAAAACCAACGAAACAAAACCATAAAAAAAATGTTATTTCCTCAAACTGGGAAATTATTTGTGACTCACAACCAAGAATTAGAAAAGAGAACTTGGTTCGGGGAGATGTATATACAAATGTATAGGGAATGTGTAGTTGTTTGAGATTTTTTTAACCTGGAGACGTGACAGGGGACACACAGTCAATTTATGGGAGTGAACCGTTAGTGATGTCACCAGCATGCCGTGTCTGGTGAATTTGAACATTAGCGATAACATCGATTATGTCTAATGCAGACAGATACATCTATAGACAGACCTATTTGACAACATATTAAGATGTAGATTACTATCCACTCGAATTGTATATATAATGTTATTTACGGGAGGCTCAATCAAAATACCAGCAGGTTATGTGTATTTCATTATCACGATTTCAATAACAGATGATAACTAATGAAAGAGAATCTAACACCACAAGGTTTCGAGGGATGAAGATTGAGTTAAGAACATGCATGGGTATTTTTTATGTTCGCAATCATGATCTCAATGGGGAAAAAATCTATTTCCTTGTAAGATATGACGTCAGACTTGTTGATATGTCTGGCGGCTATGTTATAAACCCTGGTTCTAATTTTGAGGATTTTACTTACATACATTTGACCGAGATTTACACATGGTGGGTGATTTCAATGAAGGAAAAGACGCTTATCCAACTGGAGCGCCTGGTCTAGAACTATCCCTCTACCTTTTCAAGATATTTATAATATTTGCCATTGTTTTATGGATTTAGAGTTGGAGTTACGATTTTGTTTGTCAGTAATTTCGTTCATTTGGTATACAAACAAGGAGGGACATATTGTACTTCCGGTGTAGATTTTAGATACAAACAAGGAGGGACATATTGTACTTCCGGTGTTGATTTTGGATTCGAACAAGGAGGGACATAATGTTCTTCCGGTGTTTAATACGAACCGAATTTCAGGCTTCTTTCTGTATATTTTAATTGATTTAACCATTTTTACACCTTTAAAAATGAACAAAAAGCGCGTCACGAAAACGTTTTGATAAATTTGACCTGTATTTAGAGCCCATTCATACAGTACGTAAAGCAGAATGTGAGGGCAAACAATGGATGCAATGTACACGTCAATCGGGACACTTAAGCTTTGTATCAAACAATTTATCTGTGTTTGTAAATATTGTGTAACTCCCATTTGACAACCAAATGAAAGTTATCTTACTTCAGAAGGAAATCAGATAATCAATATTGACTGCGATCGGTGTCAAAGTAAGCAAGCTGTTAATTGGTTTGGCTTTGTACAAGTGAGGACAGCTAGATTTGTATATATGTGACAAGAATTAAAGATTCTTAATTAGATGGTACGGGATTTTCAGCTGTAATATACATGTATTTCTTTGCCGATTTTCACACGTTTTTACAAAGACTTGGCGTTCTGTGTAAGGAGATTGCTGAACAATATCCCTTGTTCGGAAAAAAATATGATATACCTGAAATTACAGGAACTCAAAATATATAAAATATTACATCAAAACAGTTGTTAAATGAGTTTTTTAATGTTTAAAAGACAAAATACAATATATATATATATATATAAACACCCACACATGTCACGATTTAGAACCCGACGTTAATACGTTCGTCAGCCTTCCTGCAATATCAACCAATCAAAATCCTTGTAACAATCGGTTCACTGGCTACATTTCATCTTAACAAATGTTTAAAAAATGTAGCCTGGTAGGTGTGTTCAATAAAATGTTAATACAATTTGCACACGGACTTTTCTTAAACTTGGCAACAATATTTAGTTAGAATAAGAACATATAAAGCCGGAGATTTATTAAAGTATATATATTAAAAAGTATAACATAAGTCGTTTTCGGCTAGACTTTTCCTGTAATGACACGAATTTTATAAACTGTATGTATTTAAATAAAAAGTGATTTTCTCTAATAAAAAGATTATTGATTGATTGATTGATTGATTGATTGATTGATTGATTGATTGACTGATATTGTTTGTAATCTCAATCGACCGATTGATAGCAATTGTTTATTACCATAATTGATGGATTAATTGAGTTAATGCTATTGCTTGTAATCATACTTTGAGCTTCAGGTATACTCGGTGACGTAATTTACGTGCAAATATTTAAGGTGTAGTCCGCTATTCAATGGAATTCCAAACATAATTACTATCGGGTTATGTAAATGAACATGGATTCCAAGGAGTGGTTATATCGCTCCGTCACTGAATGTCGCTGATTTACACCTACACTTGCTATGGTCGATGAGACGAAACTCGTCAGAAATAGGCGGAGTCGAGTAGGCGGTAAATAAAAAAGCAAAAAAAAAAAAAAAAAAAATGACTACCTAACTAGCCGATTAACAACACCAAAAATTGCAATGCGTTGAGTTTTCAGAGGAAGTGCTTTTCGCATGTCCATGCAGCTTAAAATCCCAAAAGAATATGCGTTGATGGGTTATGTACTATTTAAGTCCACAGTAGCATAATGGGAAAAGCCGGAGTTGTAAACAACTTGCAAAGCAGAACTAACGCACCTCCCGGCACTTGGACCAACAGAAAAAGTGAATGTTTGACATTTCAATAGATTCATTTTATCAGTTGATTATATGCATGACGTAATGTTAGAAACAATGAAATAAACAATAAAAACTAATTAAATTAAATAAATAAAACTTAAAAATAGAATTTCTTCAGGCCAAATCCAAAACACAGGTTTTGTGGAGCTGGGGTCAAAATTGATCTACTGTTATTTTTCTCAATTGCCGACAGACAGAAATCGAATTATACCGGTAATAAACGACGAAAAGGTGAATGAGATTTTAATAACATGTCAAGTCGAGACAACCTGTAGGGTAATCATGGAATTCAGTGTACACACAAACAATCAATCAGATTTATTTCTCATAAACAATAAAGTGTAGAGATTACCTAAACAGTAAATAGGTGACATTAATACGGGGTTAAACATGGTGGACAGTATTGTGTATTAAAGAGGCATTCCTTCGTTTGAATGAAGTTTAGGTCGTCAAAATTAAACTTACAGGAAAATATGTATTAGTTATAATCTTAACATTAATACGGCAGTTTTACTCTCGAGATAAACTAAAGTTCTTCGGGTATTAAGTCCTGAAAATTCTTAATTCGACCCGAAGTATCTCTAATTACCGCAAAGACCATAAGGTATTTTTATACGATACGACTTTTTCTTGTACATTTCGGCATTGATTTCATTACATGTAGGCACAAACACTCATTTAATCGTCGTTAGGACACATAGATTTCATCAATATAAATTGTGCATGTTTCTTATGTCCGAACGAAGGAATATCCCTTTAATCGTCTCGTTAACATGGTGTATTATCATGTCTATGCTGTTATGTAACGTTACTCTATATATATAGGTGTCAGATTTGTAATAGTGTTTTGACACTCAAAAAATTATTTATGTGGAGGAAACCTGGTAGAAAATGCAGAATGCACTTGCTGTGTAACCCTTGTGGAAATGCCTTTCATTTTTTTCTTTTTGATTGTCAAAAATTTAGATGTGCATATGAACTTAGAGTTATTTCTTTCTGGAAATGAACATCTGCCATTAGACACAAACATAATTTATTATTAGAAATGTGCAAATATTTATAAAAACCAGCAATAGATTTAATAATGTATAAAAGTATTCTTTTCCTTTTCAATCTTCGAAGAACATTGCAAAAAAAGAAAAGAAAAATTAATTGATGACCATCACTCTCTATTTGGCAAAATGTTGAGCTTTTGTCATTATTTGGAAAAGGGCTTTAAAATGTTGTTATAACTTGTGCCCGATCCTATTGGCTTTGATTTATGGCAATGTGTTGTATATATATATCGTCAAATGGAAATTGACAAATAAAACACATTTTTAACTAACATCAGTTATCAGTGCGTCAGTCTTCCTGCATGCGATATTACCCAATCAAAATCGTTGTAATAATCGGTTCATTGGATACATTTTAAACATAAAAGATAAGTTTCTTTTGCATCTGAACAAATATTAAAAAAAAATGAAGCCTGGCAGGATTTGTTCTATTGAATGTTAATACAATTTAACATCGGTCAATTACCAGTACCGATGGTCAAATATTCTAGACAACTGCATTGACACCTACATGTATGATATACTTGCTTTATTACATATTCACTAAAACACACTTAGAATCACTGAACTCTCGACTTTCCTGTAGGCTTAGAAGTCACAATGACTGTCGCCTCGCAGTGTTGACATCTTAGTGACTTAGATGCTTGAAATGGTAGGACCTAAGTTCTACAACGTCATAAGTGTCCACTAGTTGGCACGTGACCAAATTCCGGAACATCACAGGTGTTCAATTTATTAATTCGCACGTGACCGTACAATAGTCATTTTAGCCGTACAATAGTATACAGTTGTTTCATGCCTCATCAGTCAACAGTCAAAACTATTTTCACGAGGTGTTGGTACTGACCAGGTGAACTGTTTCCCAGAGGCCGAAGGCCGAGGGAAACAGTTTATCTGGTCAGTACCAACACCAACATGTTATGTTCTCTATGAGATTTAAAAGCTCGTCATCGTTTATGTCTTCAAACCTAGAAGTCATGTTTACAGTCGACCGATGTTAACAAACCTGTGACGACAAGTAGTGTAGTCACTGTCATCTGTAAGCTTGTAATTAGGCGCGTTCGATTGGGCAGCACGTGATCGGGCAACAGTTCATGGGTAGCATGTTTTATAGGAAAACAGTCAAATTTGGTTAATATTCATTTATATAGTGAGTCAGATAACAATTCAAAATAAATCTTATTCGTAAAAACCAAACGCATCATACAACAAACATATATATGAATCGTGGGTAGAGAATTTGTGTCAAGTCCCTGTGCAGATATAAGGAGAAGCATGAATCTTAGAAATCAAAGTCGTAGTAACTGCGCACTTCAGTTTTGGCATTTAAATCTACGACTCCAGGTACATTATATATTTATCCTGAAAAATGTCAATGTATAATTGATTTGATCACCATATGCAGTCAGCCGAAAATGCAATAATTTGTTGTCTGTCTACTTGTAAAAATTAAAGAAATATATCTACTATCATCAAACATTTCCATCTAAATCTAAACAGCAATAAAATTATGTCTTTCGTGTTAAGACGAGTCTTAATAGCGTCGATACATTCTTGTTCTTTTTATCCCTGTGTATACACACTCTGCTTTGAGGTAATCCTAAACGAATGCCACAAAAACTGATATGTCCAATGTACATCTATGAGAGATCAGAGAGAAATTATTAACCTCCTGAATCACACGACATGATTTTGTTACCCGGCCAGGTATAATTGAGGATTATCTTAATTTTGTATGTAGTTCCGGGTCGTACACCATTAAGAGAGTGCATCGCTATCCAGTCCCCACCCATTTGAATCATGGAATCCATGCTATTTATATCTTAGCTGTAATACCTCCCACAATGCACTTGTTGTCAAGGTTCAGAACAATCGCAACATCTCGGGGAAATTTCCGGCAACACTCGGTAATCTAGCTAGAAGATTTCCGAGTGTTGCCGGAAATGTTGCGATTGGGTTCAGAAACCGGAGAAGATGACACTCTTCCGCCATCAAATTGTGATATATTTCAAATTCAAATTTGAATTAATTTTATTCTCTTTTCACATACTGACATGATGTATATGTATAGAGGGCGGTGGTCGTTACGCATCGCCATCACAAAGAAATGTGCTCCACTGTCACGTGACCGTAACCGTTAGTTACCTAAAAACTCATAAACAATATTTTTAAACAATATTCACAAGGACAGTCATACTATGTGCCTTATGTCGACAGAACCTTTCTTTTTCTTGATATTAGGATTAAATTAAGGTTTTTTTCACACGTTCCAACGTTTTTATTTCTGATATCCTTTCCTGTCATTGTGGTTTTAACAGGTAAAACTCTTTCAAGTCACAAAATAATCTAGAAAATGATATTCGACAGATATCTCGAATAAAAAAAAAAAAAAAAAGAAAGAAAAACTTGATACAAGGGGGAGGTTAGGAGTCATATGAGTTATTTAAAAATGCAACGGTGATTTTACACATAATTTAACACATAGCTTTATGATTTCCTTCAAAATGTAAACCTTAGAACGCCAGTAATAATTAAACTGGTTTTGGACGATTTCATTGCCGTAGAGCTAGCTTTAAATCCAGATCGCATAGAAAAAGCTTCAACCAGAACAACAAAGACCATTATGATATCATTATACCTATTACATTGTATACCCACCACAATACATGTAGTCTATATACCTTAATGACGTGGTAGCACGTGCAGCAATAAATAATTAAATACCCCCTACAGCTGATTTTTTTTTTAAATCAACCTGTTTTGTTGTCGTCACGAAGGACATTGATGTTTTTATGAATGAATCAGTTCGAATAAATAAAATACCTATGTACTTATTTAAGTTTATGCATGCACTCTCAGAAACATTTTATAGTTTATGCATGCGCCCTGAGAAACATTTTATAGTTATGTATTTTCGGGGTGTTATTCTGAAAAGCAAATATTACATTATTTAGTTATGGGTACTAAACGTTGATTATTTAAATATCGGTGAATATTTCAAGCTTATAGATGTTCGTATGTTTATGACTTTACCATCAAAACGGAAATTAGCATAACTATAATGGTTACTGGGAGTTGTCAAATTAACCTCACTGAAGTTAAACATTGAAACCGAGTTTCCCATGACTACGTTCAATATTTATCGCGTCATGGGGCATGGTGACATGCCGTAATATGTTTCGTAGCGAGTCACCCGTTTCTGTTTATTTCATTAAAGAGTTCAATACAGGTAAATAGTCATTTAAGGTTTGAAAACTTTATTGAGAAAATTATAAACCTATTAGAAAACATCACAATTTTTTTGTTAATATGATCCAGCAAATACCGTACGATACAATATTAACCGACAGAGATCAGATATAACACGCGATTTTCTGTGATTTTCTTATCAATTATTGATTATTAATTATAAGTCCCTTTAAACATTTTTTTTTAATTTTTACAATCAATTTGTACTTTACATTTCTAAATACAAAGGGATAATTTTTAACCCCAAGAATTATTTAGTGCCGGGCCAAAATTTGAAATGATAAAGACAAGTTGTGTTTTACTTCAACTCAGTCTAATGTCATTAAATTACCCAAACTTGCCACCAAAGAACTTGTCCAGCAACCCACGAAATCATTCATGGCAATCGTCATATTACGAACTTGTGGAAGCAAGAATGTTGAAATCAAGAAAGGGAAAGCTCATTAAAAAAGGATTTGTGCCGCTTACTGTATAGTCGGCTATTTCGTGGGTCATTGACGTGGTAATTAAACCTTGGTCCGTGAAATAGTAAAACACGGGCTAATTTAGGCTAAAAAAAAACCAGAACATGTTATATGCTACAAATGACAGATGATTTGTCACACGGTTTTACAAAATAAACACATTTTTACAGAATACTTGCATCTATAAGTTTAAACCGTTACTCAATCTCGTTGAACCATACTGGTGTTTGGATGCTAAATAATCATGTAATACAAAGGTCTTCTGAAAAGGATAGACATATCTTCTTTTATATCAAATATCACATTTAAAAAACTGTGTAATTCAACATCGGGAGCAATATTCTCGAAAATTGAATTCTTTTAAATAAAAGTCGAGATTTTTTTCACTGATGAAAATAACTGACTCTACATGTATGGTAGCCTACAACTTATTGATGCATTAGAACCTTTGGTAAAATGAAGTTACCTGTATAACCGAATTATAAATAAGTGTTTGTAGCGACCTTTATTAAAATGTAACTCAGCAACTCTTTACTGTTAACAAAATATATATCTGTATTTTGATGGACTAAAGTTTTAGCGCTTAACCGAATTTAAAAAGATTAACGAATGATGAATTAGTGTTGACAAAATATTTGCAGTGGAAATATACAAAAGAAGCAGTTATATATTAACGGAGTGCTTTCAGCGCGAAAGGCGCTAAAATGACGAAAAGCGCTGAAATAACGAATAGGGCTGAAACAACGAAAAGCGCCGAAATATAACGAAAAGCGCCGAGATATAACGAAAAGCGCTGATTACGTATGATGGGCGTAACCAATTTGTCATCAACTTGTCGGTTTCATTAACACAATTTATTTTATACATTCTATAATCATAAGAAAATAAAATCTCATTTAAATTTTGTGCTTTACTAAGGTAAAATAACAAATCTCCTTAATAGCTTTGGATTTAACATTTAAAAATTGTAGTGTTTATCGAAATAGGAATATATCGTACGTATGTAAGACCAATTTCTTTTGAGCGACTGAATTATACATGTTTTACGATTCCATGAATTATCACTGCATAAAAGTCTGCCCCTAACACAAAGAGACGATGTTTAATGATTTTAATTTATGCGAAAGTTTATGATTTGTAACTCTTACAGACATCACAGTGACGCATCATATTTCTTTGCCCATCAAACAGCGACATACTGACATGCTTCTTTATCACAATGGCACAGACACTAAAATTTAGAATTTTTAATCATAACGATAATTTGATTGTTATGACTATTTCACAATCATTAGTTTTCTTTAGTTTAACAAGAATAAGTCAGGCTCCCACTGGATGATCATTTTCCCCATGACCAACACAGAATAAGGATTTCTCGGTAGATACACATAGTCGGCGTTTCTCTACCTAAACAGAATCACTGTAGCGTGAACGGATTTTACAGTTATCATGACCCGGTCGCCACCGAAATAAAATCAGGTATAATATCGCGATTTGTTAGTTATCTAAATAATCTGAAATGGTTAAAAAGGACATGATAGGATTAGGATAGCTTAAGATACCCTTACTCCTCCGGAACACCTGCATGGTCTGCATATCATCTTTCAATAAATATTGTCTTTGTAGAAATTTATTGTCTCCAGCATTTCTGTTTCATCTGGAATAGTAGCACGTGTTTCGCTTCATTCTCTCGGAATGTTATTGTTGGGTATATTTACGTAGTGGACTGTTCACAAACTAAAATTTTCTGTGAATATTACTTTCATAAATACCGCAGAGTTTGTAATATTTGCGGGGAAATTAATTTCGCTATGTTTGCGGCTATGCATAAAAATCGCGAAAATAAATACGAAGCGAATGTTTTTACATACAAGCAAACTTGTAGAGGTGTTAATTGTAGAATATTATGGCGTGGTTCCGCGAAATTCAATATTTACGAACAAGGTCCGACTGAGACAGCCGCCAAATATTGGCCCCATGAAAATTAAAATCTATACAGTACTTGATAGCAAATAACATCATCATGAATTTACTTCTTGATCTACACGTGATTGCTATCAATTAATTGACATGATATCAAACAAAAATATTTTGCATTTGAAAATAACAGTTACGTAAAGAAAGTGAATTTCAGTACAACGAAGGAGATTTAGACTTGACGCGAACATGTGTTTACAGGTGATATGCAAGTCTCACACCTTTCATTTTCCTCTTAACAATAGTAAAACCGACAAATACAATCGTAATACGAGGTGTTTAATGCCTATACACGAAATACAGGATGATAGAATATACAGTTAACGTCACCAACAAAGAAACGAACTACATCATTCAGCTTTAAATGTCAATTGAATTAATCCATGCTATCGTAGTAAAAGATCATATTCCAAAATTGGCGATACATGTTAAGATATACTGACATGATGTAAACTGATAGGGTGATGTGTACAGTTATTTCTTATTATTGTGGTTTTTTTTTTGTTTTTTTTTTACAAATATCAATAAATTCACCCTAACAAGTGACGTCGACCACATACCATCAGGACCTTTATGTCATTAACTTCCACGTGCCATTAAAACCGCCAGCCATCACGACATATGAAATCCAAGTTCTCTTCTATTTCTGTAATTTGAAGTCATAAAATATATTTATATCAAAATGAATTCGGCAGGTGTCTCAATGATTTTCAAAGTAAACTTACTTCGTCACGTTCCACGAGGCACGAATCATGTTGAAGTACGCGACATGCAAAACGCGAAACACAGAAATTCTGTTTCAATACTCATTCGCGTATTTGATATTCTAACTCGTGTAATTAGGACTTTGCATGGTTCCCTGCTACGAATTCGTCTATATATTTGACATATTTTAACCTTAACTTCCACCTTCTTCAATTAGGACCACTTTAATTTCCCAAACATCACTTGCTAGATTTCAAAACTTCCAAGCCCCCCTGTTCCCGAAAACTAAGCTGTATGATTCAAGAATTATTGCACTGTATTTATTATACAAATACATCATGGATGTCTGTTTAATAGTCAAGAATATTTTACACGAGGTACTGGTAATCGACCGATCATCTATTGCACGAGGCCGAGGCCAAAGCCCGAGTGCAATAGACCATCGGTCGATTACCAGTACCGATGGTCAAATAATCTGGACTATTTCACAAACACCAATGTCATACTTGCGTTATTACATAATCAATAAAACACACTTAGAACCACTGAAATCTCGACTTTCCTGTAGGCCTAGAAGTCGCCATGACTGTCGTTTTGCAGTGTTGACATCTGAGTGACTTATACGCTTGAAAGGGTAGGACTGAATTCCGAAACATCACATATGTATAATAAATCGCAAGTGATCGTGCAATAGTCATTTTAGCCGTGCAATACTTCAAAATATACCTTATGCGTAAAGTTAAAGAAAACCAAACGCATTATGCAATAAAATCTTTTTTTAAACAATGTCGCTCAACAAATACAATGTAAGGTCTACTCATATGTAGCTTTCGATCACCACCTGGTTACCTTGAGCTCTTAACTGTTGTCAGTCAGGGGCTACTAATCTAGTGTGGGATTCAGTCACGTGACCCAGGGTTTAACCAAAATAGACTGACTGTATATATATATATTACTAAATTCGCTTATAAATGCGTCGAGTATGTATCTTTTGTATAAACGTTTAATAATCAATCACTACATTATTCCTATGACTTGTTCGTAGTATGATCAGCACTTTATTTTGAATGTCACATCTAGAAATAAGCAACCTTACCTACCTTGAACCCTATCAGGAAATATATGTAACGTTGCGCACAAACATCTGATTTTAGATATACACATCAATTCTGTTCCCTTATATATATAGGCAAAACATTAACCAAGGTTGGACCATCGTGATAAGGCCGCATCGTTTACGCTAGCATCAGTCACATAATGGTGTATGCGATATTTTAATTTAACAGACAGAGATCATTTTATGTTAAACAATTTAACAAGAGTTGTTTGACATTGCTCTCGGTAACAACACCATGCATTACTCTGATTCATGTTCATATTTCAATAAAAAATACAATGTACTTCCACATAATACAAGCATTTAATTCAGAAAAATACCAAGAGGCAAGAAAATCGTTCTACTCAAAATAAACGAAACGCGTTCAATATATTAACGAAATACAGATTTGGACGAACACTCTTGAAAAGATACAAATTATACAAGACCATATGTTCCGGAAGATTAAGCGCTACTGCTTCAGCGATATCGGTCAAATTTGGTTCTAGTCATTGAAAGTCAATAAATACCATCGATCATTATTTAAAGATTGCCTTTATTTATAATCCCGAGTCTGTTTGACCATGGACGACCAAAGTGGAGTGTATATTTGATATAAGCATACCAATTTCAGTTAATATAAATCACACAGCATCTAATTGACATCCGTGTACTTAGTATATAATTTAGTAAAATCATTGGAGCATTTAGGTAAAGTTGATGGAACAAATCGCACCATATCTTGTTTTCTCATAAAGTACATATTTCTTTAAAAAAACTTACATCTTAGTAGATCTCATGACTATTTGAAAGCTTTAAATACTTGTTTATGTGAGGCTTATCACTTGAGTACGCTTTCTTGACGCCAAGTCCTACATGCAAATTAGAAAAAGTGTAAACGGGACTTGCCAACAGCAGCCATGCTCCTGTGAAAAGGATGGCTGAACAAAGGCAAATGGCAATCAAGATAGTATTTTCGATGGTCCAAATCTGACGATAGAGTCGTTTGTTTGCTTGTTTTTGTTTTTTGTTCTTTGTTTTAGTTCAAATCTTACTGTAGAGGCTGTTTCTCGGTGGTCAAAATCTGACTGCAGGGGTTCTCTTTCGATAGTTCAAATCTTACTATAAAGGGTACATTTTCCGACGGATCAGATATTGTTGTAGCTGCTTTTTTATACATATGTATTTCAATGGTTGAAAAAAATTTATGTTTTGACGTGGATTATTAAAAGGTCCGTGTCTTTCTCTGTACATGAACATGTTTTTTTTTGTGGTGGAACTAATTTCGAGATTTCAAACATTTACACTATCAATACGAAACTAGCGATATAACCTCCTCGCTGTATGTTTTCAATGTTGTTTTTGAGTAAAATCTCGAAAAATTCCAAAAAAATCGTCTGCAGTAACTACCTTGCATACGAATACAAGACGAATTATTGTAAAATTAGCAGTAGGTGTTAAAGCATATCCTAGAACATACAATGCATTTCTGGATTAATGTTATATTTTGTATATCGAGGTCTTCCCCTGTTTTCCCTCGAAACTTTCGGATAATTATGTTTTTGTTGACTGTTCTATTTGAAACTTCGCTGTTTAATAAAACCAGTAGCGCACGCCTATCGCCCTAGGATCGGAGCGTGTGACTCGTGTATATGGACACTTTTATCAAAGCGAAAGGGAATTAGTTTATTAGATCTATGTTATGGAAGCTTGAGTTTAAATACATGTACATTTATATGTTTTTTTCTTTAACATTTTTCAGTGTTTTATTATGGAGCTGTTTATAATAAATGCTGGTCACACGCTTGTAAGTTAGATACATGTACAAAGATTTGTATTTGTGTCCCGAATCCTTAACTATTAAAATGCATATAAAAGCGGTATGTCTTCAATTCTTAGTTATCCAAATCTATCCCATTCCAAATTTAATCTGCAGTTCTCTTCTACTTAGCTTTTAAAATATCTCATTCCAAAATAAACCTACAAGTCTCTAATACTTAGATATCAAAATTTCTCTCATTCCAAAATAATTATACAGGTCTCTGATACCTAGCTTGCAAAATATATCTCATTCCAAAATAAACATTTGATAATCTTTGTTATGAATACAATATGTACTTTTTATACTCTTTTTTTTTTTCGAAAATAATATTTTGTCGGTGATGAATGACTTTTACTATCAAATATCTAACCCGTTCATAATTTTAAACAATATTTACGAACTTTGAACTATTCACATTAAAACACTTTGTAGAATCTAGTTATATTACACTACTGTGCGGTTCGGGGAATTAAAAAACACTTTCTTCGTAATGACATTTTCTCATTCTATGTTCTACAAATAGTAAGTCTAGATATTACCAAAATTGAGGGCAAATACTTTATCAGAAGAATTCAAAATCTGAAAATCTGGAAACAACAGTCATTATTTGGAAGGTCTTATTCTTTGTTCGAAGTCGAGATATTACCAAAAGTAAGCGAATAATAACTTCTGAAGAAGAAATCAGAATTTGGAAATAATAATCATCATTTAGAATTTCAGACGACAAGAGCATGAGATTGAATTCACACCAAGAAAGAGTTTGATCTAGTTGACTCTAGAATTATAAAATAAGTAAACTGCTGATTACAAAAGAAGGACATCAACGACAAGAACAGGAATATTATTGACTACAAACAAAGTGCACTGCACTACTGAAAGAACATATTGGCAAGGTTCCTAGGAAGGCAAAGAAATCCAGCTCAACATTTTCGCATTTTGTTTGAAAGAAATAATGTAAAAAATAAAATCTCACCTTGAACTTGATAAAAAGAGTATGTCGTCACCGATGTTGGATTCCTAGCCTTCACAGTAAACCATATCAACATCGGTTTAGGACTGACCACGCTAGATGCTCAAATGCACTCGCCATTCGATTCTGTCAGAAATAGTGTGTCTATCTTGAATTGTTTTAAGTCGTTTGAACTTGGTCTGATAGCATGTTATCTAATGTGATTTTATGTAAATGTCTGCAGTAGAATGCTTTCTTTTTTATGAACCACGCTAGCACGATATTCACCAAGTCGACGCGAGGGTTTGATTCCCCAATCGGACGTACCTGCTCTACTAAGCGAGTTTACCCCTAGGGTGTTCGCCAAATACTTGTACCAAAACCTTTTTTTTTTCAAAAAATTATTTCGTTTTCAAATTTATATTCAATTGTTGCACTGATTTAAAATTATTTGTGTAGTTTTGAAGAAACAGTTGCCATTAACGACGACGCTTCACAGCGGAAAGAAAACACTGTGTTTATTTCATGAAATAGCGAAAGTTTGAACCGTCCAGAAATGGATACTTTTCATGCTTCTTCTCATCAAAGAGCATTGCATAATGTATAATTCCACTGCTGCACTTTATCACAACAGTTTAACCTTATCTTGTCCCTTTCATACCATATCCCATTGTTCTTTTGACAAAGTCTACACTCTATACTGAAAACACACAAATTTTGGTGGAATCAAATTTTAGCGTTGAACCAACTTTAAAAAGATAAGCCAAAAGATTTGCCATACACAACAAGATAAAGATAATTTAATAGCGCAGTCGTGGATTAGGGGAATGATTTTAGCTTGAAAGGCTCTAAAATAATATCTCCGCTTATATATACACATTTCCAGCATTCATGCCATTGAACACCAAACCAGCATACCAAATGGACGTCTTAACTGTTGTCTGACGTTATGCTGTAGAGTAAAAAAAGTTTACAGTTTACTTTTTGGGAACCCTGAACTCGCTTATAGGCATTTTTTGTTGCTAAATTGACAAACAAAGCCAGGTATTGTGTATCATGTAATATTATTCAATGATTGACAGTTCTCTCCATTAATGCCGTATGCAAACTCAAATGATTTACGCGGTATGTATCGGGTACGTAGGGGTATTTGATTATTGAAATTACTGGGTATATTAAACAAGGTAAAAAAAATCAACAAGACATCAGTGTCGAAGTGTACACAGTATAGTGTATGTTCCAGTATTTATAGTGTTGTGTATTGGTAATTAGATTTTGACGATCGCCCAATATCAGGCTACACACTGTATATCGTTTTTATTTCGTTTGTTTATGGACCTAACGCATATAAATTCTATAACGGAACCACCCTTTATGAACTGAATAACTTTCATTTGCCAGCAGGCGGGGGCACATTTTACGCCTTTTATTTAATAAAACTATTGTCTCCTTGTATGTATCTTTTCTTCAATTTGTCAGTGCTTGTGTCAGGTCCCCTTAGTCATTAAAGGCTAGGCAATGTACACCACAATACATTGGGTATATGGACAACTGTAATGTATATATTGTATGACATAGAAGTTAAGCACTTTCGCTGATTTGATTTAATGACTGTGTTCAACATTCCTCTGCCTGAACTGATTCTTATCGATTTAATGAAGGAGAGAGAGAAAAATTAAACATCTCGACCAACTTTTCACTATTATATCTTATAAATAAGATATCATCTTAACAAACCTTTATGTAATGAATGATTTACTTTGTTCGTTTCTCAATAAAACGATTGATAAACAACATACTGTATAGATGTTAAATTTCACGGAACTAATATTTCGCGGTTGTCCGATTCGGAGTTATTTAGCGGGTATCAAATTTCACCCAACCACGCATTGTAATCATCATGTAGTACACATTTTTATACATTAATATGACGCAATTAAATACCCCACGAAATTGATAATCTTGGCCTATTCCTTAGCTATATTGAAAATGTTTTAATTTGATTCAATTATTTTATATTGACAAAACATTTAACTTATTTTCTATTCTGATGTACACACATATTTGAAACCCTGTTTTTTATCTGAAAGGAGCCGAAATCTACAGATCTATTAAACAAATTGTAATATTTGAGTATTGAATCAACTTTCAATGTAAGCACTTCAAGTTGGGGAAACAGACATGCTAACAACAAGAAATGGAAAGTTTAAAATACAGAAACTGAAATTGTTAGTTTTTTTTATCACACGGATTTTTGGCAAACTCTTTCTATATGCTGTAGATAAATATTCAGATTGAATGAAAAACAATAATCTTGTAGCCATGGATTCCTCACAACTACCGTTGGGTGATGTATCTAGGCACACTTACAGTCAGCGTGAAATGTAATCTTGAGAGAAACTACAATACACATAATTTATCTATTCCGATTTGGTTCGTTAAAGTCATGACAAATAAGTTTTTATATAAAGGGTGATTGATTGGCAAGAAAACGCTTTTCTCCTAACCTGCTGCGATCTCGCTGCACAGCTACTTTCTTCGTGTTTAAAACTGAAATATGATTCTGATATCATCCATCGTTGTTGGTTTCATTATTGGACATCAAATGAGTGGTATTGTTGCCGTTTTATAAATGATATATAAATTCGGTCAGTACTGAATTTTTGACCGGTTTATCAATTTCAAGTAAATTTGTATATATGTCCAACGAGCCTTTGAAGAGTTGTGTCATCTGATTATGGACGTCTGCGCGTAACGATTTTAATTTTCCTTCTAATCACAGATATCGATTTCTGATTTAAAAACTTAAAAATATAGTTCTGACGACCGTTTGTTAGACAATGCGGCCGAAATAAATGACTTCGGCCGTGATCTCAATATACCACTGTTTTAAGTATTATAAAGAAGACTTTGTGATACCTTTGTGTACCTTCCGGTTTCAGTGGCATTGTCCTGGTTCTCTGTTATAGAACATATCATTTCCCTGACTCCATAAAGGAAAGCATAGCAGTTCGAAACAAATCGTGACGACTGAGGGAGAGTATGTAATAAGGTCTCAGAAATTATGGAAATTAAATATGCAGAATGTTATAGATCCCTGAAGGAGATAAAATGCTTTGTGTGTATCAACGGTTGAAACGTTTGAGGTCTAATATGACCTTCCTAACATTGGAGCCATTAAATGGTATTCTAACATAAATTTACCATTCCAAGTCACCAAATTTAACAGACAGACATTTGATTAGACACGTCATTCAAGACAGTAGACATTTATGAATATCGAACGAATTTGGGGCATTGATTCATAAAACACAGACTGGACAATCACGAAATTTTGTTGGTACACACGACGCAAATAATCTTTAACTTTGACGTTTGACGTTATATTGATATTCTGAAATCAAACCCAGGACATTCAATGATAGACAATATATACTTTATAACCAATGTATATATATATAACGTAATTGAATACATGTATCTCCCACCAGTATCATTATCAAACTTCAAACTGTCGGCAATCTTCTAAAGTACTGCAATGTTTCAAAAACCGGTAGTGAGAATAATGCGGATCTACATCATTCATCAAAAACCTCCGCGAGAATCATTTAATCAACGCTTTATGACTGGCTCGAGTAGTTGTTCAACTAAGCCTTTATCAAAATGTATCATTCCTAGTAAACTTATGTGACGGCTGAAATCCTGTTGGGATACTGTTTATTCAAGGCGTGGAATTAATGCTCCGTTGATTTTGAAAAAAATCTCCAGAGATCTTTTAGAATATATTTGAACATCTGCCCCTTGGAAAGTTTTATTGTAAAGTTTTATTTTTCAACTCTTTACACTTCCATTCCCACTCCAAGCTTAAAGCCACATACTCACGAAGAAACATATATCAATGTTTACATTTTGAGCTTTTTACAGTTTTCAGACTTGATACATACCTAACAGATTATCGTGAATCAGAAACCGAAAGAAAATGTGTATTTATGAAAGTATACGGGGAATCCCCAAAAATAATAACTGTGGCTGCCGGATCAAGCTTCTCTGAAATTTAGTCCCACAATGCAACGGCGGGTTTTACAGTCCATACAAAATGGCGGAACGCCGTAAGCGTGGAACTGCGAAAACTCAGAGAGATTGTGCAAAAAAAAACCAAAAAAAAAAACACACACACACACAAAAAAAAGTGTGTGGAATCGGTAAAACCCGAGTATCTCCTTAGGAAAGGATATGATTCGTTGGAACATAACGAGAGAAGAAAAAGGAATAGACTCGAATTCCGATTTTTCCGGACGTCTATTGGAATGCTGGTTAGCTTTTGAACATTGTCAACTTCACCGATCTAAGATTTTATCGATGTTTTGTTGTATTGCTACATTTTAAAATTAGGTATTTAAATGTAAACTATGTTTGTTTATTTTGTTCAGTTACCTGGGTATAACGCGAATATTCTGTTAATATGTTTAAATGCAAGCATTATTAGGCAAAGTTCACGTATTGCTCGATATGTAAATAACGGCCATGTGTGTAGTTTATATGCAGTGCACGTTGTTATAGCCTCGTTCTCGGCTCCGTGACAAATCTCACTATAGATATAAATGCGGCGAGTTATTTTTATACACTGATGTCTCAAGGACTCGCCCGGTCAAGCGTCCAGGCCAGTGGTCTGAGCATCTTGGATTGCCATTAATACGCGTGTGCAACTAGAATTTTAGGTTGTTCCGGAGTGTGCGGCTTCGCCTTCGTTCTTTTGTCAAGATGGCTTCCAGAATGACAAACGATGTTATAATACATAGTTGTGAACTTAACTTCCGAAACGCCTGGTCCTATTATCTTTGTACTTTTTCAGTGGTCTCCATTCAAATCTATATTCCATTGTACTGTATACATAGTTTATACGGCTTGAATTCTAAAACAATACCTCCTTAGTTTGACAGTTCCGTCATCATTTTGGATTGTCATTACCCTTGCATGCATACATTTCAGGCAGGTGGTCGTTAAGTCAAGAAGCTAGTATAGTAAATAACATTGAGAGTGAAAAATACGGTCACATATGAGAGGGGGTCGCTTAATTCAGGTAGCTAGTATTAGTATAGCCATATATGTGAGGGGTCGCTTTATTCAGGTAGCTAGTATATTCATATATGTGAGGTGGTCGCTTTATTCAGGTGGTCGCTGTTTGAAGAATGAGGTGCGTTACTGTGTGATGCAACCGGAATACACATTAAAAACCCACGTGACCGAGCAGGTGGCCTTACGCCCTTTTACGTACGATCGGGGAATCAAACCCCGGTCGTGTAGGTGAAAGACGAGTGCGTTCCCACTGCGCCACCCGACTATCTTTGCATGTGGTAACCGTTCTCTATCGCTGATAATAAAGATACTTTAAATACATTGATTTTTACCATCATAAATATACTAGGTTTAAACATTTATCAACCCTGGCTTCAGGACTATTAACTGATAATCATATTACAAACAAATTTAAAAATCAACATGTACTTTAAATTTGAAAAAAAAACTAACCATTGATAAATAATAAAAAAATGAAGTGAAAGAAAGCTATAAATATTTTTTGTCAATTTTGATCATGATAATGCATGTCAACAGCACGCCATGATGATATATGGCTGGTAGATATGTAAATACCTGGCTGTAACCTTGGGCTCAATGATCCGTGAAGGTCAGAGGAAGTAAGGTCATGATGAAGAGGCTACAACGACAGGTGTGGTAATCTAGACCTATAAATAGATATAGACATACATTTTAAATACTTCATCCCTGTCTACCGTCAGGACGTTACGGTATACTATTACCATTAAACAGCATTTTGCTTGAATCGTTACATTAAAGCGACTATTATTGTAAAAATCATTGTTGGAAAATATCACCAGACGTAACATTTTTTCTATAATATATCATAACACTAATACTAACCTAGATTGACAGTTTTGTGTGTATCGCTTTAAGGGGTTTAACTAAAAAATGTAACGATAGTATTTAAAAAAAAAAAGTATTCATTAAATATTGTAGACCTGTGGTCGAATTAACATTTTTATTTACGCTTTTACAATAATGTACATTTAAAGCATACTTCCTTTCTTCTGATTTGACAATCCTCCATTCTATTCATCACTATATATCATTCACGCGCTATACACAAACATCGTCGACAATTGTTGTATGCACGTAAAGACACCTTTGACAGACTTTTCTGAAAACGACTATACTTTTTTTGACATACTGCCCTACTTACAAGGCGATTCCCGTGACACCTTTTTCGAAATTGGTGCTATATCATTAAAATCTCGGGATTTTATCCGATTCTGTTACCTGATTGTCACCTGTGTGGGTGTCTGACATACTTGCACACCTGTTCTGGAAATCAACAAAACATGTCAAGTTATGTATATGTATTACTTTGGAATGTCCCACCAATAATCAACAGAAATCTTCTTGAAAATAAGCCAGTCTCAAAATTAAGCCATTGGAGTCTAACAGATGTAGAGCGAACTCCAATGCCCGCAGAAATATGAACCACACGAAATGTATTACACGCAGAAATATAAACCACGCGAAATGTATTACACGCAGAAATATGAACCACACGAAATGTATTACACGCAGAAATGTTGGTTACGCGAAATGTTATTCCCGCAAAAATATTAGCTACGCGAAATTAATACCTGCAGAAATGTAATCTTCGTGAAATGTTATTCCCGCAGAAATATTAGCCACGAGAAATTAAATACCAGCCAAATTGTTAGCGTCACGCGAAATTAAACAACTATACAGTAAGAGTTTCATATAGATAAGCAATCTGCTTGATAGTTTTCCTAATAAATATACTCTCGCTATGAAATGGACAATAAAAAAGGTATCTGGTTGTCAATATGCATGTACATTATAAAAGAAAAGAATTTATCTACTTTTTTTACCTTTGTACAGTGCAACTTCCGAAAACCGAACCTTCTAAAAACCGAACACCTCTGAATACCGAACGAATTGACATTGTACGGAATTGGTCCTTCTTTATTATAGTATTAAAAAACTTCCAAATACCGATCCCTCTGAATTCCGAACACCGGACCGATTTTGCGTCCGGTTCCTGTTAAAATATACCAAAAATTACTTCTGAAAACCGGCCTTACCTGAGCGATTATGACACGAGGTCAGGCCAGTCAACCGTGAAACAACAACTGTGACGGGTATTGTGTGAAGCCTTATTGTCTCGGGACCTACGTAGGTGATTTGTACAGGTATCCAATATATATCCCAAGGGGGCATTATGACGGATGGCCCAGTGTATAATCAACACGATAATTATGAAACAATGTCACACTTCATTGAAGCGCGTCAGTTCGTTTATCTTCTCAATGCAAGTAGAGCTAGAAGCCTGAGTTTCGCATTTAATTTAAATGAGGCCCAAAGGGGGTTGTTTTCGTAAAAGAAGCCACTGATGTTTTTTTAGACAACAGCGATGTCGGAAATACGACCAGTATCAACTGATCAATTGTAATTGATATTGAAACAAAACATCTTCACACCCTTTAATATTAGTCGATATGTAAAATATTCCGTATTGGACTATCGGCCCCATCCACATGACGGAAGCTTCACCGGATGTAACAAAATGTAGGTCGATCGTAAAGTGTAGTTGTACATGTGAAAAAACTGTTTAAAACTATAGTTAAAGTCATTTGCCTTTCTTATATATTCTGCAATATATACATGTACATTGATTAACTTTCATAATATGCATATTATTCAGACAAACCAAATATTGTCTACGTGTGTATGTGCCGGTTTGTAATCGGGTGCATTCTAATAAAAAATCTTCCGACCAATTATATCCGGAATTCGACCGGTCATTTTTCGATCAACTTCTCCAAACCGAACCCTCTGTAAACCGAACAAATAGTCATGTCCCATGCATGTTCGGTTTATAGAGGTTCCACTGTATACAACATCGTAGTAACGAGATACATTCACAAAATAATTTTAATCGCTTCTAATAAACTGCTTTACAACAAATGTATGTAGCACAAACGAGACCATGTTACCAGATGCGCAAACTGAAGCGATCTTGTTTATAAAATTACATCTGAATGTAATTGATTTAATCACTCATTAACGTTAAGTTATTAATTTAACATGTCTCTGCAAATTTTGAAAAATGTAAAATTTTAATGTCTATTTCATTTGACTCACCTCTGTAAGCATCGCACTTAGAAGATTGTTTTTCACTGTCGATTACCTTAAACCAATATTTTATTATTTGAGATATTGTTGAATTATCTAAAGGCAACCCTCCTGATTAAAATCACATCATCGAGTTATAGTAAAAGTTTTCCCCGAAAAGCTACATTTGTTTTTATTTGATTTGAACGTATTTTATTGCTTAGACACACTTGGATTTGGCACAAGATGTTTAATCATTTTACACTAATTGCTGCAATATATATGTCAAATGCAAAAGGGAGCATTTTCACATGTGAACATTTCAAGATTAATTTCTTTCAGAGCAAATGTTTAATTTTATGACTCATATTATCATATGGTGAACGTTTACAAACTCACAAATAGTGAAATGAATGTAGATTATTTATGTTAATGTGCAAATGAATATTTCTTAAGTGTGAACGTTCGGGGGGAAAAAAACTACATGTAGATATATTGCACTATTCATGGTGATCAGGTACCTTCAAACACATGACGTTGCTATATCCCAAGTGATCACATCATGTGCATTCGAAAGCAACGACATCGATTAAATACTAAGATATTAACATGTAAAGTAATGCTGATCAACCAAGCGGAACCCCATTAACGCAGATTTTTTAACGTGTAACAGGCCATTAGTTTACACATTAAGTGGATTATATTAAGAAACCTTGAATAAATTTATGATATAAACATATGTTTAAGCCTTCTATTTACCTAATTCAACGACACGAAATTAGTTATGCTATATATGTGAGGTTAATCCGCCTACGTGAAAGAACTGAAGCATGAAAATTATGAACCAATAGAAGACTTCTGCTGCTGAATAGCCTGATCTCTACATACTTTTATCTCGAACCTTTTCCATATATCTATCTCTATATACCTTTATCTCGAACCTTTTCTATATATCTCTCTCTCTCTCTACCTTTCTCTCGAGTCTTTCCTGCATATTGATTTCTATATCCCATTATCTGGAGTCTTTTCTCTATATTGATCTCTAAATACCATTATCTCGAGTCTTTTCATTATATCTATTTCTTTATACCTTTCTCTCGAGTCTTCTCTGCATATTGATCTCTCTATACTGCAATCTCGAGTCTTTTCTTTATATTGAACCATCTATCCTTTTATCTCGAGTCCTTTCTTAAATTGACCTCTTCATACCTTTATCTCGAGCCTTTTCTTCATATTTATTTCTTCATACCTTTATCTCGAGTCTTTTCTTTATATTGAGCTCTGTATACCCTTATCTCGAGTCTTCTTTACATCGATCTCTACATACCTTTATCTTAAAACGTTTTCTGTATATTGACCTCTTCATACCTTTATCTCGAGTCTTTTCTTCATATTTATCTCTCTTTATCTTTATCTTGAGTCATTTCTTTTATTGGCCTCTACTTACCTTTATCTCGAGTCATTTCTTTTATTGGCCTCTACATACCTTTATCTCGAATATTTTCTGTGTATTGATCGTAATGTACCTTTAGCTTGAGTCTTTACATTGATCTCTATATATCTTTATCTCGAACCTTTTCTGTGTATCGATCTTTATGTATCTTTATCTCGAACCTTTTCTGTGTATCGATCTCTATGTATCTTTATCTCGAACCTTTTCTGTGTATCGATCTCTATGTATATTTATCTCGAGTCTTTCACTGATCTCTATATACCTTTATTTCGAACCTTTCTGAACTCTGTATACCTTTTATCTCGAGTCTTTATATTGATCTCTATATACCTTTATCTTTAGTCTTTCCTTGATCTCTATATACTTTTATCTCGAACCTTTTCTGTGTATTGAGCTCTGTATACCTTTATCTCGAGTCTGTAATTGATCTCTACGTACCTTTATCCCGAAACCTTATTTTGTATCTATATACCTTTATCTCGAGTCTCTTCTGTATATTTATCTCTATATACCTTTATCTAGAGTCTCTTCTGTATATTTATCTCGTATACCTTTATCTCGAGGTCTTTCTATATATTGATCTCGTATTACCTTTATGTCGAGTCTCTTCTGTATATTTATCTCGTATACGTTTATCTCGAGTCTCTTCTATATATTTATCTCGTATACCTTTATCCCGAGTGTCTTCTGTATATTTATCTCGTATTACCTTTATCCCGAGTGTCTTCTGTATATTTATCTCGTATACCTTTATCCCGAGTCTCTTCTGTATATTTATCTCGTATACCTTTATCTTGAGTCTCTTTTGTATATTTATCTCGTTTACGTTTATCCCGCGTCTCTTCTGTATATTTATCTCGTATACCTTTATCTCGAGTCTCTTCTGTATATTTATCTTGTATATCTTTATCTCGAGTCTCTTCTGTATATTTATCTTGTATATCTTTATCCTGAGTCTCTTCTGTATATTTATCTCGTATTAGTTTTATCTCGAATCTCTTCTGTATATCTATCTCTGTATACCTTTATCTCGAGTCTGTTCTTGATATTGATATCATTTATATACCTAAAGCTCGAGTTCACTGTTATTTGATATGTTAATCTCATCTTTGGATTGTAATATTTTATGGTTAAACGTTTTAGTTTAAACTGTGTTTAATTTGTCAATTTCTATTTAACAGCATATGTACAACACAAGCATAATCAGAAACAAGTGTCAAGACACTGATATAAATCTGACACCTATATATATAGGTAGACGTTACATAACAGCATAGACATGATAAAACACAACATCGTCTAATGTGAGTCTAATGTGAAAACATCAGTTGGAATTTGATCAAATGATTAAATATATTGTAGTTAATAAAAAGGGAGAAAAACATGAAAATGGGATTTACTGCTTCCATTTGGTTGTAGATATATATTTAATCTGGTATTAATCTAAAATAATAGACGTTCACAATATGTACATGCTACGTTAGTTTAAACGTTTTAAGTCTTAAAATTATTTGTTGTCCGCTCATGACATTTCCCATCATCAACGCTGCCAGAGCTATTTATCTTAAGGGTGTATGTTACCTTATTCATTACCATTACACATATGACCTGTGCATTCCTAGTGTCAGAGGCTTTTAAACTTTCTTACTTTAGAATGCATTCGATATACTTGGTTTTGGGCAGTAACTGGTACATGTCATTATAATATTCATTATCGTTGTCTTATCTTAGAAGAATAACAAACTCCTTTTAAGTAAAATCTAAATCATTCAAATGCTTATACTAGTTCAATTTTAAACAACTGACGACCACCCATAATGAGTTAACACATGCTTAACAGTCGGGTATTGTTGATGAGGAGGTCAGAACAAAAACGATTTCTTTAATGAACTTAATGTTGATTTGTGTTCTTTGTTCCCCTGACAATTTGGCTTTCCGTGTGGTGAATTATCAACCGACAAACAGGCCGATCTTTCATTGATCGGGTTTCACTGGTGAATATAGCGATGTTGAAATACGATTTTTAAATCGACATTACGAATTCATTGTGCGTGGGAATGCATGAAAAGCTGAAAGAAAAAAGTGTTAAGTTACTTTAATTAAACTACCCTTTTAACCCAATTTGTTTACAAAACACATTACGTAACGTTACAGTGTTAAACAAAGCGCCTTTGTTCCTTAATGTTTCCCACTTCAGTTTGCTTCCTCATGATGTTAGGGGCATTTTATGAAATGAACATCATGAAGACGGTACATTATGATAATTATATGGATGAATTTCAATAGGTCTAATCTAGTCTACGTCGGCTTCCCATTCTCGTAATATGAGATAATTTAGTATTTCATCAATCATAATTAAGGGAAAAGATTTATTCTTTATGATACATATATCACTGACGGATTTAAGGGGAACCTGCTAAAAATTTTCCAGATGGAGTACACCCCGTAATTTGGCACGCCCTCTCTATCTGAAAATCCTGTATCCGCTCCTGATTTTTTACATTTCTATTCGTTTTTTGTTATCTGGGACATGGAGAGCAAAGCAATCGTATTTTTTTTTTACACGGTGATATTAATGCAGTTTCTGTTAAAGTACCATGCTATATCATCCACACACAAAAATAAAAGCAAACATGCAGATACTGCGATGAAGGTTATCAGCACAACCGTTACAACAGCTAATGTCACCATCAATTTGTCTATCTTAACTGTCAATACTTCCGTGATGGTCTCCACAATCAGATTAAACAACCGTATCATGCACTAAAATCAAGAGTTTCGGGTACCAAGTAGTTCTATTTGGTGTTGGGTTTGATTACATGGAATCCCATTTTAACTGAAAGCCAGAACCCGCCTCGTACGTCTTGGATTCCTGTACGGCGGTCGGGGTCAATGTGTGTAAACAAATGGAATTAGTAAACAGTAAAATCGGTGTTATTGTGTAGTGGAAGTAATCATATCAACCCAGTACTGTATCGGGTTTGACACTAATCGGTGTTAAATGTTTGTGTGTCTTTTGTGCATTCCAACAGTAACTGACGACCCCACTGCATAGCAATGTGATTATTGTTCAATACTCAAAGTCACTTTATAATAGATTTTTTAACCTTTGTCTATATACTGTATATGCGTAGTGATACGCGTTTGAGGAAGCGCATATTGTTACCGCTTTACATACTGGGCTTGATTGGCGCCATTTTAAAAAAAACATACGCTGAAAAAAATGTGCGTTTGATTTAATGATATTAATATTTAATTGAGGAGGGATAAAAAGAAATATTTGGAAGAGGTGTGACAAAACTGATGATGATGATGATGATGATGATGATGATATGATGATGATGATGATGATGATGATGATATGATGATGATGGATGATGATGATGATGATGATGATGATGATGATGATGATGAGTTCTAAAATTAGATTTACTACATCTACGTGCCAATACCACTGTTATGAAAACAAACAGCTCATGCTAAGTAGGGAATGTCAGACATTCAGATCACCTTCGGGTATTTTTCCTTTCCCGTGTTCTCCATTACAACAAATTGAAATGAAGCAGATTAAATACGAGATTGTTTCTATATATACATCTCTGCACTACCTACCAACCGTGTGTAATAGTGAGTAAATAAAGCAGCCATGTCACAAGATGGCCGACGGCCTTACAACATCAGTCCCGCCCAACACAGGTGTCGGATTTTGTATAGATAATCTGGGGACATACAGGAAAAGTTGGGCGAGCCATCCTGTAATACTCCTAATCCTATTTACTTGTTGTTAATTTAACGAAAACATCATGGCACTGATATACATGTTGTGTTAACTGTGTTAAGTTCTTAATCACAACAGCAGGTTCGGTACAGATTCAAAACATTATGACATCTTAAGGAAAACTTTTAAATAAAGGAACTAGAGTTTGGGTTATATACTTGATAATGAAACGAAAATATCATTTTAGCACGTGGCTAATTCTTTTATTTATTTATTTATTTATTTATTTATTTACCCTTTCTTACCAATTTTCCAGCGAGTACAATGATAAAAACCAAGATTTCAGAAGGGTTAGAAATGTTCACATTTTAAAAATATGCAAGCTTGCAAAAACTTATTAGGAGGAAGAATGGATTGGATGGGGTTTCGTTAAAGGGGAGACCTCTTTCAAACATGGTAGCATACTAACTTTTGGTTCGGTTTGGTTTTGACTGTCAACAGCTACGGTTGTTTAAGGACGGCCGCCTCACCTGTGTGCGAGCTGCATGCGGGTGGTGAGTGTATAATGCGTGTTTTGTGCATACTATTAAACTGTTACCCCATGCTGATAATGTTAACAAAGTTAGAATGAATTCCAATAGAAATCTATCAAAAATGGGATTTCCCTATAACTATATACGCTTTATTAAAGTTCCCCCCCCCCCCCCCCCCCCCCTCCCCAGGGGCAAACGTGAGACCGCAGGGTCACGAAATTCACTATTTTGGTAAAGCACCTTAAGACCCTTCCATTTTTGAAGGGTATTTGATTCTACCTTTTCTTTAAAAAAATGAAATTAGTTCAGGGGTATCTGAGAAGAAGTCGAAGATGTATGACGCACGACACGACGGACATAAGGCGATTATAATAGATAACTTGGTACTTTGTTGAAGGTGACCTAAAATACGTCTACTGGAATGTTAAATGATCAATCATATGTCTACTGAGCTTAACATTTCCCATAAGAATCAAATGAAAGTTCCTTAACATTGATTTCCAATACACTAATGCTTTCATGTGGTAAATTTTAAGTTGATGGGTTAACTAAGGTTAAGGAATGTTAATGAAACAAAGACCTGAGATTTGATGAGTATGTCATATATTTAGATAATCCACATCTGCCGAAAGCTCCACGCTCAATAATTTATCATCCATTGCATTAGGGATGATCTTGTTTGTTTGTTTGCTTGGTTAATAGCTTCGTGAACAGCCGTGGTCATTTTGAGGCAGCGTCATCTTGTTATAGTTGGTGACTACCTCACTGAACAACATACGTGGTGGGGGGGCGGGGGCGGGGGGGGGGGGGGGGGGGGCGTCGTATGCCATCGAGAGAAATAAGGGGGCAAAGGGTCTTGCCAAAGGACACAACTACAACAGCACTTACCAGCCTATTTCATAGCCCCTTGAACAGCCGTGGTCATTTGAGGCAGGGTCATTTGTAGTAGGTGGTGACTACCTCACTGGACAACATACGGGGGGAGAGGGGGACACACCTACAACAGCACTAACCAGCCCATTTCCTAGCTTACCGTGAAACACAAGCCGACACCGGTAATTAAGGTCGAACCACGCACCTCGGGTCTCCAACTGAGATTAGAAGAATGTGAGAATTTTTTGTTTGGTCGCCGAAATGTGTTTTATACAGGCATGTTGTAGATCAATTAACGTTGCAAACATATCTTTTAAAACCAATTCATGCTAATTATAGAAAAGCTATTGTTAGATTACATTTATCCTCTCACTGTCTTCTCATCGAATCAGGTAGACACAAAAATGTACCTTGACATCTTCGAATCGGCCCTGTTTATCTTCCTGACATCGAGGATGAATATCACTTCATTTTTAAATGCCCCTTCTACAGTGAGCTGAGAAACAAATTATTAAGCCAAATTATCGAATAAATCCCTCCGTCTTTAAATAAGTTATATTTCTATCGTCTGGTAATACAAAATAATTGTGTAATTTATGAAAATTTGTCCATCAAGCAAACATATTACGAACAAAATAGTGAGTAGAAAATTAGATTTTGTATGATTGACCATGGAAATATTTATTGTATCTTAATTTATGCAAATCTTTTATCCATAAACTGTATCAGTTTTCGACTAACAAAGAAAAACAAATGAATTACGTAGCCGGCGCTCTAACCGCCTGAGCTATGGCGGAACCTGGCGTGGTCGTGTGACACACTAGTAGTACACTAGCCTTAACCTAACAGGCCGTGGTTCGATTCCCATATAAAACGTTAAAGAATATAGAGTCGATTTTATCCGGGTAACCGGTTTCGTCCCTACAGTAAAACCCTTCGCGCGTATCAAATGACTTTGGTTTGGTTGATGGATCATAGAAAATATTACTACTGTACCCTATATACAAAATTCGGTCATCTTTGTGAAAAAAAAAAATTGTGTGTGAAAAACCAGGTCGTCTTATACCTACTGCGACTCCAGCTGATCCAATAAATACTTATTCATAATGTCTAAAATGGCCAACCATTGGTCGACACAGTGACATTGCGCCACCTTCAGCAACATCCTTCACGCCATTTATAATCACACGACGGGGGACATTATTAATGTTTAGACTCATAAATAAGACACGGGTTATCGCCTAGACCTTTTGATCGGTCGATCATATAGTTTTCAACCATACCAGGGTTAATGGTTTCGTTTAGAAAACTGACGTCAGAAGCAGATTAAAAATTTTGTGGATTGGTGAGCACGAGAAAAGGAGCCAGTTTGATCATCAATGAAGGGAGTGTCACCATTTCACTACCTAGAATATTTCCGCAACGGGGCGTCAAATATCATTATGTACATGTATATATGTACTTCTGAAAATGCGTTATCATTGTCCATAAAGGCGCGGAAAAGTCGAATTGACATGCATAGGTTATGGAATTTAGGGCAGAAATCTGTAGTTATGTTTTAGCTAATTCATACATTTTGATCGATTATTTTTTTGGACTGCTTCTGATTATTTTCAAATGAACGCCAATCTAGCTGTCAAACTTCAATCTGGCTGTCAAACTTCAATCTGGCTGTCAAACTTCAATCTGGCTGTCAAACTTCAATCTGGCTGTCAAACTTCAATCTGGCTGTCAAACTTCAATCTGGCTGTCAAACTTGCACACATCTACATTGTCTCGATATTATGGTAAAGTCCTTCCTCGATCAGACAGGAAAATAAATATGGCCATATCCCGAAATACAAATAGAGTTTAGATATTTCTGAGTACGCCCACATTTCTTTAAACATTATAGACTACCGTCCGGACCAAAGTTGTTTTGTAATTATTAAAAAAACTAAGTTAATATGTAAACATTAAGGCCCACTGCGAACTACCCTACGGATCAAACAAAATGTTTTGTAGTTAAACAAAAGTTAAATTAAATGTAGAATTTTGAGTTTTTCTTGTTAAATAAGCCTCGATATAAGAAAGTACATTGAAAAGTTGTACGTATTTCAATTCTTAGAAAAGGTATATTTGATGTGGCTTGTCATCAGTATATTTTGACAACTTTTACCACAGCATGTCCATATGTAAACGTACATGTATGTTGCTTGTGAGCCGTGAGAATTTATCAATCTATATTTCAAACCTAGTTCGAATTAAAATTGACTTCTCCGTAATTCTGTTTCTAAGCAGAGCCACCCACGATACCCTAGTCATGTGGTATACCGTCAAAACAGTTGGTAAGACCGCGACCAATAACCGATTAACCCACTTACACCATTCAGTAAATGTCACCTGGCCAGTTTAAAGAGAATATATATGCTAGTGTAAAGACCCTGGTTAGGTCGTTCACCGGTAATCACTAAAACATGTACCAATATATACACAAAACATAAAAATGTATATAAGTATCGGCATTAAGAAAAATAAATGTATTTAAGTATCAGCATTAAAAAAATGTATATAAGTATTAAAAAAAACAAAAAACAAAAAAACAAAAAAAACAAAAAACTGAGAGGACTATCACACATTATTAATTAGTAAGCAGTTATTGTAAAGCTTAAGATAGCTTGGCATATGTGTGTAGAAGCGCGCGTAGTTTTACTGAAAAAAAATAACGAGCATCAATGATCGGACAACTGTCAACCTGTTAGGTGTTATGGTGGAGTTTTTGACATGCGCATGTCTCTCCGAGTTCATCGATTTCCGACCATAACCTAACAAACAGCGCCGCCGTGCGTGTAATAGCAGAGCAATATCCATTCGGATCTCTCTGATTCTATCAATCACATTTTGCTTTTGCAATTAATTCCCCAACTGTACCTCAACGAATGATGACATCACAGACAACAGGCAGCCAATCACTGCGAATAGATAATGCTAGCGAGCCAATCAAAGTATTCACGTTATTTATATCAATGGGCAATCCCCACAATATGGCTGGTACATCGACCAATTATAATGCTGGGTGGTAGCAACAAGGATTGTAGCAAATACGATAAACAGGACACAACAAAACGTCGCCATTTTCATGGACATTCATTAATGATATTCCATACACCGTAATACACATTTTTGTCGTATTCGCTTTGATAGTTTAGTCCATCAGTCCGAAGGAATCTGTAGAACTTCTACCACGATAGGACGACCGTTGTCAACGTTTTCCTTCAACGATTTCGTCTCAATAACCAAAATGTCTAGTATTGATGTTTGGCCAGTAGCAAGTTATTCATACTATATATACATGTACCAAGAATGAAGGACTATCAATTTCGATCGAATACATATGTGAATTACATGTACCTTGATCCACTGTCAAAGTCACCCTTGTCCCACTGTCAAGGTCACGGAGGATATATGGCAAGCAGGTTGTTAGGATGGCGGCATAAAACAAGTCACAAAAGAACATTAAATTGCATTGGTAGAAGTATCATTAATAATAAAGATTACAAATGAATTAATGTTATTGAAAGTCGCTGACTCTGACGATCATAGTGGCCATACATGTATATTAAGCATTTAATCATCTTGATATGGTATCTATGGCCGAATTAAATCCAGAAATTTGCAGACAAACGTCACATTGCGTTCTGATATACACATCTGTGTAGTAAGTTTATATCATGGCTATGCCATCCAAATCTAAACATATATGCATAAACAGCATATGACCAATACAGGTCCATGGGGCCTCTTATTTTTATCATTGTAGTAATGCTTTCAAATCTCTATCTACTACCCCTGTCAATTATGGTTATATAGTTTTCATTTTTCTTCATCTCATGAAGATTTGATGGGAGCATTAACATGCTAATACTATATATTTCTGTCGGCTGGTATCATGGTCTGCGTTTTTCATCCTGGTAAGATCCTATAAGTAGCTGCTTCCCACAGGAACGAATTCTCAAATCAATACCTATAGGATCGTAGGTTGGGCATGCATGTCAAGCTCTAAATGTGCTGCTTCCTACTGACTCGGCAATCGGCTCGCTATGCTATAACACTCTATAGCAACTGTCGAGAACCAAACAGATAATGGTCTTTTCAATGGTCTTGTGCACCTTCATGATCAAAGAAGACAGTAGTGCACTTTGAGCTACAAAATCATGTATTTATAAAAACAATCTGACTGAGACAAGTTTAAAGTCTAACTCAAAAATAGTTAAGATTTATATTACAACAATTATCAGATGCTGTTTAGTTCATAAACAACTGTGAGTTCCTCGCAAAGTTGGACGAACTGTAAAACTCGTCATCGAGAGGTGATTCGCCGTGAGTATTTATTCAGTTTATCTTCATGTCAAAAAGACTCCCTGATTTACACCGCTTTTTAGCAATATGATGTTTACGCTCCCAGCCCTTTAATATTGACAGAAACAAAGTAAAACGATTTTGTTTACGTTTCGGATTGGTCTCCAAAACTTTATTGCAAATTCAGCCGAAAATGTTATGGATTTGTTCCCAAAAAAACTGATGCATTTTGGTT
Organism: Pecten maximus; assembly: GCF_902652985.1. Taxonomy (NCBI): domain Eukaryota; kingdom Metazoa; phylum Mollusca; class Bivalvia; order Pectinida; family Pectinidae; genus Pecten; species Pecten maximus. The sequence continues at coordinate 39,863,844 of NC_047016.1, read as the reverse complement.
ATGGATCGGTCCAAAATAATAAATCCCTTCTTCATTCAGAACTGAGTGGACATTTAGAAATGGCAAAATTCAGTGATGCAGAATGAGCTAGGAGAATGTCGGTAAGAAGCTGCTAGTATTCTATCGGGGTAAGGGTACAATATTTGGCAATTACTTGTATTTTTGAAGCGACCACAATACACTATTTAAATCCATTTAGTTAATGACTTCTGTATGAATTGATTGGGCATAAAGGAAACCCGACACCAGTAGCTTAAGGTAGTTGGGATAGTGTGGTTGTCATGGTAACGACACAATGTCGTATACAACGATTTAAAACATCGTTAGGCTTCGTGGTTCAGTCAGACCTTTTTTGGCACCGTCACGTATTTGTTTAGCACTGTGTCGCAACAACATGGTTACTAGGAAATCAACAACCTGGTTACTAGGAAATCAACAACCTGGTTACTAGGAAATCAACAACATGGTTACTAGGAAATCAACAACATGGCTACTAGGAAATCAACAACATGGTTACTAGGAAATCAACAACATGGTTACTAAGAAATCAACAACATGGTTACTAGGAAATCAACAACCTGGTTAATAGGAAATCAACAACCTGGCTACTAGGAAATCAACAACATGGTTACTAGGAAATCAACAACCTGGTTACTAGGAAATCAACAACCTGGTTACTAGGAAATCAACAACATGGTTACTAGGAAATCAACAACATGGCTACTAGGAAATCAACAACATGGTTACTAGGAAATCAACAACATGGTTACTAAGAAATCAACAACATGGTTACTAGGAAATCAACAACCTGGTTAATAGGAAATCAACAACCTGGCTACTAGGAAATCAACAACATGGTTACTAGGAAATCAACAACCTGGTTACTAGGAAATCAACAACCTGGCTACTAAGAAATCAACGACATGGTTACTAGGAAATCAACAACCTGGCTACTAAGAAATCAACAACATGGTTACTAGGAAATCAACAACCTGGTTACTAGGAAATCAACAACCTGGTTACTAGGAAATCAACAACCTGGTTAATAGGAAATCAACAACCTGGCTACTAGGAAATCAACAACATGGTTACTAGGAAATCAACAACCTGGTTACTAGGAAATCAACAACCTGGCTACTAAGAAATCAACAACCTGGTTACTAGGAAATCAACAACCTGGTTACTAGGAAATCAACAACCTGGTTACTAGGAAATCAACAACCTGGTTTATAGGAAATCAACAACCTGGCTACTAGGAAATCAACAACATGGTTACTAGGAAATCAACAACGTGGTTACTAGGAAATCAACAACCTGGCTTCTAAGAAATCAACGACATGGTTACTAGGAAATCAACAACCTGGCTACTAAGAAATCAACAACATGGTTACTAGGAAATCAACAACCTGGTTACTAGGAAATCAACAACCTGGTTACTAGGAAATCAACAACATGGCTACTAGGAAATCAACAACATGGTTACTAGGAAATCAACAACATGGTTACTAAGAAATCAACAACATGGTTACTAGGAAATCAACAACCTGGTTAATAGGAAATCAACAACCTGGCTACTAGGAAATCAACAACATGGTTACTAGGAAATCAACAACCTGGTTACTAGGAAATCAACAACCTGGTTACTAGGAAATCAACAACATGGCTACTAGGAAATCAACAACATGGTTACTAGGAAATCAACAACATGGTTACTAAGAAATCAACAACATGGTTACTAGGAAATCAACAACCTGGTTAATAGGAAATCAACAACCTGGCTACTAGGAAATCAACAACATGGTTACTAGGAAATCAACAACCTGGTTACTAGGAAATCAACAACCTGGCTACTAAGAAATCAACGACATGGTTACTAGGAAATCAACAACCTGGCTACTAAGAAATCAACAACATGGTTACTAGGAAATCAACAACCTGGTTACTAGGAAATCAACAACCTGGTTACTAGGAAATCAACAACCTGGTTAATAGGAAATCAACAACCTGGCTACTAGGAAATCAACAACATGGTTACTAGGAAATCAACAACCTGGTTACTAGGAAATCAACAACCTGGCTACTAAGAAATCAACAACCTGGTTACTAGGAAATCAACAACCTGGTTACTAGGAAATCAACAACCTGGTTACTAGGAAATCAACAACCTGGTTTATAGGAAATCAACAACCTGGCTACTAGGAAATCAACAACATGGTTACTAGGAAATCAACAACGTGGTTACTAGGAAATCAACAACCTGGCTTCTAAGAAATCAACGACATGGTTACTAGGAAATCAACAACCTGGCTACTAAGAAATCAACAACATGGTTACTAGGAAATCAACAACCTGGTTACTAGGAAATCAACAACCTGGTTACTAGGAAATCAACAACCTGGCTACTAGGAAATCAACAACATGGTTACTAAGAAATCAACAACATGGTTACCAAGAAATCAACAACCTGGTTACTAGGAAATCAACAACCTGGCTACTAGGAAATCAACAACATGGTTACTAAGAAATCAACAACCTGCTTACTAGGAAATCAACAACCTGGTTACTAGGAAATCAACAACCTGGTTACTAGGGAATCAACAACCTGGTTACTAGGAAATCAACAACTTGGTTACTAGGAAATCAACAACCTAGTTACTAGGAAATCAACATGGTTACTAGGAAATCAGCAACATGGTTACTAGGAAATCAGCAACCTGGTTACTAGGAAATCAACAACATGGTTACTAGGAAATCAACAACATGGTTACTAGGAAATCAGCAACTTGGTTACTAGGAAATCAACAACATGGCTACTAGGAAATCAACAACATGGTTACTAGGAAATCAACAACCTGGTTACTAGGAATTAACAGTCTAGTTACTAGGAAATCAACAACCTGTTTACTAAGAAGTTACTAAGAAGGCCTTAATAGTGGAAACTTGTAGCATCTCTATCACCGTTGTCAAAAAGCGATAAGAAATCGATGCAGTTACAAGGATAAGAAACCCTAAAGTATATTTGGAACTACACGGGTACTTGTTACAAATACCCTACCCCACGGTCCGTTTTAGTTTGTTTTAGGTATTGGTGCTTTCGTGAAAAAAAAGCGAAAACATATACATACCTAGCACAATACTTTTAAACGTTAGTTTTTAGAAATTGGAGAGAGAGATTCCGGTTGAAATATGTTGCAATAGGACCATTTATACAATTCAAGACCCCCAATTCCTCCCCTCCCCCCCCCCCCCCCCCCCACCCCCCACCCCTACACATACATACATACAAACACACACTCCCTCCCTATTGCCGACCACAAATGTTAAGGCATTCTTCACTAAAGTTTCTTATTGTACCCTATAGGTAAATGGTTCCACCTGAAAAGCACATATATATGTATTCTATATATATTTATGGGAAGGGGTATCAATTTAATTTGGTGTATGCAAATGATGGATAAGATAACCATTTACAACGTACTTTTCTACAGGTAGCCGTGTCATTGTCATCAATCATAAAAAAATGGCTTGCACATTTTTTTTTCTTAACCACACAAAACAGTTATTCATTTTAAATAGAATTTTAATTAAAATGATGGATATGCTTCAAGATCAAGCATAGCCATCATCATAGTTTGTGAATATATAACCGTTTCAATACAAAAATATGCATGAGTTTTTGTCCATTGACTTCAATAGAAGCGTTGATAGTATATTCGGAACTGGAGCAAGCTTGGCGATTTTAACAAAGGATGTTGTTTGAAATTGAATATATTACCTTGGTTCGACCATAAATACATTCACAGGGACCTGAGAATTTGTAACAATCTATATTTATTTGGAATTTCCGCTTTGAGACGTATTTTTGTTATTGTTGGGTTTTTTTTGGGGGGGGGGGGGGGGGGGGGTGGGCTAGATTAAAGCTAGGTTAAAATGTCCCCCTTCGTGTATATATGCTCGTATTTCGATGACAATACCCGATGAGTTTAAACCAATAGAAATAATTGTTGCACGTATGATTAACACATGTAATTATACCCCTGTATTTTTTATGTACAAAATCCCAGACGACTTATATGACAGTACCCTGTGTCCGAATAAGTTTAAGGAATTATATTTACACGTAAACATCCTGTGTAAACAAAATGTTCTCGTCAATGCCAACCGGAACTTCATGCAGCGTATAGGCCGAACCCACACGGCGAATAAGCGATATTGGTCATAAGTATTCGCGTTTTTCAAACGATTTTCGATGGCAGCCATGGTTGAATTAAATGCTTTTGTAACGTTCGCAGTAAATGATTTATACGCGATAGCTCAGTTGGTTAATTAATTAAAGCGCCGGCCACAATATGATAGTTTGTGTTCCTCGGGAAGCTGAAAAACGGGCCGTCTGTGCTTTCGTAGTTGTTTCATTGGGCAAACAAATTTAACAAAATTGTTCTTGGTGACATTTAACGGGCCTCCCGTATATTGTTCAGTAAAGGTAGTCACCAACTACTACAAGGATACCCTTGCCTCAAAAAAACGCTTGTTGTTCACGTGGAGATAAACCCAACAAACAAACAACCTCACCCACAAGGATATGATAGCCTATACAACATTTATCATACACTCAATGAGTTAAATGACCGATTAATTAACCTGCTTTCAATATTTTCAGGCCGTGTTCGAATCCTTATATCGTGGCACGACAGGACGAACGTTGATCTATGATAAAGTATGACAGGATGAACATTGATCTATGATAAAGTATGACAGGATGAACGTTGATCTATGATAAAGTACGACATGATGAACGTTGATCTATGATACAGTACAACAGGACGAACGTTGATCTATGATAAAGTATGACAGGATGAACGTTGATCTATGATAAAGTACGACAGGACGAACGTTGATCTATGATACAGTACAACAGGACGAACGTTGATCTATGATAAAGTATGACAGGATGAACGTTGATCTATGATAAAGTACGACAGGACGAACGTTGATCTATGATAAAGTACGACAGAATGAACGTTGATCTATGATAAAGTATGACAGGATGAACGTTGATCTATGATAAAGTACGACAGGATGAACGTTGATCTATGATAAAGTACGACAGGGCGAACGTTGATCTATGATAAAGTACGACAGGATGAACGTTGATCTATGATAAAGTACGACAGGATGAACGTTGATCTATGATAAAGTACGACAGGACGAACGTTGATCTATGATAAAGTATGACAGGATGAACGTTGATCTATGATAAAGTACGACAGGATGAACGTTGATCTATGACAAAGTATGACAGGATGAACGTTGATCTATGATAAAGTACGACAGGATGAACGTTGATCTATGATAAAGTAAGACAGGATGAACGTTGATCTATGATAAAGTATGACAGGATGAACGTTGATCTATGATAAAGTATGACAGGATGAACGTTGATCTATGATAAAGTATGACAGGATGAACGTTGATCTATAATAAAGTATGACAGGATGAACGTTGATCTATGACAAAGTATGACAGGATGAACGTTGATCTATGATAAAGTATGACAGGATGAACGTTGATCTATGACAAAGTATGACAGGATGAACGTTGATCTATGATAAAGTATGACAGGATGAACGTTGATCTATAATAAAGTATGACAGGATGAACGTTGATCTATGATAAAGTATGACAGGATGAACGTTAATCTATGATAAAGTATGACAGGACGAACATTTATCTATGATAAAGTATGACAGGATGAACGTTTATCTATGATAAAGTTCGACAACATGAACACTTAACTACAAGCAAAGAACGAGCAATTATACTGAAGAATGCTTTACTACGAAAGCACGTTAAAATAGGTAAAAAGACGTTACTGAAGTAAAAGTTTAACTAATTACATTCAAACACGTCAAAAATTGTTCATGCCGTATTTATCACGCCCAGTTCCATGTGTCATAGCAACACAAGGGTGTGTAATGTTACGCCCAGTTCCATGTGACATAGCAACACAAGGCTGTGTAATGTCACGCCCAGTTCCGTGTGTCATAGCAACATGATGCCGTGTAATGCCACGCCAAGTTCCGTGTGTCATAACAACACAAGGTTGTGTAATGTTACGCCCAGTTCCGTGTGTCATAGCAACATAAGGTTGTGTAATGTTACGCCCAGTTCCGTGTGTCATAGCAACATGAGGCTGTGTAATGTTACGCCCAGGTCCATGTGTCATAGCAACACAAGGCTCTGTAATGCCACGCCCAGGTCCATGTGTCATAGCAACACAAGACTGTGTAATGTTACGCCCAGGTCCATGTGTCATAGCAACACAAGGCTGTGTAATGCCACGCCCAGTTCCGTGTGTCATAGCAACACAAGGTTGTGTAATGTTACGCCCAGTTCCGTGTGTCATAGCACCACAATGGTGTGTAATGTCTTGTCCAGTTCCGTGTACCATAGCAATACAAGGCTGTGTAATGTCACGCCCAGTTCCGTGTGTCATAGCAACATAAGGGTGTGTAATGTTACGCCCAGTTCCGTTTGCCATAGCAACACAAGGCTGTGTAATGTCACGCCCAGTTCCGTGTGTCATAGCAACATAAGGGTGTGTAATGTTACGCCCAGTTCCGTGTGCCATAGCAATACAAGGCTGTGTAATGTCACGCCCAGTTCCGTGTGTCATAGCAACATAAGGGTGTGTAATGTTACGCCCAGTTCCGTGTACCATAGCAACACAAGGCTGTGTAATGTCTTGTCCAGTTCCGTGTACCATATCAACACAAGGCTGTGTAATGCCACGCCCAGTTCCGTGTGTCATATCAACATGAGGCTGTGTAACGTCACGCCCAGTTCCGTGTGCCATAGCGACATAAGGCTGTGTAATGTTACGCCAAGTTCCGTGTGCCATAGCAACACAAGTCTGTGTAATGTTACGCCCAGTTCCGTTTGCCATAGCAACACAAGGCTGTGTAATGTCACGCCCAGTTCCGTGTGTCATAGCAACATAAGGGTGTGTAATGTTACGCCCAGTTCCGTGTACCATAGCAACACAAGGCTGTGTAATGTCTTGTCCAGTTCCGTGTACCATATCAACACAAGGCTGTGTAATGCCACGCCCAGTTCCGTGTGTCATATCAACATGAGGCTGTGTAACGTCACGCCCAGTTCCGTGTGCCATAGCAACATAAGGCTGTGTAATGTTACGCCAAGTTCCGTGTGCCATAGCAACACAAGTCTGTGTAATGTTACGCCCAGTTCCGTGTACCATAGCAACACAAGGCTGTTTCTCAATCGATGTTACACGAATTAATTGTTTGACATAACATCAATCAATCTGAAAGAATAATTATTAATCGAACGCTTACTTAGTCTATGAAATGTATGTGAGAAGGATTAGCTGAGCAGACTGTCAAACGTTGTGGCTAACGTGTTGTGTTGTAAGGGAGATAACTCTCAAAACTCGGACTTAAAACAACTTAATTGTCCGCATTGAGGCGCGCGAGCAGTCTAACGGCGGGAGGAATCCGGAGAACCCACGTGATCGCGTAGGTTTACACGTGCAACCAGGGAAGTGGTATTATCCTGGACAAGTTACATAATGTCTGACCTTCTATAAGAACCCTTTCTATCGATTTTTCAAAGTATTGTCAGTATCGATATATATTTAATGTGGTAAGTTGGGTTTTTACGCAAATTTGAAAATGTTTTCAAAATTTTATACATTGAAGATCATGTCGAACCGAATAACTACTATTTAACATGATGTGAAACTAAATCAATATCAAGATAAAATACTATAATCCTAATTTCGTTATCACTCTAAATAGGTAATAATTAAAATGTACACTGTATATAGGTATTGGGATTAATACACACTTCTTTTAGAACCAAAACATTGCGTAACAATATCAAATTAAAATTTTGTTTCAAATTAATTTTAATTGATTATTATTATATTTTTTTTTTATAATTTATTTTTTATTTTGAATTCATGGTGTATAATACATATACATGTATAATCACATACATATAACACACAGAGACAGTATTGCATTAATGTTCATATTTTTACAATTGCATTCTCATTCACTCATAGAGTACATATATATATATATAAATATATATTCCTACATATACGGTTAATTTGAATACAATTATTTATTTCTGTAGAGAGATAGAAATCAAAAGAGTTTCCTTTAGGGTAGAGATGTGGGGAGTAATATTGATAATGGCATAGCTTTAGTTACAAAATGAATATAATAGTGTTTGTAAACTGTCAGGAATAAGTTTTGGCTATTAAATATCAAGACGAATAAAGTTTTTCCATTTACACCAAGTATTCATGAATTTTGCTTTGAAGAAATCGTTCTGACCGTTTGATATGAATTTCTGCGTATTGTAGTAATTGTTTGCCAATACGTTGACATTTAAGGATTTATTAAGACACCTCGTTCTATAAATGTATTGTTTGATGATAAGAATTACTATATTATCAACTGTTGCATTAATACTATTGCTTGTGAGTCCAAAAAGAAAAGACTGTTTATTTATTGCAAAAGGAATATAGAGTGCATCTACCATTGATTCAAAATTTTGTAATAGATTTTGCACTTCCTGGCATTCCCACATCAAGTGAATTATTGTTTCTCTTTCAGAGTTACAGAAAGTGCACATAGGGCTATTTACTATGCCATATTTAAACAAATTAGAATTGGTGGTAAGAATATGATGAGATATACGAAATTGAAGCCATTGAAGTTTAGTATTTTTTTGTTACTTTACGTGGAATGTTGTATATTTTACTCCATTCTTCTTCATCAAATAAGAGCTGTTCATTCCATTTTGATTTGCCAGTAGCAACAGTGTCTGTTTTATTGAAAATATTTTTAAAAAATGTGCTGATTCACTGATACTTGAGAGAAAACACTGTATACTAGGAGGTAGCAACGGGCGAGTAACTGGTGGGATATTTTGGGGTAGAGGATCTGGCAGACATTTCCGAACTGCAGATATTAATCCTTGGAACTGAAGAAAATTTGTATGTAATTGATATCTATGTGAAAGTTCTTCAAATGAATAGAAAGTTATGTCCTCTGAACTCTTTAGAAGGTCTTCAATTGTATGTATTCCTGATTTATACCATGATTTATAGAACACAGGTTTACCAGCAACCGTTATGTCCTTATTATCCCAAATTCACTTAGTCAAAAATGAATTTTGTTGGGGTTCTTTAATTTCCTTAGAGTTAATCAATTTATACCAGGCATGGAAAACGTCACTCCAAAAATTATTAGTACATAATATACTACAGTGAGATATATATTCCCCACCAATATTTAATAGAAGATCCACATCAAAATTCTCTTTTAAGATATATTTCCATTTCCCTTCAGTGTTATACAGTCTTCTGACCCAACCCAATTTAAGATAGTTTATAAATGCATCTAGATTTATCATTTTCAAACCTCCTTTACAATGATCTTGAACAACAATGCTTCTTTTAACTTTGTCAGTTTTACTATCCCATAAGAATTCGAATAATAATGAATTTATTTCCTTTATCACCTTTTCACTTGGGTTAGGAAGAGATGTAAATAAGTGGTTAAATTGGGATATCATAAATGACTTGATGATGTGGATCTTGCCAATAGGAGTTAGTTTTCTTTTTTTCCATGTTTTTATTAAACATTTTAATTTGACTATTTTCTTATCAAAATTCAGTTTAGGGATATTTCTAGGTTCACATCGATTTTAATTGAATAATATTTTTTTTCTGTTTCAGAGAAGTACATCGACCTATGGAAAAGCCCGTTAGGGGGATAACAATATGGATAATTGCGGCCAGCCTGATACAAATAACCAATCAGTCCACAACATCAACAACCTTTCCCACCACATCTATACCTACAAGTACGGAAACGACTAATACAACATCTACGACAGATGTACCAACAACGACCAGTACTGCCGGTGTAACCACTACTACAGATGTACCAACAACGACCAGTACTGCCGGTGTAACCACTACTACAGATGTACCAACAACGACCAGCACTGCCGGTGTTACCACTACTACAGATGTACCAACAACGACCAGTACTGCCGGTGTAACCACTACTACAGATGTACCAACAACGACCAGCACTGCCGGTGTTACCACTACTACAGATGTACCAACAACGACCAGTACTGCCGGTGTAACCACTACTACAGATGTACCAACAACGACCAGCACTGCCGGTGTTACCACTACTACAAATGTACCAACAACGACTAGTACTACCGGTGTAACCACTACTACAGATGTACCAACAACGACCAGTACTGCCGGTGTAACCACTACTACAGATGTACCAACAACGACCAGCACTGTCGGTGTAACCACTACTACAGATGTACCAACAACGACCAGTACTGCCGGTGTTACCACTACTACAGATGTACCAACAACGACCAGTACTGCCGGTGTACCACTACTACAGATGTACCAACAACGACCAGTACTGCCGGTGTTACCACTACTACAGATGTACCAACAACGACCAGTACTGCCGGTGTAACCACTACTACAGATGTACCAACAACGACCAGTACTGCCGGTGTTACCACTACTACAGATGTACCAACAACGACCAGTACTGCCGGTGTTACCACTACTACAGATGTACCAACAACGACCAGTACTGCCGGTGTTACAACTACTACAGATGTACCAACAACGACCAGTACTGCCGGTGTAACCACTACTACAGATGTACCAACAACGACCAGTACTGCCGGTGTAACCACTACTACAGATGTACCAACAACGACCAGTACTGCCGGTGTTACCACTACTACAGATGTACCAACACGACCAGTACTGCCGGTGTAACCACTACTACAGATGTACCAACAACGACCAGTACTGCCGGTGTTACCACTACTACAGATGTACCAACAACGACCAGTACTGCCGGTGTTACCACTACTACAGATGTACCAACAACGACCAGTACTGCCGGTGTACCACTACTACAGATGTACCAACAACGACCAGTACTGCCGGTGTTACCACTACTACAGATGTACCAACAACGACCAGTACTGCCGGTGTTACCACTACTACAGATGTACCAACAACGACCAGTACTGCCGGTGTTACCACTACTACAGATGTACCAACAACGACCAGTACTGCCGGTGTTACCACTACTACAGATGTACCAACAACGACCAGTACTGCCGGTGTTACCACTACTACAGATGTACCAACAACGACCAGTACTGCCGGTGTTACCACTACTACAGATGTACCAACAACGACCAGTACTGCCGGTGTAACCACTACTACAGATGTACCAACAACGACCAGTACTGCCGGTGTTACCACTACTACAGATGTACCAACAACGACCAGTACTGCCGGTGTAACCACTACTACAGATGTACCAACAACGACAAGTACTGCCGTATGTTCCACTCTACGTAATAGATTTGCAACTTCCATGGCATTCCCACATCAAGGGAATTATTGTTCTCTTTCAGAGTTACAGAAAGTTGCACATAGCGGCTTAGTTACTAGGCATATTTAAACAAAGTAGAAGTGGTGGTAAGAATATGATGAGAATACGAAATTGAAGCCATTGAAGTTTAGTATTTTTTGTTTACTTTACGGGAATGTTGTATATTTTACTCATTCTTCTTCATCAAATAAGAGCTGTTCCATCCATTTTGATTTGCCAGTAGCAACAGTGTCTGTTTATTGAAAATATTTTTAAAAATGTTGCTGATTAAATGATACTTGAGAGAAAAACACTGTTATACTAGGAGGTAGCAAACGGGCGAGTAACTGGTGGGATATTTGGGTAGGGCTGTGGTAGAGGATCTGGCCGAACATTTCCGAACTGCAGAATATTAATCCTTGGAACTGAAAAAATTTGTATGTAATTGCTATCTAGTGAAGTTCTTCAAATGAAATAGAAAGTTAGTCCTCTGAACTCTTTAGAAGGTCTTCAAATTGATGTATCTTGATTATAAAATGATTTATAGAACACAGGTTTACCAGCACCGTTATGTCATTATCCCCAATTCATCGTGTCAAAAATGAATTTTGTGGCGGTTCTTATTTCCCTTCTAGACGTTAATCAATTATACCAGGGCATGGAAAACGTCACCCAAAAATGATTAGTACATAATATACTACAGTGGATAGATATTCCCCACCAATTATAGAAGAGCACATCAAAATTCCTCTTTAAGATGATTTTCCATTCCCTTCAGTGTTATAAGTTTCTGACCCAACCCCAATTTCAGAGAGTTATAAAATTGCATCTAGATTTATCATTTTCAACCTCCTTTACACTGATCTTTGAACAAACAATGCGTCTTTTAACTTTGTCAGTGTTACTATCCATATTAAGAATTCGAATAATTAATGAATGTATTCATTATCACCTTTTCACTTGTTAGGAAGAGATGTAAATAAGTGGTTAAATTGGGATAATCATAAATGACTTGATGATGTGGATCTTGCCATAGGAGTTAGGTTTTCTTTTTTTCCATGGTTTTATTAAAACATTTAATTGACTATTTTTCTTATCAAAATCAGTTTAGGATATTTCTAGGTTCACATCGATTTAATTGAAAATATTTTTTGTTCTGTTTCCAGAGAAGTTTACACGACCTATGGAAAAGCCCGTTTGGGGGTAACAATAGGATAATTGCGGCCAGCTGATAAAAATAACAATCAGTCCACAAACATCAACAAACATTCACACCACATCTATACCAACAAGTACGGAGGAAACGACTAATACAACATCTACGAACCCCCAGATGTACCAACAACGACAGTACTTGCCGGTGTTGTAACCACGACTACAGATTGTACCAAAAACGACCAGTACCTGCCGGTTGTAACCACTAATACAGAGAGTACCAACAACGACCAGCACTGACGGTGTTACCACTACTACAGATGTACCAACAACGACCAGTACTGCCGGTGTTACCACTACTACAGATGTACCAACAACGACCAGTACTGCCGGTGTTACCACTACTACAGATGTACCAACAACGACCAGTACTGCCGGTGTTACCACTACTACAGATGTACCAACAACGACCAGTACTGCCGGTGTTACCACTACTACAGATGTACCAACAACGACCAGTACTGCCGGTGTACCACTACTACAGATGTACCAACAACGACCAGTACTGCCGGTGTTACCACTACTACAGATGTACCAACAACGACCAGTACTGCCGGTGTACCACTACTACAGATGTACCAACAACGACCAGTACTGCCGGTGTTACCACTACTACAGATGTACCAACAACGACCAGTACTGCCGGTGTACCACTACTACAGATGTACCAACAACGACCAGTACTGCCGGTGTTACCACTACTACAGATGTACCAACAACGACCAGTACTGCCGGTGTTACCACTACTACAGATGTACCAACAACGACCAGTACTGCCGGTGTTACCACTACTACAGATGTACCAACAACGACCAGTACTGCCGGTGTTACCACTACTACAGATGTACCAACAACGACCAGTACTGCCGGTGTTACCACTACTACAGATGTACCAACAACGACCAGTACTGCCGGTGTTACCACTACTACAGATGTACCAACAACGACCAGTACTGCCGGTTTACCACTACTACAGATGTACCAACAACGACCAGTACTGCCGGTGTTACCACTACTACAGATGTACCAACAACGACCAGTACTGCCGGTGTTACCACTACTACAGATGTACCAACAACGACCAGTACTGCCGGTGTTACCACTACTACAGATGTACCAACAACGACCAGTACTGCCGGTGTACCACTACTACAGATGTACCAACAACGACCAGTACTGCCGGTGTTACCACTACTACAGATGTACCAACAACGACCAGTACTGCCGGTGTTACCACTACTACAGATGTACCAACAACGACCAGTACTGCCGGTGTTACCACTACTACAGATGTACCAACAACGACCAGTACTGCCGGTGTAACCACTACTACAGATGTACCAACAACGACCAGTACTGCCGGTGTTACCACTACTACAGATGTACCAACAACGACCAGTACTGCCGGTGTACCACTACTACAGATGTACCAACAACGACCAGTACTGCCGGTGTTACCACTACTACAGATGTACCAACAACGACCAGTACTGCCGGTGTTACCACTACTACAGATGTACCAACAACGACCAGTACTGCCGGTGTTACCACTACTACAGATGTACCAACAACGACCAGTACTGCCGGTGTACCACTACTACAGATGTACCAACAACGACCAGTACTGCCGGTGTTACCACTACTACAGATGTACCAACAACGACCAGTACTGCCGGTGTTACCACTACTACAGATGTACCAACAACGACCAGTACTGCCGGTGTTACCACTACTACAGATGTACCAACAACGACCAGTACTGCCGGTGTTACCACTACTACAGATGTACCAACAACGACCAGTACTGCCGGTGTAACCACTACTACAGATGTACCAACAACGACCAGTACTGCCGGTGTTACCACTACTACAGATGTACCAACAACGACCAGTACTGCCGGTGTTACCACTACTACAGATGTACCAACAACGACCAGTACTGCCGGTGTTACCACTACTACAGATGTACCAACAACGACCAGTACTGCCGGTGTTACCACTACTACAGATGTACCAACAACGACCAGTACTGCCGGTGTAACCACTACTACAGATGTACCAACAACGACCAGTACTGCCGGTGTTACCACTACTACAGATGTACCAACAACGACCAGTACTGCCGGTGTTACCACTACTACAGATGTACCAACAACGACCAGTACTGCCGGTGTTACCACTACTACAGATGTACCAACAACGACCAGTACTGCCGGTGTTACCACTACTACAGATGTACCAACAACGACCAGTACTGCCGGTGTTACCACTACTACAGATGTACCAACAACGACCAGTACTGCCGGTGTTACCACTACTACAGATGTACCAACAACGACCAGTACTGCCGGTGTTACCACTACTACAGATGTACCAACAACGACCAGTACTGCCGGTGTTACCACTACTACAGATGTACCAACAACGACCAGTACTGCCGGTGTTACCACTACTACAGATGTACCAACAACGACCAGTACTGCCGGTGTAACCACTACTACAGATGTACCAACAACGACCAGTACTGCCGGTGTAACCACTACTACAGATGTACCAACAACGACCAGTACTGCCGGTGTTACCACTACTACAGATGTACCAACAACGACCAGTACTGCCGGTGTTACCACTACTACAGATGTACCAACAACGACCAGTACTGCCGGTGTTACCACTACTACAGATGTACCAACAACGACCAGTACTGCCGGTGTTACCACTACTACAGATGTACCAACAACGACCAGTACTGCCGGTGTTACCACTACTACAGATGTACCAACAACGACCAGTACTGCCGGTGTTACCACTACTACAGATGTACCAACAACGACCAGTACTGCCGGTGTACCACTACTACAGATGTACCAACAACGACCAGTACTGCCGGTGTTACCACTACTACAGATGTACCAACAACGACCAGTACTGCCGGTGTTACCACTACTACAGATGTACCAACAACGACCAGTACTGCCGGTGTTACCACTACTACAGATGTACCAACAACGACCAGTACTGCCGGTGTTACCACTACTACAGATGTACCAACAACGACCAGTACTGCCGGTGTTACCACTACTACAGATGTACCAACAACGACCAGTACTGCCGGTGTTACCACTACTACAGATGTACCAACAACGACCAGTACTGCCGGTGTTACCACTACTACAGATGTACCAACAACGACCAGTACTGCCGGTGTACCACTACTACAGATGTACCAACAACGACCAGTACTGCCGGTGTAACCACTACTACAGATGTACCAACAACGACCAGTACTGCCGGTGTTACCACTACTACAGATGTACCAACAACGACCAGTACTGCCGGTGTTACCACTACTACAGATGTACCAACAACGACCAGTACTGCCGGTGTAACCACTACTACAGATGCACCAACAACGACCGGTACCGCCAGTGTTACTACTACTACAGATGTACCAACAACGACCAGTACTGCCGGTGTTACCACTACTACAGATGTACCAACAACGACCAGTACTGCCGGTGTAACCACTACTACAGATGTACCAACAACGACCAGTACTGCCGGTGTTACCACTACTACAGATGTACCAACAACGACCAGTACTGCCGGTGTTACCACTACTACAGATGTACCAACAACGACCAGTACTGCCGGTGTAACCACTACTACAGATGTACCAACAACGACCAGTACTGCCGGTGTTACCACTACTACAGATGTACCAACAACGACCAGTACTGCCGGTGTTACCACTACTACAGATGTACCAACAACGACCAGTACTGCCGGTGTTACCACTACTACAGATGTACCAACAACGACCAGTACTGCCGGTGTTACCACTACTACAGATGTACCAACAACGACCAGTACTGCCGGTGTTACCACTACTACAGATGTACCAACAACGACCAGTACTGCCGGTGTTACCACTACTACAGATGTACCAACAACGACCAGTACTGCCGGTGTACCACTACTACAGATGTACCAACAACGACCAGTACTGCCGGTGTTACCACTACTACAGATGTACCAACAACGACCAGTACTGCCGGTGTTACCACTACTACAGATGTACCAACAACGACCAGTACTGCCGGTGTTACCACTACTACAGATGTACCAACAACGACCAGTACTGCCGGTGTTACCACTACTACAGATGTACCAACAACGACCAGTACTGCCGGTGTTACCACTACTACAGATGTACCAACAACGACCAGTACTGCCGGTGTTACCACTACTACAGATGTACCAACAACGACCAGTACTGCCGGTGTTAACCACTACTACAGATGTACCAACAACGACCAGTACTGCCGGTGTTACCACTACTACAGATGTACCAACAACGACCAGTACTGCCGGTGTTACCACTACTACAGATGTACCAACAACGACCAGTACTGCCGGTGTTACCACTACTACAGATGTACCAACAACGACCAGTACTGCCGGTGTACCACTACTACAGATGTACCAACAACGACCAGTACTGCCGGTGTTACCACTACTACAGATGTACCAACAACGACCAGTACTGCCGGTGTTACCACTACTACAGATGTACCAACAACGACCAGTACTGCCGGTGTTACCACTACTACAGATGTACCAACAACGACCAGTACTGCCGGTGTTACCACTACTACAGATGTACCAACAACGACCAGTACTGCCGGTGTTACCACTACTACAGATGTACCAACAACGACCAGTACTGCCGGTGTACCACTACTACAGATGTACCAACAACGACCAGTACTGCCGGTGTTACCACTACTACAGATGTACCAACAACGACCAGTACTGCCGGTGTTACCACTACTACAGATGTACCAACAACGACCAGTACTGCCGGTGTTACCACTACTACAGATGTACCAACAACGACCAGTACTGCCGGTGTTACCACTACTACAGATGTACCAACAACGACCAGTACTGCCGGTGTTACCACTACTACAGATGTACCAACAACGACCAGTACTGCCGGTGTAACCACTACTACAGATGTACCAACAACGACCAGTACTGCCGGTGTAACCACTACTACAGATGTACCAACAACGACCAGTACTGCCGGTGTTACCACTACTACAGATGTACCAACAACGACCAGTACTGCCGGTGTTACCACTACTACAGATGTACCAACAACGACCAGTACTGCCGGTGTTACCACTACTACAGATGTACCAACAACGACCAGTACTGCCGGTGTTACCACTACTACAGATGTACCAACAACGACCAGTACTGCCGGTGTTACCACTACTACAGA
Source organism: Pecten maximus (assembly GCF_902652985.1). NCBI lineage: Eukaryota > Metazoa > Mollusca > Bivalvia > Pectinida > Pectinidae > Pecten > Pecten maximus. The sequence continues at coordinate 39,845,862 of NC_047016.1, read as the reverse complement.
TGTACCAACAACGACCAGTACTGCCGGTGTTACCACTACTACAGATGTACCAACAACGACCAGTACTGCCGGTGTTAACCACTACTACAGATGTACCAACAACGACCAGTACTGCCGGTGTTACCACTACTACAGATGTACCAACAACGACCAGTACTGCCGGTGTTACCACTACTACAGATGTACCAACAACGACCAGTACTGCCGGTGTTACCACTACTACAGATGTACCAACAACGACCAGTACTGCCGGTGTTACCACTACTACAGATGTACCAACAACGACCAGTACTGCCGGTGTTACCACTACTACAGATGTACCAACAACGACCAGTACTGCCGGTGTTACCACTACTACAGATGTACCAACAACGACCAGTACTGCCGGTGTTACCACTACTACAGATGTACCAACAACGACCAGTACTGCCGGTGTTACCACTACTACAGATGTACCAACAACGACCAGTACTGCCGGTGTTACCACTACTACAGATGTACCAACAACGACCAGTACTGCCGGTGTTACCACTACTACAGATGTACCAACAACGACCAGTACTGCCGGTGTTAACCACTACTACAGATGTACCAACAACGACCAGTACTGCCGGTGTTACCACTACTACAGATGTACCAACAACGACCAGTACTGCCGGTGTTACCACTACTACAGATGTACCAACAACGACCAGTACTGCCGGTGTTAACCACTACTACAGATGTACCAACAACGACCAGTACTGCCGGTGTTACCACTACTACAGATGTACCAACAACGACCAGTACTGCCGGTGTTACCACTACTACAGATGTACCAACAACGACCAGTACTGCCGGTGTTACCACTACTACAGATGTACCAACAACGACCAGTACTGCGGTGTTAAAA